>NC_054495.1:7530861-8177177 GCF_017639515.1 Carcharodon carcharias | reverse complement strand
TGTGTATGTGTGGGTGTGAGTGGGTGTGAGTGGGTGTGGGTGTGTGTGAGTGTGTATGTGTGGGTGTGTGTGTTTGAGTGTGGGTGTGAGTGTGTGTGTGGGTGTGAGTGTGTGTGTGTGGGTGTAAGAGTGAGTGTGTGTGGGTGTAAGAGTGAGTGTGTGTGGGTGTGAGCATGTGTGGGTGTGTGTGTGGGTGTGAGAGTGAGTGTGTGTGTGCGTGGGTGTGAGTGTGAGTGTGTGTGGGTGTGAGAGTGAGTGTGTGTGTGGGTGTGAGTGTTTGTGGGTGTGATAGTGAGTGTGTGTGTGGGTGTGAGAGTGAGTGTGTGTGTGGGTGTGAGTGTTTGTGGGCGTGATAGTGAGTGTGTGTGTGGATGTGAGAGTGAATGTGTGTGGCTGTGTGTGTGGGTGTGAGTGTGTGTGTGGGTGGGTGTGAGAGTGAGTGTGTGTGGGTGTGAGTGTGTGTTGGTGTGAGTGTGTGTAGGTGTGTGTGTGAGAGTGAGTGTGTGTGTATGTGTGGGTGTGAGTGTGTGTGTGTGGGTGTGAGTGTGTGTGGGTGTGAGTGTGTATGTGTGTGTGTGTGTGAGTGTGAGTGGGTGTGGGTGTGGGTATGAGTGTGTGTGGGTGTGTGTGTGAGAGTGAGTGTGTGTGTATGTGTGGGTGTGAGTGTGTGTGAGTGTGAGTGTGTGTGGGTATGATTGTGTGTGGATGTGAGTGTGTGCGGGTGTGAGTGTGTGAGTGTGGGTGTATGGGTGTGTGGGTGTGAGTGGGTGTGAGTGGGAGTGTGAGTGGGTGTGGGTGTGTGTTTGTGTGTGGGTGTGAGTGAGAGTGTGTGTGGGTGTATGTGTGAGTGTGAGTGTGTGTGGATGTGTGTGTGGGTGTGAGTGTGTGTGAGTGTGTGGGTGTGAGTGTGTGGGTGTGGGTGGGTGTGGGTGAGAGTGTGTGTGGGCGAGAGTGTGTGTGGGCGAGAGTGTGTGTGGGTGTATGTGTGAGTGTGTGTGGATGTGTGTGTGGGTGTGAGTGTGTGTGGGTGTGAGTGTGGGTGTGTGTGTTTGTGTGGGTGTGTTTGTGTGTGGGTGTGAGTGTGTGTGAGTGTGTATGTGTGGCTGTGAGTGTGTATGTGTGGGTGTGATTGTGTGTGGGTGTGAGTGTGTGTGGGTGTGAGTGTGTATGTGTGGGTGTGGGTGTGTGTGAGTGGGTGTGAGTGTGTGTGGGTGTGAGTGTGTGCGGGTGTGTGTGGGTGTGTGTGTGTGTGTTTGGGTGTGAGGGTGTGGGTGTGTGTGGGTGTGAGTGTGTGTGGGTGTGTGTTTGTGTGTGGGTGTGAGTGAGAGTGTGAGTGTGTGTGGGTGTGAGTGTGGGTGTGAGTGTGGGTGTGAGTGTGAGTGTGTATGAGTGTGTGGGTGTGAGTGTGGGTGTGTGTGTTTGTGTGTGGGTGTCAGTGTGTGTGAGTGTGTATGTGTGGGTGTGAGTGTGTATGTGCGGGTGTGAGTGTGTATGTGTGAGTGTGTATGTGTGGGTGTGGGTGTGAGTGTGTATGTGTGGGTGTGGGGTGTGTGTGAGTGGGTGTCATTGTGTGTGTGTGAGTGTGTGCGGGTGTGAGTGTGGGTGTGTGCGTGTGTTCGGGTGTGGGTGTGAGTGTGTGTGGGTGTGAGTGTGTGTGGGTGTGTATGTGTGGGTGTGAGTGTGGGTGTGTGTGGGCGTGAGTGTGAGTGTGTGTGAGTGTGTGTGTGAGTGTGTGTGTGAGTGTGTGTGGATGTGTGTGTGGGTGTGAGTGTGTGTGTGTGTGGGTGTGAGTGTGGGTGTGTGTGTTTGTGTGTGGATGTGAGTGTGTGTGTGTGTGTGTGGGTGTGAGTGTGTGTGGGTATGTGTGTGTGTGGGTGTGTATGTGTGGGTGGGTGTGAGTGTGAGTGTGTATGTGTGGGTGTGGGTGTGTGTGAGTGGGTGTGGGTGTGAGTGTGTGTGGGTGTGAGTGTGTGGGTGTGAGTGTGTGTGGGTGTGAGTGTGTGTGTGAGTGTGTGTGGGTGTGAGTGTGTGTGGGTGTGAGTGTGTGTGAGTGTGGGTGTGTGTTTGTGTGTGAGTGTGTGTGGGTGTGAGTGTGTGGGTGTGAGTGTGTGTGGATGTGTGTGTGGGTGTGAGTGTGTGTGTGTGGGTGTGAGTGTGAGTGTGAGTGTGAGTGTGAGTGTGAGTGTGTGTAAGTGTGTGGGTGTGTGTGTAAGTGTGTGGGTGTGTGTGTAAGTGTGTGGGTGTGTGTGTAAGTGTGTGGGTGTGGGTGTGTGTGTAAGTGTGTGGGTGTGTGTGTGAGTGTGAGTGTGTGTGAGTGTGTGTGTGAGTGTGAGTGTGTGTTGGTGTGTGTGTGTGTGTGTGGGTGTGAGTGTGTGGGTGTGAGTGTGTGGGTGTGAGTGTGGGTGTGAGTGTGTGGGTGTGAGTGTGTGTGGGTGTGTGTGCGGGTGTGTGTGTGTTTGGGTGTGGGTGTGAGTGTGTATGTGTGGGTGTGAGTGAGTGTGGGTGTGTGTGTTTGTGTGTGTGTATGTGTGGGTGAGTGTGTGGGCGTGAGTGTGTGAGGGTGTGAGAGTGAGCGTGTGTGGGTGTGTGGGTGTGAGTGTGTGTGGATGTGAGTGTGTGTGGGTGAGAGTGTATGTGGGTGTGTGTGTGAGAGTGAGTGTGTGTGTATTTGTGGGCGTGAGTGTGTGGGTGTGTGTTTGTGTGTGGGTGTGAGTGTGTGCGAGTGTGGGTGTGTGTGTGTGTGTTTGGGTGTGGGTGTGAGTGTGGGTGTGTGTTTGTGTGTGGGTGCGAGTGTGGGTGTGTGTGTGTGTGTTTGGGTGTGGGTGTGAGTGTGGGTGTGAGTGTGGGTGTGAGTGTGGGTGTGTGTGTTTGTGTGTGGGTATGAGTGTGTGTGAGTGTGTGCGGGTGTGTGTGGGTGTGTGTGTGTTTGGGTGTGGGTGTGAGTGTGTATGTGTGGGTGTGAGTGTGTGTGGGTGTGTGTGAGTGTGTATGTGTGGGTGTGAGTGTGGGTGTGTGTGTTTGTGTGTGGGTGTGAGTGTGTGTGTGTGGGTGAGTGTGTGGGTGTGAGTGTGTGTGTGTGTGGGTGTGAGAGTGAGTGTGTGTGGGTGTGAGCATGTGTGGGTGTGTGTGTGGGTGTGAGAGTGAGTGTGTGTGCATATGAGTGTGTGTGGGTGTGAGTGTGTGTGGATGTGTGTGTGAGAGTGAGGGTGCGTGGGTGTGAGTGTGGGTGCGGGTGTGAGTGTGTGCGGGTGTGAGTGTGTGCGGGTGTGGGTGTGTGTGTGTTTGGGTGTGGGTGTGAGTGAGTGTGTGCGAGTGTGTGCGAGTGTGTGTGAGTGTGTGTGGGTGTGAGTGTGGGTGTGAGTGTTGGTGTGTGTGTTTGGGTGTGGGTGTGAGTGTGAGTGTGTGTGAGTGTGTGTAAGTGTGTGGGTGTGTGTGTAAGTGTGTGGGTGTGTGTGTAAGTGTGTGGGTGTGTGTGTAAGTGTGTGGGTGTGTGTGTAAGTGTGTGGGTGTGTGTGTGAGTGTGAGTGTGTGTGAGTGTGTGTGTGAGTGTGAGTGAGTGTGAGTGTGTGTTGGTGTGTGTGTGTGTGGGTGTGGTTGTGAGTGTGTGGGTGTGAGTGTGTGGGTGTGAGTGTGGGTGTGAGTGTGTGGGTGTGAGTGTGTGTGGGTGTGTGTGCGGGTGTGAGTGTGGGTGTGTGTGGGTGTGAGTGTGTGGGTGTGAGTCTGGGTGTGAGTGTGAGTGTGTGTGGGTGTGTGTGCGGGTGTGAGTGTGGGTGTGTGTGGGTGTGAGTGTGTATGTGTGGGTGTGAGTGTGTGTGGGTGTGTGTGCGGGTGTGAGTGTGGGTGTGTGTGTGTTTGGGTGTGGGTGTGAGTGTGTATGTGTGGGTGTGAGTGTGTATGTGTGGGTGTGAGTGAGTGTGGGTGTGTGTGTGAGTGTGTGTGGGTGTGAGTGTGTGCGGGTGTGAGTGTGAGTGAGTGTGGGTGTGGGTGTGTGTGGATGTGTGTGTGGGTGTGAGTGTGAGTGTGTGTGGGTGTATGTGTGGGTGTGAGTGTGTGTGGATGTGTGTGTGGGTGTGAGTGTGAGTGTGGGTGTGAGTGTGTGTGTTTGTGTTTGGGTGTGGGTGTGTGTTTGGGTGTGGGTGTGTGTTTGGGTGTGGGTGTGTGTTTGGGTGTGGGTGTGTGTTTGGGTGTGGGTGTGTGTTTGGGTGTGGGTGTGAGTGTGTATGTGTGGGTGTGGGTGTGGGTGTGAGTGTGTGCGGGTGTGAGTGTGGATGTGTGTGTGTGTTTGGGTGTGGGTGTGAGTGTGTATGTGTGAGTGTGTGTGGGTGTGCGTGTGTGTGGATGTGAGTGTGTGTGGATGTGAGTGTGTGTGGATGTGAGTGTGTGTGGATGTGGGTGTGTGTGGGTGTGTGTGTGTGGGTGTGTGTTTGTGGGTGTGAGTGTGCGTGGGTGTGAGTGTGGGTGTGTGTGTTTGTGTGTGTGTATGTGTGGGTGAGTGTGTGGGCGTGAGTGTGTGAGGGTGTGAGAGTGAGCGTGTGTGGGTGTGTGGATGTGAGTGTGTGTGGGTGTGAGTGTGTGTGGGTGTGAGTGTGTGTGGGTGTGAGTGTGTGTGGGTGTGTGTGTGAGAGTGAGTGTGTGTGTATTTGTGGGCGTGAGTGTGTGGGTGTGTGTTTGTGTGTGGGTGTGAGTGTGTGCGAGTGTGGGTGTGTGTGTGTGTGTTTGGGTGTGGGTGTGTGTTTGTGTGTGGGTGTGAGTGTGTGCGAGTGTGGGTGTGTGTGTGTGTTTGGGTGTGTGTTTGGGTGTGGATGTGAGTGTGGGTGTGAGTGTGGGTGTGAGTGTGGGTGTGAGTGTGGGTGTGTGTGTTTGTGTGTGGGTATGAGTGTGTGTGAGTGTGTGCGGGTGTGTGTAGGTGTGTGTGTGTTTGGGTGTGGGTGTGAGTGTGTATGTGTGGGTGTGAGTGGGTGTGAGTGTGTGTGGGTGTGTGTGTGTGTGTATGTGTGGGTGTGAGTGTGGGTGTGTGTGTTTGTGTGTGGGTGTGAGTGTGTGTGTGTGTGGGTGAGTGTGTGGGTGTGAGTGTGTGTGTGTGGGTGTAAGAGTGAGTGTGTGTGGGTGTGAGCATGTGTGGGTGTGTGTGTGGGTGTGAGAGTGAGTGTGTGTGTGCGTGGGTGTGAGTGTGAGTGTGTGTGGGTGTGAGTGTGTGCGGGTGTGAGTGTGTGAGTGTGCGAGTGTGGGTGTGTGGGTGTGTGGGTGTGAGTGGGTGTGAGTGGGAGTGTGAGTGGGTGTGGGTGTGTGTTTGTGTGTGGGTGTGAGTGAGAGTGTGTGTGGGTGTATGTGTGAGTGTGAGTGTGTGTGGATGTGTGTGTGGGTGTGAGTGTGTGTGAGTGTGTGGGTGTGAGTGTGTGTGAGTGTGTATGTGTGGCTGTGAGTGTGTATGTGTGGGTGTGATTGTGTGTGGGTGTGAGTGTGTGTGGGTGTGAGTGTGTATGTGTGGGTGTGGGTGTGTGTGAGTGGGTGTGAGTGTGTGTGTGAGTGTGTGTGGGTGTGAGTGTGTGCGGGTGTGAGTGTGTGCGGGTGTGAGTGTGGGTGTGTGTGTGTGTGTTTGGGTGTGAGGGTGTGGGTGTGTGTGGGTGTGAGTGTGTGTGGGTGTGTGTTTGTGTGTGGGTGTGAGTGAGAGTGTGAGTGTGTGTGGATGTGTGTGTGGGTGTGAGTGTGGGTTTGAGTGTGAGTGTGTATGAGTGTGTGGGTGTGAGTGTGGGTGTGTGTGTTTGTGTGTGGGTGTCAGTGTGTGTGAGTGTGTATGTGTGGGTGTGAGTGTGTATGTGCGGGTGTGTGTGGGTGTGAGTGTGGGTGTGTGTTTGTGTGTGGGTGTGAGTGAGAGTGTGTGTGGATGTGTGTGTGGGTGTGAGTGTGTGGGTGTGAGTGTGGGTGTGTGTGTTTGTGTGTGGGTGTGAGAGTGTGTGGGTGTGTGTGTGTTTGTGTGTGTGTGTTTGGGTGTGGGTGTGAGTGTGTATGTGTGGGTGTGTGTGTGTGTGTGGGTGTGTGTATGTGGGTGTGAGTGTGTGTGGGTGTGAGTGTGTGTGGGTGTGGGTGTGAGTGTGTGCGGGTGTGGGTGTGTGTGTGTTTGGGTGTGGGTGTGAGTGAGTGTGTGCGAGTGTGTGCGAGTGTGTGTGAGTGTGTGTGAGTGTGTGGGGGTGTGAGTGTGGGTGTGAGTGTTGGTGTGTGTGTTTGGGTGTGAGTGTGAGTGTGTGTAAGTGTGTGGGTGTGTGTGTAAGTGTGTGGGTGTGTGTGTAAGTGTGTGGGTGTGTGTGTAAGTGTGTGGGTGTGTGTGTGAGTGTGAGTGTGTGTGAGTGTGTGTGTGAGTGTGAGTGAGTGTGTGTGTGTGTGTGTGTGTGTGTGTGTGTGGGTGTGAGTGTGTGGGTGTGAGTGTGTGGGTGTGAGTGTGGGTGTGAGTGTGTGGGTGTGTGTGTGTGGGTGTGTGTGCGGGTGTGAGTGTGGGTGTGTGTGGGTGTGAGTGTGTGGGTGTGAGTGTGGGTGTGAGTGTGAGTGTGTGTGGGTGTGTGTGCGGGTGTGAGTGTGGGTGTGTGTGGGTGTGTGTGTGTGTGGGTGTGAGTGTGTGTGGGTGTGTGTGCGGGTGTGAGTGTGGGTGTGTGTGTGTTTGGGTGTGGGTGTGAGTGTGTATGTGTGGGTGTGAGTGTGTATGTGTGGGTGTGAGTGAGTGTGGGTGTGTGTGTGAGTGTGTGTGGGTGTGAGTGTGTGCGGGTGTGAGTGTGAGTGAGTGTGGGTGTGGGTGTGTGTGGATGTGTGTGTGGGTGTGAGTGTGAGTGTGTGTGGGTGTATGTGTGGGTGTGAGTGTGTGTGGATGTGTGTGTGGGTGTGAGTGTGAGTGTGGGTGTGAGTGTGTGTGTTTGTGTGTGAGTGTGTGTGTTTGTGTTTGGGTGTGGGTGTGTGTTTGGGTGTGGGTGTGTGTTTGGGTGTGGGTGTGTGTTTGGGTGTGGGTGTGTGTTTGGGTGTGGGTGTGAGTGTGTATGTGTGGGTGTGGGTGTGGGTGTGAGTGTGTGCGGGTGTGAGTGTGGATGTGTGTGTGTGTTTGGGTGTGGGTGTGAGTGTGTATGTGTGAGTGTGTGTGGGTGTGCGTGTGTGTGGATGTGAGTGTGTGTGGATGTGAGTGTGTGTGGATGTGAGTGTGTGTGGGTGTGTGTGTGTGTGTGTGGGTGTGAGTGTGCGTGGGTGTGAGTGTGCGTGGGTGTGAGTGTGGGTGTGTGTGTGTATGTGTGGGTGAGTGTGTGGGCGTGAGTGTGTGAGGGTGTGAGAGTAAGCGTGTGTGGGTGTGTGGGTGTGAGTGTGTGTGGATGTGAGTGTGTGTGGGTGTGAGTGTGTGTGGGTGTGTGTGTGAGAGTGAGTGTGTGTGTATTTGTGGGCGTGAGTGTGTGGGTGTGTGTTTGTGTGTGGGTGTGAGTGTGTGCGAGTGTGGGTGTGTGTGTGTGTGTTTGGGTGTGGGTGTGAGTGTGGGTGTGTGTTTGTGTGTGGGTGTGAGTGTGTGCGAGTGTGGGTGTGTGTGTGTGTTTGGGTGTGGGTGTGAGTGTGGGTGTGAGTGTGGGTGTGAGTGTGGGTGTGAGTGTGGGTGTGTGTGTTTGTGTGTGGGTATGAGTGTGTGTGAGTGTGTGCGGGTGTGTGTAGGTGTGTGTAGGTGTGTGTGTGTTTGGGTGTGGGTGTGAGTGTGTATGTGTGGGTGTGAGTGGGTGTGAGTGTGTGTGGGTGTGTGTGAGTGTGTATGTGTGGGTGTGAGTGTGGGTGTGTGTGTTTGTGTGTGGGTGTGAGTGTGTGTGTGTGGGTGAGTGTGTGGGTGTGAGTGTGTGTGTGTGTGGGTGTAAGAGTGAGTGTGTGTGGGTGTGAGCATGTGTGGGTGTGTGTGTGGGTGTGAGAGTGAGTGTGTGTGTGCGTGGGTGTGAGTGTGAGTGTGTGTGGGTGTGAGAGTGAGTGTGTGTGTGGGTGTGAGTGTTTGTGGGTGTGATAGTGAGTGTGTGTGTGGATGTGAGAGTGAATGTGTGTGGCTGTGTGTGTGGGTGTGAGTGTGTGTGTGGGTGGGTGTGGGTGTGAGTGTCTGTGGGTGTGAGTGTGTGTGGGTGTAGGTGTGAGAGTGAGTGTGTGTGGGTGTGAGTGTGTGTTGGTGTGAGTGTGTGTAGGTGTGTGTGTGAGAGTGAGTGTGTGTGTATGTGTGGGTGTGAGTGTGTGTGTGTGGGTGTGAGTGTGTGTGTGTGGGTGTGAGTGTGTGTGTGTGGGTGTGAGTGTGTGTGGGTGTGAGTGTGTATGTGTGTGTGTGTGTGAGTATGAGTGTGAGTGGGTGTGGGTGTGGGTATGAGTGTGTGTGGGTGTGTGTGTGAGAGTGAGTGTGTGTGTATGTGTGGGTGTGAGTGTGTGTGGGTGTGAGTGTGTGTGGGTATGATTGTGTGTGGATGTGAGTGTGTGCGGGTGTGAGTGTGTGAGTGTGGGTGTATGGGTGTGTGGGTGTGAGTGGGTGTGAGTGGGAGTGTGAGTGGGTGTGGGTGTGTGTTTGTGTGTGGGTGTGAGTGAGAGTGTGTGTGGGTGTATGTGTGAGTGTGAGTGTGTGTGGATGTGTGTGTGGGTGTGTGTGTGAGTGTGTGGGTGTGAGTGTGTGGGTGTGGGTGGGTGTGGGTGAGAGTGTGTGTGGGCGAGAGTGTGTGTGGGCGAGAGTGTGTGTGGGTGTATGTGTGAGTGTGTGTGGATGTGTGTGTGGGTGTGAGTGTGTGTGGGTGTGAGTGTGGGTGTGTGTGTTTGTGTGGGTGTGTTTGTGTGTGGGTGTGAGTGTGTGTGAGTGTGTATGTGTGGCTGTGAGTGTGTATGTGTGGGTGTGATTGTGTGTGGGTGTGAGTGTGTGTGGGTGTGAGTGTGTATGTGTGGGTGTGGGTGTGTGTGAGTGGGTGTGAGTGTGTGTGGGTGTGAGTGTGTGCGGGTGTGTGTGGGTGTGTGTGTGTGTGTTTGGGTGTGAGGGTGTGGGTGTGTGTGGGTGTGAGTGTGTGTGGGTGTGTGTTTGTGTGTGGGTGTGAGTGAGAGTGTGAGTGTGTGTGGATGTGTGTGTGGGTGTGAGTGTGGGTGTGAGTGTGAGTGTGTATGAGTGTGTGGGTGTGAGTGTGGGTGTGTGTGTTTGTGTGTGGGTGTCAGTGTGTGTGAGTGTGTATGTGTGGGTGTGAGTGTGTATGTGCGGGTGTGTGTGGGAGTGAGTGTGGGTGTGTGTTTGTGTGTGGGTGTGAGTGAGAGTGTGTGTGGATGTGTGTGTGGGTGTGAGTGTGTGGGTGTGACTGTGGGTGTGTGTGTTTGTGTGTGGGTGTGAGAGTGTGTGGGTGTGTGTGTGTGTGTGTGTGTGTTTGGGTGTGGGTGTGAGTGTGTATGTGTGGGTGTGTGTGTGTGGGTGTGTGTGTGTGGGTGTGAGTGTGTGTGGGTGTGAGTGTGAGTGTGTGTGGGTGTGAGTGTGTGCGGGTGTGGGTGTGTGTGTGTTTGGGTGTGGGTGTGAGTGAGTGTGTGTGAGTGTGTGTGGGTGTGAGTGTGGGTGTGAGTGTTGGTGTGTGTGTTTGGGTGTGGGTGTGAGTGTGAGTGTGAGTGTGAGTGTGAGTGTGAGTGTGAGTGTGAGTGTGTATGTGTGGGTGTGAGTGTGTATGTGTGAGTGTGTATGTGTGGGTGTGGGTGTGAGTGTGTATGTGTGGGTGTGGGGTGTGTGTGAGTGGGTGTCATTGTGTGTGTGTGAGTGTGTGCGGGTGTGAGTGTGGGTGTGTGCGTGTGTTCGGGTGTGAGTGGGTGTGGGTGTGGGTGTGAGTGTGTGTGGGTGTGAGTGTGTGTGGGTGCGTGTGGGTGTGAGTGTGGGTGTGTGTGGGTGTGTGTGGGTGTGAGTGTGTGTGAGTGAGTGTGTGTGGGTGTGAGTGTGTGTGGGTGTGAGTGTGTGTGGGTGTGGGTGTGAGTGTGTGTGGGTGTGTATGTGTGGGTGTGAGTGTGTGTGGGTGTGAGTGTGTGTGAGTGTGAGTGTGTATGGGTGTGAGTGTGTATGGGTGTGGGTGTGAGTGTGTGTGGGTGTGAGTGTGTGTGGGTGTGAGTGTGTGTGGATGTGTGTGTGTGGGTGTGAGTGTGTGTGTGTGGGTGTGAGTGTGGGTGTGTGTGTTAGTGTGTGGGTGTGAGTGTGTGTGCGGGTGTGAGTGTGGGTGTGTGTGTGTGTTTGGGTGTGGGTGTGAGTGTGTATGTGTGGGTGTGAGTGTGTGTGGGTGTGATTGTGTGCGGGTGTGAGTGTGTGCGGGTGTGAGTGTGAGTGGGTGTGGGTGTGAGTGTGTATGTGTGGGTGTGAGTGTGGATGTGTGTGAGTGTGTATGTGTGGGTGTGAGTGTGGATGTGTGTGTGTGTGTATGTGTGGGTGTGAGTGTGTGTAGGTGTGAGTGTGTATGTGTGGGTGTGAGTGTGTATGTGTGGGTGTGAGTGTGTGGGTGAGTGTGTCTGGGTGTGAGTGTGGGTGTGTGTGTTTGTGTGTGGGTGTGAGTGTGAGTGTGTGTGGGTGTATGTGTGTGTGAGTGTGTGTGGGTGTGAGAGGGAGTGTTTGTGGGTGTGTTAGAGATGGACAGAATGATGAAGTGTGAAACACAGAAGGGGCAGCAGCAATGTGGTGAGTAACGAGGGCCCCCAGAGAGTGAGCCACTCATTCACACCCACTCAGCGGCCAATTTCAATCACATTTACTCACGTTTGATTGGTTCATTCTGTCCAGTAACGAAATACCATTGGGTCTCAAAGAAGTTTGCAGTTAAACCATTAATCGTGACAATGAGAGGACCCCAAGGTGTCTGGAGAGAGTGAAAACTGAAGGAAGGACATAAACGGGCAGAAGTTAATGACAATCACATTCAGGTGGCTGCCCCGGGGCAGAGTTTGTCTTGATCATCAACAATCTTCACTCAATCAGAAATCACAGAGTTTTCAGGCAGATACTCGAAGCCAAGACTTCAGGCTGACAGGGCCACCAGTTCAGTACTGAGGGAGTGCTGCACTGTCAGAGGGTCAGTACTGAGGGAGTGCTGCACTGTCAGAGGTCAGTACTGAGGGAGCGCTGCGCTGTCAGAGGGTCAGTACTGAGGGAGCGCTGCACTGTCAGAGAGTCAGTACTGAGGGAGCGCTGCACTGTCAGAGAGTCAGTACTGAGGGAGTGCTGCACTGTCAGAGGGTCAGTACTGAGGGAGCGCTACGCTGTCAGAGGGTCAGTACTGAGGGAGCGCTGCACTGTCAGAGAGTCAGTACTGAGGGAGCGCTGCACTGTCAGAGGGTCAGTACTGAGGGAGCGCTGCACTGTCAGAGGGTCAGTACTGAGGGAGTGCTGCACTGTCAGAGGGTCAGTACTGAGGGAGTGCTGCACTGTCAGAGGGTCAGTACTGAGGGAGTGCTGCACTGTCAGAGGGTCAGTACTGAGGGAGTGCTGCACTGTCAGAGGGTCAGTACTGAGGGAGTGCTGCACTGTCAGAGGGTCAGTACTGAGGGAGTGCTGCACTGTCAGAGGGTCAGTACTGAGGGAGCACTGCACTGTCAGAGGGTCAGTACTGAGGGAGCGCTGCACTGTCAGAGGGTCAGTACTGAGGGAGTGCTGCACTGTCAGAGGGTCAGTACTGAGGGAGCACTGCACTGTCAGAGGGTCAGTACTGAGGGAGCGCTGCACTGTCAGAGGGTCAGTACTGAGGGAGTGCTGCACTGTCAGAGGGTCAGTACTGAGGGAGCGCTGCACTGTCAGAGGGTCAGTGAGGCAGGTCTGCGTTCAGTATTATGCATTAATTCACACTCCCAGCTGTGCCTCCCCTGTGTTGGGTCAGGTACAGGTAAGTGGAGGGGTTTGGGGCCTACCTGAATTGGTCTGGAGAAAGTCTAGCTGCCTCCATCATGATGTCCATGACTGACGACCCCAGAGGCACCATCACCATCAGCCAGTGAGTGGACCTGTTGTGCACGGCGTCCATTACGGTGTAGTTCACTCTGATGAGTGCCGTGGGGGAGAAAGTGGAGCGGGTGATTAGCTTGGGTCTGCCGAATATGAGGGTGCGTGTGCGAGAGGTGTGGGTGGAGGAGGGGAGGGTGGTGGAGGGGAGGGTGTGGAAGGTGTGGGTGGGGGAGGAGCGGCTGGAGGAGGTGAGGATACGAGAGGGGTGGGTAGGGGAGGGGAGGGTTTGGAAGGTGTGGGTGGAGGAGGGGAGGGTACGAGAGGTGTGGGTGGGGGAGGTGAGGGTGCGGGAGGGGCGAGTGAGGGTGCGGGAGGGGCGGGTGGGGGAGGGGAGGGGGCGGGAGGGGCGGGTGGGGGAGGGGAGGGGGCGGGAAATGTGGCTGGAGGAGGGATGGGTGGGGGAGGGGAGTGTGCGGGAAGTGCGTGTGGGGGATGGTAGGGTGCAGGAGGTGTGGGTGGGGGGAGTGAGGGTGCGGTTTGGGGTGGGAGGCGTGAGGGGTTTGGCTATCGACCCCTCTCGGAGAAAAACTGGGAGGTCACCTGCAGAAAGTAAAACATCAGTTCAGCAGAGTTTAAATCTCCCATGGGAATTGTGGGAGGGGAACAGAGAGAGTGAGAGAGAGAGTGAGTAGAGAGTGTGTGTATCTGAAAGAGAGAGAGAGAGAGAGGGTGAGAGATGGAAGATAGTGAAGGAGAGGGAGAGATGCAACTTTTTGGAGAGAGATGGAGTGACAGAGAGTAAGAGAGAGGGGAGAGAGTGTCTGTGAGAGAGAGAGAAAGAGAGAGAGAATGTGAAAGAGAGAGAGTGAGAAAGGGAGGGAGATGGAGACTAAGAGAGGCAGGGAGAGGGACAGTGTGGGAGTGGGAGGGAGGTGAGAGGCAAGGGGGCAGAGACAGAAAGAGAGGGAAGAGAGAGACAGAAACTCGGAGAGAGAGAGAGCGGAGAGAGACAGTAGGGAGGAGTCAGGGAGTGGGGGAGGGGGGTGGTGGAAGAAGGGAGAGAGAGGGAGAAGCAATGTGGTAGAGAAATACTGAAAAGGGATAAATTAGAGCAGGGGAGGGAAAGAGGAAAAGAATTGTGGTAAAGTCAAAACTTAGGAGGAGAGAGAAGGGCAGAGAGTCACATGGAGGGGACGGGGGTTGCAGGTGGAGGGGCTGAGAGAAGGATAAATGAAATGAGAAAGAAACAGGGAGGAGAGCGAGGATAGAGTGGGAGAGAGCGAGGTTAGAGTGGGAGAGCGAGGATAGAGTGGGAGGAGAGAGAGGATAGAGTGGGAGAGAGCGAGGATAGAGTGGGAGGAGAGAGAGGATAGAGTGGGAGAGAGCGAGGATAGAGTGGGAGAGAGCGAGGATAGAGTGGGAGAGAGCGAGGATAGAGTGGGAGGAGAGAGAGGATAGAGTGGGAGAGCGAGGATAGAGTGGGAGGAGAGAGAGGATAGAGTGGGAGAGAGCGAGGATAGAGTGGGAGGAGAGAGGATAGAGTGGGAGAGAGCGAGGATAGAGTGGGAGAGAGCGAGGATAGAGTGGGAGGAGAGAGGAGAGAGTGGGAGAGAGCGAGGATAGAGTGGGAGAGAGCGAGGATAGAGTGGGAGAGAGCGAGGATAGAGTGGGAGAGAGCGAGGATAGAGTGGGAGAGAGCGAGGATAGAGTGGGAGAGAGCGAGGATAGAGTGGGAGAGAGCGAGGATAGAGTGGGAGAGAGCGAGGATAGAGTGGGAGAGAGCGAGGATAGAGTGGGAGAGAGCGAGGATAGAGTGGGAGAGAGCGAGGATAGAGTGGGAGAGAGCGAGGATAGAGTGGGAGAGAGCGAGGATAGAGTGGGAGAGAGCGAGGATAGAGTGGGAGGAGAGAGAGGATAGAGAGGGAGGAGAGAGCAAGGATAGAGTGGGAGAGAGCGAGAATAGAGTGGGAGAGAGCGAGAAGGTGGAAAGGAAGAGGGATGGAGAGTGAACGAGAGGAAAATTAGCAGTGAGGGAGAAAGGAGAGAGGGAGAGAGACAGACAGACAGAGAGAAATCCTTCTTCTTCTGCAGAGCTCGGAGCCCATTCACTAACCAGCATCACTGGAACAGTCCAGTGTGTCGATGTCCAGGAAGGTCCGATCTCCCAGGGTTGGAATCACGAGCGAGGCTGCCAGGGGGTTGTGGAAAGTCCCATTGGAGATTCCCTGGATGAGTTTCCCCACAGACTTCCGGCAGTCCCAGGAACCTGGAGGGACCAGCTCGGGATTCGCATTCAGTGCCTGATGAACAGAGCGTGGCGTCAGTTAATGCCTTCAAACATAGGGCAATATTAAACAACAGCTCGCAATCCTATAGCGCCTTTCATACAGCAAAGCAAGCCAAGGGGCTTCAGGGGTAGGTAAGCCAAACAGAAATCCCGAGCTGCTTAAGGAGATGCTAGGGTGGGTGACGAAATGCTTTGTCAAAGAGCTCTTTTCTTTTTTAAGGAGTGTCTTAAAGGGGAGGGGGGAGTGGGGGGTGGGGGGGGAGGAGAAAGAGAAAGAGAGAGGGGTAGAGAGGTTTAGGGAGGGAATTCCAGAGCTCAGGGCCCCCCCAGGCAGCTGAAGGCACGGCTGCCAATGGTGGAGCGATGGGAATCGGTGGATGCTCAAGAGGCTGGAGTTGGAGCAATTCTCAATGTCTAGTCATAGGAACTCCTGACGCTCACTGAAGCATAACAGGCAGGAGCAAGAGGAGATCATTTGGTCCGTCGAGGCTGCCCTACCATTCAATCAGATCATGGCTGGTCCTCCACCTCAATTCCACTTTCCCGCCCTATCCCTCGATTCTGTTAAGTGCTCAAAAATCTATCAATCCCGGCCTTGAATATACTCAACAACTGAGCATCCGCAGCCCTCTGGGGTAGAGGATTTGGAAGATTTGTAACCCTCGGAGTGAAGAAATCTCTCCTCGTCTCAGTCCAAATTGGCCGACTCCTTACCCTGAGATGGACAGAGTCCTTACAGGAAGCGGGGTGTGATTCTGTGTTCTAGACTCTGCTGGGGAGGAGACAGTCCCTCAGTGTCTACCCTGCCCAACCCTTCCAGAATTTTATGCATTTCACCAATCACTCCTCTAGACTCCAGAGAATATAGTAGCATTCTACAAAATCTCACCCCATAGGACAAGATTTTCAACAGTTGAACCAATCTAGTGAACCTTCACTGTACTGCCCCCAGTGCAAGTATATCCTTCCTTCAATATGAAGAGCAAAATAGCATACAGTATTCCAAATGTGGTCTCACCAAAGTCCTGTATGGTTGTCACAATAAATAGGGGATAGCTGGGACACTGGGCCGAGTGGGTAGGGAGTTGTGAGACTGAACAAGTGAATAAGTAAATAATAGCTCTGTGCCTTGGTTTCACCAACAGGATTGGATCCTGTTAACTTGCTAGAATTCCGCACAATTGAGAGGTAACTATGGGGTAGGGATTAAATGCAAGCAGTGCCAACATCCTGAAGATTGGATGCATGAATGGAGCAGTACCTGGACTGCAAGCCCGGTGGTGCTGAGGTCTCCAATTGTCCCATCACTTTGAACGTTGGCAAGGATACCACTGGTTACATTCTGTAATGCAGACTCAATCGTGGGAGTTCGACGGTCACAGTTTTCAAAAATCATGCACCTCAAGGCAAGGGCAGAGATGGACATGGTATCTAGGAGATAATCAAATATCAGTTGTAAAAAATTGGATGTCACAGAGGTACATCAATTTATATCAAATGCACCACACTTGGTTAGACCACACTTGGAGCACTGTGCACAGTTCTGGTCTCCATATTCCTTGGTTAGACCACACCTGGAGCACTGTGCACAGTTCTGGTCTCCATATTCCTTGGTTAGACCACACTTGGAGCACTGTGCACAGTTCTGGTCTCCATATCCCTTGGTTAGACCACACTTGGAGCACTGTGCACAGTTCTGGTTTCCATATCCCTTGGTTAGACCACACTTGGAGCACTGTGCACAGTTCTGGTCTACATATACCTGGTTAGACGAGATTTGGAGCACTGTGCACAGTTCTGGACTCATATCCCTTGGTTAGACCACACCTGGAGCACAGTACACAGTCTGGTCTCCATATCCCTTGGGTAGACCACACTTGGCGCACTGTGCACTGTTCTGGTCTCCATATACCTAGTTAGACGAGATTTGGAGCACTGTGCACAGTTCTGGTCTCCATATACCTTGGTTAGACCACACTTGGAGCACTGTGCACAGTTCTGGTCTCCATATCCCTTGGTTAGACCACACTTGGAGCACTGTGCACAGTTCTGGATTCCATATACCTTGGTGAGACCACACTTGGAGCACTGTGCACAGTTCTGGTCTCCCTATCCCTTGGTTAGACCACACTCGGAGCACTGTGCACAGTTCTGGATTCCATATACCTTGGTTAGACCACACTTGGAGCACTGTGCACAGTTCTCGTCTCCCTATCCCTTGGTTAGACCACACTTGGAGCACTGTGCACAGTTCTGGATTCCATATACCTTGGTTAGACCACACTTGGAGCACTGTGCACAGTTCTGGTCTATACTGGTTAGAAGAGATTTGGAGCACTGTGCACAGTCTGATCCATACCTTGGTTAGACCACACTTGGAGCACTGTGCACAGTTCTGGTCTCCCTATCCCTTGGGTAGACCACACTTGGAGCACTGTGCACAGTTCTGGATTCCATATACCTTGGTTAGACCACACTTGGAGCACTGTGCACAGTTCTGGTCTCCCTATCCCTTGGGTAGACCACACTTGGAGCACTGTGCACAGTTCTGGATTCCATATACCTTGGTGAGACCACACTTGGAGCACTGTGCACAGTTCTGGTCTCCATATACCTGGTTAGACGAGATTTGGAGCACTGTGCACAGTTCTGGATTCCATATACCTTGGTTAGTCCACACCTGGAGCACTGTGCACAGTTCTGGATTCCATATACCTTGGTTAGACCTCACTTGGAGCACTGTGCACAGTTCTGGTCTCCATATCCCTTGGGTAGACCACACTTGGAGCACTGTGCACAGTTCTGGTCTCCATATACCTTGGTCAGACGAGATTTGGAGCACTGTGCACAGTTCTGGACTCCATATTCCTTGGTTAGACCACACCTGGAGCACAGTGCACAGTTCTGGTCTCCACATACCTTGGTTAGACCACACTCGGAGCACTGTGCACAGTTCTGGTCTCCATATACCTTGGTTGGACCACACTGGAAGCACTGCGCACAGTTCTGGTCTCCATATACCTTGGTCAGACCACACTTGGAGCACTGTGCACAGTTCTGGACTCCATATCCCTTGGTTAGACCACACCTGGAGCACAGTACACAGTTCCAGTCTCCATATACAACATAAAAGCAAAATACTGTGGATGCTGGAAATCTGAAACAAAAGCACAAAATGCTGGAAAAACTCAGCAGGTCTGGCATCATTTGTGGAGAGGGAAACAGAGTTAACGCTTCGGGTCCATATGGCCCTTCTTCAGAGCTAAAGGAAAGTAGAATTGTGATGGAATTTATACTGATTAAGTGGGGTGGAGCAGATGAAGCAGGAGAGCAGATCAGCGATAGGTGGGGGCTAAGGAGAGGTTGACAAAGATGTCATGGACAAGGGAGTGTTAATGGTGGTGCTAAAGACTAAAGAAGGTTCTGATAGTGGCATAAAGGTAAGATCGGAGAATGTGTTAATAACAGAACAAGGGTCAGCGCTCGGTGCAAGAACAACATAGAAACAATTGACAGACAGTCTTGTGGTTGTGGGGGTGGATACGTTTGGAGGTTCTTGGGGAAAATGGATAGAAAAAATAAAAATAAATGAAATAAAATTAAAATAAATTTGAAAAAAGGGTTGAGAAAGGGGTAAAGATAGAGGAGAGAGTTCATTGTCTGAAGCTGTTGAACTCAATATTCAGTCCAGAAGGCTGTAAAGTGCCTAGTCGGAAGATGAGGTGCTGTTCCTCCAGTTTGCGTTGAGCTTCACTGGAACAATGCAGCAAGCCAAGGATGGACATGTGGGCAAGAGAGCAGGGTGGAGTGTTGAAATGGCAAGCAACAGGGAGGTCAGGGTAATGCTTGCTGACAGACCGAAGGTGTTCTGCAAAGCGGTCACCCAGTCTGCGTTTGGTCTCTCCAATGTAGAGGAAACCACATTGGGAGCAATGAATGCAGTAGACTAAATTGAGGGAAATGCAAGTGAAATGCTGCTTCAGTTGAAAGGAGTGTTTGGGCCCTTGAGCGGTGAGGAGAGGGGAAGTAAAGGGGCAGGTGTTGCACCTTCTGCAATTGCATGGTGCTGTGGGAGGAGGATGAGGTTGTTGCGGGTGAGGGAGGAGTGAACCAGGGTGTCCCGGAGGGAACAGTCCCTATGGAATGCCGGGAGGTGAAGGGAAGATGTGTTTGGTGGTGGCATCATGCTGGAGTTGGCAGAAATGGTGGAGGATGATCCTTTGAATGCGGAGGCTGGTGGGGTGATAAGCAAGGATAAGGGGGACTCTATCATGGTTCTGGGAGGGAAAGGAAGGTGTGAGGGCAGAGGTGTGGGAGATGGGCTGGACACGGTTGAGGGCCCTGCCAACCACTGTGGGTGGAAAACCTCAGTTAAGGAAGAAGGAGGACATGTCAGAGGAACTGCTTTTGAAGGTAGCATCATCAGAACAGACGCGACGGAGGCGAAGGAACTGAGAGAATGGGATGGAGTCCTTACAGGAAGTGGGGTGTGAGGAGCTGTAATCGAGGTAGCTGTGGGAGTCGGTAGGCTTGTAATGGATATTGGTGGACAGTCTATCACCAAAAATTCAGACAGAGAGGTCAAGGAAGGGAAGGGAAGTGTTGGAGATGGAGCATATGAAGTTGATAGAGGAGTGGAAATTGGAATGAAAATTAATACATTTTTCTAAGACGAGAGCATGAAGCAATACCACAACAGTCATCAACGTCCCGGAGAAAGAGTTGGGGGAGGGGGCCGAGTAGGACTGGAACAAGGAATGTTCCACATACCCCATAAAGAGACAGGCATAGCTGGGGTCCATGTAGGTACCCATAGCCACACCTTTTATTTGGAGGAAGTGAGAGGAGTTAAAGGAGAAATTGTTCAGTGTGAGAATAAGTTCAGCCAGATGGAGGAGAGTAGTGGTGGATGGGGATTGTTCGGGCCTCTGTTCGAGGAAGAAGCTAAGGGCCATCAGACCATCCTGGTGGGGGATGGAGATGTAGAGGGATTGGACGTCCATGGTGAAGAGGAGACAGTTGGGGCCAGGGAACTGGAAATTGTTGATGTTATGTAGGGTGTCAGAGGAATCACGGATGTAGGTGGGAAGGGACTGGACAAGGGGAGGGAGAATGGAGTCAAGATAACGAGAAATGAGTTCCGTGGGGCAGGAACAGGCTGACACGATCGGTCTACCGGGACAGTTCTGTTTGTGGATTTTGGGTAAGAGGTAGAAGCAGGCCGTCCGAGGTTGGGCGACTATCAGGTTGGAAGCTGTGGGAGGAAGATCTCCAGAGGAGATGAAGTCAGTGACAGTCCTGGAAACAATGGCTTGATGTTCAGTGGTGGGATCATGGTCCAGGGAGAGGTAGGAGGAAGTGTCTGCGAGTTGACGCTCAGCCTCCACGAGGTAGAGGTCAGTGCACCAGACAACAACAGCACCACCCTTGTCAGCAGGTTTGATGACAGTGTTAGGGTTGGACCTGAGAGAACGGAGTGCAGTAAGTTCAGAAGGAGACAGGTTAGAGTGGGTGAGAGGAGCAGAGAAATTGAGACAGCCGATGTCACGCCGTAGGTTCTCAATGAAAAGATCAAGAGCAGGTAAGAGGCCAGAGGGAGGGGGTCCAGGTGGAGGGACAATAATGGAGGCGGGTGAAAGGATCCATTGAACTGGGGGAGGACTACTGGCCAAAGAAGTGAGCATGGAGATGAAGGTGGTACAAGAATAGTTCAGCATCGTGCCGAGCCCGAAATTCACTGAGGTGAAAGGTATGAAACTGAGTCCTTTGCTGAGCACTGAACATTCAGCATCAGAGAGGGGAAGGTCGGGGGTATGGTGAATACACAGCCGGGGCTGGGATTGGAAGACAGGATAGGGTCAGAGGGACAGGCAGGGGTGGAGGGTCCTGGATGGGCGTTGGTGTCGATGAGTTGTTGGAGCTTGCATTCCTTTGCACTTGAAAGAGAGAGACAAAGTTTCTTGTTGAGGCGTTGGATGAGACGAAGAATGAAATGAAACTGGGGGCAAGGACAGCTTAGAGATAGGGTGAGTCAGTGCTGCTGGAGGAGGTCAAGTGTGTTCATATGGTGACTCATGGCACTGAGTGTGGATGTCAGGATTCAGCATGAACAGCAGTCTGAGGAGCATTGTATGTCCCGGAGATACCTGTAATCCTGAGAGGATTTGAAAAATGAGGTCTCCACATACCTTGGTAAAACCACATTCAGAACACAGTGTACAGTTTTGGCCTCCATATACCTTGGTTAAGCATGCTTAGAGCACTGTACACGGTTCTGGTCTCCATATCCCTTGGGTAGAGCACACACAGAGCATTGTACACAGTTCCAGTCTCCATATCCATTGGGTAGAGCACACTTAGAGCATTGTACACAGTTCTGGTCTCCATATCCCTTGGGTGGAGCACATTTAGAGCTTTGTACACAGTTCCAGTCTCCATATCCTTTGGGTAGAGCACATTTAGAGCATTGTACACAGTTCCAGTCTCCATATCCTTTGGGTAGAGCACATCTAGAGCATTGTACACAGTTCCAGTCTCCATATCCATTGGGTAGAGCACACCTAGAGCACTGTACACAGTTCTGGTCTCCATATCCCTTGGGCGGAGCACATTTAGAGCATTGTACACAGTTCCAGTCTCCATATCCTTTGGGTAGAGCATACTTAGAGCATTGTACACAGCTCCAGTCTCCATATCCCTTGGGTAGAGCACACTTAGAGCACTGTATGCAGTTCTGGTCTCCAATTAACTTGGATAGACCACACACTTGGAGCACTGTGTTCAGTTCATAAGCACCCCTGGTGTTTCTACTCCACACAAGCCTCCTCCCACCTCTTCATCTCCCTCCATCACCACATCCTTCTATTCCTTTCTCCCTCATGTGTTTACTCAGCTTCCCCCTTAAATTCATCTATGCCATACACCTCAACCACTCCCTGGGGGTAGCAACTTCCACCATCTCTGCGAGCTGGCCATGCAGCTCCTGGGATCATACTGTGCATCAATGTATTGCTGCATTTGCAGCTCTAAGAATTATAGCACGTGGCCAGATGAGGGTTGTTGGATCCATCATGCCCTGCCTTCTGCATTGATCACATGGACATAAAACAGCTTAGGACAATCTGAGGATGAGGAAAAGTGATTTCCTTAACTCGTTCAGGGCACATAAGCATCGTCAGCTAGACCAGCATTTATTGCCCATCCCTAATTGCCCCTTGAGAAGGTGGTGCTGAGCCTCCTTCTTGAACTGCTGCAGCCCATGTGGTGTAGGTGCACCCACAGTGCTGTTAGGAAGGGAGTTCCAGGATTTTGACCCAGTGACAGTGAAGGAACGGCCGATATATTTCCAAGTCAGGATGGTGAGTGGCTTGGAGGGGAACCTCCAGGTGGTGGTGTTCCCATGTGTCTGCTGCCCTTGTCCTTCTAGATGGTAGTGGTCATGGATTTGGAAGGTGCTGTCTAAGGACACTTGGTGAGTTCCTCCAGTGCATGTTGTAGATGGTACACACTGCTGCTACTGTGCATCAGTGGTGGAGGGAGTGAATGTTGAGATTAGGGTGCCAATCAAACGAGCTGCTTTGTTCTGAATGGTGTTGAGTGTGCCATTATGTGTTGGTGGTGGAGGGAGTGAATGGTTAAGGTGGTGGATGGGATGCCAATCAAGTGTAAAAGCAAAAAACTGCGGATGCTGGAAATCCAAAGCAAAAATAAAAATACCTGGAAAAACTCAGCAAGTCTGACAACATCTGTGGAGAGGAATACAGTTAATGTTTCGAGTCTGTATGACTCCTCAACAGAACTAAGGAAAAATAGAAGAGAGGTGAAATATAAAACAAAAACAGAATTACCTGGAAAAACTCAGCAGGTCTGGCAGCATCGGCGGAGAAGAAAAGATTGGACGTTTCGAGTCCTCATGACCCTTCGACAGAACTGAGTGAATATTAGGAGAGTGGTGAAATATAAGCTGGTTTAAGGTGTGTGTGTGTGTGTGGGGGGGGGGCGGTGGGAGATGGGGGGTGCGGGTGGGGTTGGTGGGGGGGAGAGAAGTGGGGTGGTAGTGGTATGGTTGTAGGGACAAGCAAGCAGTGATAGGAGCAGATCATCAAAAGATGTCACAGACAACAGAACAAAAGAACACAGAGGTGTTGAAGTTGGTGATATTATCTAAACGAATGTGCTAATTAAGAATGGATGGTAGGGCGCTCAAGGTTTATCTCTAGGTGTGGGGGGGAGCATAAAAGATTTAAAAATATTTAAAAATAATGGAAATAGGTGGGAAAAGAAAAATCTATATAATTTATTGGAAAAAACAAAAGGAAGGGGGAAGAAACAGAAAGGGGGTGGGGATGGAGGAGGGAGTTCAAGACCTAAAGTTGTTGAATTCAATATTCAGTCCGGAAGGCTGTAAAGTGCCTAGTCGGAAGATGAGGTGCTGTTCCTTCAGTTTGCGTTGGGCTTCACTGGAACATTGCAGCAAGCCAAGGACAGACATGTGGGCAAGAGAGCAGGGTGGAGTGTTAAAATGGCAAGCGACAGGGAGGTTTGGGTCATTCTTGCGGACAGATCGCAGGTGTTCTGCAAAGCAGTCGCCCAGTTTACGTTTGGTCTCTCCAATGTAGAGGAGACCATATTGGGAGCAATGAATGCAGTAGACTAAGTTGGGGGAAATGCAAGTGAAATGCAACTGCCACTGCTCTTAGGTGAAATATAAGCTGGTTTAAGAGGGATGAGACAAGAAGAGCTGGATAGAGGGCCAGTGATAGGTGGAGATAACCAATAGATGTCACAGACAAAAGGACAAAGAGTTGTTGACGGTAGTGATATTATCTAAGAACTAGGTGTCATTAAGGGTAGAAAGCAGGACGAGCAAGGTACTGGGGGTGGGGTGGGGAGAAGGGATCAAAATAGGCTAAAAGGTACAGGTAAAACAATGGATGGAAATACATTTAAAAATAATGGAAATAGGTGGGAAAAGAAAAATCTATGTAAATTATTGGAAAAAAGGGGGATTGGAAAGGGGGTGGGGATGGAGGAGAGAGTTCATGATCTAAAATTGTTGAACAATCAAGCGGGGCTGCTTTGTCCTGGATGGTGTTGAGCTTCTTGAATGTTGTGGGAGCTGCACTCATCCAGGCAAGTGGAGAGTATTCCATCACACTCCTGACTTGTGCCTTGTAGATGGTGGACAGGCTTTGGGGAGTCAGGAGGTGAGTTACTTGCAGCAGGATTCCCAGCCTCTGAATTGCTCTTCTAGCCACAGTATTTATATGGCTAGTCCAGTTCAAGTTTCTGGTCAATGATAACCCCCAGGATGTTGATAGTGGAGGATTCAGAGATGATAATGCCATTGAATGTCAAGGGGCAATGGTTAGATTCTCTCTTGCTGGAGATGGTCATTGCCTGACACTTGTGTGGCGTGAATGTTACTTCCCACTTGTCAGCTCAAGCCTGGATATTGTCCAGGTCTTGCTGCATTTGGACATGGACCATTTCAGTATCTGAGGAGTCGTGAAAGGTGCTGAACATTGTGCAATCATCAGTGAACATCACCACTTCTGACCTTATGATGGAAGGAAGGTCATCGATGAAGCAGCCACTTGGGGCTAGAAATGCGAAACCTTCCCCAACTCACCGACAGGGTAGGTGAATTCCCCCTGAATGGAATGCTGAATGGCTGAGCGGAAGATGTCCTCGATCGTCTTGGCGGGTAGACATATTGAACTCTTACAGAGGGCTAAGACAGCGAGACTAATCTGATGGTAATCTATCAGACGTCGTCCGCTACCTGTTGAAAATAAATGTTAATCATTGTGACGGAGGACATGACAACAACAGCAATCACTTGTATTTATGTTGAACCTGTAACACAGCAAACCACCCCACAGCTCATTACCGGAGCGATTGTCAAACACATTTTCACCCCGAGCCCCATGAAAGATATTAGGGAAAGGTGACCAAAAGCTCGATCAATGCTTTAAAGAGCATCTAAAAGAAGGAGAGAGAGAGAGAGAGAGAGACAGTGAGGGAGGGGCGAAGAGGTTTAGGGAGGGAATTCCAGAGCTTAGGGCCCCCCCCCCCCATGCAGCTGAAGGCACGTCAATCAATGGTGAAGCAATGGAAATCGGGAGATGGGCAAGAGGCCGGAATTGGAGGAGCGCAGTGATCTCGGAGGGTTATAGGGTCTGGAGGAGGCTACAGAGATAGGGAGGGTTGTAGGGTCTGGAGGAGGCTACAGAGAAAGGGAGGGTTGTAGGGGCTGGAGGAGGTTACAGAGATAGGGAGGGTTGTAGGCACTGGAGGAGGTTACAGAGATAGGGAGGGTTGTAGGGGATGGAGGAGGTTACAGAGATAGGGAGGGTTGTAGGGTCTGGAGGAGGCTACAGAGATAGGGAGGGTTGTAGGGGCTGGAGGAGGTTACAGAGATAGGGAGGGTTGTAGGGGCTGGAGGAGGTTACAGAGATAGGGAGGTCTGTAGGATCTGGAGGAAGTTACAGAGATAGGGAGGATTGTAGAGGCTGGAGGAGGATACAGAGATAGGGAGTGTTGTAGGGGCTGGAGGAGGTTACAGAGATAGGGAGGGGTGTAGGGACTGGAGGAGGTTACAGAGATAGGGAGGGGTGTAGGAGCTGGAGGAGGTTACAGAGATAGGGAGTGTTGTAGGCACTGGAGGAGGTTACAGAGATAGGGAGGGGTGTAGGGACTGGAGGAGGTTACAGAGATAGGGAGGGTTATTGGGGCTGGAGGAGGTTACAGAGATAGGGAGGGTTGTAGAGGGCTGGAGGAGGTTACAGAGATAGGGAGGTCTGTAGGATCTGGAGGAAGTTACAGAGATAGGGAGGGTTGTAGGGGATGGAGGAGGTTACAGAGATAGGGAGGGTTGTAGGAGCTGGAGGAGGTTACAGAGATAGGGAGGGCTGTCGGGGCTGGAGGAGGCTACAGAGATAGGGAGGGTTGTAGGGACTGGAGGAGGTTACAGAGATAGGGAGGGGTGTCGGGACCGGAGGAGGTTACAGAGATAGGGAGGGGTGTAGGAACTGGAGGAGGTTAGAGAGATAGGGAGGGGTGTAGGGACTGGAGGAGGTTACAGAGATAGGGAGGGTTATTGGGGCTGGAGGAGGTTACAGAGATAGGGAGGGTTGTCGGGGCTCGGGGAGGTTACAGAGATAGGGAGGGTTGTAGGGGCTGGAGGAGGTTACAGAGATAGGGAGGATTGTAGAGGCTGGGGGAGGTTACAGAGATAGGGAGGGCTGTCGGGGCTGGAGGAGGTTACAAAGATAGGGAGGGTTGTAGGCACTGGAAGAGGTTACAGAGATAGGGAGGGTTGTACGGGGCTGGAGGAGGTTACAGAGATAGGGAGGTCTGTAGGATCTGGAGGAAGTTACAGAGATAGGGAGGGTTGTAGAGGATGGAGGATGTTACAGAGATAGGGAGGGTTGTAGGAGCTGGCGGAGGTTACAGAGATAGGGAGGGCTGTCGGGGCTGGAGGAGGCTACAGAGATAGGGAGGGTTGTAGGGACTGGAGGAGGTTACAGAGATAGGGAGGGGTGTAGGGACTGGAGGAGGTTAGAGAGATAGGGAGGGGTGTAGGGACTGGAGGAGGTTACAGTGATAGGGAGGGTTATTGGGGCTGGAGGAGGTTACAGAGATAGGGAGGGTTGTCGGGGCTCGGGGAGGTTACAGAGATAGGGAGGGTTGTAGGGGCTGGAGGGGGTTACAGAGATAGGGAGGTTTGTAGGGATTGGAGGAGGTTACAGAGATAGGGAGGTGTGTAGGGACTGGAGGAGGTTACAGAGATAGGAAAACAGAGGCAATGGATGGTTTTGAATCAAGGATGAGAATTTTAAAATAAGGTGTTGCTTGACTGTAGATCAGTGAGCACAGGGGGTGATGAGTGAACACGGTTTGGTGTGGGGTGGTATTCTCCCTCAACTCTACTTTCCCACCCCATCCCTCGAGTCGTTTAGTATCCAAAAATCCCTCGATCTGACTCTTGAATGGACTCAGTGACTGAGAGTCCACAGCTCCCTGGGGTAGAGACTTCCAACAATTCACCACCCTCTGAGCGAGGAAATTCCTCCTCACCTCTGTCCAAAAGAGCCGACCACTAACACTGATATTTTGACCCCACCCTCCATCCACCTGCCCCACTAGTCCTAGACTCTCCAGCCTAGTAGGGCTGGGGGTTGGGGAGAAACAGCCTATCAGCATCAAACCCATCCAAGCTTCTGTGGGAATTTTATCACCTCTCATTGAGCTAAACTCCAGAGCATATAGGTCCATTCTACTCCACCTCTCCTCACGGGACACTTCCCTCATCCCAGGAAGCTGTCTGGTGAACCTTCGTGGCTCTCCATCTTAAGATAAGCATATTGTCCCTCATGAAGGCCCTGTGCAGGGGTAGGAAGGCTCCCTGACATTTATACACCAAACCCCATCCAAGCCCAGGGCCTGGCCATTCAACCCATTGAGCTTGCCCTGGTTCTCTTGAAGAAGAATCTAGTTAGTCTCACCTCCCCGCTCTTTCCCCAATCCCTGTCATCATTGCTCCTTCGAATGATTGGCAGCTCTGATTGAACCTGCCTGCACCCCAGACTCAGGCAATGCGTTCCAGACCCTAACTTAAAAATGTTTTCTCTCTGGTTCTTTATCATTCATCTAAAACTCTGGGTCCTCCTGGTTACCGACCCTCCTGCCACTCGAAACAGTTTCTCCTTATTTGCTCTATCCAAACCCCTCACGATTCTGAACGCCTCGATTCAATCTCCCCCTTAACCTTCTCTGTTCTAAGGAGAACAATCCCAGCTTCTCCAGTCTCTCCACATTAACTGAAGTCCCCTCGTCCCTAGGGCCATTCGAGTGAATCTCCTCTGCACCCTCCCCAAGGCCTTGACATCCTTCCTAAAGTGAAGGGGCCCAGAATTGGACACAACCCCCCCCCCAGCTGAGGCTTAACCAGTGATTTATAAAAGGTTCGTCCTAACTCGCTCTGACTTTTGTACTCTCTGCCCCTATTAATGAAACAGGATCAGAAGTACATTCATAATGGCTTTGTTAATCCCACCAGGACTCTCAGTTTCACCTTTTATCCCTTACTGTCTCTCCTAATTCCTCCGAACAAAATCTATCCCTTCACCTTTTACCATCTCGAATTTCATCTCCTGACTCCCCAAAGCCAGTCTATCATCTACAAGGCACAAGTCAGGAGTGTGATGGAATACTCCCCACTTGCCTGGATGAGTGCAGCTCCCACAACACTCAAGAAGCTCAACACCATCCAGGACAAAGCAGCCCCGCTTGATTGGCATCCCATCCACAAACATTCACTCCCTCCACCGCCTTCTCAGCATAACTGCCTCTGGGCTCCAGCTGGGAGCTGACCAGGGGTTTGGTTTGACCCCCTTCGCCCAGGCCCCCCGAGGGTGAGAGGTCATGCTCTGACCTTCCTGGTGCCCCTCCATCCCACACAGCCCTCCACACCCTAACCCCCCTCCCACCACTCCCTTCCCCTCCACCTCCCCCCCACCTCCCCCCCCCCCGATCCCCAGGACAGGGGTATCAATCCAAAGCGGGTTTGATCCCTCACCTGCGCTAATGAGGTCTGTCTGGAGATTGTCCATGAGTAAAGCCACCAGATTCTGCCGTCGGCCTTTAACCACCACGTTCACTGGGTCGTCACATGATGCCAGGAGCGCCATTGTATACCAGGCTGCAGTCCCAGATGAGAATTCAGTGCCTGTCCCCAAAAGAGAGAAGATGGGGACACGTGAACCACCTCTTCCAGTTGGCGCACAATGAGACTCAGTATCGAAAAGTGACTGGCAAAGGAATGGGGGCTGACATGTGGGGAAAGGGTTTCCATGCAGCGAGCTGCTAAGACCTGGAACGCCCTAGCTCAGAGTGTGGTGGAGGCAGGTTCAATCACCGCTTTCTGAAGGCAATTGGATCAGTATTTGAAATTGGAGGGATAGATAGGAAAGAGCTGGAGAAATGAAACTAGCTAGGCTGTTCTTCGAATGAGCCAGCATGGAATGAATGGGCTGAATGGCCTCCCCTGTGTTGTAACCAGTACTGATTACTGAATACCCTTTGGTAGGAAGGATAGAGATGCTACAGCCTCCTTGGGAAATCAGATTCCGAACGGGCTAGAGGAAGCGAGGGACTGGGGTTACAGGCACAGGAATCATTAAATGTTGTGACACATGCCAGGAAGACCATAAAAACTCACCAAGTTTCATTTCCAGAGAGATAGAATGCAAAGGGGGAGAAGTTAAGTAGTTATATTAAAGACTCACATACACACTTACACACACGCGCACACACAGACCCACACACTTACACACACAATCAAGCACACTCTCACACATATGCTCTCACACACACACACTCCCCCACACGCACACGCATTCACACTCACACACTCTGACACACATACTCACACTCACACACACACTCACACACCCATACACATACATGCACACTCTGACACACACAGTCACATGCTCTCTCTCTCTCACACACACACGTATACACACACACTCACACTCACATACTCACACACACCCATACAAACATGTGTGCACCCTGATACACGCACTCACACGCTCTCTCACACACACTCACATGCTCTCACACTCACACTCACAAGCTCTGACACATACACTCACACTCTCACTCACACCCATACAAACACATGTGCACCCTGACACATACACTCACACGCTCTCACACACCCATACAAACACATGTGCACTCTGACACATACACTCACACTCACACGCTCTCACACACCCATACAAACACATGTGCACCCTGACACACACACTCACACGCTCTCACATACCCATACAAACACATGTGCACCCTGACACATACACTCACACGCTCTCACACACCCATACAAACACATGTGCACCCTGACACATACACTCACACGCTCCCACACACCCATACAAACACATGTGCACCCTGACACACACACACACTCACACGCTCTCACACACCCATACAAACACATGTGCACCCTGACACACACACTCACATGCTCTTACACACCCATACAAACACACGTGCACCCTGACACATACACTCACACGCTCCCACACACCCATACAAACACATGTGCACCCTGACACATACACTCACACGCTGTCAAACACCCATACAAATACATGTGCACCCTGACACATACACTCACACGCTCTCAAACACCCATACAAATACATGTGCACCCTGACACATACACTCACACGCTCTCACACACCCATACAAACACATGTGCACCCTGACACATACACTCACATGCTCCCACACACCCATACAAACACATGTGCACCCTGACACACACACACACTCACACGCTCTCACACACCCATACAAACACATGTGCACCCTGACAGATACACTCACACGCTCTCACACACCCATACAAACACATGTGCACCCTGACAGATACACTCACACTCACACGCTCTCACACACCCATACAAACACATGTGCACCCTGACACATACACTCACACACTCCCACACACCCATACAAACACATGTGCACCCTGACACACACACACACTCACACGCTCTCACACAGATACCCACAAGCTCTGACATACACTCACACACAAACACACAAGCACTCTCACACACATTCCTACCATTCTCTATGACGTTCTGTTTCAGCTGTCTCAGTATCTGCTCCTCTCTGGACAGATCATGCTGCTGGGACAGCCGTAGAGCGATGAGGACACTGGGCTCGGGGGCTGCCTCCTCCATGGACCTCAACATTGTCCGGAGGAAGGAGGCGACCAGCCCGCTTTCCTGGACTGGAGTTCCTGAAAGAAAGGGCAGACTCTCATTTCCACAGCACCCTCACAGCATCGCAAAGTGCTTCACAGCCAACCAAAACCTGTACACCGTCTGTTCAGGGTTGTAACGACAAGACGATGCAACTTGACCAGCCCTCCCTGGCAGCCGCCCAGCTCTGACACCGTTCCAGTAGACCCTCTCCCACAACCTCTCCCGCAATCTTTCCAGGATCCTGCCTGATTAACCCCGAGTCCAGGCTCGTGAACCTGGCAACAGTCGGAGATTAAACCAGTCCGTCTGTAGCCCTGTTGACACTCAGATGAGCTCCTGGCTGAGGGAGGGGTATCCAACAAGGCAACATGGAAGAGGGGAGTGTTGCCCTTGACTTTCTCACTCAGAGCTGCCCATTGAATCACGGTTAACAACTGCTGATCGTATTCTTGCAGCTCTCCCCACGGTGCGATCCAGACACACTGGTTTCGAGAGGCACTTACCACACTGTTCAGACAGCCTTCCTGTGACCATGGGCAGCAGGACAATGAAGAGTTTCAGCCTTGACATTGTGACGCTGTCACTCTCCGGGGGACAGGTTCCTCTCTGCTCTCCAGTGCAGCCGAATCCGCTTTATATCCAAACCCCAGCTAACCAGAGCCAGTGACAGGAGACTCCCCAAACTGTGGGAGGAGAATGAGTTTCTTTAGAACTACAAAGATTAACCTCCTGCAGCTCCTACTAATTAATGTCCACTTCTCTCCCTCTCTCCCTTCCTCTCTCTCTCTCTCTCTTTCCATCCTCCTCTCATTTCCTTTCTGCATCTCCCTTGCTTTCTCTCTTCCTCTCTCCCACATTAATTTCTCTCTGTCTAGCCCACTCCCTCTATCGCTCCCATTGACCATGACTGCCTTCTTTTTCTCTCTCATTCTCTAAATCTCCCATTTCCTTTCAACATCTCTCCCTCTTAGCCCCTTTCCCATTCTTTCCATCTGTCTCCATCTCTCTGCTGCTCTTTCCCTTTCTCATTCTCTCCCTCATGCTGCCTGCCATTCTTACTCCATTCCCCCATCTCTCTTTGTCTCTCTCTCTCTCTGTCTCTCTGTCTCTCTCTCTCTCCCAGCTCCCTCTGCCACCCTTTTCTCTCTCTCAGTCTCACTCTCTCTGTTTCGCTCTCTCTGTCTGTCTGTCTGTCTCTCTCTCACTTGTGGTCCTTCTGTTATTCGCCCTCTGTCTCTTGCCCTTTCTCTCTGTCACTCCATCCTTCTACTCGTCTCTCTCTCTCCCTTTTTTCACTCTCACTCTTTCTCTCTCTCCCTCTTCTGTCTCTCCCTCTCTCTCTCCTCTTCTCTCTCTCTCCCTCTCTCTATCCTCTTCTCTCTCTCTCCCTCCTCTGTCTCTCCCTCTCTCTCTCCCTCCTCCTCTATCTCTCCCTTTCGCTCTCTCTCCCCATCTCTGTCTCTCCCCCTCTTCCCCCCTCTCTCTCTCTCCCCCTCTTCCCCCTCTCTCTCCTCCTCTATCTCTCTCTTTCGCTCTCTCTCCCCCTCTCTGTGTCTCCCTCTCTCTCTCTCTTTCTCTCTCCCTCTACGTATCTTCTCTCTCTCTCTCTCCCTCTTCTGATCCTTCTGTTTCTCTCTCCCTCTCTGTCCCTTGCTCTCTGTCTCGCTGCTGCTCTATCCCTCAGCTCCTTTATCTCTCCCTTTCTCTCACCAGTTGTCTACCCCTCTCTCTCATTTGCTCTCTGCCTCTCAATGCTGTCCTTCAATGCGGAATCAATCTATGATTCTATGCTAGGTTCTGAATCTGACTGCAGAGAACAGTGTCTTAACTAAATGAATAGGAGAGGGTTATGTAAGAAAGGAGGAGAAAAGGGTGGGAGGTGGAGATAGAGAGAGAGAAAAGCCAGACAGAACAAAATCTCATTTCTCCCACAACTTTCACTGCATCAGGACATCCCATCCTTACCTGAGGAAGGATGTTCTTGTTATAGAGAGAGCACAGCGAAGGTTTACCAGAATGATTCCTGGGATGGCGAGACTGACATATGAGGAGAGATTGAGTCGGTTAGGATTATATTCGCTGGAGTTCAGAAGAATGAGGGTGGATCTCATAGAAGCCAATAAAATTCTAACAGGACTAGACAGGGTTGATGCAGGAAGGATGTTCCCGTTGGTGGGGGAGTGCTGAACAAGGGGTCACAGTCTGAAGATATAGGGTAGACCGTTTAGGACTGAGGTGAGGAGACATTTCTTCACCCAGAGAGTGGTGAGCCTGTGGAATTTGTTACCACAGAAAGTAGCTGAGACCAAAACATTGTATGTTTTCAAGAAGGAGTTAGATATAGCTCTTGGGGTGAAAGGGAGCAAGGATATGGGGAGAAAGGGGGAGCAGGGCTATTGAGTTGGATGATCAGCCATGATCATAATGAATGGCAGAGCAGGCTCGAAGGGCTGAATGGCCTACTCCTGCTCCTAGTTTCTATGTTTCTATGACCTGGGAGTCAATTTGCGCACAGCAAGCTCCCACAAAAAGCAAAGTGATAATGACCAGAGCACCTAATTTTTTTTAATGTTATTTGGTCCAGGAATCAATATCACCATCATGAAACAGAGGAGAATTCTCCGCCTCTTCTACTTCCGACAGCATCGTGGGATCATTTATATACAGCTGGCAGTTCAGACTGGGCCTCAGTATAACGTATGCCAGAAAGAAGGTGGCCCTGCCAGTGCAGCCCTCCTTCAGCAATAACCATCCAACAGTGCAGCACTCCCTCAGTACTGACCCTCTGACAGTGCAGCACTCCCTCAGTACTGACCCTCGGTCAATGCAGCACTCCCTCAGTACTGACCCTCGGTCAATGCAGCACTCCCTCAGTATTGACCCTCTGAGAGTGCAGCACTCCCTCAGTAGTGACCCGCTCAGAGTGCAGCACTTCCTCATTACTAACCCTGCGACAGTGCAGCACTCCCTCAGTACTGACCCTCGGTCAGTGCAGCACTCCCTCAGTACTGACCCTCTGACAGTGCAGCACTCCCTCAGTACTGACCCTCTGACAGTGCAGCAATCCCTCAGTACTGACCCTCTGACAGTGCAGCAATCCCTCAGTACTGACCCTCTGACAGTGCAGCAATCCCTCAGTACTGACCCTCGGTCAGTGCAGCACTCCCTCAGTACTGACCCTCTGATATTGCAGTACTCCCTCAGTATCAACCCTGCGACAGTGCAGCACTCCCACAGTACCTCTGACAGTGCAGCACTCCCTCAGTACTGACCCTCCAACGGTGCAGCACTCCCATAGTACCTCTGGCAGTGCAACACTCCCTCAGCACTGACTCTCCGACAGTGCACCACTCCCTCATTACTGACCCTCTGACAGTGCAGCACTCCCTCAGTACTGACCGGCTGACAGTGCAGCATTCCCTCAGTATTGACCCTATGACAGTGCAGCACTCCCTCAGTACTGACCCTCTGACAGTGCAGCACTCCCTCAGTACTGACCCTCTGACAGTGCAGCACTCCCTCAGTACTGACCCGCTGACAGTGCAGCACTCCCTCATTACTAACTCTGCGACAGTGCAGCACTCCCTCAGTACTGACCCTCTGACAGTGCAGCATTCTTTCAGTACTGACCCTCCAACAGTGCAGCTCTCCCTCAGTACTGACCCTCTGAGTGTAGCATGCCCTCATTGCTGGCCTTCAGACAATGCAGCACTCCCTCAGTACTGACCCTCTGACAGTGCAGCACTCCCTCAGTACTGACCCTCCAACAGTGCAGCATTCCCTCAGTACTGACCCTCTGATATTGCAGCACTCCCTCAGTACTGACCCTGCGACAGTGCAGCACTCCCACAGTACTGACCCTCTGACAGTGCAGCACTCCCTCAGTACTGAGCCTCCGACAGTGCAGCACTCCCTCAGTACTGACCCTCTGACAGTGCAGCATTCCTTCAGTACTGACCCTCCAACAGTGCAGTTCTCCCTCAGTACTGACCCTCTGAGTGTAGCATGCCCTCATTGCTGGCCTTCAGACAGTGCAGCACTCCCTCGGTACTGACCCTCTAACAGTGCATCACTCCCTCAGTACTCGCCTTCCAACAGTACAGCACTCCCTTAGCACTGACCCTCCAACAGTTCAGCACTCCCTCAGTACTGACCCTTCAACAGTACAGCACTCCCTCAGTGCTGATCCTCCGACAGTGCAGCACTCCCTCAATATTTGCACTCCGACAGTGCAGCACTTCCTCAGTGCTGACCCTCCGACAGTGCAGCACTCCCTCAGTACTGACCCTCTGACAATGGAGCATTCCCTCAGTGCTGACCCTCCAACAGTGCAGCACTCCCTCAGTACTGACCCTCTGACAGTGCAGCACTCCCTCAGAACTGACCCTCTGATAGTGCGGCACTCCCTCAGTACTGACCCTCTGATAGTGCGGTACTCCCTCAGTACTGACCCTCTGACAGTGCAGCACCCCCTCAGTACTGATCCTCTGACAGTGCGGCTCTCCCTCAGTACTGACACTCCAACAGTGCAGCACTCCCACAGTATTGATGCCCGATCGTGCTGAACTCTCTCAATCAGTGGGAATTTTGGGCTAGATGCTGCAGATTGAGCCTTTGATGTGGGGATTTGAACACAGGACCTTCTGACTCAGAGTTGAGGGAGGGACCAATCACCCCCGCTGCTCACTGAGCAACACGTGTCAGCCTCAATTTTCAAATTCCCCTACTTGTTTTCAAGTCCCTTCAGAGCCTCCACTTCCCTATCTCTGTAACCTCCTCCAGCCCCTACAACACTCCCTATCTCTGTAACCTCCTCCAGCCCCTACAACCTTCCCTATCTCTCTAACCTCCTCCAGCCCTTACAACACTCCCTATCTCTGTAACCTCCTCCAGCCCCTACAAACCTGCCTATCTCTGTAACCTCCTCCAGCCCCTACAACCATCCCCATCCCTGTAACTTCATCCAGCCCCTACAACCCTCCCGATCTCTGATACTGCAGTTCAACATCAGTACCAACTCTCCAACAGCGCAGCACTCCCTCAGTACTGACCTTCCGACAGTGCAGCTCTCCCTCAGTACTGACCCTCCGACACTGCAGCACTTCCTCAGTACTGACCCCCCAACAGTGCGGCACTCCCTCAGTACTGACCCTCCAACAGTGCGGCACTCCCTCAGTACTGACCCTCTCACAGTGCAGCACCCCCTCGGTACTGACTGTCCAACAGTGCAGCTCTCCCTCAGTACTGACCGTGCAACTGTTCAGCACTCCCTGAGTAGTGACCCTCCAAGAGTGCAGCATGCACTCTGCAATGACCTTCTGACACTGCTGCACTCCCTCAGTCCTGACCCTCAAACAGTTCAGCACTCCCTGAGTTCTGACCCTCCAAGAATGCAGCACTGCCTCAGTGCTGAGCCTCTGCAGTGCAGCACGCACTCTCCACTGACCCGCTGACACTGCAGCACTCCCTCAGTACTGACCTCCATATTGTGCGCAGCTCCCTCAATACAGGCCGTGGGAATGTTGGTCTAGATACTGCGGACTGAGCCTTCGGTGTGGGGATTTGAACCCAGGACCTTCTGACTCAGAGTTGAGGGAGAGACCACTCAGAAACTCTCTTGAAACCAAGGACTGGAGCTCAGCTGAGCCAGCCCCCACACCCCTTCCCCTCCTGTTAATGTGAGCTCAGCAAGTTTCTCAGCCACTTCCAAACCTGTGTGACCTTCAGGAGAAATTCATCCCAGCGTGTGTGATGGGCCCTCTCTCCCTGAACTCACAACGCCCTGTAACGTGCCTCGGAACAGAGCTAGAGAATAAGGGGTTGGCACCAATGCAGGACTAGAACAATCTGTGACTGAGGAGGGCTGTGGACTAAGACAGAGTTTGATTGATTTTCCTTTGAAGTGGTTACACAGCAACGTCTTGAGATTGGAAACGATTTCTCAAAGGTGCCTGACCCAAAGTTTTGCAATGAGTCGATTGTCTTTCATCCCCACTGAATTCCAACATCCTCCCGGAATTGTGTGTGTGCTTTGAGGTGGTTAAACATCCGTGAGGGCTGGAGAACGTCTAATTGGAAAATAAATCACTGCCTGGGCATTTGGGTGAGACATTTCAGCCCGTGTTGAGTTCCAGCCTCATAACCAATTCCAACACTGAGACCACCCATTCCCACCTCCGTAACATCGCCCGGCTTTGCTCCTGAATCCCTCCTCCGTGTCTCCTTCACCTCTCGACTCGAGTATCCCAACACATTCCCGGCTGTTCTACCACATCCCACCCTCCGTAAACCTTGGCTCATCCAAAACACCTGCTGCCCCGTTTCCCAACTCGCACCGAATCCCGTTCCCTAGTCACATCCGCAGCACCACCACCCCACCGTGCCGGTGCTCACTGACCGACACAGGTCAACCCCGATTTTCAAATTTTCCTAGTTGTTTTCAAATCACTTCAGAGCTTCTATATCTGTAACCTCCTCCAGCCCCGACAACCCAACCTACCTCTGTAACCTCCTCCAGCCCCAACAACCCTCCCTATCTCTGTAACCTCCTCCAGACCCTACAACCCTCCCTATCTCTGTAACCTCCTCGAGCCCCTACAATCCTCCCTATCTCTGTAACCTGCTCCAGCCCCTACAACCCTCCCTATCTCTGTAACCTCCTCCAGCCCCTACAATCCTCCCTATCTCTGTAACCTCCTCCAGCCCCTACAACCCTCCCTATCTCTGTAACCTCCTCCAGCCCCGACAACCCTCCCTATCTCTGTAACCTCCTCCAGCCCCGACAACCCTCCCTATTTCTGTAACCTCCTCCAGCCCCGACAACCCTCCCTATCTCTGTAACCTCCTCCAGCCCCGACAACCCTCCCTATCTCTGTAACCTCCTCCAGCCCCGACAACCCTCCCTATCTCTGTAACCTCCTCCAGCCCCTACAACCCTCCCTATCTCTGTAACCTCTGCCAACACCTACAACCCTCCCTATCTCTGTAACCTCCTCCAACCCCTACAACCCTCCCTATCTCTGTAACCTCCTCCAGACCCTACAACCCTCCCTATCTCTGTAACCTCCTCCAGCCCCGACAACCCTCCCTATCTCTGTAACCTCCAGCCCCGACAACCCTCCCTATCTCTGCAACCTCCAGCCCCTACAACCCTCCCTATCTCTGTAACCTCTGCCAACACCTACAACCCTCCCTATCTCTGTAACCTCCTCCAACCCCTACAACCCTCCCTATCTCTGTAACCTCCAGCCCCGACAACCCTCCCTATCTCTGCAACCTCCAGCCCCGACAACCCTCCCTATCTCTGTAACCTCCTCCAACCCCTACAACCCTCCCTATCTCTGTAACCTCCTCCAACCCCTACAACCCTCCCTATCTCTGTAACCTCCTCCAACCCCTACAACCCTCCCTATCTCTGTAACCTCCAGCCCCGATAACCCTCCCTATCTCTGTAACCTCCAGCCTCAACAACCCTCCCTATCTCTGTAACCTCCAGCCCCGACAACCCTCCCTATCTCTGTAACCTCCAGCCCCGACAACCCTCCCTATCTCTGTAACCTCCAGCCCCGACAACCCTCCCTAGCTCTGTAACCTCCAGCCCCGACAACCCTCCCTATCTGTGTAACCTCCAGCCCTGACAACCCTCCCTATCTCTGTAACCTCCTCCAGCCCCTACAACCCTCCCTTTCTCTGTAATCTCCTCCAGCCCCTACAACCCCCCCTATCTCTGTAACCTCCTCCAGCCCCTACAACCCTCCCTTTCTCTGTAACCTCCTCCAGCCCCCACAACCCTCCCTATCTCTGTAACCTCCTACAACCCTCCCTATCTCTGTAACCTCCTCCACCCCTACAACGCTCCCTATCTCTGTAACCTCCTCCAGCCCCTACAACCCTCCCTTTCTCTGTAACCTCCTCCAGCCCCTACAACCCTCCCTATCTCTGTAACGTCCTCCAGCCCCTTCAACCCTCCCGTTCTCTGTAACCTCCTCCAGCCCCTACAACCCTCCCTTTCTCTGTAACCTCCTCCAGCCCCTAAAACCCTCCCTATCTCTGTGACCTCCTCCAGCCCCTAAAAATTGCTTCATCACTGTGACCTCATCCTCCTCCTAAACCCTTACCTAACATTAACAGGGAGGCACTCCCTCAGTACTGACTGTCCAACAGTGCAGTACTCCCTCAGTATTGACCCTTTGACAGTGCAGCACTCCCTCAGTACTGACCTCCAACAGTGCAGCACTCCCACAGTACTGACCCTCTGACAGTGCAGCTCTCCCTCAGTACTGACCCTCTGACAGTGCAGCACTCCCTCAGTACTGACCCTCTGACACTTTTTCACTTTCTCAGTACTGACTCTCCGACAGTGCAGTGCTAACTCAGTACTGGCTCTCCGACAGTGCAGTATTCCCTCAGTACTGGCCCTCCAAGAGTACACCACTGCCCCAGTTACTGACCCTCTGACAGTGCAGCACTGCTACATTACAGGCCCTCCAACACTGCAGCACTCCCTCAGTACTGACCCTCTGACACTTCAGTGCTCCCTCAGTACTGACCCACTGATATTGCAGCCCTCTCTCTAAACATCCCTCTGACACTGCAGCACTCCCTCAGTACTGCCCTCCCTATTATGCTGAGCTCCCTCAATACAGGCCGTGGGAATGTTGGTCTAGATACTGCGGACTGAGCCTTCGGTGTGGGGATTTGAACCCAGGACCTTCTGACTCAGAGTTGAGGGAGAGACCACTCAGAAACTCTCTTGAAACCAAAGACTGGAGATCAGCTGAGCCAGCCCCCCACCCCTGTTAATGTGAGCTCAGCAAGCTTCTCAGCCACTTCCAAACCTGTGTGACCTTCAGGAGAAATTCATCCCAGCGTGTGTGATGGGCCCTCTCTCCCTGAACTCACAACGCCCTGTAACGTGCCTCGGAACAGAGCTAGTGAATAAGGGGCTGGCACCAATGTAGGACTAGAACAATCTGTGACTGAGGAGGGCTGTGGACTAAGACAGAGTTTGATTGATTTTCCTTTGAAGTGGTTACACAGCAACGTCTTGAGATTGGAAACGATTTCTCACATGTGCCTGATCCAAAGTTTTGCAATGAGTCGATTGTCTTTCATCCCCACTGAATTCCAACATCCTCCCGGAATTGTGTGTGTGCTTTGAGGTGGTTAAACATCCGTGAGGGCTGGAGAACGTCTAATTGGAAAATAAATCACTACCTGGGCATTTGGGTGAGACATTTCAGCCCGTGTTGAGTTCCAGCCTCATAACCAATTCCAACACTGAGACCACCCATTCCCACCTCTGTAACATCACCCGGCTTTGCTCCTGTCTCAGCTCCATCAGCTGCTGAATCCCTCCTCCATGTCTCCGTGATCTCTCTGTAATCTCCTGCACCACCTTCAACCCTTCCTATCTCTGTAACCTCCTCCAGCCCCTACAACCCTCCCTATCTTTGTAACCTCCTCCAGCCGCTACAACCCTTCCTATCTCTGTAACGTCCTCCAGCCCCTATAACCCTCCCTATCTCTGTAACCTCCTCCATCCCTACAACCCTCCCTATCTCTGTAACCTCCTCCAGCACCTACAGCCCTCCCTATCTCTGTTAACTCCTCCAGCACCTACAACCCTCCCTATCTCTGTTAACTCCTCCAGCCCTTACAACCCTCCCTATCTCTGTAACCTCCTCCAGCCCCTACAACCCTCCCTATCTCTGTGACCTCCTCCAGCCCCTATAATCCTCCCTATCTCTGTAACCTCCTCCAGCCCCTAAAACCCTACCTAACTCTGTAACCTCTTCACAGCCTCCTTGCTAACTACGCCTGTTAAGTGCCTTGAGATCTCTTACTCTGTCATTGGTGCTATAAGATTACAGGTCGCTCTTGCTCCAACAGTGAGAATCCATCGAAGAAACGTCCCTGGTTTTGGTGAAATATCTTTTGCAATCCCAGTGGAAAATCTATGTGGCACAATGTGTGGAGAGTAGGTTCCCAGGGTTATAAATATGATTGTAAGATCGCTTATGTTCTGGGACTGTGTCTTTAACTTGGGTTGAAATGAAGAATGTCATGTGTCCTGTTCTGAATTTTGCTGACAACATGCCTTGTTGACATGGCTGTTAAAGATCAACTGGAAGTGTTTACTGAAAATAAGTTGCAAGGTGTTCATACTTGAAGACAATGGTAATAGCACCTGTGCTTTCAGTTTCTAGGCTGCTAGTCGCCAGTGTCCGAGGATGATATTGAGAATGTCAGGTTTAAAGCAGTTATGCTCTAAGCTGTTCATTTACTTCCAAGAGAAAAGAGAGCTCATCGGCATTTTTACTTGGATACAAGGCCCATGTGATTCACCTTGCCATGGAGATGGGGGTTTGAGAAGAGAAGGATTTCTAAGGGATCCATGAAAACTCAAAGGCACAGGTGATCTGCTGGGATGCAGGAGCAAGAGAGAGAGAGACAGCACCGAGGGGCCGAAAGCCTCTATGCTTCATCATGCAAGAACGTAGGTGGGAGCTCACAGTCAGATTGTAAAGATCAAATTGGTGAGGGTTTAAAACAAGGCTGGAAGATTCACCTAGCTTTAGCTACAGGGAGAAGTCTCCAGGAAAAGTCGCACTGTGAAAGACAGTTCTGGAGTTAAATGTTTCCTGGCTGGGAAAGGGAAGGACCAGAATTAAATGATGGGGGTGGTTGGGTGGGTCAGGGGGGCGGGTGGGGGGGGGGTGGGGGGGGTGGACGGGGGGGGGTGTGGTTCGAGGGTGGTGGGGGGGCAAGAATCATTTTGGACTGATTCTGGAAGAATTGAAGGAGAGTGCAATGTACAACGAGGAAATGTGTTTATCCATTGTGTTAAAAGTAAAAGAGAAAAGTCTTGTTCTGTAGTTTAATGTCTAAGTTGCCTAAGAAAATAGTGTTTACTCAATAGTGCTTTTAGTTTGTTACAGTAAAACTCTTAAAATGTGAAATCTTGTCACGTTATCTGTTCAGCAAATTTCAAATTTCTTTTTTATAAGTTATCAGTCTCTGCAGAGATTGTAGCACCAGATCTCTTAGATATTCATTTTCAAATTGAAAATCACACCTCACAGGAGGAGGCCATTCAGCCCATCGTGCCTGTGCTGGCTCTTTGAAAGATCTATCCAATTAGTCCCCACTTTGCCCCTGCTCTTTCCCCCATAATCCTGCAAATTTATATATCCAATTCCCCTTTTGAATGTTCCCCTATTGTATCTGCTTCCACCGCCCTTTCAGGCAGCGCCTTCCAGATCACAACAAATCGCTGTTTCAAAAAATAAAATTCTCCTCATCTCCCCCTCTGGTTCTTTCCCTGATTCTCTTCAATCTGTGTCCCTCTGGTTACCGACCCTCCTGCCACTGGAAACAGTTTCTCCTTATTTACTCTATCGAAACCCCTCATGATTTTGAACACCTCCTCCAGAGGTCCCCAACATCACAGATGCCAATCTTCAGCCAATCCAATTCACTCCACGTGATATCAAGAAACAGCTGAAGGCACTGGATACTGCAAAGGCTATGGGCCCTGACAATATTCCAGCAATAGTGCTGAAGACTTGTGTACCAGAACTTGCCGCGCCCCTAGCCAAGCTGTTCCAGTACAGCTACAACACTGGCATCTGCCCAGCTATGTGGAAAATTACCCAGGTACGTCCTGAACACAAAAAGCAGGACAAATCCAACCTGGCCAATTACCGCCCCATCAGTCTACTCTCCACATCAGTAAAGTAATGGAAGGGGTCATCAACAGTGCTATCAAGCGGCACTCGCTTAGCAATAACCTGCTCACTAACGCCCAATTTGGGTTCCGCCAATCGAGGATTGGAAGGTAGAAGCAAGCGAAAATGTTGAAGAGATGGAATGTAGGGTCTCCTGGGCTGGTTCGTAGGGGGATATTGATGGGCTTTTAGTTTTTGTTAACACATAAAACTGTCAACCACATCTTCCCCTCTCCTCCCTCATCAGTCTTCTGGAGGGACTGCTCCCTCCTCGCCACCCTGGTTCGCCTCTCAACACCCATCCAATCGCTTGGCACCTTCCCATGCAAATACAGGAGGCGTAACACCTCTTTACCTCCTCCCTTCTTACTGCTCCAAAAACCCCTTCCATGGGAAGTGGCGAATCACTGGTACTGCTTTCAATTTAGCCTCCTGTACCTTTGGCAATGTGGTGTCCTCTGCATGAGGGACACCAAACATAGACTGGGTGACCACTTTGCAGGGCACCACCGTTCACACTGCAAGTGTGACCCTGACCTTCTGGTTGCCAGTCATTTGAATTCACCGCCCCACTCCCACTCTGACCTCTCTGTCCTCGGTCTGCTGCAGTCTCCCAATGGAGCTCAACACAAGGTCAATTAAGAGCACCTCATTTTTAAATTAAACACTTTACAGCCTTCAACAATGACTTCAGCAATTTCAGAACATAACAATTGCTCCCATTCTTTCATACTACATCTGTTGATGATAATTAAGCTATAACCATTCTCAACACCTCTGGACCCCTCTTTTGCTCCTTCACTAGTCCCATTACCAACCACTCTTTCCTTACTCCATCAATCCTTTTGCCATTTAATCTCTCTTTTCATCCACCCAATCAAAGGCATTCCCTTGTGTCCTTTCACCCCTTCCCTCCCTTCCCTTGCCTCTGCATTTGTTTACCCTCTTTTACATCAGCTAACTTTTTCCACTTCTGATGAATGGTAACATCAACTCCGCTAGGAACGAAACAGGTTTTTTAAAAATTCGTTCAAGGGATGTGGGCGTCGCTGGCTGGGTCCCAGCATTTATTGCCCATCCCTAGTTGCTCCTTGAGAAGGTGGTGGTGAGCTGCCTTCTTGAACTGCTGCAGCCCATGTGGTGTAGGTACACCCACAGTGCTGTTAGGGAGGGAGTTCCAGGATTTTGACCCAGCGACAGTGAAGGAACGGCCGATATATTTCCAAGTCAGGATGGTGAGTGGTTTGGAGGGGAACTTCCAGGTGGTGGTGTTCCCCATGTGTCTGCTGCCCTTGTCCTTCTAGATGGTAGCGGCCATGAGTTTGGGAGGTGCTGCTTTAGGCAAATACAGAGGCAACGGCACAGGGAGGGACCAAAGTGAAGATCTGTCATAGGGCGGAAGGCAGGAGGGGATTAAATGACAAAACAGAGCGGTAAGTGAAACAAGTACCAAAATAAGAGACGGTCAGCGAAACAAAGTTCCTCGTCCTAAAACCCAGTGGGGCTGAAATCAGGGGCGGGGATGATGCTGCCAGACTAACTACCCTTTGTTGCCATGGTGACGATGGCCAGAATTTTCTGCTCGTCGGACAGGCATCATCGCGCGAAATTTTGGTCGGCTGGCGTGTGCCAGGGTTGGCAGAGCGCCCGCCGGCAATTAAAAGGCCCATTAAGGCCATTAAAAAGGTAATTTCTCACTGCCCTTGGGAGTTGGCGACAAGGCTAAGAGGCCAAGCGGCCTTGGGCCTTTTCGATTTTTAGGAAATCTCATCCACGGGCGGGATGAGGTTTCCAACAGCAAATAAAAATAAAACAAAAATCTTTTAAAAAATTTAATTAACAACGTGGCCCCCACCCCCGCACCGCCCCCCCCATCCACACCCCCCCCTCCCCGCACCCCCCTGCCAGGCAGCCAGCGCTGAGCGGGCATGAGGCGTGAATTGGCCCGGCCAACGTGAAGATCACGTTCCGGGCCCTCATCGCGGGCGGTGATTGGCTTCCTGCCCACCCCTCACCAAGGGAAAAATACTCCCACACCCCCCCCTCCCCCCACAAAGGTCATCGGCCAACTTGCTCTCAGAAGACCCCCTGAATTCAGCTGGTGGGCAATGCCATTAAAACACAACCTCTACATCAGAGGCTTTACAATGGGGTGACCTCCACAGCAGAAAGCCATGGTCGTAGGTGAGGCAGTCTGTTTGGAAAATTGTCCCAACGCAGATGTGCGGCTGGATAACAGGAGTTAGCAGGAAGGTGGGCCACCACTTGCATTGTGTAGAATGGGCCAACCAGCTCTGGAGGTTAGAAGAGTGAGAGGTGAGCTCATTGGAACGTATAATCTTCACAGAATCACAGAGTGCAGAAGAGGCCCTTCGGCCCATCGAGTCTGCACCGACACTTGAGAAACACCCGACCTACCTACCTCATCCCATTGACCAGCACTTGGCCCATAGCCTTGAAGGTTATGATGCGCCAAGTGCTCATCTAGGTACTTTTTAAAGAATGTGAGGCAACCCGCCTCCACCACCCTCCCACGCAGCGTATTCCAAACCGTCACCACCCTCTGGGTAAAAAAGTTTTACCTCACATCCCCCCTAAACCTCCTGCCCCTCACCTTGAACTTATGCCCCCTTGTGACCGACCCTTCAACTAAGGGGAACGTCTGCTCCCTATTCACCCTGTCCATGGCCCTCATAATCTTGTACACCTCGATCAGGTCACCCCTCAGTCTTCTCTGCTCCAAGGAAAACAACCCAAGTCTATCCAACCTCTCTTCATAACTTAAATGTTTCATCCCAGGCAACATCCTGGTGAATCTCCTCTGCATCCCCTCCAGTGCGATCACATCCTTCCTATAATGTGGTGACCAGAACTGCACACAGTACTCCAGCTGTGGCCTCACCAAAGTTCTATACAACTCCAACATGACCTCCCTACTTAGCAGGTTTGACAGGGTAGACACTGAGAGGTCCTTCCCCCACCCACCCACCGCCCACTGCCCACCCCCCCCCCACCCCACCCCAACCCCTCACCCACAGCCCCGCCAATGTTGGAGCAATGGAAATCAGGGGGAATGGATAAGAGGCCAGAATTGGAGGAGCGCAGAGTTCTGGGGAGTTCACAGTCTTAGGATAAAAGGTTGGCCATTTTCGACTGAGTTGAGGAGAAACCTCTTAGATCGGGGGCTGCGAACCTTTGGAATTCTCTAAAATCCTCTACCCCAGAGAGCTGTGGGAACTCAGTCACAGAGTCCCTCCACGCATGAGAGCGATAGATACCTGGGACGCTCAGAGATAGGGTGGGAAAATAGAGTTGAGGCAGAAGATCAGTCATAATCGTACTGAATGGAGAAGCAGGCCTCAGGCCTCCTCCTGCTCCCATACTTAGATTCAGGGGGACCACTGAATAACTGAAGGCAATGGCCTGTTTAGCTAAAATACCACAGTAAAGGACACTCCAGTCCATAAATTACAGAGACCTTTAATTAGTTGAGATAAACCCCAAAAGAAAACAGACAGCATCCATGACTTTTCCAGAAGCTGGAGACTGAGAGGGAATGCATCACATTTAGAATTAGCAACTCCACTGGTTAAAGGAACAAGGGTTGAGAAAATCACCAAGGCAACAGTGGAAAGGATATAACCAACATATAACATTGATGGGGAGGTTCTTCCAGCCCTCCACACACCTCACGATGGACAGAACATCATGGCTAGGTCTGCCCCCTCCACCCCCCCCACCCACCCACCCACCATTAGCCAGGCCAAAGAAATAGGTTTTCAGCAAAATCGTCAAGGAGAGAGAGAGAGAGTGAGGGAGAGGGAGAGGCAGAAAGGTTTAGGGGGGGAATTCCAGAGCTCAGGGCCCCAGGCAGCTGAAGGCACGGTCGCCAATGGTGGAGCGATGGGAACAGGGGGATGCTCAAGAGGCCGGAATTGGAGGAGCACAGAGATCTTGGAGGGTTGTAGGGTCTGGAGGAGGTTACAGAGATAGGGAGGGCTGTAGGGGCTGGAGGAGGTTACAGAAATAGGGAGGGTTGTAGGGGCTGGAGGAGGTTACAGAGATAGGGAGGGTTGTAGGGGCTGGAGGAGGTTACAAAGATAGGGAGGTTGTAGGGGCTGGAGGAGGTTACAGAGATAGGGAGGGTTGTAGGGACTGGAAGAGATTACAGAGATAGGGAGGGTTGTTGGGAATGGAGGAGGTTATAAAGATAGGGAAGGTTGTTGGAAATGGAGGAGGTTACAGAGATAGGGAGGGTTGTTGGGAATGGAGGAGGTTACAGAGATAGGGAAGGTTGTTGGGAATGGAGGAGGTTACAGAGATAGGGAGGGTTGTTGGGAATGGAGGAGGTTACAGAGATAGGGAGGGTTATTGGGAATGGAGGAGGTTACAGAGATAGGGAAGGTTGTTGGGAATGGAGGAGGTTACAGAGATAGGGAGGGTTGTTGGGAATGGAGGAGGTTACAGAGATAGGGAAGGTTGTTGGGAATGGAGGAGGTTACAGAGATAGGGAAGGTTGTTGGGAATGGAGGAGGTTACAGAGATAGGGAGGGTTGTTGGGAATGGAGGAGGTTACAGAGATAGGGAGGGTTGTTGGGAATGGAGGAGGTCACAGAGATAGGGAGGGTTGTTGGGAATGGAGGAGGTCACAGAGATAGAGAGGGTTGTGCAGGCTGGAGGTGTTGGAGATAGGGAGGGAGAAAGAACAGGGAGAGACTTGAAGATGAGAAAAGGACAAATTAGTAATGGAGGCTGTGCTGGACTGAGAACCCGAGATAGTCGGCGAGCAGAGGTGCTGAGGTGAGTGGGATGTGGTGCAAGTTAGGATATTGGACAGCAGAATTTTGGGCATGCTGAAGCTTGCGGAGTTGGAGAGCGAGCAGGGGCCATGACTTTCAGCCCAACAGAGGAGGCAGTTTGGAATGGTGAACGCCAACGGGCTGGGGAGAGGCTTCCTCTGGCAGCCCTCCCTTCCCATCATTTTCCCATCTCGACACCATCCCCGACCATCCGGATTCACATCAGTAGTGACTGAGCTTTGCAAAGATACGTTCCCCATTGACTGGTCTGTAATCACCAATGCCTGTTAAGAGAAACAAGAAACTTAATCAGAAGGATATCTCTAAATGCTAAATGTCTAGAGAAGAAAGGAGGGGCGAAATAGAAATATGTCAAGATGGAAAGAGAGAGAGGGAGAGAGAGAGTTATTGGGTGGGAGGGTGGATTATTAGTCTAGACCACAGCGATCATAACATGATAGAATGTTACATTCAGTTTGATGGTGAGAAGTGTGGGTCTGTGACTAGTGTCTTACACTTAAAGTAAGCCAATTACAAGGGTATGAGGGCAGAGTTGGCTAAAGTGAACTGGGAAAATAAGTTAAAAGGTAGGACAGTAGAGGAACAGAGGAAGACATTTAAGGAGATATTTCAGAACTGTCGGTAAAGATATATTCCTATGAAAAAGAAAGATTCTACGAGAAGGATGCACCATCCTTGACCAACTAAAGAAGTTAAGGAGAGCATCAAATTGGAAGAAAAATACTGTGATATTGTGAGGATTAATAGTAGGTCAGAAGGTTGGACAGATTTTAAAAAAACAGCAAAGGATGACTGGAAAAAAATGAGGGAGAATTTAGAGTATGAGAGAAAGCTGGCTAGAAATATAAAAGCACATAGTAAGAGTTTCTACAAGTATTTAAAAAGGAAAAGAGTAGCTAAAGTGAGCGCTGGCCACTTAGAGGGCGAGACTGGGGAATTAATAATGGAAAACAAGGAAATGGCAGAAGCATTGAGTAGGCATTTTGTGTCTGTCTTCACTGTAGAAGACACAAAAAGGAATACTTGAAAATCGCAAGGTAAAAGGGACGGAGGAACTTAAAACAATAACAATTACTAGGCGGGAAGGATCTGGGAAAGCTCTTAGAACTCAAGGGTGACAAGACCCCTGCACCTGAAGTCTTGAGTCCGAAAAGAAGTGTTGTGACCTTCCAAGATTCCCAGATTCCGGGAAAGACCCAGCAGATTGGAAGACTGCAGATGTGACACCTCTGATCAAGAAAGGAGAGCGACAGGGAACGGGAAACTACAGGCCGGCGGGTCTAACATCTGGGATGAAGGGGTCACCTTATGAGGAGAGGTTGAGCAGGTTGGGTCTGTACTCGTTGGAGTTTAGGAGGATGAGAGATGAGCGTGTGAAACATATAAGGTCCTGAGGGCGGGGGGGGTCTTGAGGGGGTAGATGCTGAGAGGGTAGTCTAGAACTAGGGGATACATTTTAAAAATAAGGGGTCTCCCTTTTAAGACGGAGATGAGGAGAATTTTTTTTTCTCTCAGAGGGTGGTTGGTGAGTGGGACTCCCTTCCCCAGAGAGCAGTGGAGGCCAGGTCAGTGAATATATTCACGGCTGAGTCAGAGAGGTTTGTGACTGATAAGGGGGCCGAGGGTTATGGGTGACAGGCTGGAAAGTGGAGTTGAGACCACAACCAGATCAGCCAAGATCTTATCAATGACAGAGCAGGCTTGAGGGGCTGAATGGACTACTCCTGCTCCTAATTCTTATGTCCTACTGGGCCAACAACCCAGATTAAAGTAATGTAGTGTTTCTGTTACTGGATGAATAATCCAGGGTACAGTAGTGTAGGAGTTATAATCCTGGATGAATAATCCAGGATACAGTAGCGTATGGGGTTATATTACTGGAAGAATAATACAGGGTACAGACTTGTAGGGGTTATATTAAAGGATGAATAATACAGGGTACCGCACTATAAGGGTTATATTACTAAATGAATAATACAGGGTACAGTTGTGTAGGGGTTATATTAATGGATGAATAATTGAGGGGACAGTTGTGTAGGGGTTATATTACTGGAAGAATAATGCAGGGTACAATAGTGTAGAGGTTATATTCCTGGATGAATAATCCAAGGGTACAGCAGTGTAGGGGTTATATTACTTGACTAATAATCCAGGGTACAGTAGTGTAGGGTGAATATTACTGTATGAATAATCCAGGGTACAGTAGTGTAAGGGTTATATTACTGGATGAATAATCCAGGGTACAGCAGTGTAGGGGTTATATTACTGGATGAATAATCCAGGATACAGCAGTGTTCGGGTTATATTACTGGATGAATAATCCAGGGTACAGTAGTGTAGGGGATTTATTAGTGGATGAATAATCCAGGGTACAGTCGGGCAGGGTTTATATTACTGGATGAATAATCCAGGATACAGTTGTGTAGGGGTTATATTACTGGATGAATAATCCAGGGTACAGTTGTGTAGAGGATATATTATTGATGAATAATCCAGGGTACAGTAGTGTAGGGGCTATATTACTGGAGGAATAATCCATGGTACAGTAGTGTAGGAGTTATATTACTTGACTAATAATCCACGGTACAGTAGTGAAGGGGTTACATTACTGGATGAATAATCCAGGGTACAGCAGTGTAGGGGTTATATTACTTGACTAATATTCCAGGGTACAGTAGTGTAGGGTGAATATTACTGGATGAATAATCAAGGGTACAGTTGTGAAGGGATTATATTACTTGATGAATAATCCAGGGTACAGTAGTGTAGGGGTTTTATTACTGGATGAATAATCCAGGGTACAGTTGTGTAGGGGATATATTATTGATGAATAATCCAGGGTACAGTAGTGTAGGGGTTATATTACTGGAAGAATAATCCAGGGTACAGTTGTGTAGGGGATATATTATTGATGAAAAATCCAGGGTACAGTAGTGTAGGGGTTATATTACTGGATGAATAATCCAGGGTACAGTTGTGTAGGGGATATATTATTGATGAATAATCCAGGGTACAGTAGTGTAGGGGCTATATTACTGGAGGAATAATCCATGGTACAGTAGTGTAGGGGTTATATTACTTGACTAATAATCCACGGTACAGTAGTGTAGGGGTTACATTACTGGATGAATAATCCAGGGTACAGCAGTGCAGGGGTTATATTACTTGACTAATATTCCAGGGTACAGTAGTGTAGGGTGAATATTACTGGATGAATAATCAAGGGTACAGTTGTGAAGGGATTATATTACTTGATGAATAATCCAGGGTACAGTAGTGTAGGCCTTATATTCCTGTATGAATAATCCAGGGTACAGTAGTGTAGGGGTTATATTACTGGATGAATAATCCAGGGTAAATTTGTGTAAGGGTTATATTACTGGATGAATAATCCAGGGTACAGTTATGTAGGGTTCATATTACTGGATAAATAATCCAGGGTACAGTTGTGTGGGAGTTATATTACTTGATGAATAATCCAGGGTACAGTAGTGTTGGGGTTTTATTACTGGATGAATAATCCAGGGTACAGTTGTCTAAGGGTTATATTACTGGATGAATAATCCAGGGTAAAGTTGTCTAAGGGTTATATTACTGGATGAATAATACAGGGTACGGTAGTGTAGGGGTTATATTACTGGATGAATAATGCAATGTACAGTTTTGTAGGGGTTATATTACTTGATGAATAATCCAGGGTACAGTAGTGTAGGGGTTATAGTACTGGATGAATAATCAAGGGTACAGTTATGTAGGGTTCATATTACTGGATAAATAATCCAGGGTACAGTTGTGTAGGAGTTATATTACTTGATGAATAATAAAGGGTTACAGTTGTGAAGAGGTTATATTACTTGATGAATAATCCAGGGTACAGTAGTGTAGGGGTTATATTACTGGATGAATAATCCCGGGTACAGTAGTGTAAGGTTCATATTACTGGATGAATAATCCATGGTACAGTTGTGAAGAGGTTATATTACTTGATGAATAATCCAGGGTACAGTTATGTAAGGGTTATATTCCTGGATGAATAATCCACGGTACAGTAGTGCAGGGGTTATATTATAGATGAATAATCCAGGGTACAGTAGTGTAGGGGTTATATTCCTGGATGAATAATCCAGGGTACAGTAGCGTAGGGGTTATATTACTGGATGAATAATCCAGGGTACAGTTGTGTAAGGGTTATATTACTGGATGAATAATCCAGGGTACAGTTGTGTAGGGTTCATATTACTGGATAAATAATCCAGGGTTCAGTTGTGTAGGAGTTATATTACTTGAAGAATAATCCAGGGTACAGTAGTTTAGGGGTTATATTCCTGGATGAATAATCCAGGGTACAGTAGTATTGGGGTTATATTACTGGATGAATAATCCAGGCTACAGTTGTCTAAGGGTTATATTGCTGGATGAATAATACAGGCTACAGTAGTGTAGGGGTTATATTACTGGATGAATAATGCAGTGTACAGTTTTGTAGGTGTTATATTACTTGATGAATAATCCAGGGTACAGTAGTGTCGGGGTTATAGTACTGGATGAATAATCCAGGGTACAGTTGTGCAGGGGTTATATTACTGGATGAATAATCCAGGGTACAGCAGTGCAGGGGTTATATTACTTGACTAATAATTCAGGCTACAGTAGTGTAAGGTGAATATTACTGGATGAATAATCCAGGGTACAGTAGTGTAGGCTCATATTACTGGATGAATAATCCATGGTACAGTTGTGAAGAGGTTGTATTACTTGATGAATAATCCAGCGTACAGTAGTGTAGGGGCTATATTCCTGGATGAATAATCCACGGTACAGTAGTGTAGGGGTTATATTATGGATGAATAATCCAGGGTACAGCAGTGTAGGGGTTATATTACTTGACTAATATTCCAGTGTACAGTAGTGTAGGGTGAATATTAATGGATGAATAATGCAGGGTACAGTTGTGAAGGGATTATATTACTTGATGAATAATCCAGGGTACAGTAGTGTACAGTTTATATTCCTGCATGAATAATCCAGGGTACAGTAGTGTAGGGGTTATATTACTGGATGAATAATCCAGGGTACAGTTGTGTAAGGGTTAAATTACTGGATGAATAATCCAGGGTACAGTTGTGTAGGAGTTATATTACTTGATGAATAATCCAGGGTACAGTAGTGTAGGGGTTATATTCCTGGATGAATAATCCAGGGTACTGTTGTGTAGGGTTCACATTATTGGATAAATAATCCAGGGTACAGTTGTTTAGGAGTTATATTACTTGATGAATAATCCAGGGTACAGTAGTGTAGGGGTTATATTCCTGGATGAATAAGCCATGGTACAGTAGTGTTGGGGTTATATTACTGGATAAATAATCCAGGGTACAGTTGTCTAAGGGTTATATTACTGGAGGAATAATACAGGCTACAGTTGTCTAAGGGTTATATTACTGAATGAATAATACAGGGTACAGTAGTGTAGGGGTAATATTACTGGATGAATAATGCAGTGTACAGTTTTGTAGGGGTTATACTACTTGATGAATAATCCAGGGTACAGTAGTGTAGGGGTTATATTCCTGGATGAATAATCCAGGGTACAGTAGTGTTGGGGTTATATTACTGGATGAATAATCCAGGGTACAGTTGTCTAAGGGTTATATTACTGGATGCATAATACAGGCTACAGTAGTGTAGGGGTTATATTACTGGATGAATAATGCAGTGTACAGTTTTGTAGGGGTTATATTACTTGATGAATAATCCAGGGTACAGTAGTGTCGGGGTTATAGTACTTGATGAATAATCCAGGGTACAGTTGTGTAGGGGTTATATTACTGGATGAATAATCCAGGGTACAGCAGTGCAGGGGTTATATTACTTGACTAATAATTCTGGCTACAGTAGTGTAGGGTGAATATTACTGGATGAATAATCCAGCGTACAGTAGTGTAGGGGTTATATTCCTGGATGAATAATCCACGGTACAGTAGTGTAGGGGTTATATTATGGATGAATAATCCAGGGTACAGCAGTGTAGGGGTTATATTACTTGACTAATATTCCAGTGTACAGTAGTGTAGGGTGAATATTAATGGATGAATAATCCAGGGTACAGTTGTGAAGGGATTATATTACTTGATGAATAATCCAGGGTACAGTAGTGTAGGGGTTATATTCCTGGATGAATAATCCAGGGTACAGTAGTGTTGGGGTTATATTACTGGATGAATAATCCAGGGTACAGTTGTCTAAGGGTTATATTACTGGTTGAATAATCCAGGGTACAGTTGACTAAGGGTTATATTACTGGATGAATAATACAGGGTACAGTAGTGTAGGGGTTATATTACTGGATGAATAATGCAGTGTACAGTTTTGTAGGGGTTATAGTACTGGATGAATAATCCAGGGTACAGTTGTGTAGGGGTTATATTACTGGATGAATAATCTAGGGTACAGCAGTGTAGGGGTTATATTACTTGACTAATAATTCAGGCTACAGTAGTGTAGGGTGAATATTACTGGATGAATAATCCAGGGTACAGCAGTGTAGGGGTTATATTACTTGACTAATAATTCAGGCTACAGTAGTGTAGGGTGAATATTACTGGATGAATAATCCAGAGTACAGTAGCTTAAGGGTTATATTACTGGATGAATAATCCAGGATACAGCAGTGTAGGGGTTATATTACTTGACTAATATTCCAGGGTACAGTAGTGTAGGGTGAATATTACTGGATGAATAATCCAGGGTACAGTTGTGTAGGAGTTATATTACTTGATGAATAATCCAGGGTAGAGTAGTGTAGGGGTTATATACCTGGATGAATAATCCAGGTTAAAGTAGTGTAGGGGTTATATTACTGGATGAATAATCCAGGGTACAGTTGCTTAAGGGTTATATTACTGGATGAATAATCCAGGGTACAGTTGTGTAGGGTTCATATTATAGGATAAATAATCAAGGGTACAGTTGTGTAGGAGTTATATTACTTGATGAATAATCCAGGGTACAGTAGTGTAGGGGTTATATTCCTGGATGAATAATCCAGGGTACAGTAGTGTTGGGGTTATATCACTGGATGAATAATCCAGTGTCCAGTTGTGTAGGAGTTATATTACTTGATGAATAATCCAGGGTACAGTAGTGTAGGGTTTATATTACTGGATGAATAATCCCGGGTACAGTAGTGTAGGGTTCATATTACTGGATGAATAATCCATGGTACAGTTGTGAAGAGGTTATATTACTTGATGAATAATCCAGGGTACAGTTGTGTAGGGGTTATATTCCAGGATGAATAATCCACGGTACAGTAGTGTAGGGGTTATATTATAGATGAATAATCCAGGGTACAGTAGTGTAGGGGTTATATTCCTGGATGAATAATCCAGGGTACAGTAGCGTAGGGGTTATATTACTGGATGAATAATCCAGGGTACAGTTGTGTAGGGTTCATATTACTGGATAAATAATCCAGGGTTCAGTTGTGTAGGAGTTATATTACTTGAAGAATAATCCAGGGTACAGTAGTTTAGGGGTTATATTCCTGGATGAATAATCCAGGGTACAGTAGTATTGGGTTTATATTACTGGATGAATAATCCAGGGTACAGTTGTCTAAGGGTTATATTACTGGATGAATAATACAGGCTACAGTAGTGAAGGGGTTATATTACTGGATGAATAATGCAGTGTACAGTTTTGTAGGTGTTATATTACTTGATGAATAATCCAGGGTACAGTAGTGTCGGGGTTATAGTACTGCATGAATAATCCAGGGTACAGTTGTGTAGGGGTTATATTACTGGATCAATAATCCAGGGTACAGCAGTGCAGGGGTTATATTACTTGACTAATAATTCAGGCTACAGTAGTGTAAGGTGAATATTACTGGATGAATAATCCAGGGTACAGTAGTGTAGGCTCATATTACTGGATGAATAATCCATGGTACAGTTGTGAAGAGGTTATATTACTTGATGAATAATCCAGCGTAGAGTAGTGTAGGGGCTATATTCCTGGATGAATAATCCACGGTACAGTAGTGTAGGGGTTATATTATGGATGAATAATCCAGGGTACAGCAGTGTAGGGGTTATATTACTTGACTAATATTCCAGTGTACAGTAGTGTAGGGTGAATATTAATGGATGAATAATGCAGGGTACAGTTGTGAAGGGATTATGTTACTTGATGAATAATCCAGGGTACAGTAGTGTACAGTTTATATTCCTGCATGAATAATCCAGGGTACAGTAGTGTAGGGGTTATATTACTGGATGAATAATCCAGGGTACAGTTGTGTAAGGGTTAAATTACTGGATGAATAATCCAGGGTACAGTTGTGTAGGAGTTATATTACTTGATGAATAATCCAGGGTACAGTAGTGTAGGGGTTATATTCCTGGATGAATAATCCAGGTTACAGTAGTGTTGGTGTTATATTACTGGATGAATAATCCAGGGTACAGTTACTTTAGGGTTATATTACTGGATGAATAATCCAGGGTACAGTAGTGTAGGGGCTATATTACTGGATGAATAATCCAGGGTACTGTTGTGTAGGGTTCAAATTATTGGATAAATAATCCAGGGTATAGTTGTTTAGGAGTTATATTACTTGATGAATAATCCAGGGTACAGTAGTGTAGGGGTTATATTCCTGGATGAATAATCCATGGTACAGTAGTGTTGGGGTTATATTACTGGATGAATAATCCAGGGTACAGCAGTGTAGGGGTTATATTACTGGATGAATAATACAGGCTACAGTTGTCTAAGGGTTATATTACTGAATGAATAATACAGGGTACAGTAGTGTAGGGGTTATATTACTGGATGAATAATGCAGTGTACAGTTTTGTAGGGGTTATACTACTTGATGAATAATCCAGGGTACAGTAGTGTAGGGGTTATATTCCTGGATGAATAATCCAGGGTACAGTAGTGTTGGGGTTATATTACTGGATGAATAATCCAGGGTACAGTTGTCTAAGGGTTATATTACTGGATGCATAATACAGGCTACAGTAGTGCAGGGGTTATATTACTGGATGAATAATGCAGTGTACAGTTTTGTAGGGGTTATATTACTTGATGAATAATCCAGGGTACAGTAGTGTCGGGGTTATAGTACTTGATGAATAATCCAGGGTACAGTTGTGTAGGGGTTATATTACTGGATGAATAATCCAGGGTACAGCAGTGCAGGGGTTATATTACTTGACTAATAATTCAGGCTACAGTAGTGTAGGGTGAATATTACTGGATGAATAATCCAGGGTACAGTAGTGTAGGCTCATATTAATGGATGAATAATCCATGGTACAGTTGTGAAGAGGTTATATTACTTGATGAATAATCCAGCGTACAGTAGTGTAGGGGTTATATTCCTGGATGAATAATCCACGGTACAGTAGTGTAGGGGTTATATTATGGATGAATAATCCAGGGTACAGCAGTGTAGGGGTTATATTACTTGACTAATATTCCAGTGTACAGTAGTGTAGGGTGAATATTAATGGATGAATAATCCAGGGTACAGTTGTGAAGGGTTTATATTACTTGATGAATAATCCAGGGTACAGTAGTGTAGGGGTTATATTCCTGGATTAATAATCCAGGGTACAGTAGTGTTGGGGTTATATTAATGGATGAATAATCCAGGGTATAGTTGTCTAAGGGTTATATTACTGGATGAATAATCCAGGGTACAGTTGACTAAGGGTTATATTACTGGATGAATAATACAGGGTACAGTAGTGTAGGGGTTATATTACTGGATGAATAATGCAGTGTACAGTTTTGTAGGGGTTATAGTACTGGATGAATAATCCAGGGTACAGTTGTGTAGGGGTTATATTACTGGATGAATAATCTAGGGTACAGCAGTGTAGGGGTTATATTACTTGACTAATAATTCAGGCTACAGTAGTGTAGGGTGAATATTACTGGATGAATAATCCCGGGTACAGCAGTGTAGGGGTTATATTACTTGACTAATAATTCAGGCTACAGTAGTGTAGGGTGAATATTACTGGATGAATAATCCAGGGTACAGTAGTTTAAGGGTTATATTACTGGATGAATAATCCAGGATACAGCAGTGTAGGGGTTATATTACTTGACTAATATTCCAGGGTACAGTAGTGTAGGGTGAATATTACTGGATGAATAATCAAGGGTACAGTTGTGAAGGGATTATATTACTTGATGAATAATCCAGGGTACAGTAGTGTAGGCCTTATATTCCTGTATGAATAATCCAGGGTACAGTAGTGTAGGGGTTATATTACTGGATGAATAATCCAGGGTACAGTTGTGTAAGGGTTATATTACTGGATGAATGATCCAGGGTACAGTTATGTAGGTTTCATATTACTGGATAAATAATCCAGGGTACAGTTGTGTAGGAGTTATATTACTTGATGAATAATCCAGGGTACAGTAGTGTAGGGGTTATATTCCTGGATGAATAATCCAGGTTACAGTAGTGTTGGGGTTATATTACTGGATGAATAATCCAGGGTACAGTTGCTTAAGGGTTATATTACTGGATGAATAATCCAGGGTACAGTTGTGTAGGGTTCATATTATAGGATAAATAATCCAGGGTACAGTTGTGTAGGAGTTATATTACTTGATGAATAATCCAGGGTACAGTTGTCTAAGGGTTATATTACTGGATGAATAATACAGGCTACAGTTGTCTAAGGGTTATATTACTGAATGAATAATACAGGGTACAGTAGTGTAGGGGTTAAATTACTGGATGAATAATGCAGTGTACAGTTTTGTAGGGGTTATACTACTTGATGAATAATCCAGGGTACAGTAGTGTAGGGGTTATATTCCTGGATGAATAACCCAGGGTACAGTAGTGTTGGGGTTATATTACTGGATGAATAATCCAGGGTACAGTTGTCTAAGGGTTATATTACTGGATGCATAATACAGGCTACAGTAGTGTAGGGGTTATATTACTGGATGAATAATGCAGTGTACAGTTTTGTAGGGGTTATATTACTTGATGAATAATCCAGGGTACAGTAGTGTCGGGGTTATAGTACTTGATGAATAATCCAGGGTACAGTTGTGTAGGGGTTATATTACTGGATGAATAATCCAGGGTACAGCAGTGCAGGGGTTATATTACTTGACTAATAATTCTGGCTACAGTAGTGTAGGGTGAATATTACTGGATGAATAATCCAGGGTACAGTAGTGTAGGCTCATATTACTGGATGAATAATCCATGGTACAGTTGTGAAGAGGTTATATTACTTGATGAATAATCCAGCGTACAGTAGTGTAGGGGTTATATTCCTGGATGAATAATCCATGGTACAGTAGTGTAGGGATTATATTATGGATGAATAATCCAGGGTACAGCAGTGTAGGGGTTATATTACTTGACTAATATTCCAGTGTACAGTAGTGTAGGGTGAATATTAATGGATGAATAATCCAGGGTACAGTTGTGAAGGGTTTATATTACTTGATGAATAATCCAGGGTAAAGTAGTGTAGGGGTTATATTCCTGGATGAATAATCCAGGGTACAGTAGTGTTGGGGTTATATTAATGGACGAATAATCCAGGGTATAGTTGTCTAAGGGTTATATTACTGGATGAATAATCCAGGGTACAGTTGACTAAGGGTTATATTACTGAATGAATAATACAGGGTACAGTAGTGTAGGGGTCATATTACTGGATGAATAATGCAGTGTACAGTTTTGTAGGGGTTATAGTACTGGATGAATAATCCAGGGTACAGTTGTGTAGTGGTTATATTACTGGATGAATAATCTAGGGTACAGCAGTGTAGGGGTTATATTACTTGACTAATAATTCAGGCTACAGTTGTGTAGGGTGAATATTACTGGATGAATAATCCCGGGTACAGCAGTGTAGGGGTTATATTACTTGACTAATAATTCAGGCTACAGTAGTGTAGGGTGAATATTACTGGATGAATAATCCAGGGTACAGTAGTTTAAGGGTTATATTACTGGATGAATAATCCAGGATACAGCAGTGTAGGGGTTATATTACTTGACTAATATTCCAGGGTACAGTAGTGTAGGGTGAATATTACTGGATGAATAATCAAGGGTACAGTTGTGAAGGGATTATATTACTTGATGAATAATCCAGGGTACAGTAGTGTAGGCCTTATATTCCTGTATGAATAATCCAGGGTACAGTAGTGTAGGGGTTATATTACTGGATGAATAATCCAGGGTACAGTTGTGTGAGGGTTATATTACTGGATGAATGATCCAGGGTACAGTTATGTAGGTTTCATATTACTGGATAAATAATCCAGGGTACAGTTGTGTAGGAGTTATATTACTTGATGAATAATCCAGGGTACAGTAGTGTAGGGGTTATATTCCTGGATGAATAATCCAGGTTACAGTAGTGTTGGGGTTATATTACTGGATGAATAATCCAGGGTACAGTTGCTTAAGGGTTATATTACTGGATGAATAATCCAGGGTACATGTGTAGGGTTCATATTATAGGATAAATAATCCAGGGTACAGTTGTGTAGGAGTTATATTACTTGATGAATAATCCAGGGTACAGTTGTCTAAGGGTTATATTACTGGATGAATAATACAGGCTACAGTTGTCTAAGGGTTATATTACTGAATGAATAATACAGGGTACAGTAGTGTAGGGGTTAAATTACTGGATGAATAATGCAGTGTACAGTTTTGTAGGGGTTATACTACTTGATGAATAATCCAGGGTACAGTAGTGTAGGGGTTATATTCCTGGATGAATAATCCAGGGTACAGTAGTGTTGGGGTTATATTACTGGATGAATAATCCAGGGTACAGTTGTCTAAGGGTTATATTACTGGATGCATAATACAGGCTACAGTAGTGTAGGGGTTATATTACTGGATGAATAATGCAGTGTACAGTTGTGTAAGGGTTATATTACTGGATGAATAATCCAGGGTACAGTTGTGTAGGGTTGATATTACTGGATAAATAATCCAGGGTACAATTGTATAGGAGTTAAAGTACTTGATGAATAATCCAGGGTACAGTAGTGTAGGGGCTATATTCCTGGATGAATAATCTAGGTTACAGTAGTGTTGGGGTTATATTACTGGATGAATAATCCAGGGTACAGTTGCTTAAGGGTTATATTACTAGATGAATAATCCAGGGTACAGTAGTGTAGGGGTTATATTACTGGATGATTAATCCAGGGTACAGTTGTGTAGGGTTCATATTACTGGATAAATAATCCATGGTACAGTTGTGTAGCAGTTATATTACTTGATGAATACTCCAGGGTACAGTAGTGTAGGGGTTATATTCCTGGATGAATAATCCAGGGTACAGTAGTTTTGGGGTTATATTACTGGATGAATAATCCAGGGTACAGTTGTCTAAGGGTTATATTACTGGATGAATAATACAGGGTACAGTAGTGTAGGGGTTATATTACTGGATGAATAATGCAGTGTACAGTTTTGTAGGGGTTATATTACTTGATGTATAATCCAGTGTACAGTAGTTTAAGGGTTATATTACTGGATGAATAATCCAGGGTACAGCAGTGTAGGGGGTATATTATTGGATGAATAATCCAGGGCACAGTAGTGTAGGGGTTATATTACTGGATGAATAATCCAGGGTACAGTGGTGTAGGCTCATATTACTGGATGAATAATCCATGGTACAGTTGAGAAGAGGTTATATTACTTGATGAATAATCCAGGCTACAGTAGTGTAGGGATTAGATTCCTGGATGAATAATCCACTGTACAGTAGTGTAGGGGTTATATTATGGATGAATAATCCAGGGTACTGCAGTGTAGGGGTTATATTACTTGACTAATATTCCAGTGTACAGTAGTGTAGGGTGAATATTAATGGATGAATAATCCAGGGTACATTTGTGAAGGGATTATATTACTTGATGAATAAGCCAGGGTACAGTAGTGTACGGCTTATATTCCTGCATGAATAATGCAGGGTACAGTTGTGTAGGAGTTATATTATTGGATGAATAATCCAGGGTACAGTAGTGTAGGGGTTATATTCCTGGATGAATAATCCAGGTTACAGTTGTGTTGGGGTTATATTACTTGATTAATAATCCAGGGTACAGATGCTTAAGGGTTATATTACTGGATGAATAATCCAGGGTACAGTAGTGTAGGAGTTATATTACTGGATGAATAATCCAGGGTACAGTTTTGTAGGGGTTATATTACTTGATGAATAATCCAGGGTACAGAAGTGTAGGGGTTATAGTACTGGATGAATAATCCAGGGTACAGTTGTGTAGGGGTTATATTACTTCACTAATATTCCAGGGTACAGTAGTGTAGGGGTTATATTCCTGCATGAATAATCCAGGGTACAGTAGTGTAGGGGTTATATTACTGGATGAATAATCCAGGGTACAGTTGTGTAAGGGTTATATTACTGGATGAATAATCCAGGGTTCAGTTGTGTAGGGTTCATTTTACTGGATGAATAATCCAGGGTACAGTAGTGTTGGGGTTATATTACTGGATGAATAATCCAGGGTACAGTTGCTTTAGGGTTATATTACTGGATGAATAATCCAGGGTACAGTTGTGTAGGGGTTATATTACTGGATGAATAATCCAGGGTACAGCAGTGTAGGTGTTATATTACTTGACTAATAATTCAGGCTACAGTAGTGTAGGGTGAATATTACTGGATGAATAATCCAGGGTACAGTAGTGTAGGCTCATATTACTGGATGAATAATCCATGGTACAGTTGTGAAGAGGTTATATTACTTGATGAATAATCCAGGGTACAGTAGTGTAGGGGTTATATTCCTGGATGAATAATCCACAGTACAGTAGTGTATGGGTTATATTATGGATGAATAATCCAGGGTACAGCAGTGTAGGGGTTATATTACTGGATGAATAATACAGGCTACAGTTGTCTAAGGGTTATATTACTGAATGAATAATACAGGGTACAGTAGTGTAGGGGTTATATTACTGGATGAATAATGCAGTGTACAGTTTTGTAGGGGTTATACTACTTGATGAATAATCCAGGGTACAGTAGTGTAGGGGTTATATTCCTGGATGAATAATCCAGGGTACAGTAGTGTTGGGGTTATATTACTGGATGAATAATCCAGGGTACAGTTGTCTAAGGGTTATATTACTGGATGCATAATACAGGCTACAGTAGTGTAGGGGTTATATTACTGGATGAATAATGCAGTGTACAGTTTTGTAGGGGTTATATTACTTGATGAATAATCCAGGGTACAGTAGTGTCGGGGTTATAGTACTTGATGAATAATCCAGGGTACAGTTGTGTAGGGGTTATATTACTGGATGAATAATCCAGGGTACAGCAGTGCAGGGGTTATATTACTTGACTAATAATTCAGGCTACAGTAGTGTAGGGTGAATATTACTGGATGAATAATCCAGGGTACAGTAGTGTAGGCTCATATTACTGGATGAATAATCCATGGTACAGTTGTGAAGAGGTTATATTACTTGATGAATAATCCAGCATACAGTAGTGTAGGGGTTATATTCCTGGATGAATAATCCACGGTACAGTAGTGTAGGGGTTATATTATGGATGAATAATCCAGGGTACAGCAGTGTAGCGGTTATATTACTTGACTAATATTCTAGTGTACAGTAGTGTAGGGTGAATATTAATGGATGAATAATCCAGGGTACAGTTGTGAAGGGTTTATATTACTTGATGAATAATCCAGGGTACAGTAGTGTAGGGGTTATATTCCTGGATGAATAATCCAGGGTACAGTAGTGTTGGGGTTATATTACTGGATGAATAATCCAGGGTATAGTTGTCTAAGGGTTATATTACTGGATGAATAATCCAGGGTACAGTTGACTAAGGGTTATATTACTGGATGAATAATACAGGGTACAGTAGTGTAGGGGTTATATTACTGGATGAATAATGCAGTGTACAGTTTTGTAGGGGTTATAGTACTGGATGAATAATCCAGGGTACAGTTGTGTAGGGGTTATATTACTGGATGAATAATCTAGGGTACAGCAGTGTAGGGGTTATATTACTTGACTAATAATTCAGGCTACAGTAGTGTAGGGTGAATATTACTGGATGAATAATCCCGGGTACAGCAGTGTAGGGGTTATATTACTTGACTAATAATTCAGGCTACAGTAGTGTAGGGTGAATATTACTGGATGAATAATCCAGGGTACAGTAGTTTAAGGGTTATATTATTGGATGAATAATCCAGGATACAGCAGTGTAGGGGTTATATTACTTGACTAATATTCCAGGGTACAGTTCTGTAGGGTGAATATTACTGGATGAATAATCAAGGGTACAGTTGTGAAGGGATTATATTACTTGATGAATAATCCAGGGTACAGTAGTGTAGGCCTTATATTCCTGTATGAATAATCCAGGGTACAGTAGTGTAGGGGTTATATTACTGGATGAATAATCCAGGGTACAGTTGTGTAAGGGTTATATTACTGGATGAATGATCCAGGGTACAGTTATGTAGGTTTCATATTACAGGATAAATAATCCAGGGTACAGTTGTGTAGGAGTTATATTACTTAATGAATAATCCAGGGTACAGTAGTGTAGGGGTTATATTCCTGGATGAATAATCCAGGTTACAGTAGTGTTGGGGTTATATTACTGGATGAATAATCCAGGGTACAGTTGCTTAAGGGTTATATTACTGGATGAATAATCCAGGGTACAGTTGTGTAGGGTTCATATTATAGGATAAATAATCCAGGGTACAGTTGTGTAGGAGTTATATTACTTGATGAATAATCCAGGGTACAGTAGTGTAGGGGTTATATTCCTGGATGAATAATGCAGTTTACAGTTTTGTAGGGGTTATATTACTTGATGAATAATCCAGGGTACAGTTGTGTAGGGGTTATATTACTGGATGAATAATCCAGGGTACAGCAGTGTAGGAGTTATATTACTTGACTAATAATTCAGGCTACAGTACTGTAGGGGGTATATTATTGGATGAATAATCCAGGGCACAGTAGTGTAGGGGTTATATTACTGGATGAATAATCCAGGGTACAGTAGTGTAGGCTCATATTACTGGATGAATAATCCATGGTACATTTGTGAAGAGGTTATATTACTTGATGAATAATCCAGGGTACAGTAGTGTAGGGGTTATATTCCTGGATGAATAATCCACAGTACAGTAGCGTAGGGGTTATATTATGGATGAATAATCCAGGGTACAGCAGTGTAGGGGTTATATTACTTGACTAATAATCCAGTGTACAGTAGTGTAGGGTGAATATTAATGGATGAATAATCCAGGGTACAGTTGTGAAGGGATTAAGTTACTTGATGAATAATCCAGGGTACAGTAGTGTACGGTTTATATTCCTGCATGAATAATCCAGGGTACAGTAGTGTAGGGGTTATATTACTGGATGAATAATCCAGGGTACAGTTGTGTAATGGTTATATAACTGGATGAATAATCCAGTTTACAGTTGTGTAGGGTTGATATCACTGGATAATTAATCCAGGGTACAATTGTGTAGGTGTTAAAGTACTTGATGAATAATCCAGGGTACAGTAGTGTAGGGGCTATATTCCTGGATGAATAATCCAGGTTACAGTAGTGTTGGGGTTATATTACTGGATGAATAATCCAGGGTACAGTTGCTTAAGGGTTATATTACTAGATGAATAATCAAGGGTACAGTAGTGTAGGGGTTATATTACTGGATGTATAATCCAGGGTACAGTTGTGTAGGGTTCATATTACTGGATAAATAATCCAGGGTACAGTTGTGTAGGAGTTATATTACTTGATGAATAATCCAGGGTACAGTAGTTTGGGGTTATATTCCTGGATGAATAATCCAGGGTACAGTAGTTTTGGGGTTATATTACTGGATGAATAATACAGGGTACAGTAGTGTAGGGGTTATATTACTGGATGAATAATGCAGTTTACAGTTTTGTAGGGGTTATATTACTTGATGAATAATCCAGGGTACAGTAGTGTAGGGGTTATAGTACTGGATGAATAATCCAGGGTACAGTTGTGTAGGGGTTATATTACTGGATGAATAATCCAGGGTACAGCAGTGTAGGAGTTATATTACTTGACTAATAATTCAGGCTACAGTACTGTAGGGGGTATATTATTGGATGAATAATCCAGGGGACAGTAGTGTAGGGGTTATATTACTGGATGAATAATCCAGGGTACCGTAGTGTAGGCTCATATTACTGGATGAATAATCCATGGTACATTTGTGAAGAGGTTATATTACTTGATGAATAATCCAGGGTACAGTAGTGTAGGGGTTATATTCCTGGATGAATAATCCACAGTACAGTAGTGTAGGGGTTATATTATGGATGAATAATCCAGGGTACAGCAGTGTAGGGGTTATATTACTTGACTAATAATCCAGTGTACAGTAGTGTAGGGTGAATATTAATGGATGAATAATCCAGGGTACAGTTGTGAAGGGATTAATTTACTTGATGAATAATCCAGGGTACAGTAGTGTACGGTTTATATTCCTGCATGAATAATCCAGGGTACAGTAGTGTAGGGGTTATATTACTGGATGAATAATCCAGGGTACAGTTGTGTAATGGTTATATAACTGGATGAATAATCCAGGGTACAGTTGTGTAGGGTTGATATCACTGGATAATTAATCCAGGGTACAATTGTATAGGTGATAAAGTACTTGATGAATAATCCAGGGTACAGTAGTGTAGGGGCTATATTCCTGGATGAATAATCCAGGTTACAGTAGTGTTGGGGTTATATTACTGGATGAATAATCCAGGGTACAGTTGCTTAAGGGTTATATTACTAGATGAATAATCAAGGGTACAGTAGTGTAGGGGTTATATTACTGGATGTATAATCCAGGGTACAGTTGTGTAGGGTTCATATTACTGGATAAATAATCCAGGGTACAGTTGTGTAGGAGTTATATTACTTGATGAATAATCCAGGGTACAGTAGTTTGGGGTTATATTCCTGGATGAATAATCCAGGGTACAGTAGTTTTGGGGTTATATTACTGGATGAATAATACAGGGTACAGTAGTGTAGGGGTTATATTACTGGATGAATAATGCAGTTTACAGTTTTGTAGGGGTTATATTACTTGATGAATAATCCAGGGTACAGTAGTGTAGGGGTTATAGTACTGGATGAATAATCCAGGGTACAGTTGTGTAGGGGTTATATTACTGGATGAATAATCCAGGGTACAGCAGTGTAGGAGTTATATTACTTGACTAATAATTCAGGCTACAGTACTGTAGGGGGTATATTATTGGATGAATAATCCAGGGCACAGTAGTGTAGGGGTTATATTACTGGATGAATAATCCAGGGTACAGTAGTGTAGGCTCGTATTACTGGATGAATAATCCATGGTACATTTGTGAAGAGGTTATATTACTTGATGAATAATCCAGGCTACAGTAGTGTAGGGATTATATTCCTGGATGAATAATCCACTGTACAGTAGTGTAGGGGTTATATTATAGATGAATAATCCAGGGTACAGCAGTGTAGGGGTTATATTACTTGACTAATATTCCAGTGTACAGTAGTGTAGGGTGAATATTAATGGATGAATAATCCAGGGTACAGTTGTGAAGGGATTATATTACTTGATGAATAATCCAGGGTACAGTAGTGTACGGCTCATATTCCTGCATGAATAATCCAGGGTACAGTAGTGTAGGGTTCATATTACTGGATGAATAATCCATGGTACAGTTGTGAAGTGGTTATATTACTTGATGAATAATCCAGGGTACAGTAGTGTAGGGGCTATATTACTGGAGGAATAATCCAGGTTACAGCAGTGTTGGGGTTATATTACTGGATGAATAATCCAGGGTACAGCAGTGTAGGGGTTATATTACTTGACTAATAATCCAGGGTACAGTAGTGTAGGGGTTACATTACTGGATGAATAATCCAGGGTACAGCAGTGTAGGGGTTATATTACTTGACTAATATTCCAGGGTACAGTAGTGTAGGGGTTATATTCCTGCATGAATAATCCAGGGTACAGTAGTGTAGGGGTTATATTACTGGATGAATAATCCAGGGTACAGTTGTGTAAGGGTTATGCTACTGGATGAATAATCCAGGGTTCAGTTGTGTAGGGTTCATTTTACTGGATGAATAATCCAGGGTACAGTTGTGTAGGAGTTCTATTAATTGATGAATAATCCAGGGTATACAAGTGTAGTGTTTATATTCCTGGATGAATAATCCAGGGTACAGTAGTGTTGGGGTTATATTACTGACTGAATAATCCAGGGTACAGTTGTTTAAGGGTCATATTACTGGATGAATAATCCAGGGTACAGTAGTGTAGGGGTTATATTACTGGATGAATAATCCAGGGTACTTTTTTGTAGGGGTTATATTACTTGATGAATAATCCAGGGTACAGTAGTCTAGGGTGTTTATTACTGGATGAATTATCGAGGGTACAGTTTTGTAGGGGTTATATTAGTGGATGAATAATCCAGTTTACAGTTGTGTAGGGGTTATATTACTGGATGAATAATCCAGGGTACAGTAGTGTAGGGGTTATATTACTGAATGAATTATCCAGAGTGCAGTGGTGTAGGGGTTATATTACTGGATTATTTATGCATTTAGCTATAGTCTGCATGCATGTTTGTCATTCTTACGCTAATTCTTACCCTGATCCAGTGGTTTCGATCCATTCAGAAGCTTCCAGTATGTTCTGTCTTCTCTGGAAGCTGAAAGGCCTCGAATTCTGGTCAGAGATGGACCCCACTTTGTCATTGTGACACTAAAGCTTTGAACAGAGAACAGAATGTGAGACAGACTGATAATCAGATCGAGCAAGGCACAGAATTACACCCATTGTCACCACCCCTCACTCTCTCTCTCTCCTTCTCTGCCCCTTTCTCTCTTTCTGTCTCTCCCTCTCATTCTTTGTCCCTGTGCAGCTCTCTCTCTCTCTCTCTATCTCTCCCTGCATCTGAAGGGTTTAATGTAAAATAGTCCACCAGGCAAAAAGATGGTGGTCACAGGTCGGATGTCAGAGGGAGGGAGAGAAAAATAGAAATGAAAAGAGACCTAAAGAGGTAGATAGTGAGTGAGATCGTCAGAGAGTGAGATAGAGAAAGGGAGAGAGAGAAACAGGGAGAAAAAGAAACAGAGACTAAGACAGGGAGAGTGAGAAAATACAGAGTGAGAGAGGTTGTGTACAGTTCTGGGCGCCACACTATAGGAATGATGTGAACACGTTGGAGAGAGTGCAGGAGAGGTTTACAAGTATGGCTCCAGGGATGAGACAGTTCAGCTATGAGGAAAGATTGGAGAGGTTGGGACTGTTCTTCCTGGAGGGGAGAAGGCTGAGAGGAGGCTTGATAGATATTTCCAAAATCATGAGGGGTATGGATGGGGTAGATAGGGAGAAACTGTTCCCATTGGTAAACAGATCGACAACCAGTTTTAAAGTGTTTTCCAAAGAAGAAAATGCAAGATGAGAAAAAACAGTTTCATCCAGCAAGTAGCCAGGTTTTGGAATGTGCTGCGGTGGAGGCTGGTTCAACTGAGGTCATCGGACGGCTCACTCTCTCTAAATGCAGCTCACTGGCAATTCAAAACACAGGCTGAGGAAGGACTACTCCTGTTAGGGAGACGCGTTCGCCCAACCCACACACACACACAGACACACACAGACACACACACACACAAGCACACATGCACACACAAACACACACACACACTCACACACACAAACACACACACACAAACACAGAAACACACACACACAAACACAGAAACACACACACACAAACACACACACACACAAAAACACACACAAACGCAAACACACAAACACTCACACACACAAACACACACACACACACAAACACAGAAACACACACACAAACACAGAAACACACACACACACAAACACACACAAACACAAACACAAACACAAACACAAACATACACACACAAACACTCACTCACACACACTCACACAAACACACACAAACACACACACACAAACACACACAAACACACACACACAAACACACACACAAACACACGCACAAACACACACACACAAACACACACACACAAACACACACACACAAACACACACACACAAACAGACACACACACACAAACACACACACGCACACAAAAACACAGACAAACACATACACTTACACACAAACACACACACACACAAACACACACACACACAAACACTCACACACACACACTCACACAAACACACACAAACACACACACACACACAAACACACACAAACACACACACACAAACACACGCACAAACACAAACATACAAACACACACACAAACACACACACACACACACAAACACACGCACACAAAAACACACACACAAACACATACACTTACACACAAAACACACGCACACACAAACACACACACACAAACACACAAACCGCACACACACACACACACACACACAAACACACATGCACACACACACACACAAAAACACACACACACGCACATTCATGCACACACACACACACTCAAGCACACACACACACACACACATGCACACAAATACACACACACAAACACACACACACACACACACACACATACACACACACACACAAACAAAGTCACACTTCCCACACCAGCATCTCCCCACCAGCCTCTTACAGAACCACATGGGAGAAGCAGAGAACAGCGACAGTGTGGCACCCTCTCAGTGGCCCCTACCTGAATCGCACAGGATACAGATGTTGAGCCGCCTCCAACACCTGGATCAGAGGGCTGCCTTTTGGCACAGTCATGTTCACCGCATCACTGAAGGTGTGCATCAGAGTGTCCGCAATGTTGTACTCGACGGTGATGGGAACACCTTTGGTGACAGGGGGAGAGCTGGTGCTGGTCCCCGGCAAGGTCAGATTGTCTACAGGCAAGGAGAGAAAAGGAAAACAGTGGAACAACACAGGCAGAATAACAGGCAGGCAAAGCTTGGAAAATAAAGGTGAAAAAAAGGCAGAGGACAGAGGGACCTGACGGTACAGGCATAAAAATCATTCAAAATAGCAACAGAGTACTGAGGGAGTGCTACACTGTCAGAGGGTCAGTACTGAGGGAGTGCTGCACTGTCGGAGAGTCAGTACTGAGGGAGTGCTGCACTGTCGGAGGGTCAGTACTGAGGGAGTGCAGCACTGCCTGAGGGTCAGTACTGAGGGAAGGCTGCACTGTCAGAGGGTCAGTACTGAGGGAGTGCTGCACTGTCGGAGCATCAGTACTGAGGGAGTGCTGCCCTGTCAGAGGATCAGTAATAAGGGAGTGCTGCACCGTCTGAGGGACAGTACTGAGAGAGTGCTGCTCTGTCGGAGGGTCAGTACTGAGGGAGTGCTGCACTGTCGGAGGGTCAGTACTGAGGGAGTGCTGCACTGTCAGTGGGTCAGTACTGAGGGAGTGCTGCACTGTCGGAGGGTCAGTACTGAGGGAGTGCTGCACAATCGGAGGGTCAGTACTGAGGGAGTGCTGCACTGTCAGAGGGCCAGTAATAAGGGAGTGCTGCACTATCTGAGGGTCAGTACTGAGGGAAGGCTGCATTGTCAAAGGGTCAGTACTGAGATAACGCTGCACTGTCAGAGGGTCAGTACTGAGGGAGTGCTGCACTGTCGGAGGGTCAGTATTGAGGGAGTGCTGCACTGTCGGAGGGTCCGGACTGAGGGAGTGCTACACTCTGAGAGTCAGTACTGAGGGAGTGCTGCAATGTCGGAGGCTCAGTATTGAGGGAGTGCTGTACTGTCAGAGGATCAGTACTAAGGGAGTGCTGCACTTTCGGAGGGTAAGTACTGCGGGAGTGCTGCACTGTCAGAGGGTCAGTACTGAGGGAGTGCTGCACTGTCGGATGGTCAGTCCTGAGGGGGTGCTGCACTGTCGGAGGGTCAGTACTGAGGGAGTGCTGCACTGTCGGAGGGTCAGTACTCAGGGAGTGGTGCACTGTCGGAGTGTCAGTAATGAGGGAGTGCTTCACTGTCAGAGGGTAAGTACTGAGGGAGTGCTGCACTGTCAGAGGGTCAGTACTGAGGGAGCACTGCACTGTCAGAGGATCAGTACTGAGCGAGCGCTGCACTGTCGGTGGTCAGTACTGAGGGAGTACTGCACTGTCAGAGGGTCAGTACTGAGGGAGTGCTGCACTGTCAGAGGGTCAGTATTGAGAGGGAGTGCTGCACTGTGAGAGGGTCAGTACTGAGGGAGTGCTGCACTGTCCGAGGGTCAGTACTGAGCGAGCGCTTCACTGTCCGTGGGTCAGTACTGAGGGAGTGCTGCACTGTCAAAGTGTCAGTACAAAGGGGGTGCTGCACTGTGAGAGGGTCAGTACTGAGGAAGTGCTGCACTGTCGGATGGTCAGTCCTGAGGGGGTGCTGCACTGTCGGAGGGTCTGTACTGAGGAAGTGCTGCACTGTCGGAGGGTCAGTCCTGAGGGGCTGCTGCACTGTCGGAGCGTCAGTACTGAGGGAGTACTGCACTGTCGGTGGGACAGTACTCAGGGAGTGGTGCACTGTCGGTGGGTCAGTACTGAGGGAGTACTGCACTGTCGGTGGGACAGTACTCAGGGAGTGGTGCACTGTCGGTGGGTCAGTACTGAGGGAGTGCTGCACTGTCAGAGGGTCAGTATTGAGAGGGAGTGCTGCACTGTCAGAGGGTCAATACTGAGGGAGTGCTGCACTGTCAGAGGGTCAATACTGAGGGAGTGCTGCACTGTCAGAGGGTCAGTACTGAGCGAGCGCTGCACTGTCCGTGGGTCAGTACTGAGGGAGTGCTGCACTGTCAGAGGATCAGTACTGAGGGAGTGCTGCACTGCCGGAGGGTCTGTACTAAGGGAGTGCTGCACTGTCGGAGGGTCAGTACTGAGGGAGAGCCGCACTGTCAGAGGATCAGTACTGAGGGATTGCTACACTGTCAGAGGGTCAGTATAGAGTGAGTGCTGCACTGTCAGAGGGTCAGTACTGAGGGAGCGCTGCACTGTCGGAGGGTCAGTACTGAGGGAGAGCTGCACTGTTAGAGGGTCAGTACTGAGGGATTGCTGCACTGTCGGAGGGTCAGTACTGAGGGATTGCTGCACTGTCGGAGGGTCAGTAATGAGGGAATGCTTCACTGTTGGAGGGTCAGTACTGAGGGATTGCTGCACTGTCGGAGGGTCATTACTGAGGAAGTGCTGCACTGTCGGCGGGTCAGTACTGAGGGAGTGCTGCACTGTCAGAGGGTCAGTACTGAGGGAGTGCTGCACTGTCAGAGGGTCAGTACTGAGGGAGTGCTGCATTGTCGGAGGGTCCGGACTGAGGGAGTGCTACACTGTCGGATGGTCAGTCCTGAGGGGGTGCTGCACTGTCGGAGGGTCAGTACTGAGGGAGTGCTGCACTGTCGGAGGGTCAGTACTCAGGGAGTGGTGCACTGTCGGAGTGTCAGTAATGAGGGAGTGCTTCACTGTCAGAGGGTAAGTACTGAGGGATTGCTGCACTGTCAGAGGGTCAGTACTGAGGGAGCACTGCACTGTCAGAGGATCAGTACTGAGCGAGCGCTGCACTGTCGGTGGGTCAGTACTGAGGGAGTACTGCACTGTCAGAGGGTCAGTACTGAGGGAGTGCTGCACTGTGAGAGGGTCAGTACTGAGGGAGTGCTGCACTGTCCGAGGGTCAGTACTGAGCGAGCGCTTCACTGTCCGTGGGTCAGTACTGAGGGAGTGCTGCACTGTCAAAGTGTCAGTACAAAGGGGGTGCTGCACTGTGAGAGGGTCAGTACTGAGGAAGTGCTGCACTGTCGGATGGTCAGTCCTGAGGGGGTGCTGCACTGTCGGAGGGTCTGTACTGAGGAAGTGCTGCACTGTCGGAGGGTCAGTCCTGAGGGGCTGCTGCACTGTCGGAGCGTCAGTACTGAGGGAGTACTGCACTGTCGGTGGGACAGTACTCAGGGAGTGGTGCACTGTCGGTGGGTCAGTACTGAGGGAGCACTGCACTGTCAGAGGATCAGTACTGAGGGAGTGCTGCACTGTCGGAGGGTCAGTACTGAAGGAGTGCTGCACTGTCGGTGGGTCAGTACTGAGGGAGCACTGCACTGTCAGAGGATCAGTACTGAGCGAGCGCTGCACTGTCAGTGGGTCAGTGCTGAGGGAGTGCTGCACTGTCAAAGTGTCAGTACTAAGGGGGTGCTGCACTGCCGGAGGGTCTGTACTAAGGGAGTGCTGCACTGTCAGAGGGTCAGTATTGAGAGGGAGTGCTGCACTGTCAGAGGGTCAATACTGAGGGAGTGCTGCACTGTCAGAGGGTCAGTACTGAGCGAGCGCTGCACTGTCCGTGGGTCAGTACTGAGGGAGTGCTGCACTGTCAGAGGATCAGTACTGAGGGAGTGCTGCACTGCCGGAGGGTCTGTACTAAGGGAGTGCTGCACTGTCGGAGGGTCAGTACTGAGGGAGAGCCGCACTGTCAGAGGATCAGTACTGAGGGATTGCTACACTGTCAGAGGGTCAGTATTGAGTGAGTGCTGCACTGTCAGAGGGTCAGTACTGAGGGAGCGCTGCACTGTCGGAGGGTTAGTACTGAGGGAGAGCTGCACTGTTAGAGGGTCAGTACTGAGGGATTGCTGCACTGTCGGAGGGTCAGTACTGAGGGATTGCTGCACTGTCGGAGGGTCAGTAATGAGGGAATGCTTCACTGTCGGAGGGTCAGTAATGAGGGATTGCTGCACTGTCGGAGGGTCATTACTGAGGAAGTGCTGCACTGTCGGCGGGTCAGTACTGAGGGAGTGCTGCACTGTCAGAGGGTCACTACTGAGGGAGTGCTGCACTGTCAGAGGGTCAGTACTGAGGGAGTGCTGCACTATCAGAGGGTCAGTACTGAGGGAGTGCTGCACTGTCAGGGGGTCAGTACTGAGGAAGTGCTGCACTGTCGGCGGGTCAGTACTGAGGGAGTGCTGCACTGTCAGAGGGTCAGTACTGAGGGAGTGCTGCACAGTCGGAGGGTCAGTACTGAGGGAATGCTGCACAGTTGGACGGTTAGTACTGAGGGAGTGCTGCACTGTCAGACGGTCAGTACTGAGTGAGTGCTGCACAGTTGGAAGGTTAGTACTGAGGGAGCGCTGCACTGTCAGAGGGTCAGTACTGAGGGAGTACTGCACTGTCGGAGGGTCAGTACTGAGTGAGTGCTGCACAGTTGGACGGTTAGTACTGAGGGAGTGCTGCACTGTCAGAGGGTCAGTACTGAGGGAGTGCTGCACAGTCGGAGGGTCAGTACTGAGGGAATGCTGCACAGTTGGACGGTTAGTACTGAGGGAGTGCCGCACTGTCAGAGGGTCAGTACTGAGGGAGTGCTGCACTGTCAGAGGGTCAGTACTGAGTGAGTGCTGCACAGTTGGACGGTTAGTACTGAGGGAGTGCTGCACTGTCAGAGGGTCAGTCCTGAGGGAGTGCTGCACTGTCAGAGGGTCAGTACTGAGGGAGTGCTGCACTGTGGGAGGGTCAGTACTGAGTGATTGCTGCACAGTTGGACGGTTAGTACTGAGGGAGTTCTGCACTGTCAGAGGGTCAGTACTGAGGGAGTGCTGCACTGCCGGAGGGTCTGTACTAAGGGAGTGCTGCACTGTCAGAGGGTCAGTATTGAGAGGGATTGCTGCACTGTCAAAGGGTCAATACTGAGGGAGTGCTGCACTGTCAGAGGGTCAGTACTGAGCGAGCACTGCACTGTCCGTGGGTCAGTACTGAGGGAGTGCTGCAGTGTCAGAGGATCAGTACTGAGGGAGTGCTGCACTGCCGGAGGGTCTGTACTAAGGGAGTTCTGCACTGTCGGAGGGTCAGTACTGAGGGAGAGCCGCACTGTCAGAGGATCAGTACTGAGGGATTGCTACACTGTCAGAGGGTCAGTATTGAGGGAGTGCTGCACTGTCAGAGGGTCAGTACTGAGGGAGCGCTGCACTGTCGGAGGGTCAGTACTGAGGGAGAGCTGCACTGTTAGAGGGTCAGTACTGAGGGATTGCTGCACTGTCGGAGGGTCAGTACTGAGGGATTGCTGCACTATCGGAGGGTCAGTAATGAGGTATTGCTTCACTGTCGGAAGGTCAGTACTGAGGGATTGCTGCACTGTCGGAGGGTCATTACTGAGGGAGTGCTGCACTGTCAGAGGGTCAGTACTGAGGGAGTGCTGCACTATCAGAGGGTCAGTACTGAGGGAGTGCTGCACTGTCAGAGGGTCAGTACTGAGGAAGTGCTGCACTGTCAGAGGGTCAGTACTGAGGGAGTGCTGCACTGTCAGAGGGTCAGTACTGAGGGAGTGCTGCACTATCAGAGGGTCAGTACTGAGGGAGTGCTGCACTGTCAGAGGGTCAGTACTGAGGGAGTGCTGCACTGTCAGAGGGTCAGTACTGAGGGAGTGCTGCACATTTGGACGGTTAGTACTGAGGGGGTGCTGCACTGTCAGAGGGTCAGTACTGAGGGAGTGCTGCACAGTCAGAGGGTCAGTACTGAGGGAGTGCTGCACAGTTGGACGGTTAGTACTGAGGGAGTGCCGCACTGTCAGAGAGTCAGTACTGAGGGAGTGCTGCACTGTCAGAGGGTCAGTACTGAGGGAGTGCTGCACTGTCAGAGGGTCAGTACTGAGGGAGTGCTGCACATTTGGACGGTTAGTACTGAGGGGGTGCTGCACTATCAGAGGGTCAGTACTGAGGGAGTGCTGCACTGTCAGAGGGTCAGTACTGAGGGAGTGCTGCACTGTCAGAGGGTCAGTACTGAGGGAGTGCTGCACATTTGGACGGTTAGTACTGAGGGGGTGCTGCACTGTCAGAGGGTCAGTACTGAGGGAGTGCTGCACAGTCAGAGGGTCAGTACTGAGGGAGTGCTGCACAGTTGGACGGTTAGTACTGAGGGAGTGCCGCACTGTCAGAGAGTCAGTACTGAGGGAATGCTGCACTGTCAGAGGGTCAGTACTGAGGGAGTGCTGCAGTGTCCAGTTTGTTGTGTTTCGGATAAATTGTTAAACTGAGCTCCTCTTTCTCCTCTCTGGTGGACATAGATAACGACCTGGCCTCTGTTGTAGGAGGAGTGGGTCTGAGGGGAGATGGTGAGGAGAGGGTTTGAGGAGGGGAGCCGACGAGTAAGGCAGACGAGTGGCGGAGAGCAGAGGAGCTGAGAGTGTGTCTGGGGGAGCCAGTGGAGCTGAGGGTCTTTCTGGGGGAGCCAGTGGATCTGAGGGTGGGCCTGAGGGAGCCAGTGGATCTGAGGGTGGGCCTGAGGGAGCCAGTGGAGCTGAGGAGTTCTCCCCAGTGTCCTGGGGCCAATAATCATCCCTCGAGAGCAACATCTGTAAAACAGATGGTCTGGGTCATTATCACACCATTATTTGTGGCTGCTTGCTGTGCGCAATTTGGCGGCCGAGTTTCCCAAATGCCAAAGCGGCCACGCTTTGCCGAAGGTCCCTCAGTGGCAGTGAGTGACTGTGGGAGGTGCTGAAGCAGCGAGATGCCCCCTATCGATACGCAATGTCCCACTTCCCTCGGGCTGCCCCCATCCCAACCCGCAGACTCACCTTGATCGGCTGAACAGTTCAACCTGGTCACGTCCAAGTAAGTCCTCCCCTCCAGCGATGGGACTATTTGTGACGCTGCCGCTGGATTGGAGAAGGATCCTTTGTGAATCTCGCTGAGGAGCTTCTCCAGGGACTTGCTCTGGTTCCAGGATCCTGTCGGGGTGAGATCTGAGTTGACCGACAGCGCCTGAGATGGTAGAACGGGGAAGAGGTTGAGTCAGACGGAGAGTTTGACAGTTTCACTGCACGTCAGTTAGAGGGACAGTGCCTTTTAGAGAATATTCACGGCCTGGAAACAGGCTATTTGGCCCATCTGCGCCATGCTGGTGCTTATGATCCACACGAGCCTCTTCCCACCCCCTCTCCATCTCACCCCATCACCATATCCTGCTATCCCTTTCTCCCTCATGTGTTTATCCAGCTTCCCCTGAACTGTATCCACCTTTTCCACCTCAACCACTCCGGGTGGGAACAAGGTCCACATTCTCCCCTGAGGTCCCCACCATCACAGGTGCCAGTCTCCAGCCAATTCGATTCACTCCATGTGATACCAAGAAACGGCTGAAGGCACTGGATACTGCAAAGGCTATGGGCCCTGACAATATTCCGGCAATAGTACTGAGGACCTGTGCCCCAGAACGTGCCCTGCCCCTAGCCAAGCTGTTCCAGTACAGCTACAACACTGGCATCTACCCGGCTGTGTGGAAAATTACCCAGGTATGTCCTGTACACAAAAAGCAGGACAAATCCAACCCGGCCAATTACCGCCCCATCAGTCTACTCTCCATCATCTGTAAAGTAATGGAAGGGGTCAGCAACAGTGCTGTCAAGCGGCACTTGCTAAGCAATAACCTGCTCACTGATGCCCAATTTGGGTTCCGCCAGAGTCATTCAGCTCCCGACCTCATAACAGCCTTGGTTCAAACATGAACAAAAGAAATGAACTCCCGAGGTGAGGTGAGAGTGACTGCCCTTGACATCAAGGCAGCATTTGACCAAGTGTGGCATCAAGAAGCCCCAGCAAAACTGGAGTCAATGGGAATCAGGGGGAAAACTCTCCACTGGTTGGAGTCATACCGAGCACAAAGGAAGATGGTTGTGGTTGTTGGAGGTCAATCATCTCAGTTCCAGGACATCACTGCAGGAGTTCCTCAGGGTAGTGTCCTCGGCCCAACAACCTTCAGCTGCTTCATCACTGACCTTCCTTCCATCATAAGGTCAGAAGTGGGGATGTTCACTGATGTTTGCACAATGTTCAGCACCATTCGCAACTCCTCAGATACTGAAGCAATCCATGTCCAAATGCAGCAAGAGCTGGACAATATCCAGGCTTGGGCTGACAAGTGGCAAGTAACATTCACGCCACACAAGTGTCAGGCAGTGACCATCTCCAACAAGACAGAATCCAACCATTGCCCTTTGATGTTCAATGGCATTACCATCACTGAATCCCCGACTACCAACATCCTGGGGTTACCATTGACCAGAAACTGAACTGAACCAGCCAGGTAAATACTGTGGCTACAAGAGCATGTCAAACACTGGGAATCATGCGATGAGTAATTCACCTCCTGACTCCCCAAATCCTGTCCACCATCTGCAAGGCACAAGTCAGGAGTGTGATGGAATACTCCCCACTTGCATGGATGAGTGCAGCTCCCACAACACTCAAGAAGCTCGACACCATCCAGGACAAAGCAGCCCCACTTGATTGGTGCCCCATCCACAAACATTCACTCCTTCCAACACCAACCCACAATAGCAGCAGTGTGTACCATCTACAGGATGCACCGCAGGAATTCTCCAAGGCTCCTTCAACAGCACCTTCCAAACCCACGACTGCTACCATCTAGAAGGACAAGGGCAGCAGACACATGAGAACACCACCACCTGGAAGTTCCCCTCCAAGTCACTCACCATCCTGACTTGGAAATATATCGGCCGTTCCTTCACGGTCACTGGGTCAAAATCCTGGAGCTCCCTCCCTAACAGCACTGTGGGTGTACCTACACCACAGGGACTGCAGCGGTTCAAGAAGGCAGCTCACTCCCACCTTCTCAAGGGGCAATTAGGGATGAGCAATGAATGCTGGGCCCAGCCAGCGAAGCCCACATCCCGTGAATAAATGAAAAAAACAACTCTCTGGTTAAAGACATTTTTCCTGAATTCCCCATTGGGTTAATTAGTGACTAACTAACATCCATTGCCCTAGTTCTGGTCTCGACTGCAAGTGGAAACATCTTCTCCACGTTTATCTTAGATTTCCTAATTTTAAAGACATCGATCAGGTCAACCCTCAGCCTTCTCCTTTCTAGAGAAAAGAGCTCCAGCCTGTCCAGTCTGTCCGGCAGGAACAGCCTCACAATTGTTGTATCATCTCTCTGAGTGAATCATCTTTTTTCCAATTTTTCCAATTCCCCAATCTCCATTTTATGCATCTTTGATTGAGTGTATGTGCGCATCTGGAGTGTGTGACTGTGTGTGTGTGTATCTGAGTGTGTGTGTGTCTGCATCTGTGAGTGTGTGTGTGTGTGTGTGTGTGTGTGCATCTGAGTGTGTGTGTATGTGTGCTTCTCGGTGTGTGTGTGTGTGTGTGTGTATCTGAGTGTGTGTGTGTGTGTGTGTGTGCTTCTCAGTGTCTGTGTGTGTGTGTGTGTGTATCTGAGTGTGTGTATGTGTGCTTCTCAGTGTGTGTGTGTGTATCTGAGTGTGTGTGCGCTTCTGAGTGTGTGTGTGTGTGTGTGTGTGTGTGCATCTGAGTGTGCGTGTTCTGTGAGTGTATGTATTAGTGAGCATGTATGTGTGTGCATCTGTGAGTGTGTGACTATGAGTGTATGCATCTGCGTGTGTGTGTGTGTGTGTGTGTGCATGTACATCTGTGAATGCATGTGTGTGCATCTGAGTGTGTGTGTGTGTGCATCTGTGAGTGTGGCTCTGTGAGTGTATGTATCAGTGAGTATGTATGTGTGTGCATCTGTGAGTGTGACTGTGAGTGTATGTGTCTGTGAGTGTGTGTGTGCATCTGTGAGTGTGTGTCTATGAGTGTATGTATCTGTGTGTGTGTGTATGTGCACGTGCATCTGTGAGTGTGTGTTTGTGAGTGTATGTGTCTGTGAGTGTGTGTGTGCATCTGTGAGTTCATGTCTGTGAGTGTTTGTGTCTGTGAGTTCACGTGTGTGTCCGTGTGTGTATGTGTGCACATTTGTGAGTGTATGTGGCTGAGTGTGTGTGTGTGTATGCATCTGTGTGTGTGTCTGAGTGTGTGTATGCATCTGTGAGTGCGTGTCTGTGAGTGTTTGCGTCTGTGAGTGTGTGTCAGTGAGTGTGTGTGTATCTGTGAATGTGTGTAAGTATTTGTGTCTGTGACTGTATGTTTGTGTGTAAGTGTGTGCATAGCTGTTAGTGTGTGTGTCTGTGAATGTCAGAATGTATCTGTGAGTGTATGTGTGTGCATGAGTGTCTGTGAGTGTATGTATCTGTTAGTGTGTGTGTGTGCCTCGTGAGTGCTGTGTGTGTCTGTGAGTGTGTTTGTGTGTCTATCTGTGAGTGCATGTGTCTGTGTGTATGTGTGTGTGTGTGCGTGTATGTGTCTGTGAGTTTGTGTCTCTGTGCGTCTATGTGTCTCTGTGAAAGTATGTGTCTCTGAGTGTGTGTGTGTCTATGAGTGTGAGAGAGTGTCTAAGTGTATGTGTGTGTGTGTGTGCCTGAGAGTGTGAGAGCGTATCTGAGTGTGTGTGTGTCTATGAGTGTGAGAGAGTGTCTGAGTGTATGTGTGTGTGTGTGCCTGAGAGTGTGAGAGAGTATCTGAGTGTGTGTGTGTGATAGAGTGTCTGTGAGTTGGTCTGTGAGTGTGAAAGAGTGTCTGAGTGTCATAATCTGATGTGTCATTTACCTTTAAGACAAATGTTGTAATATAAGATCATATGATCTTGGTATCCAATGGCAGAGTAGCACGGCTACCTCTGCAGTCAGTGGTCTTGAGTTAGGGTCTGAAGAGTAAAGGCAGAGTTTTGAGTTGTAAGCCCACAAGTGTAGCTGCTGAGTTCCTTTTGTAAGTAAACAGAATGTGTTTCTTCTAAGAATGTTCTACGATCTTCTCTGTCTTTGGGACCAACTCTGTCACCCCAAAACAAGTGTGGAACCTGGATCCTTCAGTCCCAACAAACCATGGTCCAGGGTCCAACACTGAATGTATGTGTGTTTGTGTGTCTGTGAGAGTGAGAGAGTGTGTTTGTTTGTGTCTGAGAGTGTGAGTTTGTTTGTGTGTGCCTGAGAGAAGGAGGGAGTGTGTGTGTCTGAGAGTGTGAGAAAGTTTGTGTGTGCGTGTCTGTGAGGGTGAGAGAGTATGTTTGTGTGTGTGCGTGCCTGAGAGTAGGGCAGTGTGTGTGTGTGTGTGTGTGTCTGAGAGTAGGAGGGAGTGTGTGTGTGTCAAAGAGTAGCAGGCAGTGTGTGTGTGTCTGTGGTGTGTTTGGCTGAGTGTGTCTGTGAGTGTGTGTGTCTGTCTCTGAGTGTGTTTGTCTGAATGTGTCTGTGAGTGTGTATGTCTCTGTGTGTGTCTGTGTGAGTGTGTGTGTCTGTGTGAGTGTGTTTGTCTGAGTGTGTCTGTGAGTGTGTCTGTGAGTGTGTTTGTCTGTGTGTGTCTGTGAGTGTCTCTGTGAGTGTGTGTGTCTCTGTGAGTGTGTGTGTCTCTGTGAGTGTGTGTGTCTGTGAGTGTGTGTGTCTGTGTGAGTGTGTCTGTGTGAGTGTGTCTGTGTGAGTGTCTCTGTGTGAGTGTCTCTGTGAGTGTGTCTGAGTGAGTGTCTCTGTGAGTGTGTTTGTCTGTGAGTGTGTTTGTCTGTGAGTGTGTGTGTCTGTGTGAGTGTGTCTGTGTGAGTGTCTCTGTGTGTGTGTGTGTCTCTGTGAGTGTGTCTGAGTGAGTGTCTCTGTGAGTGTGTTTGTCTGAGTGTGTCTGTGAGTGTGTGTGTCTCTGTGAGTGTGTCTGTGAGTGTGTCTGTGTGAATGTGTTTGTCTGAGTGTGTCTGTGAGTGTATGGCCACTCCAATGGGGATCCGGCAAGGTGTTTGAAAGCGGCAGCTCACTGGAGGCTGCCAGGAGTTGTGGGGGAAGCTGTCTGGCAGCAATCCAGTGAACGTCCAGGTGTGCAGTCATGGCCCCAGCCACATCGTGCTGACTGCTCTTCCCCTGACAGGGTCAAATAGAGAGCCTCATTACTGCCCCTGGTGGTCATGGAAAGGAGGGAGGGCAAGTCGGGGAGGGTAGTCTGCCCCCTGTTTCTCAGCTGAGTGCCTGGGAGAGCTAGTCGAGGAGGTCAGTGCCAGGCGGCAGACCTTAATGCCCAGGGACGGCAAGAGAAGGCCTCCCCACCTGACCAAGAAGGTCTGGACAGAGGTCGGCATCCAGGTCGGTGGGCACGATGTGGCACACTGCACGTGGCTTCAGGGTGGCCAAAGGTTCAGTGATCTGCTGCGGTCAGTAAGGGTAAGCGCAGAGATGGCACGGACCTGAGTGGACAGTTGGGTACCCGTTGCTCAGAACATTCAGGGGCCAAAGAGCGCTTGTGCCAGCTGGTACTGAAGCCTCCCCTGCCAAGGCCAGGATGGCAGCGCGGCCGGACTCAGTGCATTGCAGGGTGGGATGTGCCACAGTGACACGGCCCCCCTTAGGCCGGGGTGGGAAGTGGAGAGTCGGGTGGGTGGGGGGGGCGGTGGGGAACCAGGGGAAGGACCTCTGGGGGAGATGGAGCAGTAATGAGGCTTTCCATTTGTCCCTGTCAGGAGAAGAGAAGTCCTAACGCTCAGAAACTGAACTGTCGTAGTCAGAAAGCCTATTGAGCGCCAATGCAGATGGCACCATGCAGCAGGTCTCCATTGTTAGTGGGCATTAGGCACTCAGCTCCGCAGGTAATGCACGGTGGTGAGGGCACATCACACTCGCTTGAGCACCTGGCAGAGGCTGAGAGGTCCCAGGGAGCTGACATTGGAGCACAGCTGGATACCAAGTCCATGCCGCATCCGAGGCAGGAGTCAAGCCTCTGGAGCCGTCCATCGGGCAGCAGATGCTGGATGTCCAGCGGGATGCGCGGAGAGAACTGGCGGAGATCCATGAGCGTCTGCGTGCCATGGTCTCCACCATGGAGCAATGCACATGCGGGGCACAAGTTCTACGTTGACCTTTGACACCGAGCGCACGGCCTCGTCCATTGAGAGAGTGGCGGCTCTCCCAGAGAGGCAGCTTCAGGACCAGGCTCGGGGGTACCTGGGGTTAGCATTCGGACCTCCAAGCCCTCACACGGGCACGCACCTCGGGAGGGCACTGCCAGGGTGAGAGGTGGGTGAGGCAGCTCGTCTCCCTGCAGGGTGCCCCTCCATCAGTGGTGAGCAGGGAGGTGCATATGCACTTCCCTCTGACAGACCAGCTGCCTGTCATCTCTGTGGGCTTCTCTCAGGGCGCTCTGGACGAGGGCACCAGCTCCTCTGCCCCTCCTCTGCCAGTGGACGCTGCGTCTGACCATGACATGATGACTGAGGAGTGCCCAGCCAATGGGGCTGGACTCACCCTCCCGGGCGAAGGCTACTCAGGCTCTGGCAGCCAGAGGAGGACCGGCACAGTCATTAGGGTCACCAGGACAGCAGAATGGGCAGGCCGCCCCCAATGCCACTATCAACGAGGAGGAGGCACCAAGACACAGCACCCACAGATGTAAGTTGAAGGCACCTTGAGCCCAATATGGGCGTGTCATGGTTGACATTGTTTGCGTGAATTATTTTGACGTTTGTGTCAGGGATGGACACTTTGTTCATTCTTTGCTTGTTTGTTTGAAGTAACATAACCATTTCTTTGATTTAAGTGGGCTGAATTGGCTGGATGCTATGAATAGTTACCGACACAGCACAGGCTTGTAAATGTATGGTGTTGTGTGGTGTTGCCGTACAGGGCTGGGTTCTCGTTTATTGACTCTTAGCAAAGGAGACAGAGCCATTGGCTCTATGAGGCATCGATACCTTGGATACCTAGCAGAAGGTTCGCTGCATCAAAGCATCCCTGGTGTCCCTGCCTCCATGAGGGTTCCTGTCCTTTACCTCGAGGTCCTCACCCTGCCCCTCCCCAGGATCTTCCTCCTGAGCCCTCACTTGAGTCATCCTCGGTGGCCTGTGGAGCTGCCTCGCTTTCCTCAGCCCCCATTGGTTCCCCTTTGCCAGATCCAGGATGTGCAGGGAGACACGCTCTGAGGGACACTGCAGTGCTCCCCCCTGACCGTTCCAGGCATCTGAAATGCATCTTCAGCAGCTCGAATGTCCTCTCCACTACTGCCCTTGTGCAGGCGTGACTCCTGTTGTGTCTCTCCTCAGCCTCAGTTCTTGGGTAATCGGTCATCAGCCACCTCTTCAAGGGGATAGCCCTTGTCACCCCCCCGAGCCTTCCATCTACTTGTCCATCCACAGCCTCGGAGTAAAGGGAAGACCTTTTAGAACAGAGATGAGAAGAAACTTCTTTAGCCAGAGAGTGGTGAATCTATGGAATTCATTGCCACAGAAGGCTGTGGAGGCCAGGTCATTGAGTGTATTTAAGACCGAGATAGAGAGGTTCTTGATTGGTAAGGGGGATCAAAGGTTATGGGGAGAAAGCGGGAGAATGGGGTTAAGAAACTTATCAGCCATGATTGAATGGCGGAGCAGACTCGATGGGCCGAATGGCCTAATTTCTGCTCCCAGGTCTTATGGTATTATAGTCCTGTACAGGAGACACCATCAGCCTTGGTACCTGTGAGTGCTGCAAGATGTAAGCGTCATGTGAGCTCCCAGGGTAACAGGCTCAAACCTGGAGAACCTGCGTCCCGTGGTCACAGACGATCTGAACAGTCATTGAGTGGAGCCTCTTTCTGTTTAGGAAGGCTCCAGGCTCACCTACTGGTGCCTCGGTGGCCAGGTGAGTGCAGTCCGGATGTAGGGGGAACCCAGCCATCCCAGCGAAGCCTCACACTCTCTCCGCCCGGCTTGCTTGCCTCCTGTGTCTGGAAGGGGATGAGCGTGCGGATGTGTCTAAAGATGGCGTCAGTCACGGGCTTGACACGACTGTGAGCAGTTGCTTGAGAAACGCAGCTCAGATCCGCCCCCCTCCTCCGACCACTGTGTCCTGAGAAGAACTGGAGACAGAGAAGGGTCAGGGCCACTGTGACCTTCAACGTCACTGGCATGGGGTGTCCGCCCACACAGTCCGGACTTATCGTGCGATATATCGCTGTCACTGTGTCCCTGGAGAGGCGGAGCCCCCTGCAGCACTGGGCCTCGGACAGCTGGAGGTACTCGGAGCCCTGCCTGAGCACCCTAGATGCTGGGTAGTTGCGTCTTCAGCGTGCCCTGCTGCCTTGGCATCCCTGCTGGCCCTGCACCAACTGAGCCCCTGCCTCTCCTCTTAAAGCTCTGTCCCTGGGACACTCCCCGTGCCCACCTGACCTCCTCTCCCTCTTCAGAGGAGGTCCCACCAGTGGAATACACTGTCCCCATTAGATGGGGACACAGAGGAGCATCGCCTTGAAAATGAAAGCGGCTTCTGTGCTGCGATATTCAGGGGAACCTTCCAGGGAAGATGAGGACCTGAGATGCTGAAAGGCAGGCTGGACAGTCGAACGAGACACCAAGAAACTCTGGGACAACCCTGTACTCACACAGCAGAGGACTGGCAATGACAGAGAATGTGCTGCTGCCCCGGGGGCCTGTTACCTTGCCCGTGGATGAGGAATTGATCAAAACGTGAACTCTGCCCACCCGTTTCGCCCGTGTGACGAGCTAGAAATCACACGGGCAGCATCAAATCACCGGTCAATAGGCTTTTTAATGACTTTAATTGGCCCTTTAATTGTCGGCGGGTGCTGCTCTGACTCACGCCCGCCTGCCAACCTCAGTATTTCTCATGTGTGCGATGAGGGCACACCCAACCTCGGAACACAATATTCAGGCCTATGTGTCTCCATGAGTGTGTGTGTGTGTGTGTGTGAGTGTGTGAGTGTTTGTGTGTGTGTAGTGTGTGTCTCTGAGTGTGTTTGTGTGAGTGAGGGAGTATCTGCAAGTGTAGATGTGTCTGTGAGTGTATATGTCTCTGCGAGTGTACGTCTTACTAAGTGTGTGTCTCTGAGTGTGTTTGCGTGAGTGATGGGGTATCTGCAAGTGTAGATGTGTCTGTGAGTGTATATGTTTCTGCAAGTGTATGTCTTACTAAGTGTGTGTCTCTGAGTGTGTGTGCGAGTGTGTGTCTGAGAGTATGTGTCTCTAAATGTGTGTGTGCGAGAGTGTGTCTGTGAAGTACGTGCCTTTGTGCACATGAGTGTGAGTGAGGGGGGGACTTAATTGAATTAAAGGCAGTTGGTCTAAAGGCTTTCATGAGTCAGAAGAGAAGCTGGGTTTGAGATATTAAATGGGTAAACATGGTTGAATATTTAGAATGTGAGGTGTAAAGGGAAAATTTGCGTTTTTAAATAAGCCAGAGGAATTTGAATTTCAAAAGAGGTGGTGAAATGTAATGTGTTTATTTTTCCCAAAGCTTACTGATCAAATTGGTCTTATGTAAGATTTTTATTATTAGAAAAGCAGAGTTGAAAAGACATATTGGGACAATGGGATTTACATTAAAAGAGAGAGAAACCTGTATAAAGGAGATGAGGTTATGTGTAAGAGAAGGCATTCTAAGATCTAACAAGTGTGAAAGCCTCCAGCCTCTAAGCCTCAACTTGCTGTCTACATGAACTGAAGTGAAGAAAACTCACTTTGAATCCTTCTGTTCAGGGTATTGTGTCACTTTGCCTGAGTCTTTTTAAAATCTATGTGTTTTACTGTTGCCTTAAGGGAGGCTTAACTGGGAGTTAGATTAACTAGGGGAGCTAGGAGTTATCATAGTAGTAATTTGTAAACCTATGTATGTGCTTAAAATCATTTTTCTATTAATAAATGTTTAACTTAGTTTTGTAAGAAACCTAAAAGACTTGGTGGTCTTATTACTACCGAATTCAAGGCACACATCTCGAAATAAATACAAATTGCAAAAATGGGTTATGACAGTTGTTTCAAGTTTCCCCCTGGGATTTGAACAACTCAGCATTTGCCATCCACTGTGCCATAATGAAAATTGGGGGCTGTTTGCGGGATATATTTGAAATCCCTGGATTGGTTTAGAGCTGATGAATCTTAAGGTTATGAGTACGAGAAGCACTTTGAATTCAGGAATTGGTGTGAGTTTTTTTTTAAGTGGTGAGACTGCAATATGGCTTTGGCAGTTGCTAAGACTTGTCTGGGATTTGAAGTCATAATTTTGGTTGGTTTACAAAAGGTAAATAAGGCTAAGTTAATGGAATTGGCAGGTAAGTTATAGTTAGGGTTACTTGCAGGGTTTAAGGAAACCTGACATAATTGAAGGTATAACACAGCATTCAAAACTGGAAGGAATAGCCAAGAGACTGAGTTCTCCAAGGGATGGTTCATTGGAATGGGCTCAAATTCAGTTACAAATGAAACAAAAAAACTTGAGCTAAGAGGCAGCAGGGAAAGAAAAGGACAGAAAAAGAGCATTTCAAAGGGAACAGGTAGAAAGGCAGGAAAGAGAAAATGAGAGAAACAGAGGATTCCAGCTTTAAATGCTGGCAGTTAAAGAGACACCAGGAGGAGAGGAAGGACTTATTCCCAGATCAGAACCCATTGGGGAGAAAGTTGAATTTGTACAAAATCTCCCAAAGTATGAGGAAAGAGATGCTAAAGCATTCTTTATTTCATTTGAGAAGATAGCTAAACAGACAAAATGGCCACAGGAAAATTGTTGTTACAATCCAGGTTGGTGGGTAGATTACATGAGGTTTATGCTTCATTGTCAGAAGAGATGTGAACTATGATGTGGTTTTTTTAAAAAAGGCTATTTTGAATGCATACGAGTCAGGTCCTGAGGCATGCAGGAACAAATTTAGAAATATGAGAAAAAACTTATATTGAGTTTGAAAGAGTAAAACAAAATAATTTTGACCATTGGATATGGGCATTAAAGATGACAAATGCAGTTCTTAGAGAGTTAATTCTTTTGGAAGAATTTAAAGATTCAATTCCTTCGGTAGTGACAACACATATGGAGGAACAGAAGGTTAAAATGATAAGACAAGCAGCAGAGGTAACTGATGATTATTAGTTAGTTCATAGAGCTAAATCTTTATTGCGTCACACTTTTAAATCAGTAAAGGATAGAAAGTGGGAAGGTGAAAGGAAGGTGGGTAGTCAGGAAGGAGTAGGTAGAAATTCGCAGGAAGTTTTTTTTTCAGAATAAAAAGGAAGGTGCTGAGGGTAGAATTGACATTCGAAAATTGAGACGTTTTCATTGCAGTAAAGTGGGGCACATAAAGTCAGTGTGTTGGAAATTGCAGGAAAAAATCTGTTGGAATTATAGGGGTACAGCAAAGTTCCGGAAATAAAATTATTGTGAATTCTGAGGTTCAGGCACAGGAGAAACCAGTGGTTTGTGCACAAGTGAAACAGGAAGAATCAGTGGTAGGTAAAGAAGTGGGAATATGTTCACAATTTACCCAAGAGAGTTCTGAGGAGCAGGTTGTAGAAATGTTTAAATATTTTGTCTGTGAAGGGAAAGTCTTTCCATGCCTACAGGGTGGAGAAGGTAAATATGTTAAAATTTTAAGAGACACAGGAGCTAGTCAATCCTTAATGTTGTGGGATAGTGATATTTGTTGTTCAGAAGGAGTATTGCAGGAGCTTGTGATAACAAGTGGGGCTCATGAAGAAGCTAAACCTATTCCATTATGGAAAGTAAATTTAAGGAGTAAGTGGAAAACAGATGAGGTGATTGTTGGAGTTGTGGAAAAATTGCCCATTGCCGGGATTCAATTTATTCTGGCTAATGATGTAGCTAGATCACAGATGTGCATGAAGCCTATGGTAGTTGAACAACCTGTAGAAGTGTTTTCAATGGAAGTGATGCAGAGAGAGCATGCTGGATTGTTTCCAGACTGTGTAATAACAAGATCACAGGCTTATAGGTTGAAACAAGAAGAACAGGATGTCTCCATGGCCTTATTAGCACTGAAGGGGAGGCAATGGCACAGTGGTATTGTTGCTGGACTAGTAATCCAGAGACCCAGAGTAATGCTCTGGGGACCAGGGTTCGAATCCCACCATGAAATCAATAAAAAATCCAGAATTAAAAGTCCAATGATAACCATGAAATCATTGTTAATTGTTGTAAAAATTCATCTGGTTCACTAATGCTGTTTAGGGAAACAAATCTGCTGTTCTTACCTGGTCTGTCCTACATGTGACTCCAGACCCACAGCAATGCAGTTGACTCTTAAAAATGCCCTCTGGACAAGGACAATTAGGGATGGGCAATAAATGCTGGCCTAGCCAGCGATGCCCACATCCCATGAATGAATAAAGAAAAAGATTTCAAGGCATACATCTGAAAATAAGTATAAATTGTCAAATAATTGTTTCAAGTCTAAAAACAAAAAAACTGCAGATGCTGGAAATCCAAAACAAAAAGGGTCATGAGGACTCAAAACGTCAACTCTTTTCTTCTCCGCCGATGCTGCCATACCTGCTGAGTTTTTCCAGGTAATTCTGTAATTGTTTCAAGTCCCCCTCTGGGATTTGAACAGCTCAGCATTTACCATCAGCTGTGCCATAACACTGTACACGTGTGTGTGTGTGTGTGCGCGGACATGCCGGTGTGAGTTACCTGAATGGCCAGCCCTGTACTGTAACGGTTGCCAATTGTCCCATCACTCTTTACATGGTGTAGTATCTGAGTGAGGACCTTCAACAAAGCGTTTTCAAGGTCTGTTGTTTTCATATTGTTCCCTGTGTCTTTCACACACCTCAGAGCCAGTGCAGCGACAGCTCCTGTATCTACAGGGGAAAGGACAGTGAGATCAGGTTTACTTCCCACTCCGTCAATCTGTTACTGACAGTCTCCTCAACAGTTGTTGATGTATGTATCACAATTCATAGCTATTATATACCACTGTGTGTAACTATTCTTGTGAGTGCCTCCCCAGAACCACTTGATATGCCTGTGCATGTGTATCTATGTGTGTGCGTGCGTGTGTCTGTGTGTGCCTGTCTGTGCTTGTGAGTGTATGTCTCTATGTGTGCCTGTCTGCATGTGTGTCTGTATGTGTGTTTGAATATGTACGTGTCTGTATAAGTGTGCATGTGTGTCTGTATGCGCGTGCGTGTATATGCATCATGTCTGTTTTAATGTGGGCGGGTCTGTATATGTGCATCTGCATATTGGTGTACCTCTGACAGAATATATCTGCAGCTATGTCTGTATATCTTAACATATTTGCGTAAGTGTGTCTGCATATGTGGCTGTATGAATGTACGTCTGTGCTTATACAACCAGAGACAGGGGGCCGACAGAGACAGGGGGAGACAGAGACAGGGGGCCGACAGGGACAGGGGGAGACAGGGACAGGGCGCCGACAGGGACAGGGGGAGACAGGGACAGGGGGCCGACAGGGACAGGGGGAGACATAGAAACATAGAGACATAGAAAATAGGAGCAGGAGGAGACCATTCGGCCCTTCGAGCCTGCTCCACCGTTCAATATGATCATGGCTGAGGCTCTATCTCAAAGCCATACTCCTGCTCTCATCCCCCATACCCCTTTGACAACGTTACAGCCTAGAAACCTGACTATTTCCTTCTTAAATACATTCAGTGACTTGGCCTCCACAGCCTCCTGTGGTAGAGAATTCCACAGGTTCACCAGCCTCTGAGTGAAGAAGTTTCTCCTCATCTCGGTCCTAAATGGCAGACCCCTTACCCTCAGATTGTGGCCCCTGGTTCTAGATCCTCCAGCTGCATCCAGCCCTATCAGAATTATATACAGTTCAATGAGATCCCCTCTCATTCTTCTAAACTCCAGTGAATACAGACCTAGTTGGCTCAATCTCTCCCCATACAACACTCCTGCCATCCCAGGAATCAGGCTGGTGAACCTTCACTGCACTCCCCCTACGACAAGTATATCCTTTCTCAGGTAAGGAGACCTAAACTGCACACAATACTCCAGGTGTGGTCTCACCAAGGCCCTGTACAGCTGCAGCATAACATCCTTGCTCCTGTACTCAAGTCTTCTCGCAATGAAGGCCAACATACCATTTGCCTTCTTAACTGCTTGCTGCGCCTGCATGCTTGCTTTCAGTGACTGGTGCACAAGGACACCCAGGTCTCTTTATACATCAACATTTCACAATCTATCACCATTTAATTAATACTCTGCCATTCTGTTTTTCCTACCAAAGTGGATAACTTCACACCTATCCACGTTATACTGCATCTGCCATGCATTTGTCCACTCACTCAACCTGTCCAAATTGTCTTGAAGCCTCTTAACATCCTCCTCACCACTCGCATTCACATCAAGTTTCATGTTGTCAGCAAACTTGGAAATATTACATTTGGTTTCCCCATCCAAATCATTGAGATATGTTGTGAATGGCTGGGGCCCAAGAAGTGATTTCTGTGGCACCCCACTCGTCACTGCCTACCACTCCAAAAAATACCCATTTATGCCTACTCTCTGTTTCCTGTCTGCTAACCAATTCTCAACCCATGCCAATATATTACTCCCAATCCCATGTGCTTTAATTTTGCACACTAACCTCTTATGTGGGACTTTACCAAAAAACTCCAATAGGTTTGCCAAACATGGTTTCCCTTTCATAAGTCCATGCTGACTTTCTCCAATCCCACTGATATTTTTTAAGTGTCCTGTTATCACATCCTTTATAATAGCCCCTAGCATTTTCCCTTATTACTGATGTTAGGCTAACCAGTCTGTAATTCCCTGTTTTCTCCCTCCCTGTTTTTTAAATTTTTAAAATATTTTTAAATAGCGGGGTTACATTTGCCACCTTCTAATCTCCCTGGACTATTCCAGAATCTACAGAATTTTGGAAGATGACAACCAACACATCCATTATTTCCATGGCCACCTCCTTTAGTACCCTGGTATGTAGATTATCAGGCCTTGGAGATTTATAGGATTTCAGTCCCATTAATTTCTCCAGCAGTATTGTTTTATTAATAATAATTTCCTTCAATTTCCTTCTCACCAGACCCTTGGTTCCCTGGCATTTCTGGGAAGTTATTTGCATCTTCCTCCATGAAGACAGAACTAAAGTAGTTGTTTAATTGCTCTGCCATTTCCTTGTTCTCTACTAGAAATTCTCCTGTTTCAGGCTGCAAGGAACATATGTTTGTCTTCATTAATCATTTTCTTTTTACACACTTATAGAAGCTTTTACGGTCCGCTTTTATGTTCCTTGCAAGTTTACTCTTATATTCAATTTTTCCCCTCAGTCAATATCTTGGTCCCCCTTTGTTGAATTCTAAACTGCTCCCAATCCTCAGGCTTGCTACTTTTTCTAGCAACTTTATATGACTCCTCTTTTTGGATCTAATACTATCCTTAATATATTTTGTTAGCCATGGTTGGGCAGCTTTCCCTGTTGAGTTTTTGCACCAGAAAGGAATGTAGAACTGTTGCAATGCATACATTCATTCCTTAAAAATTAGCCATTGCCTATCCATCATCATGCCTTTTACTGAATCTATCTTAGTCAACTCACCCCACATACAGCCAGAGACAGGAGACAAGAATTGTAATTCTTACCAACTGAGAAGTCCAATCCATATATGAATTTATCCTTCAACACTGCGTCAATGAGTACCTGGATTTTGCACTGTGAAATCGGGCTATTCATCACACACAGCGTTAGCACGTCCAGGCTAACTTCGTAGTAACTACTGAGGGGGAATGTTGTGGCTTCTAAACAAGACAAAGTAAGTAATGGTTATGGATATAGAGCGACAGAGTGATAGAATGAGAGACAGAGAAGTAGAGAGAGAGAGAGAGAGAGGGTTGACAAGCATGGTTGGTAGAGAGAGTGACAAAAGTGACAGACATAGGACCAGAGAAACAGATAGACAGAGAGATGTTGATGGAGTAAGAGAGACAGAGATGTATGGGTTTCACACACGCTGACTCTCACTGGGGTAAAGATTCCACACACACTGACCCTCACTGGGGTACGGCTCTCAAACACACTGACTCTCACTGGGGTACGGGTCTCAAACACATTGACTCTCACTGGGGTACGGGTTCCACACACTCTGACTCTCACTGGGGTACGGGTCCCACACACACTGACTCTCACTGGGGTACGGGTCCCACACACACTGACTCTCACTGGGGTACGGGTTCCACATGCACTGACTCTCACTGGGGTACGGATCCCACATGCACTGACTCTCACTGGGGTACGGGTCTCATACACACTGACTCTCACTGGAGTACAGGTCCCACACACACTGACTCTCACTGGGGTACGGGTTCCACGCACACTGACTGGGATACGGGTCCTACACACATTGACTCTCACTGGGGTACGGGTTCCATACGCACTGACTCTCACTGGGGTACGGGTCCCAGACACACACTGACTCTCACTGGGTTATGGGTTCCACACACACTGACTCTCACTGGGGTACAGGTCCCACACACACTGACTCTCACTGGGGTACGGGTTCCACACACACACTGACTCTGACTGGGGTACGGGTCCCACACACTCTGACTCTCGGTGTGCTCTGGGTCCCACACACACTGACTCACTGGGGTACGGGTCCCACACACTCTGACTCTCAGTGGGGTACGGGTCCCACACACACTGACTCTCACTGGGGTACGGGTTCCACATGCACTGACTCTCACTGGGGTACGGGTTCCACATGCACTGACTCTCACTGGGGTACGGGTTCCACATGCACTGACTCTCACTGGGGTATGGGTTCCACACACACACTGACTCTGACTGGGGTACGGGTCCCACACACTCTGACTCTCGGTGTGCTCTGGGTCCCACACACACTGACTCACTGGGGTACGGGTCCCACACACTCTGACTCTCACTGGGGTACGGGTCCCACACACACTGACTCTCACTGGGGTACGGGTTCCACACACACTGACTCTCACTGGGGTACGGGTTCCACACACACTGACTCTCACTGGGGTACGGGTCCCGCATACTCTGACTCTCGGTGTGCTCTGGGTTCCACACACACTGACTGACAGGTGCCACAAACAATCGGGTGCAGGTCCCAACACAAAGAGCAGTTAAGACTGGGGAATAAATTGAGTCTGCATGTGATGTTCTGGTGGGGATTTGGCCTACCACATGCCTGACCCAGCAGTGGTGCATGTGGAGGACAGTCCAGGCAGAGTCCCTGCTCCAGCTGCAGGCAGCAGGCGATAGATAGTCCTCAGTCAGCAGTGGGCAGAGCTGGGGCAATTCAAGCCAGGGTCCAAGGACAGGCAGAGGACTGGGGGAGGGGTGGGAGCTCCCTCCCACATTCGGGCAAGGAGGTAAAATCCCGAGGGGAAGGTGGAGAAGGAGGACATGGGTTAGTGCGAGGGGGTGGAGAGGTCTCACGATCACTTTTGATCGCACTTGATGTTAAACGCAGCCATGATGCTGCTGACTGCCTGAGGAACATGCTCCAAATTCAAACTTATAAGTCAGATGATCGCTGATCATTAATCAGCACATTGAGTGCATTTGAACTCCAAATTAATACCAAAATGTTCTGCTAGGGCTGCCCTGGGAGTGTTTGATGGGGACAGTGTAGAGGGAGCTTTACCCTGTATTTAACCCCGTGCTGTACCTGTCCTGGGAGTGTTTGATGGGGACAGTGTAGAGGGAGATTTACTCTGTATCTAACCCCGTGCTGTATCTGTCCTGGGAGTGTTTGATGGGGACAGTGTAGAGGGAGCTTTACTCTGTATCTAACCCTGTGTTGTAGCTGTCCTGGGAGTGTTTGATGGGGACAGTGTAGAGGGATCTTTACTCTGTATCTAACCCCGTGCTGTACCTGTCCTGGGAGTGTTTGATGGGGACAGTGTAGAAAGAGCTTTACCCTGTATCTAACCCCGTGCTGTCCCTGTCCTGGGAGTGTTTGATGGGGACAGTGTAGAGGGAGATTTACTCTGTATCTAATCCTGTGCTGGACCTGTCCTGGGAGTGTTTGATGGGGACAGTGTAGAGGGAGCTTTACTCTGTATCTAACCCCGTGCTGTACCTGTCCTGGGAGTGTTTGATGGGGACAGTGCAGAGGGAGATTTACTCTATATCTAACACTGTCCTGGGAGAGTTTCTAGCTGACACTGGGTACAAAGTGTGGGACACGCTGTCGGTGTAGTAATGTTGGATGATATTTACCAATGTGTTTGATTTCGTTTGTTAATTTCTCCTGCAGAATCTCGATCAGGTTGATGGTGTTGCCATTGGCGGTGACTTGAGTGGGATCATTACAGGATGCAGACACGGCCAACGTGTACAGAGCAACCAAACCTGAGGAGAAATCCTCACCTGTTTCGTAAAGACAAACAAATTTAAGAGCTGCAGAAAATTCACTGAAACAGGGCATTCGGCCCATCTGCTCTGTGCCAGTCTTTCTGTTCCACATGCGCCTCCTCCCACATCCCCCTCTTCAACTCACCCCATCACCATATCCTCCTATCCCTTTCTCCCTCGTTTCTTTATCCAGCTTCCCCCTTAAATGCATCGATGCTGTTCACCTCAGAGGGTGGGGAGAATATGGAACTCGCTCACACAGGGAGTGCTTGAGGTGAATGGTGTGGATACATTTAACGGGAGAGGGGGGCTTGATAAACACATGGGGGAAAGAGGGGAACGGAAAGCTATGGCGATGGAGTAAGATGAAGAGGGGGTGGGAGGAGACCCGGATGGAGCATCGATACCAGGACAGAACAGATGGGCTGAATGGCCTGACTCTGTGCAGAGTTGCCATCTCGTCGCGTCCCTATAACGTACCGGCCAGCACCTTCCTGACAGCACCTTCCTTCAGCTCCTGCAGGAGCACCTTCTCCATTTCCATGTTGTGGTCCCTGGCCAGCCTAAGGGCAATGTGCACACTGGGGTTGGGGTTAAGGTTATCGCGCGTCACTGACTGAGCCATCATCCTCAAGAGCGAAGTGACCATTTCCCTCTGGGAGTCGGGGACCGCTGAGGAAGACAGAGAGAGAGAGAGTCCGTGTAATTACTCAATGCCGATGGTGCAGACACCAGAGATACCTCAAACCTTAGAACCGTTAAACGTCCCAGCACAGAAACCATTCAGCCAATTGTGTCTGTGGCATCTCTTCACTGGAGCCATGCCAGAGTTATCCCATTGCCCCACTCTCTCCCCATGTCCCTGTATGAATCCCAAACTAATCCCATTGCCCCACTCTCTCCCCATGTCCCTGTATCAATCCCAAACTAACCCCACTGCCCCACTCTCTCCCCATGTCCCTGTATCAATCCCAAACTAATCCCACTGCCCCACTCTCTCCCCATGTCCCTGTATCAATCCCAAACTAATCCCATTGCCCCACTCTCTCCCCATGTCCCTGTATCAATCCCAAACTAATCCCACTGCCCCACTCTCTCCCCATGTCCCTGTATCAATCCCAAACTAATCCTACTGCCCCACTCTCTACCCATGTCCCTGTATCAATACCAAATTAATCCCACTGCCCCACTCTCTCCCCATGTCCCTGTATCAATCCCAAACTAATCCCACTGCCCCACTCTCTCCCCATGTCCCTGTATCAATCCCAAACTAATCCCATTTCCCCACTCTCTCCCCATGTCTCTGTATCAATCCCAAAATAATCCCACTGCCCCACTCTCTTCCCATGTCCCTGTATCAATCCCAAACTAATCCCACTGCCCCACTCTCTCCCCATGTCCCTGTATCAATCCCAAACTAATCCCACTGCCCCACTCTCTTCCCATGTCCCTGTATCAATCCCAAACTAATCCCACTGCCCCGCTCTCTTCCCATGTCCCTGTATCAATCCCAAACTAATCCCATTGTCCCACTCTCTCCCCATGTCCCTTTATCAATCCCAAACTAATCCCTCAGCCCCACTCTCTCCCCATGTCCCTGTATCAATCCCAAACTAATCCCATTGTCCCGCTCTCTCCCCATGTCCCTGTATCAATCCCAAACTAATCCCACAGCCCCACTCTCTCCCCATGTCCCTGTATCAATCCCAAACTAATCCCACAGCCCCACTCTCTCCCCATGTCCCTGTATCAATCCCAAACTAATCCCACTGCCCCGCTCTCTCCCCATGTCCCTATATCAATCCCAAACTAATCCCATTGCCCCACTCTCTCCCCATGTCCCTGTATCAATCCCAAACTAATCCCACTGTCCCGCTCTCTCCCCATGTCCCTGTATCAATCCCAAACTAATCCCACTGTCCCGCTCTCTCCCCATGTCTCTGTATCAATCCCAAACTAATCCCATTGCCCCACTCTCTCCCCATGTCCCTGTATCAATCCCAAACTAATCCCACTGTCCCGCTCTCTCCCCATGTCCCTGTATCAATCCCAAACTAATCCCACTGTCCTGCCCTCTCCCCACAGCCCAGTGTCAATCCCAAACTAATCCCACTGACCCACTCTCTCCCCACAGACCTGTATCAATCCCAAACTAGTCCTACTGACCCACTCTCTCCCCATGTCCCTGTATCAATTCCAAACTAATCCCATTGCCACACTCTCTCCCCATGTCCCTGTATCAATACCAAACTAATCCCTCAGCCCCACTCTCTCCCCATGTCCCTGTATCAATCCCAAACTAATCCCACTGCCCCGCTCTCTCCCCATGTCCCTGTATCAATCCCAAACTAATCCCATTGCCCCACTCTCTCCCCATGCCCCTGTATCAATCTCAAACTAATCCCACTGACCCACTCTCTCCCCATGTCCCTGTATCAATCCCAAACTAATCCCACTGCCCCACTCTCTACCCATGTCCCTGTATCAATCCCAAACTAATCCCACTGTCCTGCCCTCTCCCCACAGCACAGTGTCAATCCCAAACTAATCCCACTGACCCACTCTCTCCCCACAGACCTGTATCAATCCCAAACTAATCCCATTGCCACACTCTCTCCCCATGTCCCTGTATCAATCTCAAACTAATCCCATTGCCACACTCTCTCTCCCCACAGCCCTGTATCAATCCCAAACTAATTCCACTGCCCCACTCTCTCTCCCCACAGCCCTCTATCAATCCCAAACTAATTCCAATTCCCCGCTCTCACCCCACAGCTCTTTGTCAGTCACCAGCTAACCCCAGTGTTCTGCTTTCTCCTCACAGCCTGTCTCAATCCTGAAATGATTCCTAAGAGCAAGGGAGGCAATGATACACACACTCAGACTCTCTGAGACGCACACACAAACACACATATACATACATACACACACACTCAGACTCTCTGAGACGCGCGCGCACACACACACACACACACACACACACACACACACACATATATAAATACATACACACACACTCAGACTCAAAGACCCAGACTCATACACACACACACACACACACACAGACTCAGATTCACAGACACACACACATACACACACACGCAGACTCTCACACATACACACACACTCAGACTCACAGACACACACACACAAACACACACACATACACACACACACTCAGACTCACAGACATACACACATGCACACACACTCAGACTCACAGAAACACATGCACATACACACACACATGCGGACACACTCAGACTCTCAGACACATAAATGCACACTCAGAATCTCAGATACACACACACAAACACACACACATACACACACACACACTCAGACTCTCAGACACACACATACACACACACATACACACACACACACACACACAGACTCACAGACACACACACACACACACACACAAACACACACACACTCAGACTCTCAGACACACACATACACACACACACACACATACACACACACACTCAGACTCACACACACACATTCAGACTCACAGACACACACACACACAAACACACACATACACACACACACTCAGACTCACAGACATACACACATGCACACACACTCAGACTCACACAAACACACGCACATACACACACACGCGCGCACACACGCGCACACAGATTCACAGACACGCATACACACCATAATAAACTTGGAATGCAGAGCTGGTTTCTTGTAAGAAACAGCAAATTTTATTTACAGACAGCTGGCGAGATTACATGCTTGTTCCAAGACCAAGGCTAAAAAGCTCCACCCCTAAGATTCACCGCACTTAGGGCTGATTCATCTGTACAGTGACATGATCCCCATACCAGTAAGGAAATGTTTAACTTATAATTACTACATTCCTCCCCTTTAACTTTGCTTTACCTTTTTATTTACAAAAACATCTTAACCCATATTATATACACTTATACACAGTTCATACCATTATAAATTTAGTCTTTGATGTGGTTTTCGGATTCGGGTAGAGGGACGCAACTCTATAACTGGAGGTTCCTCCACTGGATCGACTTGAGCAGGAACTGCAGCTCCGGGGACATCCCTAGACAATGGCAGCTCAGAATTATTTACTTCAACAGATACATCAGGTCTGTCTATTCTTTATCGATCTAGCGCCTCAGGGGGTCGAGGTTTCAACTTTGATTTCAGATGGATTGACTGGTTTCTCAGCTTCTGAGATAATCCACGTGTTCCCTAACAATCCTGTTTCCACTTCCACTTGATAAGATGATGGTCCTGTTCCAGAGACGACTGTACTGGGGACCCCTCTCGGTCCGGTTGCAAAATCTCGTACAAAAACTCTTCTCCCCCACAGTAAACTCTCCATCTTCCCCTCTAAATTAGAGACAACTAGACTCAATCTTGTATGAAGTCGGCACTTCATTAACAGTTCTGAAGGTGTTTAACCAGTGGTCGCGTGAGGAGTTGTGCGATAGCTGAGCGGGAATGTTGAAATTCATGTTTCTAACGTTCCCTCGGATAGTTTCTTCACGCCTGTTTTAAAGGTTTGTACTGCCCTTCCTGTTAACAGATTGGATGAGAGATGAAATGGTACAAAAACAAAAATAGCTGGGAAAACTCAGCAGGTGTGACAGCATCTGCGGAGAGGAACACAGTTAACGTTTCGAGTCCGTATGACTCTCCATCAGAGCTGATGATGCGGTGCTGTTCTGATGTGTTTAATCCCATTTAGGTTCACGGATCTTTGGAATTCAGTGCCAGTGAAAGCCAATATCATTTGTCCTGACACAATAACTTCAGGTGAACCATGGACACAGTGGCTCTGGTGCAGTTTTTTCAATGTTTCCAGGTGATGTTGGTGATCTCGCTTCGAACACATCCGTCTGTTTGGAAAGTGAGTCGATAATCACAAGAAACATGGCACCTAGAAAAAGGACTTACACGGTCTATATGTAGCCTAACCCAGGGTCAACCAGGCCACTCACAGTGGAGCTGGAATGGGCATCCTCTGCTGTGGCTGGCGCTGGAGACAGTGTTTAACCTTTTTTTCTATACCTGGCCACCAGATATAACTTCGTGTGAGCATCTTTATTTTCGAAATGCCAGGATGCGCACTATGAAGTCCTTCCAATAATGGTTCTCTTCCTCGCACAGGGGTAACGACTCTCACTCCCCGAAACAAGATACTGTCTTGACAGCCCAGTTCGGATATACGGGGGAAGAATGGTTAGAATTCTTCAGAGGCTGGTGCATCTGACCATCCTTGCAATACCTGTCCACGGACTCTTGCTAAAAATTGGATCCCGACTTGCCCAATTCCACATCCCTCTCTCGCGCAGACTGGCGAAGAGTCCAGGAAATTCAACACACGTGCCACCTCTTGAGGTACCGGTGCGAATGTAATACTATCTGGCAAAAGGAAATGACTGAGGGCGTTCTGTATTTGCTATATGCACACCCGGATGGTGCATAAAAGTGTACCCGCACATCGACAGAATTAAAGCCCATCTTTCAATTCGAACACAGGCTATCGGTGGGACTGCCCTATCTTCATCGAACAAACCTAACAGCGATCTGATGCTATAGTGACGCGTCAACTGTGCAAATATTGATGGAACTTTCTTTACTCCAAGTACAATGGATAAACCCCATTTTGTCAATTTGTGAGCTATCTTTCTCGGCTGCAGAAAGGGTCCTGGATACATATCCCACCGGCTTTTCAGGTTGGATTTCTGTTTCTGCTTTTTGTGTTTGCTCTAGTGTTTTATCTCCTCCTTCGTTCCGATTTTACAGTCGGCCAAATTTCCCTCTGGTGAAATCTTAACTGGGTTCAGTTCGGGGGGTTGGGCTATCCAATTGCCTCTTGGAAAGTTCCATGACCTTTCCTTCTAAAGCCTCTTTTGTCTCCGTCAACTGATTCCTCCATTTCTCTCTCTCTCTCTTGTTTTTTTATCTTTCGGCTTCCTCCTGGAATTATTTGAACACTGTTGGGTGTTTTTTTTCTGCCAACTGTTTCTTTGGTTGGTTCAGAGTGGCACTGCATTCATCTAGCCTCCTTTCATGGTTTTCCCGTGGAGCCAACTCTGACCTGAGGGACGCTCGCTTCCTGTGAATGTCCTTTTTTTGGTTCTTCCATCTCATTCCAAAAGACACCATCAGATTCCCATGTCAACGCTGGAATTCCTCCTGTCCTGACCTGAGAAATCTCCGACCAGTTTAGTCTGATTTCTGTCAACCAATCACGGCCCAGGAGGCTAGGTCCTTCTCCTGTTACAGCAACTATTGGCAGCTGAGATGCCTGTTGCCTGTATGATACAGGTACAGAGGCGATGCCTTTCGCCTGTGTTGCTTTCGCCTGTATATGTTTTTAACTGAGCAGCGGATATCTCCAAACACAATGGCTGGGTACCTTCTCTGAAGTATTTAAAAGGTGTGTTCTCAATGCTCCCATGTCCACCCCCAAGAGCAGAGGTTTTCCATTTACTCGCAGTGTAGCAGAGATTGGTTCAGTTTTCCTGGCCCTCAGATTGTGTAGGGAATAAACGCCAGCCTCAGTAACTCCTGGCTCTTCCATGATGTGCACTTCACTTAAACTTGAACCTGATGCCTGACTTGGCTGTTTTGATCGAGTTCCATGCTGTTTAACAACAAGCCCTTTTTTTCCTGTGGCAGTGATGGCATTCTGCCTCTTTAAATCTGCAGATTTTAGGCGCATGATTTTCCCCCACAACGGTAGCACTTTAACTTCAGGGTTACTGTTGAGCTGCTTCCGTTATTTCTTTGAAATTTTTCTAGCAGCAGGCACCGTGTCCCGCTTCACTGTAGCCTCCCTGATCTTTGTGCCGCGCCCACCGGCAGGCTTCTGTGGTAACTGTTGAGCAGTGCCATGTTGCCCAATCTGCAGAGCCTGCGAGTCCCTCTGAGCACTCTCCATTGCTGGCGCTATCTCCATGGCGCGCTTCAGGTCCATCTCAACTTCTGCAAGCAGACGGTGCTGAATGGTGCAGTTGTGTACGCCACAAATCAAACGATCTCGCAACATGTCATTTAAAGAATCACCACAAACACAGTGCTCTGTTAACTGTTTAAGCTTCGTGGGGTGTGCTGCAATCGGCTCTCCGGGGGGACCTTACTTGAGTGTTAATCTCGAATCTTTGCTTGATCACTGGTGGTTTAGGCTGAAAGTGGTCCTTCATGAGGTCTACTAGCCCGGTGAAGGATCTGGAATTTTGCATGATCGAAGCCGTTAAAACTACGGATGAGGTTATACGCTCGGCTCCTGCAGACACTTAGGAGAATTGCTTTCTGTTTCTCCTCCTCCGTTATTTCATTTGCCAAAAAGTTGAACGACATGTACTGACTTCAGTCCTCGACAGGCCAATTCTGCCAAACAGAAGCTTTGCTGGTGAGTTTATTTCTTTACTTTTCATTCCTTAACATCCAAATACTCTCAGTCGTGGGGCGAGGTGCTATGTCAACGCTACTTATTCTCATCACCAATTGTAATAACTTTGGAATGTAAGAAACAGTAAACTTTATTTACAGACTCCTAGTGAGGCTACATGCTTGTTCCAATGCCAAGACTAAAAAGGTCCACCCTAAGATTCCTTGTGCTTAGGGCTGGTTCATCTGTACAGTCACATGATCCCCACAACAGTAAGAAAAGGTTTAACTTACAATTAGTACACACAGACTCAAAAACTCACACACACACACATGCACACACGCACACGCACACACGCACACGCACACACACACACACACAGACGCAAACAACCAGACACACACACAGACACACCCACTCACTCAGATTCACATTCACACGTATGCATGCATACACACACACAGATGCACAAAACTCTTTCACACACACACACGCATGAACACACACACACGCATGAACACACAGCAAATACACTGCAGTTGTTCAAGAAGGCAGCTTACCACCACCTCCTCAAGGGACAACTAGGAATGGGCAATAAATGTTGGGCTCAGCCAGCAATGCCCACATCCTGTGAATGAATAAAGAAAATACAGAAACAAACACACAGCCTCACAGACACACAAACTAAGCACACACAAACAGAATCTCACACACAGCTCCACAGACACACACGCTCACAAATCCACAGGCACATAATCACATGCACACAGAGACACACTCACATACCTGCTCTTACACATATAGACACTTACACACTCAAATACAGGCACAGAGAGATATAGACATAGCGGGAAACAGTGACAGAGAGTGAGAGAGACAGAGAGAGGAACAGTGACAGAGTGTGAGAGAGACAGAGAGGGAAGTAGAGACAGGAGGGAGAGAGGCAGAGAGGGAAAGAAAGACAGGGAGTGAGTGAGACAGAGAGGAAAACAGATACAGGGAGTGAGAGAGACAGAGAGGGAAACAGAAACAGGGAGTGAGAGAGACAGAGAGGGAAATAGAGAGAGGGAGTGAGAGAGACAGAGAGGGAAATAGAGAGAGGGAGTGAGAGAGACAGAGAGGGAAACAGAGACAGGGAGTGAGAGAGACAGAGAGGGAAACAGAGACAGGGAGTGAGAGAGACAGAGAGGGAAACAGAGACAGGGAGTGAGAGAGACAGAGAGGGAAAGAGAGACAGGGAGTGAGAGAGACAGAGAGGGAAACAGAGACAGGGAGTGAGAGAGACAGAGAGGGAAACAGAGACAGGGAGTGAAAGTGACAGAGAGGGAAACAGAGACAGGGAGTGAGAGAGACAGAGAGGTAAACTGAGACAGGGAGTGAGAGAGACAGAGAGGGAAACAGAGACAGGGAGTGAAAGTGACAGAGAGGGAAACAGAGACAGGGAGTGAAAGTGACAGAGAGGGAAACAGAGACAGGGAGTGAGAGAGACAGAGAGGGAAACTGAGACAGGGAGTGAGAGAGTCAGAGAGGGAAACGGTGACAGGGAGTGAGAGAGACAGAGAGGGAAACGGAGACAGGAAGTGAGAGTGACGGAGGAAAATAGAGTCAGGGAGTGAGAGAGACAGAGAGGGAAACAGAGACAGGAAGTGCAAGAGACAGAGAGGGAAAGAGAGACAGGGAGTGAGAGAGACAGAGAGGGAAACAGAGAGAGGGAGTGAGAGGGACGGAGAGGGAAACAGAGAGAGGGAGTGAGAGAGACAGAGAGGGAAACAGAGACAGGGAGTGAGTGACAGGGTGGGAAACAGAGACAGGGAGTGAGAGAGACAGAGAGGCAAATAGAGAGAGAGAGAGAGAGAGACAGGGAGGGAAAGAGAGACAGGGAGTGAGAGAGACAGAGAGGGAAAGAGAGACAGGGAGTGAGAGAGACAGAGAGGGAAAGAGAGACAGGGAGTGAGAGAGACAGAGAGGGAAAGAGAGACAGGGAGTGAGAGAGACAGAGAGGGAAAGAGAGACAGGGAGTGAGAGAGACAGAGAGGGAAACAGAGACAAGGAGTGAGAGAGACAGAGAGTGAAACAGAGACAGGGAGTGAGAGAGACAGAGGGAAACAGAGACAGGGAGTGAGAGAGACAGAGGGAAACAGAGACAGGGAGTGAGAGACAGACAGAGGGAAATAGAGACAGGGAGCGAGAAAAACAGAGAGGGAAACAGAGACAGGGAGTGAGAGTGACAGAGGGAAACAGAGACAGGGAGTGAGAGAGACAGAGAGGCAAATAGAGAGAGAGAAAGAGAGACAGGGAGGGAAACAGAGACAGGGAGTAAGAGAGACAGAGAGGGAAAGAGAGACAGGGAGTGAGAGAGACAGAGAGGTAAAGAGAGAGAGAGAGAGAGAGAGACAGGGAGGGAAACAGAGACAGGGAGTAAGAGAGACAGAGAGGGAAAGAGAGACAGGGAGTGAGAGAGACAGAGAGGGAAAGAGAGACAGGGAGTGAGAGAGACAGAGAGGGAAAGAGAGACAGGGAGTGAGAGAGACAGAGAGGTAAAGAGAGACAGGGAGTGAGAGAGACAGAGAGGGAAAGAGAGACAGGGAATGTGAGAGACAGAGAGGGAAATAGAGACAGGGAGTGAGAGAAACAGAGGGAAATAGAGACAGGGAGTGAGAGACAGAGAGGGAAACAGAGACAGGGAGTGAGAGAGACAGAGAGGGAAACAGAGACAGGGAGTGAGAGAGACAGAGGGAAAGAGAGACAGGGAGTGAGAGAGACAGAGAGGGAAAGAGAGACAGGGAGTGAGAGAGACAGAGGGGGAAAGAGAGATAGGGAGTGAGAGAGACAGAGAGGGAAAGAGAGACAGGGAGTGAGAGAGACAGAGAGGGAAAGAGAGACGGAGTGAGAGAGACAGAGAGGGAAAGAGAGACAGGGAGTGAGAGAGACAGAGAGGGAAATAGAGAGAGGGAGTGAGAGAGACAGAGAGGGAAACAGAGACAGGGAATGTGAGAGACAGAGAGGGAAACAGAGACAGGGAGTGAGAGAGACAGAGAGGGAAACAGAGACAGGGAGTGAGAGACAGAGAGGGAAACAGAGACAGGGAGTGAGAGAGACAGAGAGGGAAACAGAGACAGGGAGTGAGAGAGACGGAGAGGGAAACAGAGACACAGAACATGACAGAGAAAGATACTGAGGGATGCTCACTTACAGCTACCAACAGACGAGTGACATGCTGCCAGCAAGCACAGGAGCAGCAGCGCTGTGGAACACAGTCTGGACATTGCTGAGAAGGAGGACCCTGTACCCAAAATCCTGCAAGCGTCTCTGACTGACTGCTCCCTTCACCAGACACAAGTGGCAGTTTGTCTTGGGGCTATATCTGCACCTACGTCAGCAGATAATATTTGATGCAGCTCAGAGTGAATGGATATCCTGTGATTGCAGCAATGAGTGTGAGAGAGAGAGAGCTGGATTTATCGATTCATCCAAAACTGACAGTTGCTTAACATGTTTGTTTAAAGAGCAGGCAGTCAAAAATAACCACCCTGTCCAGAAGTTTAGCAAGATTCAATCGATCAGTTCGAAATCAGGAAAGCAAGTTTGCAGAGACATTTTAAAGAATAATTAACAAGGGAATCTGCCCTTGACTGTAACGGAACAAGAGTGGGGCACTCAGGACCCAGGGGATATCGAATGTTCGGGGTGTGTGTTAGGTTTACATGTTAAAGTTCCATCAAAGGAATTGTGTTTCTCTGGCACTTCACACACTCTCGGCATTTTACAACCAGTGAAATGCTTCCCTTGAACTGCGGACATGCGGGGAAACCTGCAGCTCATCGACACACAGCAAGATCCCACACACAGCACATTGACCATGATCAGAACAATGGTTCTTTAGAGAGGTCGATTAAGGAAAAAAACTACTGCACACAAGTCCTCCCCCTGCTGATCATCATGGGTCATTTTATGTTCACCAGACAGTGCAGCACTCCCTCAGTACTGACCCTCCGACAGTGCAGCACTCCCTCAGTACTGACCCTCCGACAGTGCAGCACTCCCTCAGTACTGACCCTCCGACAGTGCAGCGCTCCCTCAGTACTGACCCTCCAACAGTGCAGCACCCTCTCAGTACTGACCGTCCTACAGTGCAGCACTCCCTCAGTACTGACCCTCCGACAGTGCTGCACCCTCTCAGTACCAACCCTCCTACAGTGCTGCACTTCCTCAGTACAGACTTTCTAACAGTTCAGCACATGTTCAATACTGACTCTCTGACAGTGCTGCACTCCCTAGTACAGATAACCAGGAGTGTCAACTTGGATTATGGGGCCAGAGTCTCTGGATTGGCAACTCTAAGCCATGACCTTTTTTCTCAGAGCTCCTACTGAACCAAGCTGACTCTCAGCAGATGACAATGCTGCCCCATCATCTCAGATGGATGGGCTGATTGGCCTGTATCCTGGAGGAGTAGGCTTGATGGCTGAATAGCCTACTCTGCTTGCACGCTCCTAGAGTTTAAAATATGTCACTATCCCTGAGACACTCAACCTGCCTTATTTCCACGGGTAGGTTTCGATTATACCTGCCCTTCAGCAGGAGTTAGAAATGGACTACAAATGAGATTAACAGATACATGAAGACACAAACATGGACACACACGCACACACGGACACACACACACACACACACACACACACACACACGGACACACACATACAGAAACACACATGGACACACACACACACATACACACATAGGCATTCACACACACACACAGATTGACAGACACACACACTGTTACGACCAGGATGGGGGGAATCGTGTGAATGATCAAGACCCACTAATCCACAGGCCCCACCATTAATTTAAATATTTAATTTTCTCACCAAAATGTCCAATTGTTTACCTATACCTCTAGAACCCAAAAGAAAAGAGACTCTAACCAGGCTTCATTCAAAAAACTCAGAATGATTAATTTATATTAAATAAAACTTATTTTTAACAAGTTGCAAGTACTGGTTAACACACAATTGGAATTGAGAAGTTTAACTATCTACCTCTTCCTAAAGAACTCCCCCCAGTACACACACACACACACACACACACACACATTAACAAAGGGCAAACAGACAGTCTTTCTGCAGAGATGGGTTTTGGAGGATGGGCATTATAAAATAATGGATAAAGTCCGCAGAGTCTCGACGATGTCGACCTGGGGTTCCCTCATGTGAACACGGGCCGCTGGTCCCGTTAGATGTCTGGAAGTTCACACCAACTGATCTCAGCTTTGCAGGTTTGAGTGCAGACAGGTGACACTCAGGTGAGGGTTCTCTGGTTACTGGTTGATAGCCATACACAATTTTATGCAAGGTAGGGGGAGGGAGCCAGTAAAGGCAGCCTTCCTCAGCTTGTTCTCCAACAACCGCCTTCCAAACCAGCAGGTTCACAACTACAGTTTCTTTTCCCTCTCTCCCATGGGATTGCCTATTTGCCTCCCAGCTTTTCATTAATTAAAGCGCCTTGCAGTTCAAAACAAACAAACAACTCCTTCTCAAATACCGTATAGGTCAGGTGATTTCTTGGAAGCGGCCCACTTGTTGACTGTTCCAAGATGAACTTATGACCTTTCAAAAAAAAAAGTCCCAAGTTAGCATCCAGATGCCCAGATCATGCCAAATCCTTCCATATAGTAAAAGAAAACTCAGGGCTGGAGAGATCTGATTCGAATGCACACACCCACACACACACACACGCACACATGTGAACACACGCACATGAACACAGGAACAGACACACATGGACACAGGAACATCCACACATGCTCACACATGGGGGCACACACACACGGACACAGGAACGCTCACACATATGCACACACACACATGCACACTGGAACATACACACACACATGGACACAGGAACATACACACGCACACACATGGACACACTCATGCACACAGGAACACTCACACGTGGACACACACAAGAACACACACATGGACACATGCACATGCGCACAGGAACACAGACATATGGACACAGTGCACACAGAAACATACACACACATGGACACATGCACATTCACACAGTAAAACTCGCACGTGTACACATGTGGACACATACACCTGGACATGCTCCCAAACATCCGAAATCGCCGATCTCACAGTGTAAAGGAATCAGGGAAATGTTGATGAAAGGATTAAATTAATTAATCATTCAAGTACAATAAAAGGAGCCCTATTACCAGCCTGTGTTTGGTTAATGTTTAATCTCCTCCTGCGGCCAATTGGTCTCCCACTCTAAGTTTATTATTTCAGGATCTTGGAGTAAGCAGGAAGCTAGACTAAAGAATACACAAAACCAGGTTAGCTGGCTCCTTGTTAACATCTGCTCCAGCTACCTCAGCCCTCTGAAGTCAGTCTGTGGACACCATACAATATAGGTCAGCAGAGCACAGGTGGGAGCTGGGGGGGCGGTGGTGAACAGGACTTGGTGCGAGCTTTGAGACCGAGGGCAGTCCCATGAGCAGGGGGAAGCTGTGGCTGGATGGCTCCTGGGAACATAGCGCGCCCCCCCCCCCCACCCCCCACCGCCCAACTGAACAAGTACTCCCTCCGCCTGAGTCAGAGAGAGCCCTGTGTTTCCTGTGCACCTTTCAATACCTCGGGAAATCCTCTGGAACTGGAGGAAAGTGTAAGGTGGGAAATGGGGCAGCCAATGAGTGCACAGCAAGATCCCACAAACCGATTAATATTGGAGAGCAATCCACTTCAAAGGAGTGGCTGCGGGATCTGTTCAGTCAGAAGAATTTGCACGTAGAGTGAGCACCATAGAATACCCCTACAGATAAACTAGACCAGCTTGACTGTTGCTAACAACCTGGGTGCTAACCACCCTGTAAAAATCCCGAGACCCTTCAAATAGCACCTAATCGGGACTTGGACAGGCCCAGTGTTCTGCAATCGACTTCTTTGCTTGTGCCACACCCCAAAAGAGGGAAAAAGAGGTCAGAACTCCAATCAAGAAAGACAGGTTTTGAATGTAACCAGATTCACCTAAACCAGTGAACACCTAGAGACAGAACTCTCTGCTGGAGATTTCTCACCGGCACCTGGAGAACTGACCCAGTCTTTGTGTCTACTTCATCTCGCAGTACCAGCACCAGCTGTAAAGCAAACTCTATAACTCTGGTCTTCAGCCAGCTGAACTCAAGCCCCCACACAAAATAATTCCCCATTGGACTTTGACTTCTCGGACTCTGGAAATCACATGAACTGATCATCATTTCTGTGGCTCTTGTACTGTTGCTATCCATAGTTATAAAACTCCTTTTTCATTACCACCCCGCCTTTCCTCTGTGTGTGTGTATATATATATACACACACACATGTGTGTAGTGGAGTGGGAAGCTGTGAACACTTTCCCCCCGGGTATTGAATGTAAAATAAACTAACCTTCTGAGTTAATCATTAAACAAACTTGCTGTCGGATATTAGGAAATTGGATCTCACACACTTAGGGTTTGGGAAAACACACCACAGCATACTTTAAAAATAATTTGCAACACCTTCTGCTTATGGATAGTTGGTGATAGGAATTAGGTGCAGTTAGTCTGCCTCTCTCCTGCCCATAACATGCCCTCTCACTTCTTCTCCCACTCTCTCATTCCCTCCTCTCTTTTCCCCACCCTTCTCTCTCTCTCAACTACTCCCATCATTCCCACACCCTTTCTCTCTCTTTCCCCTACTCTCTCTCTCCCCTACACTATCTCTCTGCCCCACCAAGTTTCCCTCTATTTCTACCCTGACCACACTCCTCTCATTCTCTTAGTCTCCCTCACCTTCTGTCTCCCTCCCACTCTCTCTCTCTCCCCAACTCTTCCTCTTGCCACACTCTCTTTCTCCCCACCCTTTCTCTTTCACTTTGCTTTCTCTCTCTCCCCCACTCTCTCACTCCCTACATTGTCTCTCTCTCTCTCTCTCTCAATCCTATCTCTCCCCTACCCTCTCTCTCCCCTCCATTCTGTCTCCCTCCCTCCTACTTTTCCTCTCTCTTGCCAACCACTCCACCTAAAGACCTTGGGGCTGAAGAGAAACTGAGCTTCAATAGCAAAATGGTGGTGATGTTGGAATGAGTAATTATGATGAATAACTAGGCCATGAAGATTCACTCTGACAGCCCAATCAAACATTCCTAGGACAGGTACAACATGGGTTAGATACAGAGTAAAGCTCCCTCTACACTGTCCCCATCAAACACTCCCAGGACAGGTACAGCACGGGGTTAGATACAGAGTAAAGCTCCCTCTACACTGTCCCCATCAAACACTCCCAGGACAGGTACAGCACGGGGTTAGATACAGAGTAAAGATCCCTCTACACTGTCCCCATCAAACACTCCCAGGACAGGTACAGCACGGGGTTAGATACAGAGTAAAGCTCCCTCTACACTGTCCCCATCAAACACTCCCAGGACAGGTACAGCACGGGGTTAGATATAGAGTAAAGCTCCCTCTACACTGTCCCCATCAAACACTCCCAGGACAGGTACAGCATGGGGTTAGATACAGAGTAAAGCTCCCTCTACACTGTCCCCATCAAACACTCCCAGGGTGGTTACAGCATGGGGTTAGATACGGAGTAATGTTCTGGGTAAACTCAATCACACTAGAAGAGGCCATTTGGCCCAACTGGTTCCACACTTGCCTCTGCCCACCTGCTCTTCATGTCACTCCATCCCCATATTACACTATTCCTTTCTGCCTTATGTGTTTATCCTGAGCCCCCTTAAATGTATCTATATTATTCATCTGAAGCACTCCCTGCAGAAGCGGGTTCCACATTCTCACCGCTCTCTTGGTAAAGAAGTTTCTCCTGAATTCCCTATCGTACGAGTTACTTTTTCAAACAGAAAATTGTACAAATACTTGAAAAGGAAAGGTTCACAGGGCCGTGTGGAAAGAGTGAGATCAAGTGGGACTGATTGGATAGCTCTGTCAAAGAGCCAGCACAGGCATAATGGGCTGAATGGCCTCCTCCTGTGCTATATCATTCTCGGATTGTTCAGTGATAAACCATGGCAAATGTTTATTGAATCCTGACCTCCTTACCAAAAAACATCTGCATTGTAACGTCAGGTTCGTGTCTCGAGTCTATATCTCACCTTTTTCATGTTGAGTCTCACAGATGTCAATCTACCCGAATATCCCACATTCCTGCCTCTGATTCTTGAGTTGTGGTGAAGGATATAAGATTGTTTTTTTTTTTAACCAATAAATCAATCTCTGGCATAAAAGCAAAATACTGCAGATGCTGGAAATCTGAAACAAATAGAGAAAATTGCTGGAAAATCTCAGCAGGTCTGACAGCATCTATAGAAAGAGAAACAGAGTTAACGTTTCGAGTCTATATGAAGAAGATACGGACCCAAAATGTTAACTCTGTTTCTCTCTCCACAGATGCTGCCAGGCCTGCTGAGTTTTTCCAGCATTTGCTGTTTTCGACTCACCCTCTGGCCATTGTTTTTCCCACTGATGACAATCCAAAGCTGTGAGAGTTGAAGTCACAATGTGCAAATTCCTGACTCTTACTCATTCTGCCATAACTCTAATTTGCTGGAGTTGTGGTCACAGAGTCATTGGCAGCTCAGAAGGAAGCGAATTGTCCCATCGATTCAGACTTTAGACACGCCCTTACTCTCGGTTCCCCCAGTGTCCAATCCACCCCTTACCTGCCCTTCCCCCAATCTCCAAACCCCCTTACCCTCCCTACCCCAGTCTCCAATCCCCCCTTACCCTCCTTTCCCGCAGTGTCCAATCCCCCCTTACCCTCCCTTCCCCCAATCTCCAAACCCCCTTACCCTCCCTACCCCAGTCTCCAATCCCCCCTTACCCTCCTTTCCCCCAGTGTCCAATCCCCCCTTACCCTCCCTTCCCCCAATCTCCAAACCCCCTTACCCTCCCTACCCCAGTCTCCAATCCCCCCTTACCCTCCTTTCCCCCAGTGTCCAATCCCCCCTTACCCTCCCTTCCCCCAGTCTCCAATCCCCCCTTACCCTCACTTCCCCCAGTCTCCAATCCCCCCTTACCTTCCCTTCCCCCAGTGTCCAATCCCCCCCTTACCCTCCCTTCCCCCAGTCTCCAATCCCCCCTTACCCTCCCTTCCCCCAGTCTCCAATTCTCCCCTTACCCTCCCTTCCCCCAATCTCCAGCCCCCACCTTACCCTCCCTTCTCCCAGTCTCCAATCCCCCCTTACACTCCCTTCCCCTGTCTCCAAAGCCCCCTTATCCCCCCTTCCCCCAGTCTCCAGCCCCCACCTTACACTCCCTTCCCCCAGTGTCCAATCTCCCCTTACCCTCCCTTCCCCCAGTCTCCAATCCCCCCCTTAACCTCCCTTCCCCAGTCTCCAATCCCACCGTTACCCTACCTTCCCCCAGTCTCAAATCCCCCCTTACCCTCCCCTCCCCCAGTCTCCAATCCCCCCTTACCCTCCCCTCCCCCAGTCTCCAATCCCCCCTTACCCTCCCTTCCCCCAGTCTCCAATCCCCCCTTACCCTCCCTTCCCCCAATCTCCAATCCCCCCTTACCATCCCTTCCCCCAGTCTCCAATCCCACCGTTACCCTCCCCTCCCCCAGTGTCCAATCCACCTTACCCTCCCTTCCCCCAGTCTCCAATCCCACCGTTACCCTCCCCTCCCCCAGTCTCCAATCCCCCCTTACCCTCCCTTCCCCCAGTGTCCAATCCCCCTTACCCTCCCTTCCCCCAATTTCCATCCCCCCTTACCCTCCCTTCCCCCAATTTCCAGCCACCCCCTTACCCGCCCTTCCCCCAGTCTCCAGCCCCCACCTTACCCTCCCTTCCCTCAGTCTCCAATCCCCCCCTTACCCTCCCTTCCCCCAGTCTCCAATCCCCCCCTTACCCTCCCTTCCCCCAGTGTCCAATCCCCCCTTACCCTCCCTTCCCTCAGTCTCCAGCCACCCCCTTACCCTCCCTTTCCCCAGTCTCCAATCTCCCTCTTACCCTCCCTTCCTCCAGTCTCCAGCCCCCACCTTACCCGCCCTTCCCCCAGTCTCCAAGTCCCCCCTTACCCTCCCTTCCCCTAGTCTCCAGCCCCCACCTTACCCTCCCTTCCCCAGTCTCCAATCCCCCCCCTTACCCTCCCTTCCCCCAGTCTCCAATCCCCCCTTACCCTCCCTTCCCCCAGTCTCCAGCCCCCACCTTAACCTCCCTTCCCCAGTCTCCAATCCCCCCCTTACCCTCCCTTCCCCAGTCTCCAATCCCCCCCTTACCCTCCCTTCCCCCAGTCTCCAATCCCCCCTTACCCTCCCTTCCCTCAGTCTCCAGCCACCCCCTTACCTGCCCTTCCCCCAGTCTCTAAGTCCCCTCTTACCCTTCCTTCCCCCAGTGTCCAATCCTCCCGTTACCTTCCCTTCCCCCAGTCTCCAGCACCCCCCCTTACCCTCCCTTCCCCCAGTCTCCAGCCCCCCCCTTACCCTCCCTTCCCCCAGTCTCCATCCCCCCTTACCCTCCCTTCCCCCAGTCTCCAGCCCCCCCCTTACCCTCCCTTCCCCAGTGTCCAATCCCCCCTTACCCTCCCTTCCCCCAGTCTCCAATTCTCCCCTTACCCTCCCTTCCCCCAGTCTCCAATTCTCCCCTTACCCTCCATTCCCCCAGTCTCCAGCCCCCACCTTACCCTCCCTTCCCCTAATCTCCAGCACCCCCCTCACCTTCCATTCCCCCAGTCTCCAGCCCCCACCTTACCCTCCCTTCCCCCAGTCTCCAATCCTCTCCTTACCCTCCCTCCCCCCAGTCTCCAGCCCCCACCTTACCCTCCCTTCCCCCAATCTCCAGCCCCCACCTTACCCTCCCTTCCCCCAGTCTCCAGCCCCCACCTTACCCTCCCTTCCCCCAATCTCCAGCCCCCACCTTACCCTCCCTTCCCCCAGTCTCCAGACCCCTCCTTACCCTCCCTTCCCTCAGTCTCCAGCCCCCACCTTATCCTCCCTTCCCCCAGTCTCCAGCCCCCACCTTACCCTCCCTTCCCCCAATCTCCAGCCCCCACCTTACCCTCCCTTCCCTCAGTCTCCAATCCCCACCTTACCCTCCCTTCCCTCAGTCTCCAGCCCCCACCTTACCCTCCCTTCCCCCAGTCTCCAGCCCCCACCTTACCCTCCCTTCCCCCAGTCTCCAGACCCCTCCTTACCCTCCCTTCCCTCAGTCTCCAGACCCCTCCTTACCCTCCCTTCCCCCAGTCTCCAATCTCCCCCTTACCCTCCCTTCCCCTAGTCTCCAATCCCCTCCTTGCCCTCCCTTCCCCTAGTCTCCAGCCCCCACCTTACCCTCCCTTCCCCCAGTCTCCAGCCCCCACCTTACCCTCCCTTCCCCCAGTCTCCAATCCCCCCTTACCCTCCCTTCCCCCAGTCTCCAAACCCCCCCTTACCCTCCCTTCCCCCAGTCTCCAGCCCCTACCTTACCCTCCCTTCCCCCAGTCTCCAGACCCCTCCTTACCCTCCCTTCCCTCAGTCTCCAGACCCCTCCTTACCCTCCCTTCCCCCAGTCTCCAATCTCCCCCTTACCCTCCCTTCCCCTAGTCTCCAATCCCCTCCTTGCCCTCCCTTCCCCCAGTCTCCAGCCCCCACCTTACCCTCCCTTCCCCCAGTCTCCAGCCCCCACCTTACCCTCCCTTCCCCCAGTCTCCAATCCCCCCTTACCCTCCCTTCCCCCAGTCTCCAAACCCCCCCTTACCCTCCCTTCCCCCAGTCTCCAATCCCACCTTACCCTCCCTTCCCCCAGTCTCCAATCCCCCCCTTACCCTCCCTTCCCCCAGTCTCTAGCCCCCACCTTACCCTCCCTTCCCCCAGTCTCCAACCCCTCCCTTCCCCTAATCTCCAGCACCCCCCTCACCCTCACTTCCCCCAGTCTCCAGCCCCCTCCTTACCCTCCCTTCCCCCAGTCTCCAATCCCCTCCTTACCCTCCCTTCCCCCAGTCTCCAATCCCCTCCTTACCCTCCCTTCCCCCAGTCTCCAATCCCCTCCTTACCCTCCCTTCCCCCAGTCTCCAGCCCCCCCCTCACCCTCCATTCCCCCAGTCTCCAGCACCCTCCTCACCCTCCATTCCCCCAGTCTCCAGCACCCCCCTTACCCTCCCTTCCCCCAGTCTCCAGCCCCCACCTTACCCTCCCTTCCCCCAGTCTCCAGCACCCTCCTCACCCTCCCTTCCCCCAGTCTCCAGCACCCCCCTTACCCTCCCTTCCCCCAGTCTCCAGCCCCCACCTTACCCTCCCTTCCCCCAGTCTCCAGCCCCCACCTTACCCTCCATTCCCCCAGTCTCCAGCACCCTCCTTACCCTCCCTCTCCCCAGTCTCCAGCACCCTCCTTACCCTCCATTCCCTCAGTCTCCAGCCCCCACCTTACCCTCCCTTCCCCCAGTCTCCAGACCCCACCTTACCCTCCCTTCCCCCAGTCTCCAGACCCCACCTTACCCTCCCTTCCCCCAGTCTCCAGACCCCTCCTTACCCTCCCTTCCCCCAGTCTCCAGCCCCCCCCTTACCCTCCCTTCCCCCAATCTCCAGCACCCCCCTCACCCTCCATTCCCTCAGTCTCCAGCACCCCCCTCGCCCTCCATTCCCTCAGTCTCCAGCACCCCACCCCTTGCCCTCCCTTCCGCCAGTCTCCAGCCCCCCCCTTACCTCCCCTTCCCTCGGGCCTCGCAGCCGTCAGTAGCCTCACCTCCGCCGGAGTTCACTGCTCCACCAATCAGAGACTTTTCCCCTCCCTCATTTGCTGCTGCAAGGATCACTAGTGAGCCTATCAGCAGCAAACATGCGAAGGAGTGGCCTGTGATTGGAGGAGCAGACCATTGCCAAATGCTGAATTCACCTACCTGCACTTTGAACTTACCGGCCTGTCTTACCGGCTTTTGAACAGTGGCTCCAGTGTCCACATAGAGGGGCTTCGCAGGTTGACAGTTTGACAAGCCTGGCCTACATATTAGAGGTCATGAGTTGGGGAGGTGCTCTTGAAGGAGCCTTGGTGAATTGCTGCAGTGCATCTTGTAGATGGTACACACTGCTGCTACTGTGTGTCGGTGGTGGAGGGAGTGAATGTTTGTGGATGTGGTGCCAATCAAGCAGTGCTGCTTTGTCCTGGATGGTGTCGAGCTTCTTGAGTGTTGTGGGAGCTGCACTCACCCAGGCAAGTGGGGAGTATTCCATCACACTCCTGACTTGTGCCTTGTAGATGGTGGACAGGCTTTGGGGAGTCAGGAGGTGAGTTACTTGCAGCAGGATTCCCAGCCTCTGACCTGTTCTTGTAGCCACACTAGTTATCTGGCTGGTCCAGTTTGGTTTCTGGTCAATGGTAACCCCCCAGGATGTTGATAGTGGGGGATTCAGTGATGGTAATGCCATTGAACGTCAAGGGGCGATGGTTAGATTCTCTCTTGTTGGAGATGGTCATTGCCTGGCACTTGTGTGGCGCAAATGTTACTTTTGACTTATCAGCCCAAGCCTGGATATTGTCCAGGTCTTGCTGCATTTAGACATGGACTGCTTCAGTATCTGAGAGTTGCGAACGGTGCTGAACATTATACAATCATCAGTGAACATCCCCACTTCTGACCTTATGATGGAAGGAAGGTCATTGATGAAGCAGCTGAAGATGGTTGGGCCGAGGACACTACCCTGAGGAACTCCTGCAGTGAGGTCCTGGAACTGAGATGACTGACCTCCAACAACCACAACCATCTTCCTTTGTGCTCGGTATGACTCCAATCAGCGGACTAGAAATCCAAGGATTCAGACTTATAATCTGACGACATGGGTTCGAGTCCCACACCATGGCATCTGGGGAGTTTAAATTCAATTAAATAAATCTGGAATAAAGTGCTGCTATCAGTAATGGAGACCACAAAACAATCGGATTGTTGTAAAAACCCATCTGGTTCGCTCATCCTTCAGGGAAGGAAATCTGCCATCTTTACCCGGTCTGGCCTACATGTAACTCCAGGCCCACAGCAATGGGGTGGACTCCTAACTGCTCCTCTGACACAGCCAAGCAAGTGACTCAGCTGCTTTTGAAAAGACGGCTCACCACCCACGCCACCCTTTCCAGCGATGTTGGTATCACATGAACCATTTAGGGGAAAAAAAGACATAAACCATTAGGAGTCAACGACACGCTAGGTCCACCAGGACGAGGTAGAGGCTTTCCCCATTCTTCAGGTTTGTGTCTGAGTATTGGGCAGTATCGTCCCTGAACCGGTCCTTAAACAACATCATCGGACGCCCCTCAGCGTAAGGACGGTTTCGGCTCAGGGACGCGGGCGTCTGCCATGGGGTCGCCATGTGGCAGAACTGCCCCCTTCTTGACCCACAGGTCGTCGGTCACATGAGAGGGCAGGATGCCCGGCGAGGTCATGGGACCCGGGAGTGGGGGATTTGCTCCCTTTCCTTCCCTCCTCTACCAGCCCCACCATTAAGGCGTTGGTGCAGCTTGATGGACAAGTTGCCGCCATTTTGGCTGATTGGTCAGGCACTCCTCCCAGTCATCAGGTCGATTCTGACACGCTCCAAGGGGAGCTTCGGGGAGTTTGGGGGGTTTTCTTTATCCTGGCCTGGAATGTTGTCCGTTTCGGAGCAGAGAGAACAGGGGTCTGGTGGAGAGTGGGGTGGTTTCTGGCCATCCAGGCAGTGTCCAGTCTGTCGTGGTTGACAATGAAGGAGGTTTGCCTTATCACACAGCAGGTAGAGACAGAGGCGAAGTTTGGGGGGGGAGAGTGAGATAGACAATGGGGGAAAGAGAGAGACAGGTAGAGAGGGAGAGCAAGAAAGCAAAAGTGAAAGACAGAGAGACAAAAAAGGACAAGGAGGATCTGAGAGGGTGACAGAGAGACAGACAGAAATAGAGAAATGGAGAGAAAGTGGGAGTGGCTGATAGAGATCTATATAGAGAGGGAGTAACTGAGTTGCCCTGGGAGGTTTCAGTGTGTGAAAGACACTATTTCTATCTTGCCATGAAGTGAATAGTGAGGAGAGTGAGGCAGGGAGAAGAGCCATAATCTGAAAATTTCACTGATCCTCACTCCATTCATCAAACACATTGCACTAACTGGGGAAGCAGAGGCATTAGCAGCTGGCTCCATAGCTCAGGACTAGAATGCTGGCTTTATACATCAGGGGTTGTGAATTCAAATCTCACTAGGACTCATTTAATTCAGTTTTAAAATCCACCATCAATTTGTAATTAATCAGTGTTTAACAGCTCTTAGATTGAGCGTGAGACAACTGAATTTCTCCTTCCATCAGACTGCTTTTTCTCCCATTTATCCTCACTCGTATGCCTCACCCCTCTTTCTACCCTTCGTTCTACCTCTATCCACATTCCCTCTCTCTTTCCAATTCTCTCACCTCCCTCCCTCTCTCTGCTTCCCTCTTTCCACTCTCCCATCTTCCCTCTCTCTCAGTAACAAGGGGACAGGGATTGAATTTAGAAATGTAGAGAGATTTATGAAGCAGCAGGAAGCCATTCAGCCCATTGACACCCTGTCAGCTGAGGAGGAGTAATTTGGTCTAATCCTACCTTCCAGCTCTTGGTAATAATTGGACCAAGAGGCAATGAGTGAGGGAAATGAGGAGAATTATTTGCAATGGAAGCAAATCTAATAGAGTTACACAGAAAGAGGCCATTCAGCCCATCTGCTCTGTGCAGTGCTTACAGTCTGCACAAAGCATCTCCCATGAGCCTCTTCATCTCACCCCATCATGTCCTTCTATCCCTCTCTCCCTCATGTGTTTATCCAGCTTCCCCGTTAAATACATCGAAACGATTCACCTCAACCATTCCCTGCGGGAGCAAGTTCCACATTCTCCCCACTCTCTGGGTAAAGAAGTTTCTCCTGAATCCCCCATAGTAATAATAACATTTCAAACGGGGAAATACATAAATACCCAAAAAGGAAAGATTTGCAGGGCCATGTGGAAAGAGTGAGGTAGAAGTGGGGCTAATTGGATAGCTGCGTCAAAAAGCTGGCACAGGCACGATGGGCCGAATGGCCTCTTCCTGTGCTATATCATGCGCGGATTGTTCAGTGGGTAAACCATCGTAAATGTTTATTGAAGCCTGCCCTCCTTATCAAAGACATCAGCAATATAGCCTAAGGGTTGCACCTGGAGTCCGTATCTCACCTTTTTCAGGTTGAGTCTTACATACATCAATCTACACGCGTATCCCACATTCCTGCCTCTGATCCTTGAGTTGTGATGAAGGAACTACGATTGCTTTTTCACCAGTAATTCATCCTCTGGCCACTTGTTTTGACCCTGTGCTCCAATCTCCAAATCCCCAAATTTATGACAAGCCAAAGCAGTGGGAGTTGAAGTCCAGTGAGTTAATGCCTGACCCTTGCTCATTCCTCCTTACTTGTAACTCACTAGGGTCATATCTGGCACTGAAGGAGGCCATTCAGCCCATCAACTCTATACCAGTCCTGCATGGAACAATCCAGTCATTCCCACTCCCCTTCGTGATCCTCGCTGCCCCCTGTGAGTTGACTTGCTCCGAATGCCCATCCAAATTGCTTATGACACTAGTCATCGTCTCTGCTTCCGCCACCCTCGTAGGCAGCGAGGTCCAGCTCATCACCGCTCACTGTGTAAAAAAAAGCTCCTCCGCACAATCCCCCCGTGTATCTCTTGCCCAAAATCTTCAACCTGTGCCTCCCTAGTCCTTGCGCCATCAGCTAATGAGAAGAGTTTTCCCTTGTCTACCTTATCTAAACCTGTCACAACCTTGCCCTCCTCGATCAGATTGCGCCCCCCCGACCCCCCCCCCCAATCCCCTTCACTCCACGGAGAACAAACCCAGCCTCTCCAACCCAACCTTGTAGCTAAAGGCCCTCACCCCTGGAACCTCCTCCGCATCCTCTTGGGTCCTCACGCCCTTCCTCAGGTGTAGTAACCATGAACTGGATGTAATACTCCAGTCGCGGTTATGTTAATGGGCTACTAATCCAAGACTCCGGACTCATAACCTGGAGACGGTTCAAATCCAACCATAGGGAATCGAAATTCAATGAAATAAATCGGGAATAAAATGCTGCTGTCAGTAATGGTTCCCATGAAGCTATCAGATCCAAAATTAAATCCATCATGTCCTTCAGGGAAGGAGACCTGCCATCTTGACCCAGTCTGGCCTACACGTGTCTCCAGACCCAGGGCAACGTGATTGACTCCGAGCTGCCCTCCGAAACGGCTGAACAAGTGACCCAGTTGCATTCGGGAGGGCGACTCACCACCACCACCTCCCCGCCCCCCCCCCCCCCCCCCCCCCCCCCGCTTCGGTACTAAATGCTACCCCTGCCAGTGGCGTCCACACCCCACGAATGAGGGTTTAACAAAACAAAAACCGTCAGAGCCAACGACAAGCGAGCTCCGCCCGGGCGAGACGGGTAGCTTTCCCTCCGCCCTTCGGGTTGCGTTTGAGGGTCGGACGGTGTCGTTCCCAGGTGGGGGAGCAACGCCATCGGGTGCCCTCCCGATTCGGGGATGACGCCTACTCAGGGTTGCGAGCGTGTGCCTTGGGTCTCCGCGTGACATGAGCAGGCCCATTCTCCACCCACAGGCGTTTGAGCACATGGGGCAGGCATCCCATGAGGGAGTGGGTTCCGGAGTGCAGGACTTGGTTCCTTTTCTCTCCTTCTCTGCCCACTCTGCCTCATCATCAAGATGTCGTTGGCTTGGCTTGTTCACCTGTGTTGTTCCCTGACTTGATGACATTCCTCTCACTCCGTGAACAACTTGGTCATAGTCTGCATGAAAGCCCTTCTCAAAACTATTTATTTGGAACTATTTACATCCAAGACCTCATGGTAAGTATATTATTCTCTGGACATGGGCTGTTCTGTGCCTTGCTCCAATGGAGTCTCTTGATCATCTGACCTTGGTGAGAATGGATGTTATTTTTAAAAATAGTTTTGCTGAATTTTACTGTGAAGGAGAGTGTGTGTCTGTCCATGTGTGTTTGTGTGTGTGTGTGTAAATGATTTAATTAAACTGGAGAAAGGTTACTAGAGACAGGTTGTCTGGGAGGTTTAAGGCATGAAAAGGTCGAGGCATTAGGTTTGTGCATTTGTAATGAGATATCATGTTGGGCTTGAGGTACATATAAATAGGTCAGATGCAACATTTGCATTTTTGCATAAATTGAGCTTGTCTACATATCAAAGGGATGTCAGAGGTACCATGAAACATGTTTGCATCTGACAGGAGTAAAATGGGTAAACAGAAGAGTGTATTCCATTTTATTGATCCGAAAGCAGAGACAAAATAGAACCATGAAAAATTTCATATTTGGAAGGATTTAAGTTTCAAAGAGGTGTGAGAACAATGGAACTTGAGATGAAAGTGGGGGAAAAGTTGCTGTGGAGAACTTAGCGGTTGGCTGTTGGCTGTTTGCTGTGTGAGGAAGATCTTCTGGTAACAGCTCTAGGCTGGGAGAAGATGCAGTTTGAATCAGCCATCTAGTCAAGCCAAAAAAGTCTTGGGCAGCAAAAAGCAGTTTTGTTCTGAAGTCTTGGATGTCCACAGCAGAGTGGAAGAGAGTTTAAGAGGTTGTGTGGCACGCCTTTATTAAAACTTTGGGCAATGGTGTTTCTTCACTAAAGGCTGACTCACTGCGTAATAAGTCAACCTCAGTTTCTGCTACAGTTTAGACGTTTCATAGTCTTTGGAACAACTTTGGGAATTCATCCTGGAATACCGCTCCACTGTCTTCTATTGTTACCTCATCGACCTTTTATAGAAGACCAGCTACTGAACAGGCTGCCCTGTTGAGGAGAGAAATTTGCTGGTTCTGTAAGATAAATAACGAGTTTCTTTCATTTCTTCATCTTTATGTCTAAGGGTTGTAGTGAACTGACCTTTCACTTTGACGTCTCTGGCCCACTGGCTCCTGGAGCTTGATTTAGGCGGCTAGATTTCTACTTCCTCGAGCTAGGCTGAAGCCATCCAATTTGCTTGATAAGCCTACAATCCCAGCCCCGCTGTCCAGCTTAAGTTCTGTTCTGCACCCTTGGTCTTCCAGCTCTGCAGACCAGAACTGCCTACCGGGATCGCCGAGGAAATGATCATGTTGAAATGCTGTATTCCCAATTTCCTGGGCTTCAAGATGGCTGGAAGCTTGTTCCGGCTTTCTTCCTTTATATTGTGCTTTTGATCTGGAGAACTGTTTAAAGTGTCCAGTGTTGACACAGAGAAAGCTTTTGGCTCCCCCTGCTGGGCATTCTTCATGGTGATGCTGCTTTTTGCACCACCTCTGGACATCTTAAAATAGTTGGAAGGGTTCTTCACACCCCTTCTGAGGCTTTGGTGGGCATTTTCATGGGCTTTTCAGCGGCCTGGGCTCTCAACTTTGGGCCTACATACTGGATCGGCCCCTCCAGAGCCTCAAGGTTACCCTGAAGTGCATCCCGATTCCACCTATCTTGCAAACCGTTCAGCCTTCCCTAACATTAAATCCACTTTGGTTTGCAAGAGGCCCGACAGTGCCTCATTGAACACACCGACTACAATGTGGTCACATTTTAAAGTGCCGCAGCAACAACGACTGGCCAGTTGATACAAGTCATCAATAAATGAATTGATAGATTCACTCAGCCTTTGGATCCTTTGGTTGAATCTCACCCATTCAATAGCCAGATTCTTCTTAGGGTTGAAGCAATTGTCAAAGGCTCTCAAAACCTCCTTGTAGGACACAAAGTCTCCTCAACTCTTTGTCTTGCCAGGACATTGCCAGCTATGGTCCCAATCACATATAAAAGGGTACTTACCTGTTGGTTTTGTGGCTTCTCTTGTCAGCTTGAAGTTGTTTGGTATCTTTCAACCTGGTACCCTCCAGAGCTCCCATCATTGCCCCTGCTGCGGACCCTCAATGTTTGGAGGGGCTGTGGAAGCGGTAGTGGCTGCTCAATAATTATCGGCATCGTGAGCGGTTCACTCACTGTCCCCTAACTAGGTACATCTGATTTAAATTCTTCTTTGCAAAGTCAAGCTGTTCCTAGGACTTCACATGTGGGTCATAGAGGTCTACAGCACAGAAAAAGGCCCTTCGGCCCATCGAGTCTGCACCAGTCAAGCAAGTTCCTAACCATTCTAATCCTATTTTCCAGCATTAGGCCTATAGCTTTTATGCCATGGCATCGCAAGTGCACAACTAAATGTTTCTTAAATGTTATGAGGGTTTCTGCCTCTACCACCCTTTCAGGCAGAGAGTTCCAGGTTCCCATCACCCTCTGGGTAAAAAAAATTTTCTCCACATCCCCTCTAAACCTCCTGCCCCTTACCTTAAATCTATGCCCCCTGGTTATTCATCCCTCCACCAAGGGGAAAAGTTCCTTCCCGTCTGTCCTATCTATGCCCCTCATAATTTTATACATCTCAATCATGTCCCCCCTCAATCTCTCTGCTCCAGGAAAAATAACCCCAGTCTATCCAATCTCTCCTCATAACTAAAACTCTCCAGCCCAGGCAACATCCTGGTAAATCTCCTCTGCACTCTCTCTAGTGCAATCATATCCTTCCTATAATGCAGATTCCAGAACTGCACGCAATACTCTAGCTGTGACCTAACCAGTGTTTTATACAGTCCCAGCATAACCTCCCTGCTCTTATATTCTATGCCTTGGCTATTAAAGGCAAGTATCCCATATGCCTTCTTAACCACCTTTCCCGCTACCTTAAGGGGCCGGTAGTCAAGCACACCAAGGTCCTTCTGGCCTTTGGAACTTCCCAGGGTCCTACCATTCATTGTGTATTCCCATGCCTTGTTTGTCCAGCCCAAGTGCATCACCTCACACTTATCCGGATTAAATCCCATTTGCCACTGATCAACCCATCTGACCAGCCCGTCTATATCCTGCTGCAGTCTAAGTCTATCCTCACTATTTACCACCCAACTAATTTTCTTGTCATCCGCAAACTTACTGATCAACCCTCCTACATTCAAGTCTAACTCGTTTATATATACCACAAACAGCAAGGGACCCAGAACTGATCCCTGTGGAATCCTACTGGACACAGGCATCCAGTCACAAAAACACCCCTTGACCATCACCCTCTGCTTCCTGCCACTCAGCCAATTCTGGATCCAATTTGCCAAAATGCCTTGGAATCTATGGGCTTTTACCTTTGTTATCAGTCTCCCATGTGGGACCTTATCAAAAGCCTTGCTGAAGTCCAAGTAGACTATGTCAAATGCATTGCCCTCAGCTACGCACCTTGTCACCTCTTCGAAAAATTCAATTAAATTGGTCAGACATGACCTCTCCTAACACTAGTCTGTGGTCTTAAAACGTGGCTTCCAGCGCTGCCACCATGGTTTGGCTTGTTGCCCTTTACCTGTTTTGCCTTCTGGCTTGATAAGGTTTCTCTTACTCTATGAGTGACTTGGACATTGCCTGTATTAAGCTTTCCTTAAAACCACTTATTTGTAACTATTTACATCCAAGACCTCATGGTAAGTAAATTATTCTCTGGACAAAGACTGTTCTGTGCCCTGCTTCTTTGGAAACCTTTAGACCTCTGACTCTGATGTCATGCACACATCATCATTAACATCATTGTCTAATTAACATAACCATTAACCCTTTACTCTACAGGCGGGGCTCAAAGCGTGCTGAAGCTTGATGAACAAGCTGCCACCATTTTGAACTGGTAGCAAGCTCTTCCCAATCATTAAGGTCAATGCTACCATGCTTCAAGGAGAGCTTCGCTGTGTCTTTGAAGTGTTTCCTTTGTCCTCCCCTGTTTGAGAGGTGAGGAAAGAGGACCTGGCAGGGGAGATGCTTTTCGACCATCCGGACACAGCACCCAGCCCATCGTAGTTGATGTTGAGGGAGTTCAGATCGCGACAGAAGGTAAATTAGAGAGAGGGGGAGAGTGAGAGACAATGCAAGAAAGAGAGAGAGAGAGAGACAGATAGAACAAGTGAAAGACAGAGAGAAGAAAAAGACAAGGGTCATCCGAGAGAGTGACGGAGATACAGAGAGTAACAGAAACAAATAGAGAGAAAGATAGAGAGGCTGATAGAGGCAGCGACCAAGTAGCTGAGTTGCCCTGGGAGGTTTCATTATGCAAAAGGTTCTTTCTCTATCTATCAATTTATATATATCTTGTTCTTGTTGGCAAGTGCATATTGAAGAGACTGAGATAGGTGTGTGGGGATGAGTCACAATCTCTATGTTTAGCAGATCCCTGCATCATTCTTCAAACGTACAGTATTAATTGGGGAATGCCCAGTCCTAAAGCATAGTTGGCTCCATAGCTCAGGGGTTAGAGCACTGGTCTTGTAAACCAGGGGTCGTGAGTTCAAATCTCACTGGGGCCTCTTCACCTTTAGCTCAATTTTTAAATTCAGCATCAATTTGTAAATGTTCACATTTCAGTATTAAATAACTCTGAGACTGACCCTAAAACAATCTCTCTCTCTCTCTCTCTCTCATTTCTGCCTCTGTCGACCTGCTGTCCCTCCTGTTCATCCTCTTTCTCTTCCCTCTTTCTCGCCTTTATTTTCTCTCTCCCCACATTCCCACCCTCTCTCCCCTTCCAATTTTCTCACTTCCCTGTCTGGCTGCTTTCCCCCTCTCTCAGTAACAAGAGGACAGGGATTGAATGTAGAAACATAGAAAGATTTATGAAACAGCAGGAGGCCATTCAGCCCATCATCTCTTTAACAGCTTAAAATGAGTTATTCAGTCTAATCCCACCTTCCAGCTCTTGGCAATAATTGGACAAAGAGGCATTGAAAGCGGGAGATAGGGAAAATATTTGGCCATGGAAGCAGGTTCAATAGAATTGCACAGAAATGGGCCATTCAGCCCATCTGCTCCATGCTGATGTTCATGCTCCACATGAGCCCCCTCCCACCCCCTCTTCATCTCTCCCCATCACCATATCCTTCTTTTCCTTTCTCCCTCATATGTTTATCAAGCTTCACCCTTAACTGCATCCACACGAATTCACCTCAACCCCTCCCTGTGGCAACGAGTTCCACATTCTCACCACGCTCCGGGTAAAGAGGTTTCTCCTGAATTCCTTATTGTATTAGGAACTTTTCAAATGGGAAATTCCATAAATGTTTTAAGAAGGACAGATGCACAGGACTCTGAGGAAAGAGTGAGGTGGAAATGGGACTAATTGGATGGCTCTGTCAAAGAGCTGGCATGGGTGGGAAGGGCTGAATGGCCTCCTCCTGTGCTTTATCATGCTTGGATTGTTCAGTGATGAATCGTGGTGAATGTTTATTCAGGTTCCACCTCCTTGTGAAAAGCAACAGCAGTATAAAGCTTCCTTTTCAAGTCTGTATCTGACCTCATCCATGCTAAGCCTATTCACCTGTGAATTTCACACCCTCACCACTCCCTGGGTAAACACCTTGCTTTCACATTGCTTGTTTCAAACAGTAAACAGTGAGTCTTAATATAGGGGCCTTTTAAAATGTGTTTATCAGCAGGAATTGTTCTGATATTAGTGGCTGGATCATGCCAGGAATGCTTATAACTCATACTTGGCATGTTTTGGAATTTAACTTGTGATTTTAAGAATCAGTGTTTAACTGTAAAGAACTGGGGGGGGGCGGGGGGGGGCGGGGGGAGAGTGGTGGGGGTGGTGGGGGGAAAGAACCTAATTTAAACTGGTAAACATCAGATGTGAATGCAACATAAACAATCCTGATTTAGTTACCATTCAAAAGCCAGTTCATGTTCATCAACAGGCTAGGCTGGGTTGACATCAAAGATCAGGGGTAATAGTCACAAAACAACAGGCGGGGACAGTTAAGCAATGGATGACTTACCTGCGGACATTCAGGTGGAGAGATGAATCATGCAACACTTGCAGTAAAGGGTAGTCCAAGGAGGTTTTTTTTTCTCAGGGGTTAGTGCTAAATTATTTTAAAGGCATTCGGTAAACACTGAATGGTTGTACAATCCATTTCTTCCTTGAGATCAAAGTAGGAATTTTAAGTGAGGGATAATTAACCCGAAGGTCTGTTTGAGGGCATCCCAGAGCATGCCACATTGTCATGAACATGGGTGGTGCTTAGGGAGATTCTCCGGTTTCAACTTACCTGCATGCTCGCTGAGAGTTGATTAGTTGCAGCTTGGACTCTGTGCGGTGCAGCTCACCGCAAGAAGGTTGCCAAAGTAAATGGCAATTAGTTAAGCCTTAGTAAAGGTGCTAACTTCCTCATTCACCACATGGAATACGGGTGAGATGTAATCTCAGTTTAGATTGCATGGAGGGAAATGTTGCTGGAAGATTGCCTAGCTTGCAGCTAGTGGAAGAATCTGCAGCGGTCCTCACAGACTCTTGTGGCAAAGAACGAAAGCAGTAGATTAGCTTGGAAGTATTGGGAAGGTAACCAGAACAAGGCATCCTCAGTCCAAGATATGGCACATGAAAGTCTCACCTCTGAGAATGGCTGGAACCAAGGAGAATTCTCCAGATGACTGGGGCATACTTATGGGTGGTCCCTACAGACATAAGTAACTTTAAGGTTACTGTGCCTTGTAAGGAGGCAGTGCAGTGGTAATGTTAGTTGGCTAATAGTTCTGAGGTCTCAGTTAACGTTCTTGGGACATGAGTTCAAGCCCTGCGAGAGCAGCTGGTGGAATTTATATTTGATTCCTTTTAAAAAAAAAGAATCTGGAATTGAAAGCTAGTTTCAGGAGTTATACTAGTAAACTACTATGTGACTCCAGGAAGTGATTGACTCTTTGCAGAATTGTTACAATGCAAAAGGAGGCCACTTGTTCCATCATGTCTGCACCAGCTCTCCGAATGAGCATTATGACTCATGACGTTCTCCTGCCTGTAACCCTGTGCATCAGTGGTAGAGGGAGTGAATGTTTGTGGATGGGGTGCCAATCAAGTGGGCTGCTTTGTTCCAGATTGTGTCAAGCTCCTTGAGTGATGTTGGACTCATCCAGTGTTCTATCACACTCCTGACTTGTGCCTTGTAGATGGTGAACAGGATTTGGGGAGTCAGATGGTGAGTTACTCACCGCTGGATTCCCAGCCTCTAGACCTGCTCTTGTAGCTACAGTATTTATCTGGCTGGGCCAGTTCAGTTTCTGGTCAATGGTAACCCCCAGGATGCTGATAGTTGGGCATTCAGTGACAGTAATGCCATGGAATATCAAGGGGCATTCAATGGTTAGATTCTCTCTTGTTGGAGATGATCATTGCCTGACACTTGTGTGACCATAAGACCATAAGACATAGGAGCAGAAATTAGGCCATTCAGCCCATCGAGTCTGCTCCACCATTCAATCATGGTTGATAAGTCTCTCAACCCCATTCTCCCGCCTTCTCCCCATAACCTTTGATCCCCTTACCAATCAAGAACTTATCTATCTAGGTCTTAAATACACTCAATGTCCTGGCCTCCACAGCCTCTGTGGCAATGAATTCCATGGATTCACCACTCTCTGGCTAAAGAAGTTTCTCCTCATCTCTGTTCTAAAAGGTCTTCCCTTTACTCTGAGGCTGTGCCCCCAGGTCCTTGTGCCTCCTACTAATGGAAACATCTTCCCCACGTCTGCTCTATCCAGGCCTTTCAGCATTCTGTAAGCTTCAATCAGATCACCCCTCATCATTCTAAACTCCATCGAGTATAGACCCAGAGTCCTCAAACGTTCCTCATATGTTAAGCCTTTCATACCTGGGATCATTCTCATGAACCTCCTCTGGACCCTCTCCAGAGCCAGCACATCCTTCCTGAGATACGGGGCCCAAAATTGCTCACAACATTCTAAATATGGTCTGACCAGAGCCTTATAAAGCCTCAGCAGCACATCCCTGCTTTTATATTCTAGTCCTCTCGAAATAAATGCCAACATTGCATTTCCCTTCCTAACTACCGACTCAACCTGCAAGTTAACCTTAAGATAATCCTGGACTAGGACTCTCAAGTCCCTTTGCACTCTAGATTTCTGAATTCTCTCCCCATTTAGAAAATAGTCTATGCCTCTATTCTTCCTACCAAAGTGCATGACCTCACACTTCCCCACGTTGTATTCCATCTGCCACTTCTTTGCCCATTCTCCTAACCTGTCCAAATCCTTCTGCAGCCTCCCCGCCTCCTCAATACTACCTGTCCCTCCACCTACCTTTGTATCATCTGCAAACTTAGCCAAGATGTCCTCAGTTCCTTTATCGAGATCATTAATGTACAAAGTGAAAAGTTGTGGTCCCAACACTGACCCCTGCGGAACTCCACTAGTCACCGGCCACCATCCTGAGAAGGACCCCCTTATCCCCACTCTCTGCCTCCTGCCAGACAGCCAATCTTCTATCCATGCTATTACCTTGCCTCTAACACCATGGGCTCTAATCTTACTGAGCAGCCTCCTGTTCGGCACCTTGTCAAAGGCCTTCTGGAAGTCCAAGTAGATAACATCCACTGGCTCTCCTTTGTCTAACCTGCTCGTTACCTCCTCAAAGAATTCTAACAGATTTGTCAGGCATGACCTCCCCCTGATGAAACCATGCTGACTTTGCCCTATTTTACCATGCACTTCCAAGTATTCTGAAATGTTATCCTTAATAATGGACTCTAAAATCTTACCAACAACCGAGATCAGGCTAATAACTTCATGTCTTTTGCCTCACTCCCTTCTTAAGCAGGGGAGTTACATTAGCGATTTTCCAGTCCTCTGGGACACTTGCTGACTCGAGTGATTCCTGAAAGATCACCACTAACCCGTCCACTATCTTCAGCTATCTCCTTCAAAACTCTGGGGTTTAATCCATCTGGTCCAGGTGATTTATCCACCTTCAGACCTTTCAGTTTTCCTAGCACCTTCTCCTTGGTAATGGCCACCATACTCACCTCTGCCCCCCGACTCTCTTGAGTTTTGGGGGTGTTACTCGTGTCTTCCTCCATGAAGACTGATGCAAAGTATCTATTCAGTTCCTCTGCCATTTCTTTGTTCCCCATTATTACTTCTCCAGCATCATTTTCCAACGGCCCAATGTCCACTTTTGCCTCTCTCTTACACTTTATATATCTAAAAAAACTCTTGCAATCTTCTTTTATATTACTGGCTAGTTTACCCTCATATTTAATCTTCTCCCTCCTTATTTCTTTTTTAGTTGTCCTCTGTTGGTCTTTCCCAATCCCCTAGCTTCCCACTGCTCTTTGCCGCATTGTATGCTTTCTCTTTAGCTTTTATGTTCTCCTTGACTTCCCTTGTCAGCCAAGGTTGCCTCATCCTCTCTTTAGTATGATTCTTCTTCTTAGGGATGAATTTTTGCTGTGTCTCCCAAATTACTCCCAGAAATTCCTGCCATTGCTGTTCCACTGTCTTTCCTGCTAGGCTCATCTCCCAGTCAATTCTGGCCAGCTCCTCCCTCATGCCTCTGTCATTGCCTTTATTCAACTGTAATACCATTACATCTGATTCCAGCTTTTTCCTCTCAAAATGCAGGGTATATTCTATCATATTATGGTCACTTCCTCCTAAGGGTTCCTTCACCTTAAGCTTCCTTATCAAATCTGCCTCATTACATATCACTAAATCTAGAATTGCCTGTTCCCTAGTGGGTTCCACCACAAGCTGCTCCAAAAAGCCATCTCGTAGACATTCCACAAATTCCTTTTCTTGGGATCCACTACCAACCCGATTTTCCCAGTCTACCTGCATATTGAAATCCCCCATGATCACTGTAACCTTGCCTTTCTTACACACCTTTTTTATCTCCTGGTGTATCTTGTGCCCCACATCCTGACTACTGTTCGGAGGCCTGTACATAACTCCCATTATGGTTTTTTTTTTACCTTTGTGGTTCCTCAACTCTACCCACACAGATTCTACATCATCTGACCCTACATCATTTCTTGCTATTAATTTCATTTCATTTCTTACTAACAAAGCAACCCCACCCCCTCTGCCAACCTGCCTATCTTTTCGATATGATGTATATCCTTGGATATTTAGCTCCCAGTCCTGATCCCCTTGCAGCCATGTCTCCGTAATGCCCACCACATCATACCTGCCAATTTCAATCTTCGCCACAAACTCATTTACCTTATTTCGTATACTGCGTGCATTCAGATACAACACCTTCAGTCCTGTATTTCCTGTCCCCTTTCTCATTGTCGTCCCTTTATCTGATGTGCTTGAAGTTAGATTCCTAGCCCTTCCCAAACACTCTGTCCTATTTTGTGTTCCCTCCAGGATGTGCCGAAGCATCCAGAGCTCGGACTCCAGCTCATCAATTCTGAGCCAGAGTTCCTCCAGCAACCAACACTTGCTGCAGATGTGGTCACTGAAGCTCGCAATGGGATCTGCCAGCTCCCACATCATACAGCTACAGCACATCACCTGCCCAACCATCTCGACTTAGATAATTCATTTATTAATTAGCTTTGCAGTGTTTTTTTTTTAAATTTGGTGAAGATTTCCTACTAACTAATCAGGTCACAGCTTTCCTGTGACATCACTTTTTCAGTTTTATCCTGTCTCCACTGCTCTCCTCGTTCACTTTTATCCCGTGTCTCCGCCGCTCTCCTCGCGTTCTTTTATCCTGTGTGGTGCGAATGTTACTTGCCACTTGTCAGCCCAAGCCTGGATATTGTCCAGGTCTTGCTGCATTTGAACACGGACAGCTTCAGTATCTGAGGAGTCACGAATGGTGCTGAACATTGTGCAATCAGCAGTGAACATCCCCACTTCTGACCTTATGATGGAAGGAAGGTCATTGATGAAGCAGCTGAAGATGGTTGGGCCAAGGACACTACCCTGAGGAACTCCTGCAGTGATGTCCTGGAGTTGAGACGATTGACCTCCAACAACCACAACCACCTTCAGTGTCTGAGCAGTCGCAGTAACTCTGTACAACAAAAATCAACTAATCTCAGTTCTGAAAACCTTAGCTGAGCCCCAGACTGAACAGCCAGCCAATTGGCTCAGGGATAATTGGGAGGTGAAATGTATCGCTACAGTGGGAGGCTGATGTTCCCTCTCATGGGCCATTGGCACCAAAACTGGGGAGAGGGGCAGCTGTTCTGTTGGCACAGGCTTCACTAAAACCCAGTTGGGAACAAGGACCTGGGAAATCGAACAACTGTGGCCATAGAGGGGGCTTTAAATAAATCCGGGTGCAGGTGGAGGGGGAAGATTCAGGAAAGTAACATTTCAGAAGCAGCAAGGGAAATGCCAGGGTTCTAGAGCAGAGCAGGATTTGAGGTAATAATAAGGAGAGTGGGTCGGGAAGGAATGCTGAGAGTTAACAAACGGGATAGGGCATTAGTGACTAAGCTAAAGTCAGGGAAGTATAGAAACAAAGTCAAAGTTAAAGGCACTATATCTGAATGTGTGAATTAATAGGACATATAGAAATTAGTAGGCCAAGTGTGTCTGTGTGCTGAAGTGCTTCCTTTCCCTGGTGTTGTGAAGGATGGGTCTGGCCACATTGCCACGTATGCTCTAGTCAGTTGAACCGTGTTGCAATACCTGTCCCTCGTGGAAAAGTTGAAGCAGAGAAACACTTTTGACCACTGGTCCCATCAGGCAGTGGTCTGTACATGACATCTTCCAGTCCCAGGAGGAAAGGGAGGTGGCGGATCCTGTCGGGATGGTTCCCTGAGCAGACTGTCAAAGCCGTTTGTTGTCATGATATGGCAGGTGGTAACTGCCCGGCTGAACAAATCCCAAAGGGAAGCTTGGCCAAGCTATCACAACGATTTGCAATTCGTATTTTTATGACGAGAGGGCAGGTGCGCTGAGGTCAGAAGTAAAGATTCCACTGCCATTTTTGGAAAGTATTTAAAAAAGAAAACTTACACACACAAGATACAGTTAAATATATACAGTCTTATATTATTTCCTAAAAAGTTTCTGCTTAGACAGACTCCCAAATAAATAGCCTTTTTACAGGCAAAAGTGCAAATAGGTTTTTGATCTTCAAAACATGAAATGATATTATCACACAGCACCCACTGTTGCTATAAGGGAGATATTTCACAGCTTTTCTTTTCCTCTCACTCGACTATGGAAATTCCAAGGCCTCCTGAAACAAGCAAGTGCTTCTCTAGGGTGGCTAGAGGCTTCTTTCCACAGGTCTGTCTTCACACAGGCCACCTTTCAGGATCTCACATGGCCTCTCCCCATGCTGCTTTCAATCTTTCCTTAGATATATTTCTCCCTTGTAATCTGTAAACCCATTGTTTTGAACTTCCCAGAGTTAGAAATCTTGCAATTGGTCCTTATGGCCAGCATTTTCCGGAAAAAATAAACTTACTAACTTTACCTTATTTATTTACAAGCTGCCTCAGAGTAACAAGGGGGGGCGGGGGGAAGGTCGCTGTCTAAGGCCCCTACCCCAATGCCCCCCCCCCACCCCACAACCCGCCATAGTGCACCAAAGGGCCAGAAACGTTGTTGCACTTGCTCGAGCTGTCTGACAGATAGGAAATCAATGTTGTGAACATGAGCTATAATTGTAAGTGTAGCAAGGCACCTCAGAGTGCCACATACTGTATTGAAAGACTCCGATCTGGTTCTGCGCTATCAGTAACGTTAATATTAAAACTGTTTCGTAATGACTTTTACACGTTTAATGAATAAAGCGTATTTTGGTGGAAAAATAATAGCTTAGTTCATTTAACCATTACAACAGCATGATTGCAAAGTGACCATATTTCAGGGTATTTAACTTTCCGGAGAGATGAGCGAAATGGAAAAAGGAGGAGAGATATTCCTGATGGTAAAGGATGGGAGATAGGATTGTCTCAGGAAATCAGGCACTGGAATCGAGGAAGATGGGGGTGAAGAAACCCCCAGGGTCAGAAAATATTGGCTGGAGTTGTTTCTTGGCTTCCTGACAGCTATTGTGCTATAGGACAGAATACAAATCAGGAACTTCAGAGGTAATAACGTTAATACATTAAACCCAGGGCTGGGGCACTTTCACCTCCATCCACATTTAAAAAAAAATTGTCCATAGGATGAAGGTGTCACTGGCTAGGCCAGCATTTATTGCCCATCCATAAGTGCCCCTGGGAGCTGACTTGGTTTGCTCAGCCTTTTCAGAGTCAACCCCATTGCTGTGGGTCCGGAGACATACATAGGTCAAGCCAACAGATTTCCCTAAGAGACATTAGCAAACCAGCAATGGTTTCATGGTCATCATTAGATGTTTAATTTCAGGTTTTGCTTAAATTAGTTTCAAGTTTCACCACCTGCCAGAGTGGGATTTGAACCTATGTCCCCTGAGAATTACCGTGGGTGTCTGGAGCGCTAGTCCATTGATGATACCACTATGGCCCCACCTCCATCTGCCACAATAGTTTGGAGGACAACTTCTTGGAATGTATGTAAGGTAGTTTTCTCGATCGGTATGTTGAGGAGGCAACTGGAGCACAGGCTATTTTGAATCCAGTATTGCTCACTGAAACAGGGTTACTTAATAACCTTGTAGTGAAGGGCACTTTAGGGAAGAGTGATCATAAGGCGATGGAATTTTACATTGAGTTTGAGAGTGATTCGGTTGAGTCTGAAACATGAGTCTTAAATTTAAGCAAAGAAAGCTCCCTCGGTGTGAGGGGTGAGTAGGCTAAAGTAGACTGGGAAAGTACATTAAAAGATATGATGGTAGACAAACAATGACAGGCAACTCAATTCTGATGCGCTTATATTGATATCACAAGGTTCCATGTTTCACCCGAACAGGTCACCTCAGACTTTCCAACAGAGATCATTCAATGACCACAGTATTGGGTGGATTTTCCCCTCCTTGACCCAGGCAGTGGAAACTTAGTTAGCGCTGGACAGCCCTATCCCCCAGAAGTATTTGTTTTTCAGGAGCTATAGGCTGTTGTTGAGGCACTGAAGGTGCTTGATTCCTTTCTTTACCTGGAGGCTCTTCTCTTGAAGTATTATCATTAGCAGGTTCATTCTGAGTGTTGGCCTGTTGATTTCGTGGACTAGGAGAGAAAGGCCAGCAGAGTGCAGGTTAGACTGAAAGAATCAAACGCTTGTACAAGCATGTTGTCCTCTCCATAAGACATGAACGAGATTATAAACTGTTTAAATCAAACCTTAGTTTCTGCTCATTTAAAAATGGACTTTGCTGGACCAAAAACATGGCTGCTACTGGTCACATGATTTGCCAGCTGGCCATGATTCTGGAAACTTCCAACAGTGATGACAAAAGAAAGCTCAACCCTCGTCCTTGCGGAATCTCACACCTATCATTGTGTGGACCCATTACAATCAATGAGACAAGGGGGCAGCAGACGGTCTGTCACCCCAGCCTGGACTTATGACAGAGAGAGCACCAGCAAAACTGGTTATACCTGTGGAAGCGCTAATAGCCACCATCTATTTACTAATACGAACAATGGATTTTGACCAGAGACACTGAAATTGATTGTTATTCTGAAACCTACTCAGCAATGGGCAATACCACATGATGTAACTTCCTTTGGTTTTCTGGAAGGTTTCAGTGTTACGTTCCTCGGACTCCTAGGGCAGTCTGCTGTTAACATCAAGCCTGTCAACACTAAAGCAGGACTCCAGGCTGACAATAAAGCCTACCCCAAGTCTAAACCTCCTTGAAACCTGGTTCCCTGGAAGATTCCTGCCATTGCCCATAGAGTGGGCTGAGTCTTTGCATACCAGTCTCATCTTGTTGCATCATCACCAACTTTAAAGAAATTCAGCAAGCCTGCTTTCAGCTAGCTGACCCCACCTGGACCTGAACTCTTATGTGAAGGAACGTTCACCGGACTCTGACATTCACGTGAATTAGTACCCATCTCTTTGTTTCTTTTTTTTTCTCAGTTATTCCTAGTTGTAAAACATTCTTCCTTTCCTATTTCCTTCTTGTGTGATGTGTGCGCTACGCACGTATACGTAGTTGTAATGATCATCCCTCCCCAGGTTTGAATGTATGAATAAACAATACTTCTGATTTAACCCTAAAGAGAGAGAGAGTCTGCTGTGAATCACTTTAAAATTGACTTCGCCAGCAGAGGGATTGAGGAAACACGCCACAGCCTATTTCAAAAACTAAAACACTTACAGATAGATGGTGGGAAAAAGAAAAGAGCTCAGTTTGCCTCTCTGGACTGTAAAGGAGCCGTTCAGAAGCACAGGCTCCTTAAATTACACTCAACATCCTGGGCGCCAATGACAGCTGGAAAATGTGGTCATAGGAGCTGCACAGATATGGGTACTAATTCACATGAATGTCAAAGCCCAGAACGTCAGTGTCCGGTGAAGGTTCCTTCACATAAGACTTCAGGTCCAGTTGGGGTCAGCTAGCTGAAAGCAGGAGTTGCTGAATTTCTTTAAAGTTGGTGATGACACAGCAAGATGAGACTGGTATGCAAAGACTTGGCCTGCTCTATGGGCAATGGCACCAATCTTCCAGAGAACCAGGTTTCAAGGAGGTTTAGACTTGAGGTAGGCTTTATTGTCAGCCTGGAGTCCTGCTTTAGTGTTGACAGGCTTGATGTTAACAGCAGACTGCCCTAGGAGTCCGAGGAACGTAACACTGAAACTTTCCAGAAAACCAAAGGAAGTTACATCATGTGGTGTTGCCCATTGCTGAGTAGGTTTCAGACTAACAATCAATTTTAGTGTCTCAGGTGATGGAGCACAGAGTGTAGAGGAGAGGCGGCTTTATAGGGGAGGCAAAGGGAAAGAGCTGGACACTTCACAGGAGCTGGGCTGTCCGAGGTACCAGACAAATAGGGAAAAAAGACAGCACACCTCAATATTGGAGATGAGGAAGAATTGATGAGGATCTCGGCTGAAGATGATGGGGATCAGATCAGGCAGGAAGAGGTTGGGAGTGTCTGTACACTCTCCAGACTGATCCTGATGGACAGAAAGGAACCACAGGTGGGCAGGATACTCCTTGACATGAGCAAGCCCGATCCAGCATAGACCAAGCAGGTTAATGGAGACAGGAATAATCAGGATGGGGGAGAGCCAGAGGACAGAGTTAGAGAGTCTGGAGTCATTTCCCCCTGCCCCCCTCTCCACCGGCGAGTGGGGAAGAGGCGGACAGAGGGATGGGGATATTCAGGGAAAGAAGGAAATCCAAGATGGCCGTCCCAGTGTCGAAAGTATTGACGGCCGGGGTACAGGGGTGGGTTGGAAAATTGGAGATTTAGCAGCTTGCATTTCCATAGCGTCTGTATTGTCCTGAGGTGTTTCACAGGAGTGATTCCAAATGAAACGTTTTGTGCTGAGGCACATAGGGAGATATGAGGGCAGGGGACTGAAGGCTTGGTCTCAGTGAGGTAGGGTTTACGTGTGATGCATGGCACAGAACCAGGCCATTCAGCCCCACCAGTCCATGCCCATGAAGGAGCACCTTAAAGGAGGAGAGAGACAGAGAGAATCCCAGAGCTTAGGACCCAGGCCGCTGATGGCCTTTGCCTTATGAAAACAAAAAGTGCAGCAAATGATTAGGAAGAGAAATGGAGCATTATCCTTTATCTCAAGGGGGGTGAAGTATAAAAGTAGGGAAGTCTTGCTACTGGGCATTGGTGAGACTGTGTGCAGTGTTGGACACCTTACTTAAGGACAAAAACACTTGTATCGGACACAGTTCATAGGAGGTTCACTCGGCTGATTCCTGGGATGGAGGGGCTCGTCTCTTGAGGGGAGGTTGAGCAGGTTGGACTGAGACTCATTGGAGTTTAGAAGAACGAGAGGCGATCTTATTGAAACATAGAGATTCTGAGGGGGTGCTCGACAGAGTGGTTGCTGAGAGGATGTTTCCCCCTCCTGGGGGAATTCAAAACCAGGGGGCACAGTTTCAGAATAAGGGGGTCTCGCAGTTAAGATGGAGATGAGGAGGAATTTTTCTTCCCTGAGGGTTGCTAGGGTCTGTGGAATTCTCTTCCCCAGAGAGCATTGGAGGCCGGGTCACTGAATATGTTCATGGCTGAGTTAGATAGATTCTTGATGGACAAGGGAGTCTGGGATTAGGGGGACAGACAGGAAAGTGGAGATAAGTTCATAGTCTGATTAGCCATGGCCTTATTGAGTGGTGAAGCAGGCTCGAGGGACAGAATGGCCTCCTCCTACTGCAATTTCCTATGATCTTATGATATGTACCACAGGGTTTAAAGGGACCTCCCCCAACAAGCATGTGAGACAGAGAGAGACAGAGAAAGAGAGAGAGAAAGAAAGATAGAGAAAGAGAGCTTAGAGGAACTTCCCCAATACAGGAGTGTAAAAGAGAGAGAGAGTTAGAGGGACATTGGCAAATACAGGAGTGAGAGAGAGGGGTGGGGGGGGGTGGGGTTTAGAGGGAATTCCTCAGAGACAGGGGTGTCAAAATCCTGGAACCCCCTCCCTAACAGCGCTGTGGGTGTACCTACACCGCATGGATTGCAGCGGTTCAAGAAGGAAGCTCACCACCACCTTCTCAAGGGGGCAACTAAGGATGGGCAATAAATGCTGGGCCCAGCCAGCGATGCCCACATCCCGTGAATGAATTTTTTTTTAAAAAGCGGAGCTTAGAGGGACAACCCCAGAAACAGGAGTCGGACCCAAGTATAGAAAACAAAGTCCAGTTTCCACTCATTAGGGGCGAGAGAGTGATGACTCAGCCGTGGTTAACCCTGGTCAGATAGCAGTCAGCACTGGAAGGCCAAGCCCTTGGCCATCATGCATCTCTGCAAAATCGCCCCATAGATCCAGGAGTGAACCCGACTTTAAACTCACCAGATCCTGCTCCAGTATCGGAACCAAAAAGGCCAAAAAAAACCGTGAACCCCAAGATCGCCACAGTTGGGGACACCGCATGTGGACCACTCAGGAATTCCAGCTGGCTGCTGATTCTTTTGACCAACTCCATCAGCTGTGTCACAGGGAAAACCAAAGAAGCGAGCATGCCATTACTTGCCAAGAAAATCCCAAAATACGATTTGACACGCGAGCAAGATTCTCAGGCCAACAGCAGCTCAAAACATCCCGCGAGACTCCTTCACGGGACCTGAATGACAGCCCCAGAGAGTGTGGGTAAATAGGGTTGAAGCTAAAGATCAGCCATGGCCTTGCTGAAGGCAGGAGCAGGCTGGAGGGATACAATGCCCTCCTCCTGTCCGTCTGTAACCTCAGTCGGGCTTTTGACTAGGCCAGCAGAGATTGGGACCATGGAGTCCAATGTAACAACTCGCAGCTTGTGGAGCCTAGAGACGTGTTGCGAGTTCACACTTGCACCAGTCTCCAAAGGAGGGAGCTGCGCAGATCATCTGTCCGAGACCACAGAGACACATGGACACCATTGCTTGCACCATGGGTCTTGGGAAAGTCAGTGATGGGTAATCGTCAACACTCCAGTTGTGCTGCTGTCTACTGCTGATGCTGGTGAAATTCCCAGCTCTCCAGTAACCTGTATCAGATTGAAGGTGTGTTCACCCTGCTATGACAGCCCAGTTTGCACCAAGCCCAATTCGCCCATCACCCACGTGCTTGTTGACCTATACTGTATCCTGGTCCGGAACGATAGAACCTACTGAATTCCCATCAAGTTTGTCAAATATTCACACAGCCTCCTCACCTCCTCCCTATCTCCATAACTTCCTGAGGCAGCCCCTCAATACAAGCACCCCAATACTACAGCACTCCTTCAGTACAAACGCCACAACAGCACAGCGCTCCCTCAGTACAAACACCCCAAGAGTACAGAGCTCACTCAGTACAAACAGCCCAACAGCACAGCGCTCCCTCAGTACAAAAACACCAACAGTACAACGCTCCCTCAATACAAACACCCCAACAGTATAGTGCTCCCTCAGTACAGACGCCCCAACTCGGCGCAGCATTCCCTCAGCTCTGATCCTCCGACAGAACAGCATTCCCTCAGTACTGACCCTCTCATAGTGCAGCAAACCCTCAGTACAAACATCCCAACAGTGCAGCACTCCCTCTGTACTGACCCTCCGACAGTGCAGCACTCCCAGTGGTCCCATTCAGATCAGCCATGATCTTATTGAAGGACAGAGTTTGGTCCATGGGCCAAATGGCCTTCCCCAGCGTCTGTACCTTAAGATCCTGAAATGATTTTTGCCAAAGGATGTGATGAGTCATTTACCTTGATGTTCAGTGGAAGTATCATGTCGTTCTAGGGCTGGGGTTAAAGGAACTGGAAAAGAGAACATAACAGTTGAACAGAGAGATGTGAAGTAAATCCTCTATTGGTGTTTTCCCTCTCTAGCTCAGTTCATTGGCTGAGGAAAGTACTGCCCATGCCTTAGTTTTCCAGTCTTGACTGTTCTCCTAGCCAGTGACTCATGTTCCACCACCAGCAATCTCCAGCCACTCAAATCTCCGCTCCCTCTCACATGTGGACTCATATCGAATCGCACTCATCCAATCAGCCTGTGTGAGGCACACACGGCTTCCTGGTCCAGCATTGCCAAAATCGGAATATTCTCTTCCTGGTGTTCATGACTACATGGCATTGGCAGCCATTTTGCCCTTTGAAGGGCGAGTAGGAAGCAGGGCTTCTGCCTCTTGCAGACCGGAAAGACGGCCCTGCCTAGAATCGACCCTCCACCTCCTTCCTAACTGCCCCAGCCTTAAGACCACCACTAACCCCACTCACCCACCGCACCCCTCCAGCCCCACTCCGACCCGCTCCAGGGCCGGGGGGCTTTTCCAATCCAGGGATACCTTGCTTTCTTCATCGTCGTGTTGCACCACGCGCTGTGGAGGCAGACGAATTAGCGCCGCTGGGACTGAGGGGTTTGGCAGCCAATCAGGTAGCCCAGCAGCACCAGAGGGTAGGGCTCCCTCACCAGTGAGGGGCCCAAGTCTCACTCGGAACTGGTTAAGCCACACTGGGAATTTTTTTGCCGTGGCGCAGGCCAAGTAGAGCCGGGCGAGCAGCATACCTGAACCTCTGTAACCTCTTCCAGCCCCTAGACCCTCCCTATCTCTGTAACCTCTCCCAATCCCTACAACCCTCCCTATCCCTGTAACCTCTTCCAGCCCCTAGAAAGCTCCCTACCCCTGTAACCTCTCCCAATCCCTACAACCCTCCCTATCCCTGTAACCTCCTCCAGCCACTAGAATCCTCCATATCTCTGTAACCTCCTCCTGCCCCAACACCCTCCCTATCTCTGTAACCTCCTCCAGCACCTACAACCCTCCCTATCTCTGTAACCTCCTCCAGCCCCTCCAACCCTCCCTATCTCTGTAACCTCCTCCAGCCCCTACAACCCTCCCTATCTCTGTAACATCCTCCAGCACCTACAACCCTCCCTATCTCTGTAACCTCCTCCAGCCCCTGCAACCCTCCCTATCTCTGTAACCTCCTCCAGCCCCTACAACCCTCCATATCTCTGTAATCTCCTCCAGCCCCTACAACCCTCCCTATCTCTGTAACCTCCTCCAGCCCCTAGAAACCTCCCTATCTCTGTAACCTCCTCCAGCCCATACAACCCTCCCTATCCCTGTAACCTCCTCCGGACCCTGCAACCCTCCCTATCTCTGTAACCTCCTACAGACCCTACAACCCTCCCTAGCTCTGTAACCTCCTCCAGCTACTAGAATTCTCCATATCTCTCTGCAATGCTGGAGTTTCCCTTCATTCCTGACCTCGCAACAGTGCAGCACTCCCTCAGTCCTGACCCTCCGACAGTGCAGCGCTTCCTCAGTACTGACCCTCTGACAATGCAGCACTCCCTCAGTACTGATCCTCCGACAGTGCAGCACTCCCTCAGTACTGACCCTCTGACAGAGCAGCATTCCCTCAGAACTGACCCTCGAACAGCGCAGCACTCCCTCACTACTGACCCTCTGACAGTGCAGCACTCCCTCAGTACTGATCCTCCGACAGTGCAGCACTCCCTCAGTACTGACCCTCTGACAGAGCAGCATTCCCTCAGAACTGACCCTCGGACAGCGCAGCACTCCCTCACTACTGACCCTCTGACAGTGCAGCACTACCTCACTACTGACCCTCCGACAGTGCAGCACTCCCTCACTACTGACCCTCCGACAGTGCAGCGCTCCCTCAGTACTGACCCTCTGACAGAGCAGCACTCCCTCAGAACTGATCCTCGGACAGCGCAGCCCTCCCTCACTCCTGACCCTCTGACAGTGCAGCACTTCCTCAGTACTGAGACTCTGACAGTGCAGCTCTCCCTCAGTACTGACCCACCGACAGTGCAGCACTTCCTCAGTACTGACCCTCTGACAGAGCAGCTCTCCCTCAGTACTGACCCACCGACAGTGCAGCACTTCCTCAGTACTGACCCTCTGATAGTGCAGCACTCCCTCAGTACTGACCCTCTGACAGTGCAGCTCTCCCTCAGTACTGACCCACCGACAGTGCAGCACTTCCTCAGTACTGCCCCTCTGACAGTGCGGCACTCCATCAGTACTGACTCTCTGACAGTTAAGCACTCCCTCAGTACTGACTCTCTGACAGTTAAGCACTCCCTCAGTACTGACTCTCTGACAGTGCGGCACTCCCTCAGTACTGACTCTCTGACAGTTAAGCACTCCCTCAGTACTGACTTCTGACAGTGCGGCACTCACTCAGTACTGGGTCCATGACCTGGCAAGTCTGACTTTAATGTAAATCTGATGGTGTGGATCTTACACTGATAGCTTTGTGACTCAGAGTTGAACATGCTAACTCTACTTTGCCACACTGGTCACCTTATAAAATATTGGTAAATTTGATGATGGTTTCACCGGCTGATGTGTTGAGTCACTTACCTTGATCGGCTGCAGGAGATGGACACTGGCCTGTATTGTGACAACCTGGAAAATAAAATATTACCGTTGAACAACTTTGTGAAACAGATACCTATTTGTCAGTCTCTAACCCTTTCTCATCTCACCGGCTGCTGAAACGTTTTCGAGACTCCACCACTTCGAGTCCGCCCTGACTGCTCTCCGATATTCTCCCTGCAGTAATGTCCAGTCCATCCAAACACCTGCTGCCCTGTATCCTGCAGCTGCTCTGACCTTCCTCCATTTTAACATTCTCATCTGTGTGTTCAAATCCATCCATAGCTTCACCCTCTTCCCATCTCTAAAGCATCCTCCAGCCCCTACAACCCTCCCTATCCACGTAACCTCCTCCAGCCCCTACAACCCTCCCTATCTCTCTAACCTCCTCCAGCCCCTACAACCCTCCTTATCTCAGTAACCTCCTCCAGCCCCTACAACACTCCCTATCTCTCTAACCTCCTCCAGCCCCTACAGCCCTCCCTATCTCTGTAACCTCCTCCAGCCCCTACAACCCTCCCTATCTCTGTAACCTCCTCCAGCCCCTACAACCCTCCCTATCTATGTAACCTCCTCCAGCCCCTACAACCCTCCCTATCTCTGTAACCTCCTCCAGCCCCTACAACCCTCCCTATCTCTGTAACCTCCTCAAACCCGTATACCCCTCCCTATCTCTGTAACCTCCTCCAGCCCCTACAACCCTCCCTATCTCTGTAACCTCCTCCAGCCCCTACAACCCTCCCTATCTCTGTAACCTCCTCAAACCCGTATATCCCTCCCTATCTCTGTAACCTCCTCCAGCCCCTATAACCCTCCCTATCTCTGTAACCTCCCCCAGCCCTGATAACCCTCCCTAAATCTGTAACCTCCTGCAACCCCTACTAACCTCCTTATCTCTGTAACCTCCTCCAACCCCTACAAACTACTCTATCTCTGTAACCTCCTCCAACCCCTACAAACTTCCCTATCTCTGTAACCTCCTCCAACCCTACAAACCACTCTATCTCTGTAACCTCCTCCAACCCCTACAACCCTCCCTATCTCTGTAACTTCCCGCAGTCCCTACAACTGTCCCTATCACTGTAACCTCCTCCAGCCCCTACACCCCTCCCTATCTCTGTAACCTCCTCCAGCCCCTATCACCCTCTGTATCTCTGTAACCTTCCAGCTCCTACAACCCTATCTCTGTAACCTCCTCCAGCCCCTATCACCCTCTGTATCTCTGTAACCTTCCAGCTCCAACAACCCTATCTCTGTAACCTCCTCCAGCCCCTACAACCCTTCCTATCTCTCTAACCTCTTCCAGTACTACAACCCTCCCTATCTCTGTAACATCTCTCAGTCCCTACAACCCTCCCTCAGTCCTTACAACCCTATCTCTATAACCTCCACCAAGTCCTGCAACCCTCCCTATCTCTGTAACCTCCTCCAGCCCCTACAACCCTCCCTATCTCTCTAACCTCCTCCAGCCCCTACAACCCTCCCTCTCTCTGTAACCTCCTCCAGCCCCTACAACCCTCCCTCTCTCTGTAACCTCCTCCAGCCCCTACAACCCTCCCTATCTCTGTAACCTCCTCCAGCCCCTACAACCCTCCCTATCTCTGTAACCTCCTCCAGCCCCTACAACCCTCCTTATCTCTGTAACCTCCTCCAGCCCCGACAACCCTCCTTATCTCTGTAAACTCATCCAGCCCCTACAACCCTCCGAGGTCACTGCTGTGAGGCCATGGGCTCATGTGTATTTATTACCCCCCCACCCCTTCCACTGCCCCCACACCCCCCCGCCCCCCCCCACCTCCTGGCAACGTCTGGACGAATGGCACGCTAGACTGAGGAGGGTACAAGTCTTTGGTGCAAAGATGGGTTACGCATGCTCCTTTAAACTCACCGCATTTCCAAATCATACGGATAGATTCCGACCTGGAATCCTTGCCCTTCCCGATGTCTCAGCTGTATTTGGCTAAGTGATTGCATTCAAATTGTGAGATGGAATTGAAGTAGCAGCCACTGCTGTTGAAGCCTGCGCTGTAAGTCTTGATGCAACTGGAATTTTGGCAAATCACAGCGTGGATTCCACACTTCAGGACAGGCCCCAGATCCTGGGTCACACATCTATTGAACGTTAAGCTTGCCGGCTCTCCGTTGCACACTGAAATGAAAGGAAGAGTCTGCACTTAGGCCAACTTTCCACTTGCTTCAAGACCCAAAAGAAACCGGGAGCTGGAGGAGACCGTTCAGCCCCTCGGGCTTGCTCTCCCCTCCCCCCCACCCCCCCATCCACCACACACCGTTCAATACGGTCATGGCTGACCTTCGACCTCAGCTCCACTATCTCGCCCTGTCCCTCGATTCCCTTCATGTCAAAAAAAAATCTCTCGTCCTCAATCTGGAATAGACTCAGCAACTGAGCACCAGCAGCTCTCTGGGCAGTGAGGTCGGGTTGGGTGGGGGGGTGCAGGAGAGAATTCCAACGAGTCACCACCCTCAGAGTGAAGAAATTTCTCCTCGTCTCAGTCCAAAAGGGCTGACCCCTCATCTGGAAACTGTGACCCACCAGCCCCTCCGCACCCCCCTTCCTAGTTTTAGCTTCTCCAGCCAGAAAAGGGGAGGGCAGAAACATCCTCTTTGGATTAGCCCTGTCCAACCCTCAGAGAGTTTTATACACTTTGATGGGATCACCTCTCATTCTTCTAAACTCCAGAGAATATCGGCCTCACTACTCAATCCCTCCTCACAGGACCATCTGCTCATCCAAGAAATAAGTCCCCTTGTTGCCCCACCTTTAAGGCAAGGAGATCCTTCCTTAGATAAGGAATTCCAATCTGTACACCTTACTCCAGGTGACGTCTCAACAAAGCCCCCTATGTTTACTTGCTCTCCCCTCCCCACCCCCCAGTTTCGGGGGAGGGGGAGCGCAGGGGAAGGGGGGCGCGGGATGGGGAGGGCAGGGGGAGAGCGCGCGCGCGAGGGGAGGCGGAGAGTGCGAGGGAGGGGGAGAGCGCAAGGGAGGGGGAGAGCACACAAGGGAGGGAGGGAGAGCGCGTGAAGGGAGGGAGAGCTCATGAAGGGAGGGAGAGCGCATGAGGGAGGGAGAGCGGGTGAAGGGAGGGAGAGCGGGTGAAGGGAGGGAGAGCGGGTGAAGGGAGGGAGAGCACGTGAAGGGAGGGAGAGCACATGAGGGATGGAGAGCGCACGCGTGAGGGGAGGGGGAGAGCGTGCACGCGAGGGGAGGGGGAGAGTTCGAGGGAGGGGGAGAGCGCAAGGGAGGGGAGAGCTCACGCAAGGGAGAGCACGCGAGGAAGGGAGGGAGGGAAGCGCACGAGGGAGGGAGGGAGAGCGCGTGAGGGAGAGAGAGCGTGCGAGGGAGGGAGGGAAGCATGCGTGTGAAGGGAGGGAGAGTGCATGAAGGGAGGGAGAGCATGTGAAGGGAGGGAGAGCACATGAGGGAGGGAGAGCGGGTGAAGGGAGGGAGAGCGCGTGAGGGAGGCAGAGCGGGTGAAGGGAGGGAGAGCAGGTGAAGGGAGGGAGAGCGCATGAAGGGAGGGAGAGCGCACGAGGGACGGACAGCACGCGCGTGAGGAGGGAGAGCACACGCGTTGGTGGGGGGAGAGTGGCTCCCAGGTGTGACAGGCGACACCTGCAAAGCAGCCCGGAGGTCGCCTGGCCCCAGCCACATCATCCGGTCAGAGGGCCCATGGGTACCGTGGGACATCCTTCCATCTTGAGGGTGGGGCCTATTTCTGAGCCCCTGTAATGCACCATGAACAGGACCACGAAATTTTAACGGCACCAGAGGTGGCCATTCGGCCCATCATGCCTGCACCGGCTCTCCGAATGAGCATTGTGACCTAGTGCCGTTCTCCTTGCCTTTGCCCCAAACCCCTGCACATTGTTTCTATTCAAATAATCCTCCAATGCCCTCTCGAATGCCTCGATTGAACCTGCCTCCACCACCTGCTTCTGGGCAGTGAATTCCAGACTCGCTGTGTGAAAAAATTCTTTCTCATGTCGCATTTGCTCCTTTTGCAAAATCACCTTGAATCAGTGCCCTCTCGTTCTCGATCCCTTTCTGAGCGGGGGCAGCTTCACCCCATCCACTCAGTCCAGCCCCCTCGTGATTTTGAGCATCTCGAACAAATCTCCCTCTCAGCCTTCTCCTCTCCAAGGAGGGCAACCCCAACCTCCCCAAATTCACCCCTAGCACCGGCAGCAAAGGCGGGAATGTCGGAGCCGTTTTTACCCGGCAGCTGTAAGTCGCCGATTGTGGAATAGCCGTGAGTCAAGGTGTTGACAGCACAAGGGCCTGGGGCCTTGGTCTCGGTCCAAAGGGTCAGCCTGTTGCTTTCACCAGCCAACGTTTGGAGCTGCTTTCCCTCTGTGTGTACCAGGCTCTGCATCAAGGAACAGATTGGAACAGAACCGACCGTGGGTCTGGGGTAGCAGGGCACCTCAGGGTGCAACATGATCTATGTAGGTAACTTAAATACCATTGCAGTTCCTCGAACAACCATTTTTTAAAATGTCTGTCCTGTTGCTTTGATTGTATTAAAGCATCTCCGGGGGAAACATGATCTAGGTGAAAAACGTAAATATTATTGTACTCTCTGTGACGGCCATTTGAAATGTTTTGTGAAGCTCTTTCAGATGCTTTATGAATAAAGTACATTTTTGCAAAAAATGTTTCTGACACAGGACTCTATGCTCTACGGGCTGTTCCCAGAGATACACACCGGGACAAACATCAACTGCAGCTGGAGGATCATCAACTCGGTGAAAGACGCTCTCTGGTCTGCCCGAAACTTGTCGGTCTTCCAGCGCAAAGAGTTGTCCCCGACCGAGTGTTGCAGACTGGCACAGTCCAAGGTCCAGGACTACGTGCTGAGGGACGCACTAAAGCTTGGGGCAGCTGCCGCAAAGGCGCAATGGGGAAAGGTCGCTGTCTAAGACCTTTCCGCCATAGTGCACCATGGGCCTGTGTGGTAAAGTGTGGTACCCTGTCCCTTTAAGAGAATGCAAGTGTACTGATCATGTGACAGCCCTGACGAATCACTGTAGAGCGTGGGCAACTGGGAACCGGAAGTCTAGTTCTGGAGGTTTCTGAGTGAGCACGTATGATCTGGTGCTCTGTCCTATGTCTCAATAAACCGTCACTGTTTATTCTTACACCAGTCTCTCCCGGTTATTGATTGCAAGCAGCAATTGATGGGAACCTAGGAAGGCGCGGATTAGAGTTCGGTTGGCCAACGATCTCATTAACCCAAGACACACAAGGCTGGTAGAACCCCTCAGACTGCAAGCATGTTCTTGACTGTATATGGTAAATGCAACTGTGTAGAAAGACTTCAGAGTGCAACAAGGCCTTTGTAGATCACCTGAACACTATTATGTTTTCCGGTTGTGACAATTTGAAGTGTTTTGTAATGTTCTTTTAGATATTTTATGAATAAAGTATATTTTTGCAAAAAAAATCTTTGCCAAGCACTTCCAGTGGGGAATGAATCTGTGGGTGAGAGAGTGTGTGAGAGAGTGAGTGTGTATCAGAGTGTGTATGTGTGGGAGTGTGTGTGAGAGAAAGGGTACGTGTGTCTGCGTGAGAGTAAAATAATTTAAAAAAAAACTGTGATAATCTTGAACAATGTGCCTGTAAAGCTGTCAGTTAATAATAGGTGTACAATCGCTCCTAAATGCTGAAATTTGTGATGATATCGGCAGTGTGTTTGGGTGAATACAGAGATGACATAAGGGAACCTGATTTTCATTTTGATAACTCTGTCAACAGGAAGTTAATCACTTCACTCAGTATCAAATTGAATTTAAACTAACATATAACAAAGGTTCCCGACTGAATCATGTTGTGGAGAGGAACCGTACGGATAAAAGTTTAATATGCTTCGATAAATATTCTACACATAACCAATAAACCCTACACTATTACAAACCTTTTATTGGTTCCTCTGAGCACATGTGGACTTGTCCAAATATGGTAAGGAAAATGAGACCCTGCGATTACAAAGGAACTTCAATTAAAACATTTAGGTTGCTAAACGTGAATTTGACATATTTCAGCTCGAGGAATGGCCAGATGGCCAGACAACAGAATGAGGAGGGTTGACGGTATTCACCAAAATCACCTCGTAGATAGACAGTCATGGATTTCGATGCTGTGCCAAAGACCCGGGCACAAAAGCAGGATGGAACTCCCAGTGGTGCACTGAGGGTGCACTACACTGTCAGAGGGTCAGTACTGAGGGAGTGAAGCACTGTTAGAGGGTCAATACTGAGGGAGTGCTCCACTGTCAGAGGGTTAGTACTGAGGGAGCACTACACTGTCAGAGGGTCAGTACTGAGGGAGTGTTGCACTGTCAGAAGGTCAGTACTGAGGGAGTGTTGCACTGTCAGAGGGTCAGAACTGAGGGAGCACTACACTGTCAGAGGGTCAGTACTGAGGGAGTGCTGCACTGTCAGAGGGTCAGTACTGAGGGAGCACTACACTGTCAGAGGGTCAGTACTGAGGGAGCACTACACTGTCAGAGGGTCAGTACTGAGGGAGCACTACACTGTCAGAGGGTCAGTACTGAGGGAGCGGTGCACTGTCAGAGGGTCAGTACTGAGGGAGCACTACACTGTCAGAGGGTCAGTACTGAGGGAGCACTACACTGTCAGAGGGTCAGTACTGAGGGAGTGCTGCACTGTCAGAGGGTCATGACTGAGGGAGCACTACACTGTCAGAGGGTGAGTACTGAGGGAGCACTACACTGTCAGAGGGTCAGTACTGAGGGAGTGCTGCCCTGTCAAAGGGTCAGTACTGAGGGAGCGCTACACTGTCAGAGGGTCAGTACTGAGGGAGCGCTACACTGTCAGAGGGTCAGTACTGAGGGAGCACTACACTGTCAGAGGGTCAGCACTGAGGGAGCACTGCACTGTCAGAGGGTCAGTACTGAGGGAGTGCTGCACTGTCAGAGTATCAGTACTGAGGGAGTGTTACAATGTCAGAGGGTCAGTACTGAGTGAGTGCTGCACTGTCAGAGGGTCAGTACTGAGGGAGCGCTGCACTGTCAGAGGGTCAGTACTGAGGGAGTGCGGCACTGTCGGTGGGTTAGTACTGAGGGAGCACTACACTGTCAGAGGGTCAGTACAGAGGGAGCGCTGCACTGTTAGAGAGTCAGTACTGAGGGAGCACTACACTGTCAGAGGGTCAGCACTGAGGGACTGCTGCACTGTCAGAGGGTCAGTACTGAGGTAGCGCTGCATTCTCAGAGGGTCAGTACTGAGGGAGTGCTGCACTGTCAGAGTGTCAGTACTGAGGGAGTGCTGCATTGTCAGGGGGTCAGTACTGAGGGAGTGCTGCACTGTCAGAGAGTCAGAACTGAGGGAGTGCTGCACTGTCGGACGGTCAGTATTGAGGGAGCACACCACTGTCAGAGAGTCAGTACTGAGGAAGCACTAAACTGTCGGAAAGTCAGTACTGAGGGAGTGCTGCACTGTTGGAGGGTCAGTCTGAGGGACTGCTGCACTGTCAGACGGACAGTACAGAGGGAGCGCTGCACTTTCGGACGGTCAGTACTGAGGGAGCTCTACACTGTCAGAGGGTCAGTACTGAGGGAGCACTACACTGTCAGAGGGTCAGCCCTGAGGGAGTGCTGCACTGTCAGAGGGTCAGTACTGAGGGCGCGCTGCAATTTCAGAGGGTCAGTAGTGAGGGAGCACTACACTGTCAGAGGGTCAGTACTGAGGCAGCATTAAAGCGTCAGAGTGTCAGTACTGAGGGAGAGCTGCACTGTCAGAGGGTTAGTATTGAGGGAGCGCTGCACTGTCGGACGGTCAGTACTGAGGGAGTGCTGAAATGCCAGAGGGTCAGTACTGAGGGCACACTACACTGTCACAGGGTCAGTACTGAGGGAGCACTGCACTTTAAGAGGGTCAGTACTGAGGGAGCGCTGCAATTTCAGAGGGTCAGTACTGAGGGAGCACTAAACTGTCAGAGGGTCAGTAATGAGGGAGCACTGCACTGTCAGAGGGTCAGTACTGAGGGAGCACTAAACTGTCAGAGGGTCAGTACTGAGGGAGTGTTGCACTGTCAGAGGGTCAGTACAGAGGAAGTGCCGCACTGTCAGAGGGTCAGTACTGAGGGTGTGCTGCACTATAGGAGGGCCAGTGCTGAGGGAGTGCTGCATTGTCAGAGGGACAGTACAGAGGTTTTGCTGCACTGTCAGAGGGTCAGTAATGAGGGACTGCTGCACTGTCAGAGGGTCAGTACTGAGGGACCGCTGCACTGTCGGTGGGTTAGTACTGAGGAAGCACTACACTGTCAGAGGGTCAGTACAGAGGGAGCACTACACTTCAGAGGGTCAGTACTGAGGGACTGCTGCACTGCCAGAGGGTCAGTACTGAGGGAGTGCTGCACTGTCAGAGTGTCAGTACTGAGGGAGTGCTGCACTGTCGGACGGTCAGTACCGAGGGAGCACTCCACTGTCAGAGAGTCAGTACCGAGGAAGCACTACACTTCGGAGGGTCAGTACTGAGGGACTGCTGCAATTTTGGAGGGTCAGTACTGAGGGAGTGCTGCATTGTCAGGGGGTCAGTAGTGGGGGAGTGCTGCACTGTCAGAGGGTCAGTACTGAGGGAGCGCTGTATTTTCAGAGGGTCAGTACTGAGGGTGTGCTGCACTGTTGGAGGGTCAGTACTGAGGGAGCACTACACTGTCAGAGGGTCAGCACTGAGGGACTGCTGCACTGTCATAGTGTCAGTACTGAGGTAGCGCTGCATTCTCAGAGGGTCAGTACTTAGGGAGTGCTGCACTGTCGGTGGGTTACTCCTGAGGGAGCACTACACTGTCAGAGGGTCAGTACAGAGGGAGCGCTACACTGTCAGAGGATCAGTACTGAGGGAGCGCTAGAGTGTCAGAGCGTCAGTACTGAGGGAGTGCTGCACTGTCAGAGGGACGGTACTGAGGGAGCGCTGCACTGTCGGAGGGTCAGTACTGAGGGAGTGCTGTAGTGCCAGAGGGGTCAGTACTGAGGGCGCACTACACTGTCAGAGGGTCAGTACTGAGGGAGCACTACACTGTCAGAGGGTCAGCACTGAGGGAGCGCTGCATTTCCAGATGGTCAGTAATGAGGCAGTGCTGCACTGTCAGAGGGTCAGTACTGAGGGAGTGCTGCACTGTCGGACGGTCAGTACTGAGGGAGTGCTGTACTGCCACAGGGTCAGTACTGAGGGTGCACTATACTGTCAGAGGGTCAGTACTGAGGGAGCACTACACTGTCAGAGGGTCAGCACTGAGGGAAGGCTGCACTGTCAGAGAGTCAATACTGAGGAATCACAACACTGTCGTAGAGTCAGTACTGAGGGAGTTCTGCACTGTTGGAGGGTCAGTACTGAGGGAGAGCTGCACTGTCGGACGGTCAGTACTGAGCGAGTGCTCTACTGCCAGAGCGTCAGTACTGAGGACGCACTACACTCTCAGAATGTCAGTACTGAGGGAGCACTACACTGTCAGAGGGTCAGTACTGAGGGAGCACTGCACTGTCAGAGGGTCAGTACTGACGGAGTGCTGCACTGTCAGAGGGTCAGTACTGAGGGAGCGCTGCATGGTCAGAGGGTCAGTATTGAGGGAGTGCTGCACGGTCAGAGGGTCAGTACTGAGGGATTGCTGCACTGTCAGAGGGTCAGTATTGAGGGAGTGCTGCTCTGTCAGTGTGTCAGTACTGAGGGATTGCTGCACTGTCAGACGGTCAGTACTGAGGGAGCACTCCCCTGTCAGGGAGTCAGTACTGAGGAAGCACTACACTGTCGGAGGGTCAGTAATGAGGGATAGCTGCAATGTTGGAGGGTCAGTACTGAGGGATTGTTGCATTGTCAGGGGGTCAGTACTGAGAGAGTGCTGCACTGTCGGACGGTCAGTACCGAGGGAGCACTCCACTGTCAGAGAGTCAGTACCGAGGAAGCACTACACTTCGGAGGGTCAGTACTGAGAGACTGCTGCAATTTTGGAGGGTCAGTACTGAGGGAGTGCTGCATTGTCAGGGGGTCAGTACTGAGGGAGTGCTGCACTGTCAGAGGGTCAGTACTGTGGGAGCGCTGTATTTTCAGAGGGTCAGTACTGAGGGTGTGCTGCACTGTCGGAGGGTCAGTACTGAGGGAGCACTACACTGTCAGAGGGTCAGCACTGAGGGACTGCTGCACTGTCATAGTGTCAGTACTGAGGTAGCGCTGCATTCTCAGAGGGTCAGTACTTAGGGAGTGCTGCACTGTCGGTGGGTTACTCCTGAGGGAGCACTACACTGTCAGAGGGTCAGTACAGAGGGAGCGCTACACTGTCAGAGGGTCAGTACTGAGGGAGCGCTAGAGTGTCAGAGCGTCAGTACTGAGGGAGCGCTGCACTGTCAGAGGGTCAGCACTGACGGAGTGCTGCACTGTCAGAGGGTCAGTACTGAGGGAGTGCTGCACTGTCAGAGGGTCAGTACCTAGGGATTGCTGCACTGTCAGAGGGTCAGTACTGAGGGAGTGCTGCACTGTTGGAGGGTCAGTACCGAGGGAGGGCTGCATTGTCAGAGGGTCAGTACTGAGGAGTGCTGCACTGTCAGAGGGACGGTACTGAGGGAGCGCTGCACTGTCGGAGGGTCAGTACTGAGGGAGCACTACACTGTCAGAGGGTCAGCACTGAGGGAGAGCTGCACTCTCAGAGGGTCAGTATTGAGGGAGCGCTGCATTTCCAAATGGTCAGTAATGAGGCAGTGCTGCACTGTCAGAGGGTCAGTAATGAGGGAGCACTACACTGTCGTAGAGTCAGTACTGAGGGAGTTCTGCACTGTTGGAGGGTCAGTACTGAGGGAGTGCTGCATTGTCAGAGGGTCAGTACTGAGGGAGTGCTGCACTGTCAGAGGGACAGTACTGTGGGAGCGCTGCACTGTCGGACGGTCAGTACTGAGCGAGTGCTCTACTGCCAGAGCGTCAGTACTGAGGACGCACTACACTCTCAGAATGTCAGTACTGAGGGAGCACTACACTGTCAGAGGGTCAGTACTGAGGGAGTGCTGCACTCTCAGAGGGTCAGTACTGAGGGAGCGCTGCATTTCCAGATGGTCAGTAATGAGGCAGTGCTGCACTGTCGGAGGGTCAGTACTGAGGGAGTGCTGCACTGTCGGACGGTCAGTACTGAGGGAGTGCTGTACTGCCACAGGGTCAGTACTGAGGGTGCACTATACTGTCAGAGGGTCAGTACTGAGGGAGCACTACACTGTCAGAGGGTCAGCACTGAGGGAAGGCTGCACTGTCAGAGAGTCAATACTGAGGAATCACTACACTGTCGTAGAGTCAGTACTGAGGGTGTTCTGCACTGTTGGAGGGTCAGTACTGAGGGAGTGCTGCACTGTCGGACGGTCAGTACTGAGCGAGTGCTCTACTGCCAGAGCGTCAGTACTGAGGACGCACTACACTCTCAGAATGTCAGTACTGAGGGAGCACTGCTCTGTCAGAGGGTCAGTACTGACGGAGTGCTGCACTGTCAGAGGGTCAGTATTGAGGGAGCGCTGCATGGTCAGAGGGTCAGTATTGAGGGAGTGCTGCACGGTCAGAGGGTCAGTACTGAGGGATTGCTGCACTGTCAGAGGGTCAGTACTGAAGGAGTGCTGCACTGTCAGAGGGTCAGAACTGAGGGACTGCTGCACTGTCAGGGGGTCAGTACTGAGTGAGTGCTGCACTGTCAGAGGGTCAGTCCTGAGGGAGGGCTGCACTGTCAGAGGGTCAGTACTGAGGGAGTGCTGCACTGTAATAGGGCCAGTGCTGAGGGAGTGCTGCACTGTCAGCGGGTCAGTACTGAGGGTGCGCTGCACTGTCTGTGGGTTAGTCCTGAGGGAGCACTACACTGTCAGAGGGACAGTAATGAGGGAGCGCTGCACTTTCGGACTGTCAGTACTGTGGGAGCTCTACACTGTCAGAGAGTCAGTACTGAGGAAGCACTACAATGTCAGAGCGTCAGTACTGAGGGAGCACTACACTATCAGAGGGTCAGCACTGAGGGAGTGCTGCAATGTCAGAGGGTCAGTACTGAGGGAGCGCTGCACTGTCGGACGGTCAGTACTGAGGGAGTGCTGTACTGCCAGAGGGTCAGTACTGAGGGCACACCACACTGTCAGAGGGTCAGTACTGAGGGAGCACTACACTGTCAGAGGTTCAGCACTGAGGGAGGGCTGCACTGTCAGAGAGTCAGTACTGAGGGAGCGCTGCATTGTCAGAGGGTCAGTACTGAGGGTGCGCTGCACTGTCTGTGGGTTCGTCCTGAGGGAGCGCTGCACTGTCAGAGGGTCAGCACTGAGGGAGCGCTGCATGGTCAGAGGGTCAGTATTGAGGGAGTGCTGCACTGTCAGAGGGTTGGTACTGAGGGATTGCTGCACTGTCAGAGGGCCAGTACTGAGGGAGTGCTGCACTGTCAGAGGGTCATTACTGAGGGAGTGCTGCACTGTCGGACGACCAGTACTGAGGGAGCTCTCCACTGTCAGAGAGTCAATGCTGAGGAAGCACTACACTGTTGTAGAGTCAGTACTGAGGGAATGCTGCACTGTTGGAGGGTCAGTACTGAGGGAGTGCGGCATTGTCAGAGGGTCAGTACTGAGGGAGTGCTGCACTGTCAGAGGGACAGTAATGAGGGAGCGCTGCACTTTCGGACTGTCAGTACTGTGGGAGCTCTACACTGTCAGAGAGTCAGTACTGAGGAAGCACTACAATGTCAGAGCGTCAGTACTGAGGGAGCACTACACTATCAGAGGGTCAGCACTGAGGGAGTGCTGCAATGTCAGAGGGTCAGTACTGAGGGAGCGCTGCATTTCCAGATGGTCAGTAATGAGGGAGTGCTGCACTGTCAGAGGGTCAGTACTGAGGGAGCGCTGCACTGTCGGACGGTCAGTACTGAGGGAGTGCTGTACTGCCAGAGGGTCAGTACTGAGGGCACACTACACTGTCAGAGGGTCAGTACTGAGGGAGCACTACACTGTCAGAGGTTCAGCACTGAGGGAGGGCTGCACTGTCAGAGAGTCATACTGAGGGACCGCTGCATTGTCAGCGGGTCAGTACTGAGGGAGCGCTGCACTGTCAGAGTGTCAGTACTGAGGGAGTGCTGCACTGTCAGAGGGTCAGTACTGAGGGAGCACTCCACTGTCAGGGAGCCAGTACTGAGGAAGCACTACACTGTCGGAGGGTCAGTAATGAGGGACTCCTGCAATGTTGGAGGGTCAGTACTGAGGGATTGCTGCATTGTCAGGGGGTCAGTACTGACGGAGTACTGCACTGTCAGAGGGTCAGTACTGAGGGAGCGCTGCAAATTCGGACGGTCCGTACTGAGGGAGATATACACTGTCAGAGAGTCAGTCCTGACGGAGCACTACACTGTCAGAGGGTCATTACTGAGAGAGCACTACACTGTCAGAGGGTCAGCAATGAGGGCATGCTGCACTGTCAGAGGGTCAGTACTCAGGGAGCGGTGCATTTTCAGAGGGTCAGTACTGAGGGAGTGCTGCACTGTCAGAGGGTCAGTACTGAGGGAGCACTACACTGTCAGAGAGTCAGTACTGAGTGAGCACTACACTGTCGGAGGGTCAGTACTGAGGGAGTGCTGCACTGTTGGTGGGTCAGTACTGAGGGATTGCTGTACTGCCAGAGGGTCAGTAATGAGGGAGCATTACACTGTCAGAGGGTCAGTACTGAGGGAGCGCTGCACTTTCAAAGGGTCAGTACTGAGGGAGCACTACACTGTCAGAGGGTCAGTACTGAGGGAGTGCTGTATTGTCAGAGGGTCATTACTGAGGGGGTGCTGCACTGTCAGAGGGTCAGTATTGAGGGTGGGCTACACTGTCAGATGTTCATTACTGAGGGAGTGCTGCACTGTAGGAGGGCCAGTGCTGAGGGAGTGCTGCAATGTCAGATGGTCAGTACTGAGGGAGTGCTGCACTGTCAGAGGGTTACTACTGAGGGAGCGCTGCCCTGTCAGAGGGTCAGTACTGAGGGATCGCTGCACTGTCGGTGGGTTAGTACTGAGGCAGCACTACACTGTCAGAGGGTCAGTACTGAGGGAGCGCTAGAGTGTCAGAGAGTCAGTACTGAGGGAGCACTCCTCTCTCAGAGAGTCAATACTGAGGAAGCACTACACTGTCGGAGAGTCAGTACTGAGGGAGTGCTGCACTATTGGAGGGTCAGTACTGAGGGAGTGCTGCATTGTCTGAGGGTCAGTACTGAGGGAGCACTACAATGTCAGAGGGTCAGTTCTGAGGGAGCACTACACTGTCAGAGGGTCAGTACTGAGGGAGTGCTGCACTGTCAGAGGGTCAGTACTGAGGGAGCACTATACTGTCAGAGGGTCAGTACAGAGGGAGTGCTGCATTGTCAGAGGGTCAGTACTGAGGAAGTGCTGCACTGTCAGAGGGTCAGTACTGAGGGAGTGCCACACTGTCAGAGGGTCAGTACTGTGGGAGTGCTGCGCTGTCAGAGGTTCAGTACTGAGGGAGTGCTGCACTGTAGGAGGGCCAGTGCTGTGGGAGTGCTGCACTGTCAGAGGGTCAGTACTGAGGGAGCACTACACTGTCAGAGGGTCAGCACTGTGGGAGTGCTGCACTGTCGGAGGGTCAGTACTGAGGGATCGCTGCATTTTCGGAGGGTCTGTACTGAAGGAGTGCTGAACTGCCAGACCGTTAGTACTGAGGGCGCACTACACTCTCAGAAGGTCAGTACTGAGGGAGCGCTGTACTTTCAGAGGGTCAGTACTGTGAGCGCTGCAATTTCAGAGTGTCAGTACTGAGGGAGGACTGCACTGTCAGAGGGTCAGTACTGAGGGAGCACTGCACTGTCAGAGGGTCAGTACTGAGGGAGCACTACACTGTCAGAAGGTCAGTACTGAGGGAGCACTACACTATCAGAGGGTCAGTACTGAGGGGGTGCTGCACTGTCAGAGGGTCAGTACTGAGGGTGTGCTACACTGTCAGAAATCATTACTGAGGGAGTGCTGCACTGTAGGAGGGCCAGTGCTGAGGAAGTGCTGCACTGTCAGAGGGTCAGTACTGAGGGAGCACTACACTGTCAGAGGTCAGTACTGAGGGAGCGCTAGAGTGTCAGAGAGTCAGTACTGAGGGAGCACTCCTCTATCAGAGAGTCAATACTGAGGAAGCACTACACTGTCGGAGAGTCAGTACTGAGGGAGTGCTGCACTATTGGAGGGTCAGTACTGAGGGAGTGCTGCATTGTCAGAGGGTCAGGACTGAGGGAGTGCTGCACTGTCAGAGGGACAGTACTGAGGGAGCGCTGCACTTTCGGACGGTCAGTACTGAGGGAGCTCTACACTGTCAGAGAGTCAGTACTGAGGGAGCGCTGCATTTTCAGAGGGTCAGTACTGAGGGAGTGCTGCACTGTCAGAGGGTCAATACTGAGGGACCGCTGCACTGTCGGACGGTCAGTACTGAGGGAGTGCTGTACTGCCAGATGGTCAGTACTGAGGGTGCACTACACTCTCAGAGGTCAGTACTGAGGGAGCGCTGCAATTTCAGAGGTTCAGTACTGAGGGAGCACTGCACTGTCAGAGGGTCAGTACTGAGGGAGTGCTGCATTGTCAGAGGGTCAGTACTGAGAGGGAGTGCTGCACTGTCGGACGGTCAGTACTGAGGGAGTGCTGTACTGCCAGATGGTCAGTACTGAGGGTGCACTACACTCTCAGAAGGTCAGTATTGAGGGAGCGCTGCAATTTCAGAGGTTCAGTACTGAGGGAGCACTACACTGTCAGAGGGTCAGTACTGAGGGAGTGCTGCATTGTCAGAGGGTCAGTACTGAGGGAGTGCTGCACTGTCAGAGGGTCAGTACTGAAGGAGTGCCACACTGTCAGAGGGTCAGTACTGTGGGAGTGCTGCACTGTCAAGAGGGTCAGTACTGAGGGAACACTGCACTGTCAGAGGGTCAGCACTGTGGGAGTGCCACACTGTCAGAGGGTCAGTACTGTGGGAGTGCTGCACTGTCAAGAGGGTCAGTACTGAGGGAGCACTGCACTGTCAGAGGGTCTGTACTGAGTGAGTGCTGCACTATCAGAGGGTCAGTACTGAGGGAGTGCTGCACTGTCGGACGGTCAGTACTGAGGGAGTGCTGTACTGCCAGACTGTCAGTACTGAGGGCGCACTACACTCTCAGAAGGTCAGTACTGTGGGAGCGCTGTACTTTCAGAGGGTCAGTACTGTGAGCGCTGCAATTTCAGAGGGTCAGTACTGAGGGAGCACTGCACTGTCAGAGGGTCAGTACTGAGGGAGCACTGCACTGTCAGAGGGTCAGTACTGAGGGAGCACTACACTGTCAGAAGGTCAGTACTGAGGGAGCACTACACTGTCAGAGGGTCAGTACTGAGGGAGTGCTGTATTGTCAGAGGGTCAGTACTGAGGGAGCGCTGCCCTGTCAGAGGGTCAGTACTGAGGGAGCACTACACTGTCAGAGGGTCAGTACTGAGGGAGCGCTAGAGTGTCAGAGAGTCTGTACTGAGGGAGCACTCCTCTCTCAGAGAGTCAATACTGAGGAAGCACTACACTGTCAGAGAGTCAGTACTGAGGGAGTGCTGCACTATTGGAGCGTCAGTACTGAGGGAGTGCTGCATTGTCAGAGGGTCAGTACTGAGGGAATGCTGCACTGTCAGAGGGACAGTACTGAGGGAGTGCTGCACCTTTGGACGGTCAGTACTGAGGGAGCTCTACACTGTCAGAGAGTCAGTACTGAGGGAGCACTACAATGTCAGAGGGTCAGTTCTGAGGGAGCACTACACTGTCAGAGGGTCAGTACTGAGGGAGTGCTACACTGTCAGAGGGTCAGTACTGAGGGAGCGCTGCATTTTCAGAGGGTCAGTACTGAGGGAGTGCTGCATTGTCAGAGGGTCAATACTGAGGGAGCGCTGCACTGTCGGACGGTCAGTACTGAGGGAGTGCTGTACTGCCAGATGGTCAGCACTGGGGGTTCACTACACTCTCAGAAGGTCAGTACTGAGGGAGCGCTGCACTTTCAGAGGATCAGTACTGAGGGAGCGCTGCAATTTCAGAGGTTCAGTACTGAGGGAGCACTACACTGTCAGAGGGTCAGTACTGAGGGAGCACTGCACTGTCAGAGGGTCAGTACTGAGGGAGCACTATACTGTCAGAGGGTCAGTACTGAGGGAGTGCTGCATTGTCAGAGGGTCAGTACTGAGGGAGTGTTGCACTGTCAGACGGTCAGTACTGAGGGAGTGCTGTACTGCCAGACCGTTAGTACTGAGGGCGCACTACACTCTCAGAAGGTCAGTACTGAGGGAGCGCTGTACTTTCAGAGGGTCAGTACTGTGAGCGCTGCAATTTCAGAGGATCAGTACTGAGGGAGCACTGCACTGTCAGAGGGTCAGTACTGAGGGAGCACTGCACTGTCAGTGGGTCAGTACTGAGGGAGCACTACACTGTCAGAAGGTCAGTACTGAGGGAACACTACACTGTCAGAGGGTCTGTACTGAGGGAGTGCTGCATTGTCAGAGGTTCAGTACTGAGAGAGTGCTACACTGTCAGCGGGTCAGTACTGAGGGAGTGCTGCACTGTCAGAGGTTCAGTACTGAGAGAGTGCTACACTGTCAGCGGGTCAGTACTGAGGGAGTGCTGCACTGTCAGAGGTTCAGTACTGAGGGAGTGCTACACTGTTGGAGAGTCAGTACTGAGGGAGTGCTGCATTGTCAGAGGGTCAATACTGAGGGAAAGCTGCACTGTCAGAGGGACAGTACTGAGGGAGCGCTGCACTTTCGGACGGTCAGTACTGAGGGAGCTCTACACTGTCAGAGAGTCAGTACTGAGGGAGCACTACAATGTCAGAGGATCAGTTCTGAGGGAGCACTACACTGTCAGAGGGTCAGCACTGAGGGAGTGCTGCACTGTCAGAGGGTCAGTACTGAGGGAGCGCTGCACTGTCGGACGGTCAGTACTGAGGGAGTGCTGTACTGCCAGAGCGTCAGTACTGAGTGCGCAATACACTCTCAGAAGGTCAGTACTGAGGGAGCACTACACTGTCAGAGGGTCAGTACTGAGGGAGCACTGCACTGTCAGAGGGTCAGTACTGAGGGAGCACTACACTGTCAGAGGGTCAGTACTCAGGGAGTGCTGCACTGTCAGAGGTTCAGTACTGAGGGAGTGCTGCACTGTAGGAGGGTCACTGCTGAGGGAATGCTGCACTGTCAGAGGGACAGTACTGAGGGAGTGCTGCACTGTCAGAGGGTCAGTACTGAGGGAGCGCTGCACTGTCGGTTGGTTAGTACTGAGGGAGCACTACACTGTCAGAGGTTCGGTACTGAGGGAGCGCTAGAGTGTCAGAGAGTCAGTACTGAGGGAGAACTCCACTCTCAGCGAGTCAATACTGAGGAAGCACTACACTGTCGGAGAGTCAGTACTAAGGGAGTGCTGCACTATTGGAGGGTCAGTATTGAGGGAGTGCTGCATTGTCAGAGGGTCAGGACTGAGGGAGTGCTGCACTGTCAGAGGGACAGTACTGAGGGAGCGCTGCACTTTCAGACGGTCAGTACTGAGGGAGCTCTATACTGTCAGAGAGTCAGTACTGAGGGAGCACTACAATGTCAGAGGATCAGTTCTGAGGGAGCACTACACTGTCAGAGGGTCAGCACTGAGGGATTGCTGCACTGTCAGAGGGTCAGTACTGAGGGAGCGCTGCATTTTCAGAGGGTCAGTACTGAGGGAGTGCTGCACTGTCAGAGGGTCAGTACTGAGGGAGCGCTGCACTGTCGGACGTTCAGTACTGAGGGAGTGCTGTACTGCCAGAGGGTCAGTACTGAGGGCGCACTACACTCTCAGAAGGTCAGTACTGAGGGAACGCTGCACTTTCAGAGGGTCAGTACTGAGGGAGCACTACACTGTCAGAGGGTCAGTACTGAGGGAGCGCTGCACTGTCAGAGGGTCAGTACTGGGGGTTCACTACACTCTCAGAAGGTCAGTACTGACGGAGCGCTGCACTTTCAGAGGATCAGTACTGAGGGAGCGCTGCAATTTCAGAGGTTCAGTACTGAGGGAGCACTACACTGTCAGAGAGTCAGTACTGAGGGAGCACTGCACTGTCAGAGGGTCAGTACTGAGGGAGCACTATACTGTCAGAGGGTCAGTATAGAGGGAGTGCTGCATTGTCAGAGGGTCAGTACTGAGGAAGTGCTGCACTGTCAGAGGGTCAGTACTGAGGGAGTGCCACACTGTCAGAGGGTCAGTACTGTGGGAGTGCTGCACTGTCAGAGGGTCAGTACTGAGGGAGTGCTGCACTGTAGGAGGGCCAGTGCTGTGGGAGTGCTGTACTGCCAGAGGGTCAGTACTGAGGGCGCACTACACTCTCAGAAGGTCAGTACTGAGGGAACGCTGCACTTTCAGAGGGTCAGTACTGAGGGAGCACTACACTGTCAGATGGTCAGTACTGAGGGAGCGCTGCACTGTCAGAGGGTCAGTACTGAGGGAGCGCTGCACTGTCAGAGGGTCAGTACTGAGGGAGCGCTGCACTGTCAGAGGGTCAGTACTGAGGGAGCGCTGCACTGTCAGAGGGTCAGTTCTGAGGGAGCGCTGCACTGTCGGTGGGTCGAATCAGAACACACGAGACCTAACTCCATCAAACTTTGCAAAAATGGGCTAGACCCCAGCCGCCTATTCTTCATCCTCCGTTTATCACAAGATGCCTAACATTCATAACATAAACCTTCCCAACCCATGCAGAACATTGTCTTATGTAAGTTACTGTTACAGCATTGATGAGGTTGTGTTTTGTCAGAGGGTTACCACACTCAAACTGAACTGCACCAGGAAGTTACAGAAATAAGATAACGAGTCAATAAAATGAATTAGCCGCACAGCTGCCTGAACGAACAACGTCCCAGTTAAACTCCCTTTAAATTTCCTCTCATGAACACCTGCCTTCCACCAAATAAAAATCAAAAGTGGAGAACTTTTATGGTGAAACTTGCCTTGAGGCTCTTGGCGATGACTCTGCCCAATCCGGGGCCCATATCCAGAAGGGGTCTCAGGTCTCCAGCCAAGCAGCGATCTAGATTTTCAAGGCATGTTAGCGAAACCGAGTGGTGATACCTATCAGGAAGGATTACACAGGCTGGGCCAATTCTCCCCCATGTCGGCAGGAGCCTGAGGCAAGACCTGGCAACAAAATCCCTTGAGAATCACGAAAGCCTGGGGTGGAGTTTGGGGCGGGGGTGGGGACAACGTGCGGAATTTAATGCCCTCGCTCGGGCGAGTTTGCTGGCAGGTGGGGCATTTAAGTCGGGGGTGGGGAGGGCAATGGGCGGGGTGGTGGGGTGGTGGGGGTGGTGGTGAGCATGAGCCCTGCCACCTTCCTGCCTCTTGCCACCATTGGGTCCGAGGCAGGTTGACCTGCGGGCAGCCTTCCTACCCCAGTGCCAGTTGAGCCCCTGAAGAGACCGCGAGTGCCCCCTGAAAGGGGGCATCGCTGCTGACTTTGGCCCAGCAGTGGGTGACGGGACAACACCCACATTGGGGTTGCTTGCGGGCCGGCAGTAAACGGGGGACCGGAGGTGGGGGTGGGGTGGGGATTGGGGGTGGTGGAGACCCTCGTTCGAAAGCACTCAGCGCCTGATCGGTGATCGGTGGTGGGGGGGGGGGGGGGGGTGGGTCGAAGGGTTTGGGGATGGGGAGGGTGAGGGTGGCATCAGGAAGTGAGTGAAAGGTGGCTGCTGAGAGCCAGTCCTTGCTGATGGCACCTGCAAACCCCCCCACCACACACCCCCACCACCCCCCCCCCCCCCCCCGGCTTACACTCCCCAACCTTCGACCTCCCCCACCCCACCCACTGCCATCATTCCACCTGCGGCCCAGATCCACTGGCGACCCTGGCCTTCACATACCGTGAGGGGCAATGCACAGCTGCCGGCTTCCGATTGGCTGGCGGCGCTCGGGAGGCGGGACTTCCATCCAGGGCCTCCCCTCCCCCCACTCCAACCCCTCCCCCGGGTCGGGGGGCGGGGGGGGGGGGCGGGGGTTGGAGGGGTGGGGTTCCTTGATTGGCCTACCGAGCTAACTGGCCCTCCACACAATTCTCTGTCATTAATTTAATGTCAAGGCTTTTGCTCTCTTTTCCACAATGAGGTTGCTGGTACCGTGCTAAGGAAGGCGCAGAGTTCTCTCTCCATGGTCCTTCTGACCACAAGGTCATGGAGGAAACACCATAATCCAATTGTGGCCTAAACGTCCTGGCGTAAACCTAACCACCCTTGTCGCTGTCACACTCCACGCCTGATTATCAACCGCAAGATCCCATTTGCCTTCATTCAAATGTCTCGTTTTACCACCGACATCCATTCAAAATAATGGATCGGGTTGTGATAAGTCCTTGGGAGTTCCACAGACGGCGATAATTGGACGATTCACGCCAGCCCACACCGACATCCGAGTGAACGCAGAATAAAAGACCAACTTTTCCCAGCACCAGCCCCCCCCTCCCCGCTTCTAAACATCTCCCATCAAGTATTAGCGCGCCCATTCGCTAAATTTATCCCTGAGGCGCGTGAAACATGCTCTTGGTTTTAGGGTTAAATATCGGGTTTGGGACGTGGCGCTCAGAGGGTGGAATAATGGTCTTGTGGCGCAGTCGGGAGCGTCTCCGGCGCGAGCCAGAGGCTCCGGGTTTGAGCCCCGCCCTCGGTGAGGTGTTCATCATGTGGCCAAACAGGTCGGTCGTTCCGACGCACGCCAGTGGCAGGCGGTGAGAGGCCGGAGAGATTGCTGGTCAGCCAGGAGTTGGGAGGGACGCTAGGGCCAGGGGTATTGCTGCCCCCTAGCTCCGGACTACAGCTCGTTGCCATGGTAATTCAGTCCCCTGGGCGGGGAGGGGGGAGAGTGACTGGGTCAGTTGGATGGATGGCTGGAGCAGATCAGATTGGTGCCAAAACACGGTGGGGGTGGGTGGGGGGGGGGGGATTGATCCCCATTCTGGCTGGGGTAGATTTGGGACCCACCCCCTAGCCAGACCCCTGGTGCCAGCTGTGGCTCTGTGGATCCGACCTGCCCTTGGGCAGAGAGCTGCAGAAGGAGATGACGAGGACCAAGAGCCTTCAGGCTGACAATCGCTAAATTGAATGGCCTTGTGGGAAAATCTAGGGCCGCGGGTTTAAAAATAAGGCATCACTCATTTTTTAAAAAATTCATTCATGAGATGTGGGTTAGGCCAGCATTCATTGCTCTTGTTCAGAGAGCAGTTAAGAGCCAACCACGTTGCTGTGGGTCTGGAGTCACATGTAGGCCAGACCATGTAAGGAGGGCAGATTTCCTTCCCTAAAGGGCATTAGTGAACCAGATGGGTTTTTACAACGATGGTGTCATGGTCATCATTAGACTTTTAATTCCAGATTTTTATTGAATTTAAATTCCACCATCTGCCTTGGCAGGACTTTGAACCCAGATCCCCAGAGCATGATACTAGACCTCCGGATTACTAGTCCAGTGACAATGCCACTTGAAGGCAGAGTGGAGGAGCATTTTTTTTCTCTCAGAGGGGTGCGAGTCTTTGGAACTCTCTTCCTGAAAAGGCGATGGAAGCAGAGTCTGTGAATATTTTTAAGGCAGAACTGGGTAGGTTCTTGATTAACAAAGGGGGTGAAAGGTTATTGGAGGTAGGCAGGGAATGTGGGGTTGAGGTTACAGTCAGATCAGCCTTGATCTTATCGAATGGCGGAGCAGGATCGAGGGGCCGAGTGGCCTCCTCCTCCTGCTCCTAAATTCGTATAATGTAAACTGGAGGAATAGGGCCTCATAGAAACATAGAAAATGGAAGCAAGAGCAGGTCTTCCGGCCCTTCGAGTCTGCTCCACCATTCATTATGATTATGGCTCTCTCCCCATAACCCTCGATGCCTTTAAATGGGGCACTTTATACCCTCCTGGGCTCAACACTGACTTCAATGGTTTCTGGTTCTCATCTCGGGCTCCAGTTTGCTTCACTTCTCTTTGCAGGTTTCAGATTTCCTTTTGTTTTTCTCTGGTTTCTCTTTCCATTTTCAGCACCTTCTCATCCTGCCAATCACACCTCCTCTCGGCACATCCTTTGTCTCCTTGACCTGTCCCAATCACCCAGTCCCTTTGGGCCCCGCCCAGCCAACGCGTTTGTCGATTAATCCCTCCAGCCCTCCGCCCGTTCAGACCTTCCCCCTTTTCGTTCTTCCTCTCACTGGCCCAGTTTTCGTTTCCTGGTAACATTTCCAACTCCCTCCCCTCCAGCCCGGACTGGCAGGTTAACTCTGCCTTCTCTCTCCGCGGCTGCTTCCTGACCAGTTCCACTCGAACCAGAACGCACCAGGCCCTGCCCCCATCAAACCTTTCCCAACTGGGCAAGACCCCCAAAGCATCCCATTCTCCCATTCCTTCCCCTTCTTTGCCCCACAGGACGCACACATTCATGACTCACCCAGAACGTTGTTGTTGAGGACAGTCCGATTGTGTCATTCACCACTACGCCGTTCACAAGATGTACCACTCCCCTTGAAGGCAGAGAGGAGGAGGATTTCTTTTCTCTCAGAGGGGTGCGAGTCTTTGGAACTCTCTCCCTGAAAAGGCGATGGAAACAGAGTCTGTGAGTATTTTTAAGGCAGAGCTGGGTAGATTCTTGATTAACAAGGGGGTGAAACGTTAATGGAGGTAGGCACTCAGAGAGTACAACGCCAGGAAATTACAGAAACAAGTCATATGTTATTAAAAGGATCTTGCAACATCTCTGTCTGAATGATTGTTCAGACAACAGAATGATTGTTGTCATGCCAATTAAACCTCCTAGAAATTCCCTCTTGCGTAAACCTGAACCATTTTGCAGAATGGAGTTTGAAAGCGGAGAAGTTATTTTTTTTTCCTTTTAAAAAAAACTCAAGTTGAGCCTTGGATAGAGGCAATGTGGTTGCCTCTTAAATACCCTCCGAACAAAGGACAACTGAGGGACGCACAATAAACGCTAGCCTAGCCAGCAATGCCCACAGGCTTCAGCAACATGTGTTCTTCCTCATGCTCTGGTTGGTGGAGGCGTTGCCATGGAGAATGCACTAGTTAACTGATGGCTGACAGCTAACTGCCAATCACTGACTAAATCCAAGCTCGGCAGGTTGGCTGTGATTGGTCAAGGCGTCACCCTGAAGAACGGACCAGAGAATGGCTGTCACCTAAATTTGTTCAGTTGAAACAGGCGCAATGTGAGTACATGTTCTTTCTGTCTGCAAAGAATAGGGCCCCATGTACTAATATATGTAGCTTCGAGCACACACAAGTAAGACACAGTGTGACCCCGGCTGATAATCTTGAGTTATAGAATTACACGGATATGGTTCGAGGTGAGGTAATGATACATTAGGGGTTAAATGTAAGGGTTTCGAGCTACTCCTTTGCTTTCTAGTCACGTATTGGATGCTCGCGATGCAGGATTGTGGCCAGTGAAGGAGCCTGAACAACACTTCACACCTTCAGTGGCATGATCAGCGGGCTGAAGCTGTAAAAGCCTCTTCTGTGTTGTTACTTTTGCCTTTTAAAATAAAACTTCTCTTTTTATTTGCCATTCGAGAGCACATAGTTGCCTCCTAGTTAGGCCCAGCCCAAAATAATTTGGGTTAATTCGGAATTGGGTCATTGTTAAATTAATCTTGAAAAATTTAAGAACTAAATTAGATTAAGAACACAATGAAAAACTGACACAACCCCACTGGGGAAAAAAAAAACAATCTTATGATTTAGTCATTGATAACATAGTTGTCAGTGGGATCTTGCTTGTGCACAAATTGGCTGCCAGGCTTCGGACAGTGGCCACACTCCAGAGAGAAAGTGCGTCAGACACGATGGCCCTAATGTGGTGAAAGGTGCCTCAGTGATGGAAGTTCCTGGTGTTAAGTGACCAAGTGCTCCCCTCTCACTTTTAAAAGTGCCATTTCGACAAGAATTCTCGTTCTCCTCGAGGGAAGGTCACCCATGGAACATTAAGAAAGACTTGCTTTCTTATAGCGCCTCTCACCGCCTCAGGACATCCCAAACAGCTTCACTGACGGCCAGATACATCGTGCAGCGTAGTCACTGTTGCAATGCGGGAAACTGTGCACAGCAACTTCCCACAAACAGCGATGTAGCGAATCAGCAGATCAGCTTTCGTTTCCTAATGTTGGTTATGAAGGATAAATGCTGGACGTTGGAAAGATATCCCTTTTCTTCAAAAGAGTGGCCATTTGATATTTTACATACCTCTAAGAGGACTTGGTTTGATATCATATTTGGAAAATGACATCCCTGGCAGTGCAGCACTCCCTCAAAACTTACCTTCCAACAGTGCAGCACTCCCTCAATTCTGAACCTTTGACAGTGCAGCAGTCCCTCAGTACTGCCCCTCCGACAGTGCAGCACTCCTTCAGTACTGACCCTCCGACTGTGCAGCACTCCCTCAGTACTGACCCTCTGACAGTGCGGCACTCCCTCAGTACTGACTCTTTGGCAATGCCGCACTCCCTCAGTACTGAGCCTCTGACAGTGCTGCACTCCCTCAGTACTGACCTTCTGACAGTGCAGTTCTCTCTCTGGGCTGCACCTGGCCTTAGTTAACATCCACACTTGGGCTGACAAGTGACAGTAACACATGCGCGGCACAAACTCTCCTTGATGATCACATCACGGAAGGAAAGCCCATCACTGGCGCCACCATTGCGAAGCCTTCACCCAACAACATCTTGCGTACAGCTAACATTGACCAGGTGGTGAACTGGAGCCTATCATCAATGTGCCAGTAGGAGCAGGTCAGAGGCTGGGAATCCTGTGGCAAATCAACTCCTGACTCCCCAAAGCCTGTCCACCATGTGCACAGCACACGTCAGGAGTCTGATGGAATGCTCTCCACTTGCCTGGTTGAGAGGTGGGGGCAGATGCAAGTGTGTTCAGGGAGCCTGACAGCACCCAGAATAAAGCTGCCACCCTCCTGTGCTACTTGACCCTAGACTCAATATCTACGCACCCCATCGCCTCTGTCTCCAGCCTGAACGGGTTATAGTATGAGTTGTAAAAAAGGAACCAAGCCACTTTCACAGCATCTCACTGTGGTGAGAAATCAGCGCTCAAGAAGACTAAGGCTGAAAATGTCACGGGACCATCAGTGTGTGATGTTGGAGCCACAACCCCATCCCATCTTGGACACATCGACCATCCCTTCACCCTGGCTGGGCCAGAATCCTAGCTTCCTCCAAGCAGCGCCGTGGGAGTAACCTTTACCACATGGCGACCAAATCACTTCCAAAATCAGGCCCACCACTACTTTCTCAAGGGATGGATAATAAATATGAGGCTGGGCAGAATCATGAGGACAAGCAAAAAAATATGCTCGTCATTCGTGCACTGTGATTGTTTTTTTGAGGTTGTCACTAGCAGGATAGATAAGGGGGAACTGGTAGATGTGGTGTATTTGGACTTTCAGAAGGCTTTCGATTAGGTCTCACATAGAAGGTTAGTAAACAAAATTAGAGCTCATGGGATTGGGTTACACACTGGCATAGAATGAGGTTTGGCTAACAGAGAGAAAACAGAGAGCAGAGATCAATGGATCATTCTCAGATTGACAGGCAGTGATGATCGGAGTGCGCCAGGGATCACTGCTTGATCCCCAGATCTTCACAATCCATTTCTGCGATTTGGGCGCGCAGACCAAATGTAATATTTCCAAGTTTGCTGATGACACCAAACTAGGTGGCAATGTGAGTGGTGAGGAGGATGCTAAGTGGCTTCAAGGAGCCTAAGTGAGTGGGCAAGGAACATGGAAGATGAAGTACAATGTAAAATTAGTGACTTTGATATTATAAACAGAAATGGAGAGCATTTCTTAAATGGTGAGAGGCTGGGGAGTGTTGATGTCCAGAGGGACCCGGGTGTCCTTGTCCATGAGTCACTGAAAGCTAGCGTGCAGGTGCAGCAGGCCATTAGGAAGGTAAATGGTCATGTTGGCCTTTATTGCAGGAGGGTCTGAGTACAGGGGTAAAGATGTCTTGCTGTAGTTGTATAGAGCCTCGGTGAGACCGTGCCTGGAGTATTGTGTACATATTTGGTCTTCGTAGCTCAGCATGGATATACTGTCCATAGAGGGAGTGTAATGAATGTTCACCAAACCAATCCCTTGGATGGCGAGATTGTCGTATGAGGGATAATTAAGGAGACTGGGGCTAAGTTCTCTGGGGCTTAGAAGAATGAGAGATGATCTCGTTGAAGCGTATAAGATTCTTACAGGGCTCGACAGGGGAGATGCAGGAAAGATGTTTCCCCTGGCTTGGGGGGGAGGTGGGGTTGTTTAGTACTGGGGGGGGGGGGGGTCACAGACTGAGAATGAGAGGCAGGCCAATAAGGACTGAGATGAGGAGGAATTTCTCCAGCCAGAGAGTGATAAATCTTTGGAATTCTCTACCCCCAGAGGGCTGTGGAGGCTCAGTAGGTTCAGAGCAGAGTTTGATAGATTTCTAGATATTAATGGCATCAAGGGATCTGAGGGTCATGTGGGAAGATGGTGTTGAGGTAGAAGATGAGCCATGATCTAGGTAAATAGCAGAGCAGGCTCGAGGGGCCGAATGGCCTACTTCTGCTCCTACATTGCTATGGCCTGAGCTTGAACTTTGGCGGGCGGGATCAGTGGCCCTGGTAGCGGTGGGGAAATGGGCTTTCACCGTCAATCAGCCCCCGACTACAATTTCACGCCAACTGACCAATGAACTGAGAGCCAACGTGCAGCGCCTGCTGCAAAACTCAGCGCTGCCGGGGTGGGCGCGGGAGGAGGGCGGACGATGACATCTGGCCGCCACGGCAGTTCACTGGCCAGCCGTTAAGATTGGACAGGCCAGGAAAAACCAGAGGCAATTGTGCCGCCAATGGACTTAATTGCTGGCGCGCATGCGCGCGTTTCCGAATACTGCGTGCGGCCCACCAAGTGAAATACCGCACGAGGGTGTGATGTCATCAGGACACAGGCCCCACATCTTCACGCACTATCTTACCCCCAATAGGGACTTAAAATTCAGCCCATTTGTGTGATAAATTCACAGGAAAGAGTCATTGAAATTCTACAGGTTCCACGGTAAATTGTATGTAGCACAGTGATGACCCACCTCAAGGATAAAGACCATTTACATCTGTGAAACTAGAGTGAGAGAGAGAGTTATTGCCTTCGCCAGCACTATTTGTCCCTGTTACTTTCTGGTTGCCATGACATCGAGGGAGAAATCCTCATAGAGATTTATTTCTTCCTGATGTCACGTTAGCATAAATTAAAATACATCTTATCCATTGTTTGCCAATAATAACCTCAGACCATCATTCCGATAAATTGTACATATTATGTTGCTGAAGACATGTAAAATTGAGGTAAACTCAGGCCGAGGTTTGTCATGAACTATGTTCCTCTTTATCATTTTCATATTAGCCACGGTGAGATCATAATCTTCTATTCCCAACACCCCTTGCACACTAGAAATTCATCGTTCCCTACACAGCTGACACTGCTCAGCTCCTTCATGCCAAGGCTTTTGCATCCTCTGACACCCCAATACTCCTCACCCCAGCAGGTTCAACACTGCTCACCCCACCCACACCCTTTGAAGTGCTCGCCAAACACCTCCTGACATTGCCAGTTAAACTCTGCTCCCCCCGCCACCAGGCAGCACAACCCAGACACAGCCTCACCGTTAAAACCCTCCCTTAATTTCCCTTTCATCTCACCCTCCTGCAAATTTGTACATAAGAAATTGGAATGGGAGTAAATTACTTGGGCCCATGAGCTGCTCCGCTATTCAATAATATCATGGCTGATCGTCTTGTGTTTTGATTTCGATTCCATCTAAAAACTAAAACCTTTGATTCCCTTGCCTTACGAGCATTTATCTACCTCTGCCTTGAAAATTATTCAATGACCCCGCTTCCACCACCTTCTGAAGCAGAGAGTTCCAAAGTTGCACAACCCTCTGAGAGAAAAGAAATTCTCCTCATCTCTGTCCCAAAAGGGGCGACCCCTAATTTTAAAACTGTGCCCCCTAGTTCTTGACTCACCCACAAGAGGAAACATCCTTTCCAATTCTACCTTGTCAAGGCCATTCAGGATCTTGTATACTTCAATCAATTCACCCCTCACTCTTCTAAACTCCAGTGAAACAAGCCCAGTCTGTCCAACCTTTCCTCATAAGACAACCCACTCATTCCAGGTATCAATCTAGTAAACCTACTTTGAACCGTCTCCAATGCATTTATATCTTTCCTTACATAAGGAGACCAAAACTACACACAGTATTCGAGATGCATCTCAACAATGCCCTGTATAACTGAAGCATCACATCCTTACTTTTATGTTCAATCCTTCTCGTAATAAATGATAGCATTCCAATAGCCTTCCTAATTACTTGCTCTACATGCATACTAACTTTTGGTGACGAATGTACCAGAACACCTAGATCCCCTGCTCCTCAGAATTATGCAGCCCTTCTCCATTTCAGTAATGCTCTGCTTCTTTTCTCCTCATTGATACCAATCACCCCACCCCACTCCCCTACCACAGCTGTCACCCTGCTGCACCCTAGACACAGTTCACCCCTCCTCCACACCACCTAATACTGCCCATATCCCCAATCCCCTGACATTGCTGATAATCCACAACACAATCTGATCTCACCCAACAACCGTGACACTGATCATAAGCCCACTACACCGACACTGATCACACCTGCGTGCACACAGAGACTGCTCTCAATGCACACATACCTGACAGTAATGGTGCAGAACCTCCAGCACTCCTCATCTCCCTCATGCACCCCTAACACTCGTCACCACCCTCCCACTGTGCCAAGCACCGCTCATATCCCCAGACTGCCGGAAATTGCTCAGCCCCAGCCCAGAAAACTCTTATCTACCCGTACTCCAGGCATTGTTTACTACCCCGCGCCCCAACACTGCTCACCTCCCTGAACCCTACATGCTTATCATCCCTCTGCATTCCTGACACTGGTCATACCCAACCCCTCCGCACGCCCCACCCCCCCTCCCCCCGCCAAACAAACAACACAGCTAACCCATTTGTCGCTCATGTTTGCAGACCCAGATTCACTGTAACTTCAGTCCCCGTTCCTCAGCCAGTGTTGGGTCGCCAAATCCTCTGGCCTCCATGAATATAGGCAGCAACTCACAACACAACCCTCCAGAAAACCACTCACGCACATCCGCTAGCTTGCCAACAGCTGAAATGAGTCAAACGCTCCTCACAAGGCAAGTCGGATGCCTGTTCAGTTTTAATGGCACGAGATGGCGGGGAGAAGGTGGGGGGTGTTTTGGCGGGGGGGGGGGGGGGGGGGGGTGGTTCCTTCTGCTGCTGTACACATGGTCAGCTGAGTATGACTAAAACAGTCATTTAGCGGACGTGCATAGACCATGTTTCACGGACGTGTGCCAAAGCTGTTGAAGTGCCCTGCCCAACACGAAGCATCGCCAGGGCAAACTGGACGTGGCCGGCATTGCAACCAGCACCTCCTTTTGGTTTTTTTGGTCACTGTATTGGCCGCACCAGTGGTTCCCGGAGCCAAAGATTCACGGTCAGGGAGAGGTACTGAGGGAAAGAAATCCACTTTAAAAACGGTACTGAATAAATTCTTAAGGGGAACATCCTTCAGGAATATGGCAAACAGACAGGGGAATGAGGACAAATTGGTGGGGTGAGGCCATGGACAGGTTCAAACACGACAATGAGGATATTAACAATGAAGGGCTGTCAGGTCAGGAAACCAATGTAGGTCAGTGAGCAGAGGGATGGTGGGTTTGGTGTCAGTTTGGATGTTGGTACCCAGAGTTTTAGACGGGCCGCGGGTTATGGAGATTTGTTGCTCTGAGGGTGGCCAGGATAGCGTTAGAATTGTCCATTCTGGATTGAACCAAGGTGCAGGTGAGAGTTTGTGCCCTAGATGGGCTGAGGTAGAGATTGAGGGGGCTGGGGGGTGGGGGGGCGTGCGGGGGAGTAAACAGGAAGGGTGATTGTGCGAATATGGGATTGGAAATAGGATTAGGGTCAAAGGGATTGAGGAAGCTGTGAATAGTCTGGTTCAGTCTCGGTTATTGGCCAGGGAGTGGACGGAGACAATAGAAAAGGGAAGCAATTTGTGAAAAGACACTGATAGCAAAGGCTTTCCATCTTCCCAATATTAAATAACAGGAAGCAGTGATAAAATGAAATGTGATTTACAGTGCATGTAGTTGTCTATAGAGACTGACCAACAGCAACAGACGAGAGTAAATTACAATAACAATTACATTGTTAGCATAGTTTGTCGAGCTAATGCTTGGATACCAAGACTGACTAGAAGAACAGCGGCCAGGACAGAGGGCAGGTGTAAATGGCAGAGGAACACAGTCAAACATGGTTTATAGAATTAATAGCTGGATAGGGAGACTCACAGGAACACCAACTGTAGCGAGGATGGGATAGTAAATTGTTTGAATCATTTTAAGTGAATAATAAATCCGCCAGGTTAATGATAACCAATTATAATTTTCAATAAAAGCATCAAAATAATAGGAGAAAACTCCTGCCCTGTTGTAACATTCCTGTCTACATTCCAGATTCTGACCCATGTGTAACATTCCATTCTACAGTTCTCAGATTCTGATCCATTTGTAACATTCCAATTCTACAGTTCTCAGATTCTGACCCATTGTTGTAACATTCCAATCTACAGTTCTCAGATTCCTGATCCATGGTTGTAATATTCCAATCCACTGTTCTCAGATTCTGATTCATTGTTGTAACATTAAAATCTACCATTCTAAGATTCTGATCCATTGTTGTAATAGTCCAATCCACTGTTCTCAGATTCTGACCCATTGTTCTAAATTCCAATATCTATTCTCCCTCGCTCTGAAGCCACTGAGCCCTGTTAAGGTAGGATTGATGCTTCCACTGACTATGATAAAACACATTGGAAGGCATCCCCTTATTAATAGAAGAGGGTTAACCTTAAGTGTCACAATTAGGATCCATGGAGACTGACATTGATTACAGTCACTGAACAAACTGGTTCATTGAACCTCTTTCAATCCAACACTTATTATGCCCCAATGAAGTAGAATATTTGCCAGTTATGGATGGGGATGTGAGAGGGTTGCTGACGGAGGTAAAGGTTGAAGCAGCAGAGGGAGTGGCCATCATGTTTCAATCCACGTCAAATGTGGGAGTGGTGCCAGAGGGCTGGAGGGTTACAAATATTCCATCCTGTTTATAAAAGGAGAGTGGGGGTAAACACTGTAACTGCAGAGCCATTAGTCTAAAGTCAGTGGTGAGGAAATTCTAGGGGCCTCAACCCAAGACAACATTTTTTGTGCCTGGTAAAAAAACCCAAGGCTCAGTAACTAACAAGACCAATGTATAAGTTAATGGAAAATAAAGCCTGATAAACTAGACGTCGGTCTTTAATGAAACAATGGAGAGGGCTGATGAGGGTAGTGTGGTTGATATGATGTATATGGGCTTTCACAAGGCGTGTGATTAAATACCACTTAGTAGATTGTTCTGGAAACTGAAGCCCTTGGATTGAGGTGGCAATGTGATTTTGAGACTGGCTAAGACAAAGCAGAGAGCGTTGATGAGTGGTGCTTGTTCAGACTGAAGAGCAGTATGGACAGATGTTCCCCAGGGGGTGGTATGAGAAGCACTGTTTTTTTGGCACATATAAATGACATAAAGGGCATAATTTCAACTCTTGTAAATAAAAATTATTCAGAAAGGAATTGTGAACAGAGAGGATAGCAGTCCTTGAAGGTGGCAGGGTAAACTTAGAGGATTGTTAAATTAATCTTGAAAAATTTAAGAAATAAATTATATTAAACACACAATGAAAAGCTGACACAAACCCCCGGGACGAAAAACAATCTGATGATTTAGTCATTGTTAACATAGTTGTCAGTGGGATCTTTCTGTGCACAATTTGCCTGCCAGGCTTCGGACAGTGGCCACACTCTAGAGAGAATGAGCGTCAGATGCGCTGGCCCTAATGTGGCGAAAGGCGACACAGTAATGGAAGTGACCGACTGCTCCCTTCTCACTTTTAAAAGTGCCATTTCAACAAGAATTCCTGGTCTCCTCGAGGGAAGGTCACCCATGGAACATTAAGAAAGACTTGCTTTCTTATAGCGCCTCTCACCGCCTCAGGACATCCCAAACAGCTTCACTGATGGCCAGATATATCGTGCAGCATAGTCACTGTTGCAATGTGGGAAACTGTGCACAGCAACCTCCCACAAACAGCGATGTAGCGAATCAGCAGATCAGCTGTTGTTTCCTAATGATGGTTATGAAGGATAAATGCGTGACGTTGGAAAGATATCCCTTTTGTTCAAAAGATGGCCATTTGATATTTTACATTCCTCTAGGAGGGCAGATGGGGGACTTGGTTTGATATTATATTTGGAAAATGACATACCTGGTAGTGCAGCACTCCCTCAAAACTTACCATTCAACAGTGCAGCATTCCCTCAGTAGTGACACTCTGACAGTGCAGCACTCGCTCAGTACTGACCCTCTGACAGTGCAGCACTCCCTCAGTACTGTCCCTCTGACAGTGCAGCGCTCGCTTAGTACTGACACTCTGACAGTGCAATGCTCGCTCAGTACTGAACCTCCAACAGTGCAGCAGTCCCCAGTACTGACCCTCCGACACTGGAGCATTCCCTCATTACTGACCCTCCGACACTGCAGCATTCCCTCTGTACTGACCCTCTGACACTGCAGCATTCCCTCAGTACTGACCCTTGAAACCTGCTCCAAAGCCTGGAAAACGTGTGCAGCCTTGACAAAAGGAAAACTGCACATGTAGGAGTGATGCTCCCTCGCCAGTGCTGTTAAGAGCCTGGCCGTGAGGTGCAAGACATTCACGGTGTTGCTGTCCGAGCTGGTGATCTTGTCCATGCCACACTCGTCCGCTGTGGTGGTCACCAGGGTCACCCTCTGCTTTACCAAGAGATCGAAAATGTACCCTGACTGCAGCGTGATAAGATTCAAATCTGATCTGTCTCAGGCCCCAGCTCCTCCTTCATGCCAACTCCTCATAGCCCTGCACTCCCCGATATTTCAAAAATCTATCTACCTCCTCTTGAAATGCTTTCAGTGACCTAGCCTCCACACCTCTCTGGGATAGAGATTTCCAGACATTCCCTGCCCTCTGAGGGCAGAAAGTCCTTCGCATCACAGTTTTAAATGGGTGCCCCTTTATTCCGTAACTATGTCCCCCAGTTCAAGATTCCCACACTAGTAGTAGCATCTTCTCAACATCTACTCTGTCAAGACCCTCAGAATCTTATACATTTTAATAAGATCACGCCTCATTCCTCTAGACTTGAATGAATAAAGACCTAGCCACTCATTTTGATATTTTGTGTTGTTCTGTGATGCTGTGAGGCCTCCCTTTGCCCCTTTGGAATATATATTATCTTCATACATGTGTCAAGACAGAACCAGTTGTGAGGTGGACCAACGGCCTGAGCTCAGGACTGAGTGTTAGGAACATGGAGTATGGAGGACATCGGACGAAAGGAGAAGAATTCTGATTGAAGACATCAACTCTGAGGCGAATATGCAAGATTTTTTTTAAAGACTGAACAAGGATTATGTGGACACAGATGTGTCAGGACATGTCATTAGGGTGGTGACTAACCAGCACACACCCTAATAACAGAAGAGGACCTAGACAATGGTGTCTCGGGGACGTGTGAATGGCTTTCCTCCAACCTCGCCAAGGTACAGAAATCACATCCATTGCCGGCAGCTACCTGGGTACAGCCCCCCTCCTCCCCCTTCCCCTCCCCCCACCCCCGCCAGCCGACAGCGGGAAATGGCCGCCTGTCTGTGCTTGGCCCAGGATGGGAGTGATACTCCAATCGGATGGTTTGTTTTAAGACATTCGCTTTTAGGCCGAGACACCAGGGGTATGCAGCCGTAGATCCCCAGGACATTGTGGCTTCAGCCAGCGAATGTGATTGGGTCAGCCACTGGAGGTTGTGTGGAGGATGTGGCATATTCCAAGGTCCAGGTCTACGTGCTGAGGGACGCACTAAAGCTTGGGACAGCCACCGCAAAGGCCCAATGGAGGAAGGTCGCTGTCTTAAACCTTTCAGCCTTAGTGCACCGAGGGCCTGGGAATTGTATAGACCCCTTGGGCTGGTTAACTCACATTGAATGTATTCAGTGAATACTAAATGTATCACAATTGTATTCACAGAGTCACAGAATCACACAGTGCAGAAGAGCCCCTTCCGCACATCGAGTGTGCACGGACACGAGAGAAACACCTGACCTACCTAACTAATCCCATTTACCAGCTCTTGGCCCATAGCCTGGTATGTTATGATGTGCCAAGTGCACATCAAGGAACTTTTTAAAGGATGTGAGTCAACCCGCCTCCACCACCCTCGCAGGCAGCGCTTGGGCTGACAAAGGGCAAGTAGCATTCATTCCATACAGCTGCCAGGCAATGACCATCTCCAACAAGAGACAATCTAACCATCTCCACTTGACATTCATTGGCATTAGCATTAATGAATCCCCCAATATCAACAGCCTGGGGGTTACCATTGACCTGAAACTGAACTGGGCTAGCCATATAAATACTATGGCTACAAGAGCAGGTCAGAGGCTTGGAATCCTGCAGCAAGTAACTCACTTCCTGACCCCCGCAAAGCCTGTCCACCATCTACAAGGCACAAGTCAGGAGTTTGATGCAATACACCCAACTTGCCTGGATGAGAACAGCTCCAAAAACACTCAAGAAAATAAGTACCATCCAGGACATAGCAGCCCACTTCAATGGAACACCATCCACAAACATTTACTCCCTCCACAGCAGTGTGTACCATGTACAAGATGCACTGCAGAAACTCATGAAGGCTTCTTCGACAGTGCCTTCCAAACCTGTGACCTCTACCACCTAGAAAGACAAGGGCAGCAGACACATGGGAACACCACCACCTGCAAGTTCCCCTCCATGCTACACACTACCCTGACTAGGAACCATATTGCCATTCCTTCACTCTCTCTGGGTGAACATCCTGCAACTCCCTCTCTAACAGCGCTGTGATTGTCCCTGATAAGGGTTTGACTCTATCAATGAAAGTGTTAAAAATTTATCTCATCCAAAATACAGCTAAAAATCCTTTGAAAAAATCATGCAAATCAGCCAGAGTTGTGCAACCATCCAGACCCTGGTCGACCTCCTCAGAACTGAGGAAGACAACAGAAAACTGCACTTGATACTTTTGATTGATAGCTAGCTATTTTTATTTGGTTGAATGTCCTGCTTTCATTTTCTAAGTGGGTTTGAAGTTTGCATTCACTTCTCGATGAACTAATTTGTACTTTGTGCTCAGAATTAGATGAATTAGTTCATCTTGCCTTTACATTCTGTCATATTCAAAACATTATTATCAAGTAATCCAAGATTTCAGTTTAATGTAAAGTATTGGAAAGTTACCATTATAAAAGGTTGTAGCCTCACTCTGCAAATCTCAAGGAACTTAACTCTTCTAGGATTCTCTAATGAAGTCTATGTTCTGAGAGAGGTAGACTCTTCAGTGAGTTAAATTTTGGGATAATAAACTGTGCATATTTTATTCTGAGGTATTTTTGTTTATTATAAATAATCCTGGGAGAGAGAACACATTATTTTAAGACCAAGTCTATAGCTAGCATAGTTGACTAAACTCTTATAACGATTAAAAATTTCTCTCAGTTGAGGATTCAGGCTGACAATCAGTTCAACTCTACCTTGCCAGACTTGTAAAGATAGCAGAACACTAACATCCCTACACGACATGCAGCGGATCAAGAAGGCAACTCACTAGTGCGTTCTCAAGGGGCAATCAGGGATGGGTAATAAATGCTGGTCCAACCAGCATTGTCAGCATCGCATGGACATATAGAAAAAGACTCTGGAACCTACACCAACCCCAACAAGCCTCCCTGTCTCTGTAACCTCCTTCAGCCCATACAACCCTCCCTATCTCTGTAACTGTGTCTAGCAATTACAACCCTCCCTATCTCTATAACCTCCTCCACCTCCTACAACCCTCTCTATCCCTGTAACCTCCTCCAGCCACAACAACCGTTCCTACTACCTCTGTAACCTCCACCAGCCCCTACAACAATACCTCTCTCTGTAACCTCTTCCAGCCCCTACAACACACAATATATCTCTAACCTCCTCCATCCTCTACAACACTCCCTATCTCTGTAACCTCCTCCGGCCATTATAAGTCCCCCTATCTCTCTAAACTTCTCAAGTCTCTACAACCATTCTCTGTCTCTATAATTTCTTCCATCCCCTATGGCCCTCCCTATCCCTGTAACCTCCTCCAACCCTACAACCCTCCCTATCCCTGTAACCTCCTCCAACCCCTACAACCCTCCCTATCCCTGTAACCACCTCCAGCCCCTACAACCCTCCCTGATCTCTCCATTCCTACATTTCTGGCCTGTTGAGCATCCCCAATTCCAGCTTTCATCGCCTTGGGCCCCAAACTCTGGAATTCCCACCCTAACCCCCTCCACCTCTCTCTCCTCCTTCAAGACTGTCCTTAAATGTTATCTTTTTGCCCAATTCAATGACATAGAAATGAAGGGATAAAAATTCATTTCATGGTTCTTTGCCTGACATTCCTAGGTTAGTTTATCAATTTATAGTTCACTCCATCCTCACAGATATACCTGAAATAATGTTCCATACTGACCAGGAAATCTCACCTCAATTTGATTCACATTCAACTCACTGTGAGATTCCTTTCGTCAAACAAGGAATCTCTCCTAACTTTGGAGACATTTTAGCTCTTACCATGAATATAACAGCATGTAAACTAACAACTGGATAGTGGAATTAATTATGGCTGCAGCGATCCTGAATCCCTGCACACTTCACTGTCTGTTGGCACAGACAGCAGAAGAAAACTTGCGGCATACAATATACTCCAGACCATTCATTGTCCTATTCTCTCCCATCGAAATCGGAACACAAAATATTAACATACGAACGGACGAATTAGGAGCAGGAGGAGGCCACTCGGCCCCTGGATCCTGCTCCACCATTCAATATGATCATGGCTGAGCTCATTGTAACCTCAACCCCACATTCCTGCCTACCCCCGATAACCTTTCACCCCCTTATTAATCAAGAATCTATGCAGCTCTGTCTTAAAAATAATCAAAGATTCTGCTTCCACCGCCTTCTGAGGGAGAGAGTTCCAAAGACTCAAAGCCTCGGAAAGAAAAATAATTCTCATCGTCTCTGTTTTAAGTGGCCGAGCTTTTACTTTTAATCAGTGACCCCCTAGTTCTAGATCCTCCAACAAGAGGGAACAGCCTCACCACATCCACCCTGTCAAGACTCCACAGGGACTTGGACGTTTGTGTATATTATTTATTTTGTAAGAAGGTTTCAAAAAGCACTATCTTGTGGGTGAAGCTTATTAATGTCATTGCTGGCAAGTGTGGAGAGGGCAGGTGAATCACCAGGTACATAGAACATTACCTCACAGGAAGAGGCCATTCAGCCCTTCCTTTTCGTGCCAGCATTTTTCCAGCCAATCGTTCCTTTTCCAGGATACGGTTGGTCCGATAATGCTGATTGGTTTAATGTGTGTATGGCCTTATCTTCATGACGGGTTCATTACATAAGCCAGAAGCACAGCTCCTGGATCCTATCAATTGCGCAAGGCAGCCGGCGTTGAATGAAGTGGAATCATAGCAACTTCCACAGCTTTTGATAACCTCTCTTGTATTCCTCGTAGCTGCAAACACACAGAGTTTGTTCACGAAACCAAGGCAGAAGATGCTGGAAAAGCTCCGCAGGCCCAGCAGCATCTAGGGAGAGAGAAACAAGGGTTAATGTTTCGAGTGCGTACAACTCCTTCTTCAGAGCAGTTCATATGGTCTTGAAGCGTTAACTCTGTCTTTCTCTCCACAGAGGCTGCCAGACCTACTGAGCATTTCCAGCATTTTCTGTTTTTGTTTCAGATTTCCAGCATCCGCAGAATTTTGCTTTTATCGGTTTGTTCATGTTCAACTTGGTACGCAAAGCACTCCACGTATTATTCATCTGCCAGTCTGTCTGTCTGTCTGTCTATTTATCTGTCTATCTATCTATCTTGTTCTCATGTTTTGATTTCAGACAGTGTTGTCATTTATTCTACGAGTAACACCTAATTTAATCTATAATACTATCATCACCATTCCCTTTGTCTTGTGCTCCATGGTCATTTCATCTCTCCTGACCTCTAACCTATCGCTGACCTTTTATTTTGCTCCACTTGCCCTCCCTGCAATTGACAACAGCAGAAAACCCATCACCTTTCTGTCTCTCCCCTGTCCTGACGAAGAGTTGTGTCAGACTGGAACATTGGGCAGAATTTTCTGCCTGTCGGGTGGGTGGGCCTGACCCAATCTTCGGCGGGTGGGGAGACGATCCCTGCTGGAGAAGTGGGCCCCGCCCCCATTTTACCGGGGCGGGACAATTATGGCCTGCCCAGCGTGACGTCCAGCAGGAAGTGCTCTGCATTCCCTGTGCGGGTGGGGGGGGGAATGTATAAAACCGAGAATGCGCATTCGCACGAAAGAGCGCACCTCTCCCTGAGGCTAAGTGCAGCCTCAGGGAGATTGCCTGGACTTTTAAAAACTATTAAAAATATAGAAAAGAAAAATCCCTTACATGTCCCCTCACGTGACAATGTCACATGAGTTTGGACATGTTGATAATTTGCAGAACAACTTTATTATAACTTTTAAAACCCTACATGAAACCTCATCCTGAAGGTGTGTTCAGAATGTGGTCAGTCAGGTTGACTACCAGCCTGGAAATCCTTCCAATACGTCTAATGGCAGGCGGTAAGAGTGGGAGAGATTCCTGGTCAGCCGTACTGCAGGGGGCGATGGCAAACCACTGCAGTACTTTGCCAAGCAGAGTCATGGGCCAATCCAATGGAGATCCATGGGGTCACCAACACCCTCTCCGGCAGGGTACATGCAGGAGGAATCTGCAGATCACAGAGCGGGTGCTTTACAAATGCCCAGGATGTGCCTGATCCTTTGAGAGCATAATTCAGAGGCGTCGTCACTGCTCTAATACAGTGAAACACAGTGTTCAATTGATGCACAGCAAGATCCCACAAAGAGCAATGAGCCAAATGACCAGAGAAGTGATAAATATTGTTCCAGGACACAAAGAATGGCCTTTTCCATAGAATAAGTTTAAAATGCATCCACAGTTCACTGGTATAAAGAGCACTCCCTAGATGTGAATGGAATATGATTTACATATATATAATGGTGCCACGAATTATTATTTCTATTGAAATAATTAGCCTGAAGAAGTTAATAAGTGACCCATTTAATAAAAAGTATCACCTTCAGTAACTAGAGTGGAAATGATGAAAATGACCCAGAACAATTTGATCTTGCTTTGATCTTTGATATTCTGCGTGCAGACCAGTGATTCAAACCTCTCCTCCTCAGTGCTCTGTGGATGCTGTCTATCAGTCAGCAAATATATTCATATGGAGGTGCGGCTAGATCCAGAATTTCCAGTTTCCAGTTTTTAAAATAGGAAAATCATTAAACTTCTAAACTACAGCTTGTATGTTAACTTGTTTATTTATCTGTTCCTGGAATGGAGTGTGTTTTATAATAAATCAATAACTTTTTGTGTGTTTACTGAAAAAAGCCTGGTTAGATTCTTTTAATGCTGGGAAAGCAGTGTCAAAGGATAATTATTGGCCACTTTTGTGGGTGAATTAAACATTTAAACTGTTGTTATCACCTATGGAGAAGTGGGGCTAGAGTTAACTGTGCACTCCTCCCATCACGGTCCATAACGATGCTCATTGCCGACCAATTGTTTGGAGCAAATGTATCTTGCCAATTATCAGCCCAAACCTGGATATTGTCCAGGTCCTGCTGCAAATGGTCATGGGCTGCTTCAGGATCTGAGCAGTGGTGAATGGTGCTGAATATTGCGCAATCATCAGTGAATATCCATACTTCGGACCTTATGATGGAAGGAAGGTCATTGATGAAGCAGCTGAAGATGCTTGGGCCGAGGACACTACCCTGAGGTGCTCCTGCAGTGATGTCCCAAAACTGAGATGCCTGACCTGTAACAACCACAACCATCTTCCTTTGTGCTAGGTATGACTCCAACCAGTGGAGAATTTTCTCCCTGCTTCACATCGACTCTGATTTTGCTAGGGCTCCTTGATGCCAGTCTTGATCAAATGCTGCGTTGGTGTCCAGGGCAGTCGCTCTCACCTCAACTCTGTAGTTCAGCTCTTTTGTCCATGTTTTTGGACCAAGGCTGTAATGAGGTCAGGAATCTGACTGGACCTGGCAGAACCCAAACTGGGCATCAGTGAGCAGGATGTTAATGAGTAAGTGCAACTTATAGTCCTGCCAATGACCCCGTCCATCAATTTGTTGATGATTGAGAGTAGCCTGATGGGGTTGTAATTGGCCGGGTTCAAATTTCCACATTGCCAGTATTGTAGCTGTACCGGAAAACCTTGGCTCAGCACACAGCTAGTTCTGGAGCACAAGTCTTCAGTACTACTGCCAGAAAATTGATAGGGCCCATAGCCTTTGTAGCAGGCATTGCCTTCAGCCGTTTCTTAATATCATGTGGAGTGAATTGAATTGGCTGAAGACTGGGGAGCTCCAGGGGAGGCCAAGATGGATCATCCAGCTGGCTTTTCTGTCTGAAGGTGGTTGCAAATGCTTCAGCTTGGCCTTTTTCCTGTGATCTGCTGGGCTCCTCCATCAGTGAATGTGCATGAGGGAGGGTGGGGTGCAAGGGAGTGAGGGGGCATGTGGTTTGGACAGGATATGACGATGCGAAAGTGTATGTGGCATGTAGGTGGTCTGAGGGTGAGGTTTGAGGGAAGAAGAGGTATGGGGGGATGGAAGTAGCATGAGACAGGGAGTTGCTAAGACAGAGGAAGGGGCACGATTGACGGAGGGGTTTCAAGGACAGTGGGGTATGAGGGAGGAAGGTTGTATGTGGGGGTGTGGTGGGTGAGAGGTGGATTGACACTGAGGGAAGGGCAGATATGTGCATGGCATGCTGTAGGAAAAAGGCAGGGGAGGTGAGAGGTGGTATTAGGAATGGAGTTGTGTTTGGCAGGCAGGGGTATGAGGGATTGATGAAGTATGGGAGAGAGAGTGTGTATGAGAGAGTAGGAAGCATGTGGGCTAGAGAAAGTTTGAGGGAGGTTGGTTATGATGGAGGCAGGGGTGTAAGGGAAGGAGGTGGTGTGAGGGAAGGAGCATTGAAATGTAGGGAGGGGTATTGTTAAGGGAGGGGTGTAGAGAAGGGACAGGGTATGAGGGAGTGGTATGACTGTGGGACTGTATGATGGAAGGAGGGAGTATGACAAAGGGAGCAGAATGAGGCATGGTGGGGGGTGATGAGAGGGGGTAAAAGGGCGGAGGGATGTAAGGGTGGAATAGAGTATGAGGGAGAGGGGCTTATGAGGGAGGGAGAGGTTATGATGGCAGGAGGGTGGCGGAGGATGGAGCAATGGAGGGGGTTGTGTATGAGGAACACGCCTTTAAAAATGATCAGGTTTCTCAAATCTTGTCTCTATTTTCATTGTTTTTGTTGCCTCAGTTGCTATAGAGACTGCAAGCAGGTGGGGCTGGTGTATATCAGGGTCACCTCTGTTACCACAGCTCCAGGCCCCACCACACCCTAACAGGGCCCTTTATTGCCCAATTGCCAGAGTGTCAATGCCGGAAATGTAAAATAAAAAGAGAAGATTCTGGAATCTCTCGGTGATTCACTTCTTCTTCTCATCAGCGAATGAATTTCAGCGTATTCTTTAACTGCTCTCTGAACTTAGTCTGTGTCATGGCATAAATACAAGTGTTTGTGCAGCAACTCAGGAGCTGCAGCATGAAGCCCAATTCCTGCACAAACCAATGCAACTTTATAGCCCAGTACCCCAAATACCACATCCGTCTCCATATAGAGAACACCATTAACATTGCCCACAACAGGATGAAATTCGCAGAGATAGCAAACAGTAAAATGATGGATCTCCTTCGACTCTCCATCGCTGGGTCTCTGGAACTCTCCCCACTGCTGTGAGCCTGGAGTCTCCTGCGGGCTCTGCTGCTCACTAAAATGTGTCTGACGGTGAGAACATTGAGCAGAAAAATTAAAACAAATGGGACACACGGGGTCAGAACATGATGGAGAAACTCGACTATTTTCCAGCTCTGAGAGAAGTTAACGTACATTGTTACATTGCAAAACCAGGGGTTGTTCCGCAGCTTATACAAACCTGTTAACATAAAATACCAGAAAATGTTCTTCAAACAGCTCAGCACAGTCACTGTTCCCAGGACCACAGCTGTTGTTTTCTCAGTGCAATATTTACTTTTCAGCTTCTGGCAACAAATAGCCACAAATCAATCGAAGGTGAAAATGACAGTAAACCAGACAGAACAGTCAGTGGCTGCAAACAGCAGGACAGCATGAATATTACACAGAGGGATGGAATACAGGAAAGCAAACTGTTCATGATAAACAACTGGAATCTGTCTCATTAACAGGTCGAGGATGATGACAAGAAGATCCGCCGTTGCCATTGCCTCCAAGTAACGAGTGACACATTTGGAGAGACCACATTTTCCCCGTGAAAGGGTCACAATTGTTAATGTGTTAACTGTAAGGAAGGGAAATAAACAAGGAAATTATACATCAGGCTGGCAGAAAGTTTACAGGTTTAATTTATGAATTATTTTCCCTGGCCCACATCGCACAACACTATTTACCCTACACACTCCTGACATTACTCATTTCCCTGCACCACAGATATTGTGTCCCTTGCACCCCCAACAATCTACACCACTCCAAATACCCAACACTGCTCATCTCCCCGCATGCCCTACATTGCTCATGCCCACACCCTAGCCACTGATCAGGCTGTATTTACCAACAACATTTCTCACCCCCACCCAAACACTGCTCATCCACACTGCACCCCAGACCTGTGCCCTCCTTCACCCTACATACTGTACATACTACCCCCCTACATGCATAATACTTCTCTCCCAACACCCCCTTGCACACTAGACATTCATCGTTCCCTACACAGCTGACACTGCTCAGCTCCTTCACTCCAAGGATTTTGCATCCTTGACAACCCCAATACTCCTCACTTCCATGCAGGTTCAACACTGCTCACCCTCACCCACACCCATGACACTGCTCGCCACCACACCCCTGACATTGCTCAGTTCCCACATCTCTGCTAATTACCCCGACATCCACCAGCCACAACCCAGACACTGCTCACCATTATGGAACCCTCTGCTTACTTCCCCCTCTCTCACCCTCCTGCAAATTTGATACATAAGAAATTGGAATGGGAGTAAATTACTTGGGCCCATGAGCTGCTCCGCTATTCAATAATATCATGGCTGATCGTCTTGTGTTTTGATTTCGATTCCCATCTAAAACTAAAAGCCTTTGATTCCCTTGCCTTACGAGCATTTATCTACCTCTGCCTTGAAAATTATTCAATGACCCCGCTTCCACCACCTTCTGAAGCAGAGAGTTCCAAAGTTGCACAACCCTCTGAGAGAAAAGAAATTCTCCTCATCTCTGTCCCAAAAGGGCGACCCCTAATTTTAAAACTGTGCCCCCTAGTTCTTGACTCACCCACAAGAGGAAACATCCTTTCCAATTCTACCTTGTCAAGGCCATTCAGGATCTTGTATACTTCAATCAATTCACCCCTCACTCTTCTAAACTCCAGTGGAAACAAGCCCAGTCTGTCCAACCTTTCCTCATAAGACAACCCACTCATTCCAGGTATCAATCTAGTAAACCTACTTTGAACCGTCTCCAATGCATTTATATCTTTCCTTACATAAGGAGACCAAAACTACACACAGTATTCGAGATGCATCTCAACAATGCCCTGTATAACTGAAGCATCACATCCTTACTTTTATGTTCAATCCTTCTCGTAATAAATGATAGCATTCCAATAGCCTTCCTAATTACTTGCTCTACATGCATACTAACTTTTGGTGACGAATGTACCAGAACACCTAGATCCCCCTGCTCCTCAGAATTATGCAGCCCTTCTCCATTTCAGTAATGCTCTGCTTCTTTTCTCCTCATTGATACCAATCACCCCACCCCACTCCCCTACCACAGCTGTCACCCTGCTGCACCCTAGACACAGTTCACCCCTCCTCCACACCCCTAATACTGCCCATATCCCCAATCCCCTGACATTGCTGATAATCCACAACACAATCTGATCTCACCCAACAACCGTGACACTGATCATAAGCCCACTACACCGACACTGATCACACCTGCGTGCACACCAGAGACTGCTCTCAATGCACACATACCTGACAGTAATGGTGCAGAACCTCCAGCACTCCTCATCTCCCCATGCACCCCTAACACTCGTCACCACCCTCCCACTGTGCCAAGCACCGCTCATATCCCCAGACTGCCGGAAATTGCTCAGCCCCAGCCCAGAAAACTCTTATCTACCCGTACTCCAGGCATTGTTTACTACCCCGCGCCCCCAACACTGCTCACCTCCCTGAACCCTACATGCTTATCATCCCTCTGCATTCCTGACACTGGTCATACCCAACCCCTCCGCACGCCCCACCCCCCCTCCCCCCGCCAAACACACAACACAGCTAACCCATTTGTCGCTCATGTTTGCAGACCCAGATTCACTGTAACTTCAGTCCCCGTTCCTCAGCCAGTGTTGGGTCGCCAAATCCTCTGGCCTCCATGAATATAGGCAGCAACTCACAACACAACCCTCCAGAAAACCACTCACGGCACATCCGCTAGCTTGCCAACAGCTGAAATGAGTCAAACGCTCCTCACAAGCAAGTCGGATGCCTGTTCAGTTTTAATGGCACGAGATGGCGGGGAGAAGGTGGGGGGTGTTTTGGCGGGGGGGGGGGGGGGGGGGGGGTGGTTCCTTCTGCTGCTGTACACATGGTCAGCTGAGTATGACTAAAACAGTCATTTAGCGGACGTGCATAGACCATGTTTCACGGACGTGTGCCAAAGCTGTTGAAGTGCCCTGCCCAACACGAAGCATCGCCAGGGCAAACTGGACGTGGCCGGCATTGCAACCAGCACCTCCTTTTGGTTTTTTTGGTCACTGTATTGGCCGCACCAGTGGTTCCCGGAGCCAAAGATTCACGGTCAGGGAGAGGTACTGAGGGAAAGAAATCCACTTTAAAAACGGTACTGAATAAATTCTTAAGGGGAACATCCTTCAGGAATATGGCAAACAGACAGGGGAATGAGACAAATTGGTGGGGTGAGGCCATGGACAGGTTCAAACACGACAATGAGGATATTAACAATGAAGGGCTGTCAGGTCAGGAACCAATGTAGGTCAGTGAGCAGAGGGATGGTGGGTTTGGTGTCAGTTTGGATGTTGGTACCAGAGTTTTAGACGGGCCGCGGGTTATGGAGATTTGTTGCTCTGAGGGTGGCCAGGATAGCGTTAGAATTGTCCATTCTGGATTGAACCAAGGTGCAGGTGAGAGTTTGTGCCCTAGATGGGCTGAGGTAGAGATTGAGGGGGCTGGGGGGTGGGGGGGCGTGCGGGGGAGTAAACAGGAAGGGTGATTGTGCGAATATGGGATTGGAAATAGGATTAGGGTCAAAGGGATTGAGGAAGCTGTGAATAGTCTGGTTCAGTCTCGGTTATTGGCCAGGGAGTGGGACGGAGACAATAGAAAAGGGAAGCAATTTGTGAAAAGACACTGATAGCAAAGGCTTCCATCTTCCCAATATTTAAATAACAGGAGCAGTGATAAAATGAAATGTGATTTACAGTGCATGTAGTTGTCTATAGAGACTGACCAACAGCAAAGACGAGAGTAAATTACAATAACAATTACATTGTTAGCAATAGTTTGTCGAGCTAATGCTTGGATACCAAGACTGACTAGAAGAACAGCGGCAGGACAGAGGGCAGTGTAAATGGCAGAGGAACACAGTCAAACATGGTTTATAGAATTAATAGCTGGATAGGGAGACTCACCAGGAACACCAACTGTAGCGAGGATGGGATAGTAAATTGTTTGAATCATTTTAAGTGAATAATAAATCCGCCCAGTTAATGATAACCAATTATAATTTTCAATAAAAGCATCAAAATAATAGGAGAAACTCCTGCCCAGTGTTGTAACATTCCAGTCTACCATTCTCAGATTCTGACCCATTGTTGTAACATTCCAATCTACAGTTCTCAGATTCTGATCCATTGTTGTAACATTCCAATCTACAGTTCTCAGATTCTGACCCATTGTTGTAACATTCCAATCTACAGTTCTCAGATTCTGATCCATGGTTGTAATATTCCAATCCACTGTTCTCAGATTCTGATTCATTGTTGTAACATTAAAATCTACCATTCTAAGATTCTGATCCATTGTTGTAATAGTCCAATCCACTGTTCTCAGATTCTGACCCATTGTTCTAAAATTCCAATATCTATTCTCCCTCTCTCTGAAGCCACTGAGCCCTGTTAAGGTAGGAATTGATGCTTCCACTGACTATGATAAAACACATTGGAAGGCATCCCTTATTAATAGAAGAGGGTAAACCTTAAGTGTCACAATTAGGATCCATGGAGACTGACATTGATTACAGTCACTGAACAAACTGGTTCATTTAACCTCTTTCAATCCAACACTTATTATGCCCCAATGAAGTAGAATATTTGCCAGTTATGGATGGGATGTGAGAGGGTTGCTGACGGAGGTAAAGGTTGAAGCAGCAGAGGGAGTGGCCATCATGTTTCAATCCACGTCAAATGTGGGAGTGGTGCCAGAGGGCTGGAGGGTTACAAATATTCCATCCTGTTTATAAAAGGAGAGTGGGGGTAAACACTGTAACTGCAGAGCCATTAGTCTAAAGTCAGTGGTGAGGAAATTCTAGGGGCCTCAACCCAAGACAACATTTTTTGTGCCTGGTAAAAAAACCCAAGGCTCAGTAACTAACAAGACCAATGTATAAGTTAATGGAAAATAAAGCCTGATAAACTAGACCTTGGTATTTAATGAAACAATGGAGAGGGCTGATGAGGGTAGTTTGGTTGATGTGATATATATGGGCTTTCACAAGGCGTGTGATTAAATACCATTTAGTAGATTGTTCTGGAAACTGAAGCCCTTGGATTGAGGTGGCAATGTGATTTTGAGACTGGCTAAGACAAAGCAGAGAGCGTTGATGAGTGGTGCTTGTTCAGACTGAAGAGCAGTATGGACAGATGTTCCCCAGGGGGTGGTATGAGAAGCACTGTTTTTTTGGCACATATAAATGACATAAAGGTCATAATTTCAACTCTTATATATGACACGTTATTCAGAAAGGAATTGTGAACAGAGAGGATTGAAGGTGGCAGGGCAAACTAAGAGGATTGTTAAATTAATCTTGAAAAATTTAAGAAATAAATTAGATTAAACACACAATGAAAGGATGACACAACCCCACTAGGCAATAAAAAACAATCTGATGATTTAGTCATTGATAACATAGTTGTCAGTGGGATCTTGCTGTGCACAATTTGCCTGCCAGGCTTCGGACAGTGGCCACACTCTAGAGAGAATGAGCGTCAGATGCGCTGGCCCTAATGTGGCGAAAGGCGACACAGTAATGGAAGTGACCGACTGCTCCCTTCTCACTTTTAAAAGTGCCATTTCAACAAGAATTCCTGGTCTCCTCGAGGGAAGGTCACCCATGGAACATTAAGAAAGACTTGCTTTCTTATAGCGCCTCTCACCGCCTCAGGACATCCCAAACAGCTTCACTGATGGCCAGATATATCGTGCAGCATAGTCACTGTTGCAATGTGGGAAACTGTGCACAGCAACCTCCCACAAACAGCGATGTAGCGAATCAGCAGATCAGCTGTTGTTTCCTAATGATGGTTATGAAGGATAAATGCGTGACGTTGGAAAGATATCCCTTTTGTTCAAAAGATGGCCATTTGATATTTTACATTCCTCTAGGAGGGCAGATGGGGGACTTGGTTTGATATTATATTTGGAAAATGACATACCTGGTAGTGCAGCACTCCCTCAAAACTTACCATTCAACAGTGCAGCATTCCCTCAGTAGTGACACTCTGACAGTGCAGCACTCGCTCAGTACTGACCCTCTGACAGTGCAGCACTCCCTCAGTACTGTCCCTCTGACAGTGCAGCGCTCGCTTAGTACTGACACTCTGACAGTGCAATGCTCGCTCAGTACTGAACCTCCAACAGTGCAGCAGTCCCCAGTACTGACCCTCCGACACTGGAGCATTCCCTCATTACTGACCCTCCGACACTGCAGCATTCCCTCTGTACTGACCCTCTGACACTGCAGCATTCCCTCAGTACTGACCCTTGAAACCTGCTCCAAAGCCTGGAAAACGTGTGCAGCCTTGACAAAAGGAAAACTGCACATGTAGGAGTGATGCTCCCTCGCCAGTGCTGTTAAGAGCCTGGCCGTGAGGTGCAAGACATTCACGGTGTTGCTGTCCGAGCTGGTGATCTTGTCCATGCCACACTCGTCCGCTGTGGTGGTCACCAGGGTCACCCTCTGCTTTACCAAGAGATCGAAAATGTACCCTGACTGCAGCGTGATAAGATTCAAATCTGATCTGTCTCAGGCCCCAGCTCCTCCTTCATGCCAACTCCTCATAGCCCTGCACTCCCCGATATTTCAAAAATCTATCTACCTCCTCTTGAAATGCTTTCAGTGACCTAGCCTCCACACCTCTCTGGGATAGAGATTTCCAGACATTCCCTGCCCTCTGAGGGCAGAAAGTCCTTCGCATCACAGTTTTAAATGGGTGCCCCTTTATTCCGTAACTATGTCCCCCAGTTCAAGATTCCCACACTAGTAGTAGCATCTTCTCAACATCTACTCTGTCAAGACCCTCAGAATCTTATACATTTTAATAAGATCACGCCTCATTCCTCTAGACTTGAATGAATAAAGACCTAGCCACTCATTTTGATATTTTGTGTTGTTCTGTGATGCTGTGAGGCCTCCCTTTGCCCCTTTGGAATATATATTATCTTCATACATGTGTCAAGACAGAACCAGTTGTGAGGTGGACCAACGGCCTGAGCTCAGGACTGAGTGTTAGGAACATGGAGTATGGAGGACATCGGACGAAAGGAGAAGAATTCTGATTGAAGACATCAACTCTGAGGCGAATATGCAAGATTTTTTTTAAAGACTGAACAAGGATTATGTGGACACAGATGTGTCAGGACATGTCATTAGGGTGGTGACTAACCAGCACACACCCTAATAACAGAAGAGGACCTAGACAATGGTGTCTCGGGGACGTGTGAATGGCTTTCCTCCAACCTCGCCAAGGTACAGAAATCACATCCATTGCCGGCAGCTACCTGGGTACAGCCCCCCTCCTCCCCCTTCCCCTCCCCCCACCCCCGCCAGCCGACAGCGGGAAATGGCCGCCTGTCTGTGCTTGGCCCAGGATGGGAGTGATACTCCAATCGGATGGTTTGTTTTAAGACATTCGCTTTTAGGCCGAGACACCAGGGGTATGCAGCCGTAGATCCCCAGGACATTGTGGCTTCAGCCAGCGAATGTGATTGGGTCAGCCACTGGAGGTTGTGTGGAGGATGTGGCATATTCCAAGGTCCAGGTCTACGTGCTGAGGGACGCACTAAAGCTTGGGACAGCCACCGCAAAGGCCCAATGGAGGAAGGTCGCTGTCTTAAACCTTTCAGCCTTAGTGCACCGAGGGCCTGGGAATTGTATAGACCCCTTGGGCTGGTTAACTCACATTGAATGTATTCAGTGAATACTAAATGTATCACAATTGTATTCACAGAGTCACAGAATCACACAGTGCAGAAGAGCCCCTTCCGCACATCGAGTGTGCACGGACACGAGAGAAACACCTGACCTACCTAACTAATCCCATTTACCAGCTCTTGGCCCATAGCCTGGTATGTTATGATGTGCCAAGTGCACATCAAGGAACTTTTTAAAGGATGTGAGTCAACCCGCCTCCACCACCCTCGCAGGCAGCGCTTGGGCTGACAAAGGGCAAGTAGCATTCATTCCATACAGCTGCCAGGCAATGACCATCTCCAACAAGAGACAATCTAACCATCTCCACTTGACATTCATTGGCATTAGCATTAATGAATCCCCCAATATCAACAGCCTGGGGGTTACCATTGACCTGAAACTGAACTGGGCTAGCCATATAAATACTATGGCTACAAGAGCAGGTCAGAGGCTTGGAATCCTGCAGCAAGTAACTCACTTCCTGACCCCCGCAAAGCCTGTCCACCATCTACAAGGCACAAGTCAGGAGTTTGATGCAATACACCCAACTTGCCTGGATGAGAACAGCTCCAAAAACACTCAAGAAAATAAGTACCATCCAGGACATAGCAGCCCACTTCAATGGAACACCATCCACAAACATTTACTCCCTCCACAGCAGTGTGTACCATGTACAAGATGCACTGCAGAAACTCATGAAGGCTTCTTCGACAGTGCCTTCCAAACCTGTGACCTCTACCACCTAGAAAGACAAGGGCAGCAGACACATGGGAACACCACCACCTGCAAGTTCCCCTCCATGCTACACACTACCCTGACTAGGAACCATATTGCCATTCCTTCACTCTCTCTGGGTGAACATCCTGCAACTCCCTCTCTAACAGCGCTGTGATTGTCCCTGATAAGGGTTTCACTATCAATGAAAGTGTTAAAAATTTATCTCATCCAAAATACAGCTAAAAATCCTTTGAAAAAATCATGCAAATCAGTCAGAGTTGTGCAACCATCCAGACCCTGGTCGACCTCCTCAGAACTGAGGAAGACAACAGAAAACTGCACTTGATACTTTTGATTGATAGCTAGCTATTTTTATTTGGTTGAATGTCCTGCTTTCATTTTCTAAGTGGGTTTGAAGTTTGCATTCACTTCTCGATGAACTAATTTGTACTTTGTGCTCAGAATTAGATGAATTAGTTCATCTTGCCTTTACATTCTGTCATATTCAAAACATTATTATCAAGTAATCCAAGATTTCAGTTTAATGTAAAGTATTGGAAAGTTACCATTATAAAAGGTTGTAGCCTCACTCTGCAAATCTCAAGGAACTTAACTCTTCTAGGATTCTCTAATGAAGTCTATGTTCTGAGAGAGGTAGACTCTTCAGTGAGTTAAATTTTGGGATAATAAACTGTGCATATTTTATTCTGAGGTATTTTTGTTTATTATAAATAATCCTGGGAGAGAGAACACATTATTTTAAGACCAAGTCTATAGCTAGCATAGTTGACTAAACTCTTATAACGATTAAAAATTTCTCTCAGTTGAGGATTCAGGCTGACAATCAGTTCAACTCTACCTTGCCAGACTTGTAAAGATAGCAGAACACTAACATCCCTACACGACATGCAGCGGATCAAGAAGGCAACTCACTAGTGCGTTCTCAAGGGGCAATCAGGGATGGGTAATAAATGCTGGTCCAACCAGCATTGTCAGCATCGCATGGACATATAGAAAAAGACTCTGGAACCTACACCAACCCCAACAAGCCTCCCTGTCTCTGTAACCTCCTTCAGCCCATACAACCCTCCCTATCTCTGTAACTGTGTCTAGCAATTACAACCCTCCCTATCTCTATAACCTCCTCCACCTCCTACAACCCTCTCTATCCCTGTAACCTCCTCCAGCCACAACAACCGTTCCTACTACCTCTGTAACCTCCACCAGCCCCTACAACAATACCTCTCTCTGTAACCTCTTCCAGCCCCTACAACACACAATATATCTCTAACCTCCTCCATCCTCTACAACACTCCCTATCTCTGTAACCTCCTCCGGCCATTATAAGTCCCCCTATCTCTCTAAACTTCTCAAGTCTCTACAACCATTCTCTGTCTCTATAATTTCTTCCATCCCCTATGGCCCTCCCTATCCCTGTAACCTCCTCCAACCCCTACAACCCTCCCTATCCCTGTAACCTCCTCCAACCCCTACAACCCTCCCTATCCCTGTAACCACCTCCAGCCCCTACAACCCTCCCTGATCTCTCCATTCCTACATTTCTGGCCTGTTGAGCATCCCCAATTCCAGCTTTCATCGCCTTGGGCCCCAAACTCTGGAATTCCCACCCTAACCCCCTCCACCTCTCTCTCCTCCTTCAAGACTGTCCTTAAATGTTATCTTTTTGCCCAATTCAATGACATAGAAATGAAGGGATAAAAATTCATTTCATGGTTCTTTGCCTGACATTCCTAGGTTAGTTTATCAATTTATAGTTCACTCCATCCTCACAGATATACCTGAAATAATGTTCCATACTGACCAGGAAATCTCACCTCAATTTGATTCACATTCAACTCACTGTGAGATTCCTTTCGTCAAACAAGGAATCTCTCCTAACTTTGGAGACATTTTAGCTCTTACCATGAATATAACAGCATGTAAACTAACAACTGGATAGTGGAATTAATTATGGCTGCAGCGATCCTGAATCCCTGCACACTTCACTGTCTGTTGGCACAGACAGCAGAAGAAAACTTGCGGCATACAATATACTCCAGACCATTCATTGTCCTATTCTCTCCCATCGAAATCGGAACACAAAATATTAACATACGAACGGACGAATTAGGAGCAGGAGGAGGCCACTCGGCCCCTGGATCCTGCTCCACCATTCAATATGATCATGGCTGAGCTCATTGTAACCTCAACCCCACATTCCTGCCTACCCCCGATAACCTTTCACCCCCTTATTAATCAAGAATCTATGCAGCTCTGTCTTAAAAATAATCAAAGATTCTGCTTCCACCGCCTTCTGAGGGAGAGAGTTCCAAAGACTCAAAGCCTCGGAAAGAAAAATAATTCTCATCGTCTCTGTTTTAAGTGGCCGAGCTTTTACTTTTAATCAGTGACCCCCTAGTTCTAGATCCTCCAACAAGAGGGAACAGCCTCACCACATCCACCCTGTCAAGACTCCACAGGGACTTGGACGTTTGTGTATATTATTTATTTTGTAAGAAGGTTTCAAAAAGCACTATCTTGTGGGTGAAGCTTATTAATGTCATTGCTGGCAAGTGTGGAGAGGGCAGGTGAATCACCAGGTACATAGAACATTACCTCACAGGAAGAGGCCATTCAGCCCTTCCTTTTCGTGCCAGCATTTTTCCAGCCAATCGTTCCTTTTCCAGGATACGGTTGGTCCGATAATGCTGATTGGTTTAATGTGTGTATGGCCTTATCTTCATGACGGGTTCATTACATAAGCCAGAAGCACAGCTCCTGGATCCTATCAATTGCGCAAGGCAGCCGGCGTTGAATGAAGTGGAATCATAGCAACTTCCACAGCTTTTGATAACCTCTCTTGTATTCCTCGTAGCTGCAAACACACAGAGTTTGTTCACGAAACCAAGGCAGAAGATGCTGGAAAAGCTCCGCAGGCCCAGCAGCATCTAGGGAGAGAGAAACAAGGGTTAATGTTTCGAGTGCGTACAACTCCTTCTTCAGAGCAGTTCATATGGTCTTGAAGCGTTAACTCTGTCTTTCTCTCCACAGAGGCTGCCAGACCTACTGAGCATTTCCAGCATTTTCTGTTTTTGTTTCAGATTTCCAGCATCCGCAGAATTTTGCTTTTATCGGTTTGTTCATGTTCAACTTGGTACGCAAAGCACTCCACGTATTATTCATCTGCCAGTCTGTCTGTCTGTCTGTCTATTTATCTGTCTATCTATCTATCTTGTTCTCATGTTTTGATTTCAGACAGTGTTGTCATTTATTCTACGAGTAACACCTAATTTAATCTATAATACTATCATCACCATTCCCTTTGTCTTGTGCTCCATGGTCATTTCATCTCTCCTGACCTCTAACCTATCGCTGACCTTTTATTTTGCTCCACTTGCCCTCCCTGCAATTGACAACAGCAGAAAACCCATCACCTTTCTGTCTCTCCCCTGTCCTGACGAAGAGTTGTGTCAGACTGGAACATTGGGCAGAATTTTCTGCCTGTCGGGTGGGTGGGCCTGACCCAATCTTCGGCGGGTGGGGAGACGATCCCTGCTGGAGAAGTGGGCCCCGCCCCCATTTTACCGGGGCGGGACAATTATGGCCTGCCCAGCGTGACGTCCAGCAGGAAGTGCTCTGCATTCCCTGTGCGGGTGGGGGGGGGAATGTATAAAACCGAGAATGCGCATTCGCACGAAAGAGCGCACCTCTCCCTGAGGCTAAGTGCAGCCTCAGGGAGATTGCCTGGACTTTTAAAAACTATTAAAAATATAGAAAAGAAAAATCCCTTACATGTCCCCTCACGTGACAATGTCACATGAGTTTGGACATGTTGATAATTTGCAGAACAACTTTATTATAACTTTTAAAACCCTACATGAAACCTCATCCTGAAGGTGTGTTCAGAATGTGGTCAGTCAGGTTGACTACCAGCCTGGAAATCCTTCCAATACGTCTAATGGCAGGCGGTAAGAGTGGGAGAGATTCCTGGTCAGCCGTACTGCAGGGGGCGATGGCAAACCACTGCAGTACTTTGCCAAGCAGAGTCATGGGCCAATCCAATGGAGATCCATGGGGTCACCAACACCCTCTCCGGGCAGGGTACATGCAGGAGGAATCTGCAGATCACAGAGCGGGTGCTTTACAAATGCCCAGGATGTGCCTGATCCTTTGAGAGCATAATTCAGAGGCGTCGTCACTGCTCTAATACAGTGAAACACAGTGTTCAATTGATGCACAGCAAGATCCCACAAAGAGCAATGAGCCAAATGACCAGAGAAGTGATAAATATTGTTCCAGGACACAAAGAATGGCCTTTTCCATAGAATAAGTTTAAAATGCATCCACAGTTCACTGGTATAAAGAGCACTCCCTAGATGTGAATGGAATATGATTTACATATATATAATGGTGCCACGAATTATTATTTCTATTGAAATAATTAGCCTGAAGAAGTTAATAAGTGACCCATTTAATAAAAAGTATCACCTTCAGTAACTAGAGTGGAAATGATGAAAATGACCCAGAACAATTTGATCTTGCTTTGATCTTTGATATTCTGCGTGCAGACCAGTGATTCAAACCTCTCCTCCTCAGTGCTCTGTGGATGCTGTCTATCAGTCAGCAAATATATTCATATGGAGGTGCGGCTAGATCCAGAATTTCCAGTTTCCAGTTTTTAAAATAGGAAAATCATTAAACTTCTAAACTACAGCTTGTATGTTAACTTGTTTATTTATCTGTTCCTGGAATGGAGTGTGTTTTATAATAAATCAATAACTTTTTGTGTGTTTACTGAAAAAAGCCTGGTTAGATTCTTTTAATGCTGGGAAAGCAGTGTCAAAGGATAATTATTGGCCACTTTTGTGGGTGAATTAAACATTTAAACTGTTGTTATCACCTATGGAGAAGTGGGGCTAGAGTTAACTGTGCACTCCTCCCATCACGGTCCATAACGATGCTCATTGCCGACCAATTGTTTGGAGCAAATGTATCTTGCCAATTATCAGCCCAAACCTGGATATTGTCCAGGTCCTGCTGCAAATGGTCATGGGCTGCTTCAGGATCTGAGCAGTGGTGAATGGTGCTGAATATTGCGCAATCATCAGTGAATATCCATACTTCGGACCTTATGATGGAAGGAAGGTCATTGATGAAGCAGCTGAAGATGCTTGGGCCGAGGACACTACCCTGAGGTGCTCCTGCAGTGATGTCCCAAAACTGAGATGCCTGACCTGTAACAACCACAACCATCTTCCTTTGTGCTAGGTATGACTCCAACCAGTGGAGAATTTTCTCCCTGCTTCACATCGACTCTGATTTTGCTAGGGCTCCTTGATGCCAGTCTTGATCAAATGCTGCGTTGGTGTCCAGGGCAGTCGCTCTCACCTCAACTCTGTAGTTCAGCTCTTTTGTCCATGTTTTTGGACCAAGGCTGTAATGAGGTCAGGAATCTGACTGGACCTGGCAGAACCCAAACTGGGCATCAGTGAGCAGGATGTTAATGAGTAAGTGCAACTTATAGTCCTGCCAATGACCCCGTCCATCAATTTGTTGATGATTGAGAGTAGCCTGATGGGGTTGTAATTGGCCGGGTTCAAATTTCCACATTGCCAGTATTGTAGCTGTACCGGAAAACCTTGGCTCAGCACACAGCTAGTTCTGGAGCACAAGTCTTCAGTACTACTGCCAGAAAATTGATAGGGCCCATAGCCTTTGTAGCAGGCATTGCCTTCAGCCGTTTCTTAATATCATGTGGAGTGAATTGAATTGGCTGAAGACTGGGGAGCTCCAGGGGAGGCCAAGATGGATCATCCAGCTGGCTTTTCTGTCTGAAGGTGGTTGCAAATGCTTCAGCTTGGCCTTTTTCCTGTGATCTGCTGGGCTCCTCCATCAGTGAATGTGCATGAGGGAGGGTGGGGTGCAAGGGAGTGAGGGGGCATGTGGTTTGGACAGGATATGACGATGCGAAAGTGTATGTGGCATGTAGGTGGTCTGAGGGTGAGGTTTGAGGGAAGAAGAGGTATGGGGGGATGGAAGTAGCATGAGACAGGGAGTTGCTAAGACAGAGGAAGGGGCACGATTGACGGAGGGGTTTCAAGGACAGTGGGGTATGAGGGAGGAAGGTTGTATGTGGGGGTGTGGTGGGTGAGAGGTGGATTGACACTGAGGGAAGGGCAGATATGTGCATGGCATGCTGTAGGAAAAAGGCAGGGGAGGTGAGAGGTGGTATTAGGAATGGAGTTGTGTTTGGCAGGCAGGGGTATGAGGGATTGATGAAGTATGGGAGAGAGAGTGTGTATGAGAGAGTAGGAAGCATGTGGGCTAGAGAAAGTTTGAGGGAGGTTGGTTATGATGGAGGCAGGGGTGTAAGGGAAGGAGGTGGTGTGAGGGAAGGAGCATTGAAATGTAGGGAGGGGTATTGTTAAGGGAGGGGTGTAGAGAAGGGACAGGGTATGAGGGAGTGGTATGACTGTGGGACTGTATGATGGAAGGAGGGAGTATGACAAAGGGAGCAGAATGAGGCATGGTGGGGGGTGATGAGAGGGGGTAAAAGGGCGGAGGGATGTAAGGGTGGAATAGAGTATGAGGGAGAGGGGCTTATGAGGGAGGGAGAGGTTATGATGGCAGGAGGGTGGCGGAGGATGGAGCAATGGAGGGGGTTGTGTATGAGGAACACGCCTTTAAAAATGATCAGGTTTCTCAAATCTTGTCTCTATTTTCATTGTTTTTGTTGCCTCAGTTGCTATAGAGACTGCAAGCAGGTGGGGCTGGTGTATATCAGGGTCACCTCTGTTACCACAGCTCCAGGCCCCACCACACCCTAACAGGGCCCTTTATTGCCCAATTGCCAGAGTGTCAATGCCGGAAATGTAAAATAAAAAGAGAAGATTCTGGAATCTCTCGGTGATTCACTTCTTCTTCTCATCAGCGAATGAATTTCAGCGTATTCTTTAACTGCTCTCTGAACTTAGTCTGTGTCATGGCATAAATACAAGTGTTTGTGCAGCAACTCAGGAGCTGCAGCATGAAGCCCAATTCCTGCACAAACCAATGCAACTTTATAGCCCAGTACCCCAAATACCACATCCGTCTCCATATAGAGAACACCATTAACATTGCCCACAACAGGATGAAATTCGCAGAGATAGCAAACAGTAAAATGATGGATCTCCTTCGACTCTCCATCGCTGGGTCTCTGGAACTCTCCCCACTGCTGTGAGCCTGGAGTCTCCTGCGGGCTCTGCTGCTCACTAAAATGTGTCTGACGGTGAGAACATTGAGCAGAAAAATTAAAACAAATGGGACACACGGGGTCAGAACATGATGGAGAAACTCGACTATTTTCCAGCTCTGAGAGAAGTTAACGTACATTGTTACATTGCAAAACCAGGGGTTGTTCCGCAGCTTATACAAACCTGTTAACATAAAATACCAGAAAATGTTCTTCAAACAGCTCAGCACAGTCACTGTTCCCAGGACCACAGCTGTTGTTTTCTCAGTGCAATATTTACTTTTCAGCTTCTGGCAACAAATAGCCACAAATCAATCGAAGGTGAAAATGACAGTAAACCAGACAGAACAGTCAGTGGCTGCAAACAGCAGGACAGCATGAATATTACACAGAGGGATGGAATACAGGAAAGCAAACTGTTCATGATAAACAACTGGAATCTGTCTCATTAACAGGTCGAGGATGATGACAAGAAGATCCGCCGTTGCCATTGCCTCCAAGTAACGAGTGACACATTTGGAGAGACCACATTTTCCCCGTGAAAGGGTCACAATTGTTAATGTGTTAACTGTAAGGAAGGGAAATAAACAAGGAAATTATACATCAGGCTGGCAGAAAGTTTACAGGTTTAATTTATGAATTATTTTCCCTGGCCCACATCGCACAACACTATTTACCCTACACACTCCTGACATTACTCATTTCCCTGCACCACAGATATTGTGTCCCTTGCACCCCCAACAATCTACACCACTCCAAATACCCAACACTGCTCATCTCCCCGCATGCCCTACATTGCTCATGCCCACACCCTAGCCACTGATCAGGCTGTATTTACCAACAACATTTCTCACCCCCACCCAAACACTGCTCATCCACACTGCACCCCAGACCTGTGCCCTCCTTCACCCTACATACTGTACATACTACCCCCCTACATGCATAATACTTCTCTCCCAACACCCCCTTGCACACTAGACATTCATCGTTCCCTACACAGCTGACACTGCTCAGCTCCTTCACTCCAAGGATTTTGCATCCTTGACAACCCCAATACTCCTCACTTCCATGCAGGTTCAACACTGCTCACCCTCACCCACACCCATGACACTGCTCGCCACCACACCCCTGACATTGCTCAGTTCCCACATCTCTGCTAATTACCCCGACATCCACCAGCCACAACCCAGACACTGCTCACCATTATGGAACCCTCTGCTTACTTCCCCCTCTCTCACCCTCCTGCAAATTTGATACATAAGAAATTGGAATGGGAGTAAATTACTTGGGCCCATGAGCTGCTCCGCTATTCAATAATATCATGGCTGATCGTCTTGTGTTTTGATTTCGATTCCCATCTAAAACTAAAAGCCTTTGATTCCCTTGCCTTACGAGCATTTATCTACCTCTGCCTTGAAAATTATTCAATGACCCCGCTTCCACCACCTTCTGAAGCAGAGAGTTCCAAAGTTGCACAACCCTCTGAGAGAAAAGAAATTCTCCTCATCTCTGTCCCAAAAGGGCGACCCCTAATTTTAAAACTGTGCCCCCTAGTTCTTGACTCACCCACAAGAGGAAACATCCTTTCCAATTCTACCTTGTCAAGGCCATTCAGGATCTTGTATACTTCAATCAATTCACCCCTCACTCTTCTAAACTCCAGTGGAAACAAGCCCAGTCTGTCCAACCTTTCCTCATAAGACAACCCACTCATTCCAGGTATCAATCTAGTAAACCTACTTTGAACCGTCTCCAATGCATTTATATCTTTCCTTACATAAGGAGACCAAAACTACACACAGTATTCGAGATGCATCTCAACAATGCCCTGTATAACTGAAGCATCACATCCTTACTTTTATGTTCAATCCTTCTCGTAATAAATGATAGCATTCCAATAGCCTTCCTAATTACTTGCTCTACATGCATACTAACTTTTGGTGACGAATGTACCAGAACACCTAGATCCCCCTGCTCCTCAGAATTATGCAGCCCTTCTCCATTTCAGTAATGCTCTGCTTCTTTTCTCCTCATTGATACCAATCACCCCACCCCACTCCCCTACCACAGCTGTCACCCTGCTGCACCCTAGACACAGTTCACCCCTCCTCCACACCCCTAATACTGCCCATATCCCCAATCCCCTGACATTGCTGATAATCCACAACACAATCTGATCTCACCCAACAACCGTGACACTGATCATAAGCCCACTACACCGACACTGATCACACCTGCGTGCACACCAGAGACTGCTCTCAATGCACACATACCTGACAGTAATGGTGCAGAACCTCCAGCACTCCTCATCTCCCCATGCACCCCTAACACTCGTCACCACCCTCCCACTGTGCCAAGCACCGCTCATATCCCCAGACTGCCGGAAATTGCTCAGCCCCAGCCCAGAAAACTCTTATCTACCCGTACTCCAGGCATTGTTTACTACCCCGCGCCCCCAACACTGCTCACCTCCCTGAACCCTACATGCTTATCATCCCTCTGCATTCCTGACACTGGTCATACCCAACCCCTCCGCACGCCCCACCCCCCCTCCCCCCGCCAAACACACAACACAGCTAACCCATTTGTCGCTCATGTTTGCAGACCCAGATTCACTGTAACTTCAGTCCCCGTTCCTCAGCCAGTGTTGGGTCGCCAAATCCTCTGGCCTCCATGAATATAGGCAGCAACTCACAACACAACCCTCCAGAAAACCACTCACGGCACATCCGCTAGCTTGCCAACAGCTGAAATGAGTCAAACGCTCCTCACAAGCAAGTCGGATGCCTGTTCAGTTTTAATGGCACGAGATGGCGGGGAGAAGGTGGGGGGTGTTTTGGCGGGGGGGGGGGGGGGGGGGGGGTGGTTCCTTCTGCTGCTGTACACATGGTCAGCTGAGTATGACTAAAACAGTCATTTAGCGGACGTGCATAGACCATGTTTCACGGACGTGTGCCAAAGCTGTTGAAGTGCCCTGCCCAACACGAAGCATCGCCAGGGCAAACTGGACGTGGCCGGCATTGCAACCAGCACCTCCTTTTGGTTTTTTTGGTCACTGTATTGGCCGCACCAGTGGTTCCCGGAGCCAAAGATTCACGGTCAGGGAGAGGTACTGAGGGAAAGAAATCCACTTTAAAAACGGTACTGAATAAATTCTTAAGGGGAACATCCTTCAGGAATATGGCAAACAGACAGGGGAATGAGACAAATTGGTGGGGTGAGGCCATGGACAGGTTCAAACACGACAATGAGGATATTAACAATGAAGGGCTGTCAGGTCAGGAACCAATGTAGGTCAGTGAGCAGAGGGATGGTGGGTTTGGTGTCAGTTTGGATGTTGGTACCAGAGTTTTAGACGGGCCGCGGGTTATGGAGATTTGTTGCTCTGAGGGTGGCCAGGATAGCGTTAGAATTGTCCATTCTGGATTGAACCAAGGTGCAGGTGAGAGTTTGTGCCCTAGATGGGCTGAGGTAGAGATTGAGGGGGCTGGGGGGTGGGGGGGCGTGCGGGGGAGTAAACAGGAAGGGTGATTGTGCGAATATGGGATTGGAAATAGGATTAGGGTCAAAGGGATTGAGGAAGCTGTGAATAGTCTGGTTCAGTCTCGGTTATTGGCCAGGGAGTGGGACGGAGACAATAGAAAAGGGAAGCAATTTGTGAAAAGACACTGATAGCAAAGGCTTCCATCTTCCCAATATTTAAATAACAGGAGCAGTGATAAAATGAAATGTGATTTACAGTGCATGTAGTTGTCTATAGAGACTGACCAACAGCAAAGACGAGAGTAAATTACAATAACAATTACATTGTTAGCAATAGTTTGTCGAGCTAATGCTTGGATACCAAGACTGACTAGAAGAACAGCGGCAGGACAGAGGGCAGTGTAAATGGCAGAGGAACACAGTCAAACATGGTTTATAGAATTAATAGCTGGATAGGGAGACTCACCAGGAACACCAACTGTAGCGAGGATGGGATAGTAAATTGTTTGAATCATTTTAAGTGAATAATAAATCCGCCCAGTTAATGATAACCAATTATAATTTTCAATAAAAGCATCAAAATAATAGGAGAAACTCCTGCCCAGTGTTGTAACATTCCAGTCTACCATTCTCAGATTCTGACCCATTGTTGTAACATTCCAATCTACAGTTCTCAGATTCTGATCCATTGTTGTAACATTCCAATCTACAGTTCTCAGATTCTGACCCATTGTTGTAACATTCCAATCTACAGTTCTCAGATTCTGATCCATGGTTGTAATATTCCAATCCACTGTTCTCAGATTCTGATTCATTGTTGTAACATTAAAATCTACCATTCTAAGATTCTGATCCATTGTTGTAATAGTCCAATCCACTGTTCTCAGATTCTGACCCATTGTTCTAAAATTCCAATATCTATTCTCCCTCTCTCTGAAGCCACTGAGCCCTGTTAAGGTAGGAATTGATGCTTCCACTGACTATGATAAAACACATTGGAAGGCATCCCTTATTAATAGAAGAGGGTAAACCTTAAGTGTCACAATTAGGATCCATGGAGACTGACATTGATTACAGTCACTGAACAAACTGGTTCATTTAACCTCTTTCAATCCAACACTTATTATGCCCCAATGAAGTAGAATATTTGCCAGTTATGGATGGGATGTGAGAGGGTTGCTGACGGAGGTAAAGGTTGAAGCAGCAGAGGGAGTGGCCATCATGTTTCAATCCACGTCAAATGTGGGAGTGGTGCCAGAGGGCTGGAGGGTTACAAATATTCCATCCTGTTTATAAAAGGAGAGTGGGGGTAAACACTGTAACTGCAGAGCCATTAGTCTAAAGTCAGTGGTGAGGAAATTCTAGGGGCCTCAACCCAAGACAACATTTTTTGTGCCTGGTAAAAAAACCCAAGGCTCAGTAACTAACAAGACCAATGTATAAGTTAATGGAAAATAAAGCCTGATAAACTAGACCTTGGTATTTAATGAAACAATGGAGAGGGCTGATGAGGGTAGTTTGGTTGATGTGATATATATGGGCTTTCACAAGGCGTGTGATTAAATACCATTTAGTAGATTGTTCTGGAAACTGAAGCCCTTGGATTGAGGTGGCAATGTGATTTTGAGACTGGCTAAGACAAAGCAGAGAGCGTTGATGAGTGGTGCTTGTTCAGACTGAAGAGCAGTATGGACAGATGTTCCCCAGGGGGTGGTATGAGAAGCACTGTTTTTTTGGCACATATAAATGACATAAAGGTCATAATTTCAACTCTTATATATGACACGTTATTCAGAAAGGAATTGTGAACAGAGAGGATTGAAGGTGGCAGGGCAAACTAAGAGGATTGTTAAATTAATCTTGAAAAATTTAAGAAATAAATTAGATTAAACACACAATGAAAGGATGACACAACCCCACTAGGCAATAAAAAACAATCTGATGATTTAGTCATTGATAACATAGTTGTCAGTGGGATCTTGCTGTGCACAATTTGCCTGCCAGGCTTCGGACAGTGGCCACACTCTAGAGAGAATGAGCGTCAGATGCGCTGGCCCTAATGTGGCGAAAGGCGACACAGTAATGGAAGTGACCGACTGCTCCCTTCTCACTTTTAAAAGTGCCATTTCAACAAGAATTCCTGGTCTCCTCGAGGGAAGGTCACCCATGGAACATTAAGAAAGACTTGCTTTCTTATAGCGCCTCTCACCGCCTCAGGACATCCCAAACAGCTTCACTGATGGCCAGATATATCGTGCAGCATAGTCACTGTTGCAATGTGGGAAACTGTGCACAGCAACCTCCCACAAACAGCGATGTAGCGAATCAGCAGATCAGCTGTTGTTTCCTAATGATGGTTATGAAGGATAAATGCGTGACGTTGGAAAGATATCCCTTTTGTTCAAAAGATGGCCATTTGATATTTTACATTCCTCTAGGAGGGCAGATGGGGGACTTGGTTTGATATTATATTTGGAAAATGACATACCTGGTAGTGCAGCACTCCCTCAAAACTTACCATTCAACAGTGCAGCATTCCCTCAGTAGTGACACTCTGACAGTGCAGCACTCGCTCAGTACTGACCCTCTGACAGTGCAGCACTCCCTCAGTACTGTCCCTCTGACAGTGCAGCGCTCGCTTAGTACTGACACTCTGACAGTGCAATGCTCGCTCAGTACTGAACCTCCAACAGTGCAGCAGTCCCCAGTACTGACCCTCCGACACTGGAGCATTCCCTCATTACTGACCCTCCGACACTGCAGCATTCCCTCTGTACTGACCCTCTGACACTGCAGCATTCCCTCAGTACTGACCCTTGAAACCTGCTCCAAAGCCTGGAAAACGTGTGCAGCCTTGACAAAAGGAAAACTGCACATGTAGGAGTGATGCTCCCTCGCCAGTGCTGTTAAGAGCCTGGCCGTGAGGTGCAAGACATTCACGGTGTTGCTGTCCGAGCTGGTGATCTTGTCCATGCCACACTCGTCCGCTGTGGTGGTCACCAGGGTCACCCTCTGCTTTACCAAGAGATCGAAAATGTACCCTGACTGCAGCGTGATAAGATTCAAATCTGATCTGTCTCAGGCCCCAGCTCCTCCTTCATGCCAACTCCTCATAGCCCTGCACTCCCCGATATTTCAAAAATCTATCTACCTCCTCTTGAAATGCTTTCAGTGACCTAGCCTCCACACCTCTCTGGGATAGAGATTTCCAGACATTCCCTGCCCTCTGAGGGCAGAAAGTCCTTCGCATCACAGTTTTAAATGGGTGCCCCTTTATTCCGTAACTATGTCCCCCAGTTCAAGATTCCCACACTAGTAGTAGCATCTTCTCAACATCTACTCTGTCAAGACCCTCAGAATCTTATACATTTTAATAAGATCACGCCTCATTCCTCTAGACTTGAATGAATAAAGACCTAGCCACTCATTTTGATATTTTGTGTTGTTCTGTGATGCTGTGAGGCCTCCCTTTGCCCCTTTGGAATATATATTATCTTCATACATGTGTCAAGACAGAACCAGTTGTGAGGTGGACCAACGGCCTGAGCTCAGGACTGAGTGTTAGGAACATGGAGTATGGAGGACATCGGACGAAAGGAGAAGAATTCTGATTGAAGACATCAACTCTGAGGCGAATATGCAAGATTTTTTTTAAAGACTGAACAAGGATTATGTGGACACAGATGTGTCAGGACATGTCATTAGGGTGGTGACTAACCAGCACACACCCTAATAACAGAAGAGGACCTAGACAATGGTGTCTCGGGGACGTGTGAATGGCTTTCCTCCAACCTCGCCAAGGTACAGAAATCACATCCATTGCCGGCAGCTACCTGGGTACAGCCCCCCTCCTCCCCCTTCCCCTCCCCCCACCCCCGCCAGCCGACAGCGGGAAATGGCCGCCTGTCTGTGCTTGGCCCAGGATGGGAGTGATACTCCAATCGGATGGTTTGTTTTAAGACATTCGCTTTTAGGCCGAGACACCAGGGGTATGCAGCCGTAGATCCCCAGGACATTGTGGCTTCAGCCAGCGAATGTGATTGGGTCAGCCACTGGAGGTTGTGTGGAGGATGTGGCATATTCCAAGGTCCAGGTCTACGTGCTGAGGGACGCACTAAAGCTTGGGACAGCCACCGCAAAGGCCCAATGGAGGAAGGTCGCTGTCTTAAACCTTTCAGCCTTAGTGCACCGAGGGCCTGGGAATTGTATAGACCCCTTGGGCTGGTTAACTCACATTGAATGTATTCAGTGAATACTAAATGTATCACAATTGTATTCACAGAGTCACAGAATCACACAGTGCAGAAGAGCCCCTTCCGCACATCGAGTGTGCACGGACACGAGAGAAACACCTGACCTACCTAACTAATCCCATTTACCAGCTCTTGGCCCATAGCCTGGTATGTTATGATGTGCCAAGTGCACATCAAGGAACTTTTTAAAGGATGTGAGTCAACCCGCCTCCACCACCCTCGCAGGCAGCGCTTGGGCTGACAAAGGGCAAGTAGCATTCATTCCATACAGCTGCCAGGCAATGACCATCTCCAACAAGAGACAATCTAACCATCTCCACTTGACATTCATTGGCATTAGCATTAATGAATCCCCCAATATCAACAGCCTGGGGGTTACCATTGACCTGAAACTGAACTGGGCTAGCCATATAAATACTATGGCTACAAGAGCAGGTCAGAGGCTTGGAATCCTGCAGCAAGTAACTCACTTCCTGACCCCCGCAAAGCCTGTCCACCATCTACAAGGCACAAGTCAGGAGTTTGATGCAATACACCCAACTTGCCTGGATGAGAACAGCTCCAAAAACACTCAAGAAAATAAGTACCATCCAGGACATAGCAGCCCACTTCAATGGAACACCATCCACAAACATTTACTCCCTCCACAGCAGTGTGTACCATGTACAAGATGCACTGCAGAAACTCATGAAGGCTTCTTCGACAGTGCCTTCCAAACCTGTGACCTCTACCACCTAGAAAGACAAGGGCAGCAGACACATGGGAACACCACCACCTGCAAGTTCCCCTCCATGCTACACACTACCCTGACTAGGAACCATATTGCCATTCCTTCACTCTCTCTGGGTGAACATCCTGCAACTCCCTCTCTAACAGCGCTGTGATTGTCCCTGATAAGGGTTTCACTATCAATGAAAGTGTTAAAAATTTATCTCATCCAAAATACAGCTAAAAATCCTTTGAAAAAATCATGCAAATCAGTCAGAGTTGTGCAACCATCCAGACCCTGGTCGACCTCCTCAGAACTGAGGAAGACAACAGAAAACTGCACTTGATACTTTTGATTGATAGCTAGCTATTTTTATTTGGTTGAATGTCCTGCTTTCATTTTCTAAGTGGGTTTGAAGTTTGCATTCACTTCTCGATGAACTAATTTGTACTTTGTGCTCAGAATTAGATGAATTAGTTCATCTTGCCTTTACATTCTGTCATATTCAAAACATTATTATCAAGTAATCCAAGATTTCAGTTTAATGTAAAGTATTGGAAAGTTACCATTATAAAAGGTTGTAGCCTCACTCTGCAAATCTCAAGGAACTTAACTCTTCTAGGATTCTCTAATGAAGTCTATGTTCTGAGAGAGGTAGACTCTTCAGTGAGTTAAATTTTGGGATAATAAACTGTGCATATTTTATTCTGAGGTATTTTTGTTTATTATAAATAATCCTGGGAGAGAGAACACATTATTTTAAGACCAAGTCTATAGCTAGCATAGTTGACTAAACTCTTATAACGATTAAAAATTTCTCTCAGTTGAGGATTCAGGCTGACAATCAGTTCAACTCTACCTTGCCAGACTTGTAAAGATAGCAGAACACTAACATCCCTACACGACATGCAGCGGATCAAGAAGGCAACTCACTAGTGCGTTCTCAAGGGGCAATCAGGGATGGGTAATAAATGCTGGTCCAACCAGCATTGTCAGCATCGCATGGACATATAGAAAAAGACTCTGGAACCTACACCAACCCCAACAAGCCTCCCTGTCTCTGTAACCTCCTTCAGCCCATACAACCCTCCCTATCTCTGTAACTGTGTCTAGCAATTACAACCCTCCCTATCTCTATAACCTCCTCCACCTCCTACAACCCTCTCTATCCCTGTAACCTCCTCCAGCCACAACAACCGTTCCTACTACCTCTGTAACCTCCACCAGCCCCTACAACAATACCTCTCTCTGTAACCTCTTCCAGCCCCTACAACACACAATATATCTCTAACCTCCTCCATCCTCTACAACACTCCCTATCTCTGTAACCTCCTCCGGCCATTATAAGTCCCCCTATCTCTCTAAACTTCTCAAGTCTCTACAACCATTCTCTGTCTCTATAATTTCTTCCATCCCCTATGGCCCTCCCTATCCCTGTAACCTCCTCCAACCCCTACAACCCTCCCTATCCCTGTAACCTCCTCCAACCCCTACAACCCTCCCTATCCCTGTAACCACCTCCAGCCCCTACAACCCTCCCTGATCTCTCCATTCCTACATTTCTGGCCTGTTGAGCATCCCCAATTCCAGCTTTCATCGCCTTGGGCCCCAAACTCTGGAATTCCCACCCTAACCCCCTCCACCTCTCTCTCCTCCTTCAAGACTGTCCTTAAATGTTATCTTTTTGCCCAATTCAATGACATAGAAATGAAGGGATAAAAATTCATTTCATGGTTCTTTGCCTGACATTCCTAGGTTAGTTTATCAATTTATAGTTCACTCCATCCTCACAGATATACCTGAAATAATGTTCCATACTGACCAGGAAATCTCACCTCAATTTGATTCACATTCAACTCACTGTGAGATTCCTTTCGTCAAACAAGGAATCTCTCCTAACTTTGGAGACATTTTAGCTCTTACCATGAATATAACAGCATGTAAACTAACAACTGGATAGTGGAATTAATTATGGCTGCAGCGATCCTGAATCCCTGCACACTTCACTGTCTGTTGGCACAGACAGCAGAAGAAAACTTGCGGCATACAATATACTCCAGACCATTCATTGTCCTATTCTCTCCCATCGAAATCGGAACACAAAATATTAACATACGAACGGACGAATTAGGAGCAGGAGGAGGCCACTCGGCCCCTGGATCCTGCTCCACCATTCAATATGATCATGGCTGAGCTCATTGTAACCTCAACCCCACATTCCTGCCTACCCCCGATAACCTTTCACCCCCTTATTAATCAAGAATCTATGCAGCTCTGTCTTAAAAATAATCAAAGATTCTGCTTCCACCGCCTTCTGAGGGAGAGAGTTCCAAAGACTCAAAGCCTCGGAAAGAAAAATAATTCTCATCGTCTCTGTTTTAAGTGGCCGAGCTTTTACTTTTAATCAGTGACCCCCTAGTTCTAGATCCTCCAACAAGAGGGAACAGCCTCACCACATCCACCCTGTCAAGACTCCACAGGGACTTGGACGTTTGTGTATATTATTTATTTTGTAAGAAGGTTTCAAAAAGCACTATCTTGTGGGTGAAGCTTATTAATGTCATTGCTGGCAAGTGTGGAGAGGGCAGGTGAATCACCAGGTACATAGAACATTACCTCACAGGAAGAGGCCATTCAGCCCTTCCTTTTCGTGCCAGCATTTTTCCAGCCAATCGTTCCTTTTCCAGGATACGGTTGGTCCGATAATGCTGATTGGTTTAATGTGTGTATGGCCTTATCTTCATGACGGGTTCATTACATAAGCCAGAAGCACAGCTCCTGGATCCTATCAATTGCGCAAGGCAGCCGGCGTTGAATGAAGTGGAATCATAGCAACTTCCACAGCTTTTGATAACCTCTCTTGTATTCCTCGTAGCTGCAAACACACAGAGTTTGTTCACGAAACCAAGGCAGAAGATGCTGGAAAAGCTCCGCAGGCCCAGCAGCATCTAGGGAGAGAGAAACAAGGGTTAATGTTTCGAGTGCGTACAACTCCTTCTTCAGAGCAGTTCATATGGTCTTGAAGCGTTAACTCTGTCTTTCTCTCCACAGAGGCTGCCAGACCTACTGAGCATTTCCAGCATTTTCTGTTTTTGTTTCAGATTTCCAGCATCCGCAGAATTTTGCTTTTATCGGTTTGTTCATGTTCAACTTGGTACGCAAAGCACTCCACGTATTATTCATCTGCCAGTCTGTCTGTCTGTCTGTCTATTTATCTGTCTATCTATCTATCTTGTTCTCATGTTTTGATTTCAGACAGTGTTGTCATTTATTCTACGAGTAACACCTAATTTAATCTATAATACTATCATCACCATTCCCTTTGTCTTGTGCTCCATGGTCATTTCATCTCTCCTGACCTCTAACCTATCGCTGACCTTTTATTTTGCTCCACTTGCCCTCCCTGCAATTGACAACAGCAGAAAACCCATCACCTTTCTGTCTCTCCCCTGTCCTGACGAAGAGTTGTGTCAGACTGGAACATTGGGCAGAATTTTCTGCCTGTCGGGTGGGTGGGCCTGACCCAATCTTCGGCGGGTGGGGAGACGATCCCTGCTGGAGAAGTGGGCCCCGCCCCCATTTTACCGGGGCGGGACAATTATGGCCTGCCCAGCGTGACGTCCAGCAGGAAGTGCTCTGCATTCCCTGTGCGGGTGGGGGGGGGGAATGTATAAAACCGAGAATGCGCATTCGCACGAAAGAGCGCACCTCTCCCTGAGGCTAAGTGCAGCCTCAGGGAGATTGCCTGGACTTTTAAAAACTATTAAAAATATAGAAAAGAAAAATCCCTTACATGTCCCCTCACGTGACAATGTCACATGAGTTTGGACATGTTGATAATTTGCAGAACAACTTTATTATAACTTTTAAAACCCTACATGAAACCTCATCCTGAAGGTGTGTTCAGAATGTGGTCAGTCAGGTTGACTACCAGCCTGGAAATCCTTCCAATACGTCTAATGGCAGGCGGTAAGAGTGGGAGAGATTCCTGGTCAGCCGTACTGCAGGGGGCGATGGCAAACCACTGCAGTACTTTGCCAAGCAGAGTCATGGGCCAATCCAATGGAGATCCATGGGGTCACCAACACCCTCTCCGGGCAGGGTACATGCAGGAGGAATCTGCAGATCACAGAGCGGGTGCTTTACAAATGCCCAGGATGTGCCTGATCCTTTGAGAGCATAATTCAGAGGCGTCGTCACTGCTCTAATACAGTGAAACACAGTGTTCAATTGATGCACAGCAAGATCCCACAAAGAGCAATGAGCCAAATGACCAGAGAAGTGATAAATATTGTTCCAGGACACAAAGAATGGCCTTTTCCATAGAATAAGTTTAAAATGCATCCACAGTTCACTGGTATAAAGAGCACTCCCTAGATGTGAATGGAATATGATTTACATATATATAATGGTGCCACGAATTATTATTTCTATTGAAATAATTAGCCTGAAGAAGTTAATAAGTGACCCATTTAATAAAAAGTATCACCTTCAGTAACTAGAGTGGAAATGATGAAAATGACCCAGAACAATTTGATCTTGCTTTGATCTTTGATATTCTGCGTGCAGACCAGTGATTCAAACCTCTCCTCCTCAGTGCTCTGTGGATGCTGTCTATCAGTCAGCAAATATATTCATATGGAGGTGCGGCTAGATCCAGAATTTCCAGTTTCCAGTTTTTAAAATAGGAAAATCATTAAACTTCTAAACTACAGCTTGTATGTTAACTTGTTTATTTATCTGTTCCTGGAATGGAGTGTGTTTTATAATAAATCAATAACTTTTTGTGTGTTTACTGAAAAAAGCCTGGTTAGATTCTTTTAATGCTGGGAAAGCAGTGTCAAAGGATAATTATTGGCCACTTTTGTGGGTGAATTAAACATTTAAACTGTTGTTATCACCTATGGAGAAGTGGGGCTAGAGTTAACTGTGCACTCCTCCCATCACGGTCCATAACGATGCTCATTGCCGACCAATTGTTTGGAGCAAATGTATCTTGCCAATTATCAGCCCAAACCTGGATATTGTCCAGGTCCTGCTGCAAATGGTCATGGGCTGCTTCAGGATCTGAGCAGTGGTGAATGGTGCTGAATATTGCGCAATCATCAGTGAATATCCATACTTCGGACCTTATGATGGAAGGAAGGTCATTGATGAAGCAGCTGAAGATGCTTGGGCCGAGGACACTACCCTGAGGTGCTCCTGCAGTGATGTCCCAAAACTGAGATGCCTGACCTGTAACAACCACAACCATCTTCCTTTGTGCTAGGTATGACTCCAACCAGTGGAGAATTTTCTCCCTGCTTCACATCGACTCTGATTTTGCTAGGGCTCCTTGATGCCAGTCTTGATCAAATGCTGCGTTGGTGTCCAGGGCAGTCGCTCTCACCTCAACTCTGTAGTTCAGCTCTTTTGTCCATGTTTTTGGACCAAGGCTGTAATGAGGTCAGGAATCTGACTGGACCTGGCAGAACCCAAACTGGGCATCAGTGAGCAGGATGTTAATGAGTAAGTGCAACTTATAGTCCTGCCAATGACCCCGTCCATCAATTTGTTGATGATTGAGAGTAGCCTGATGGGGTTGTAATTGGCCGGGTTCAAATTTCCACATTGCCAGTATTGTAGCTGTACCGGAAAACCTTGGCTCAGCACACAGCTAGTTCTGGAGCACAAGTCTTCAGTACTACTGCCAGAAAATTGATAGGGCCCATAGCCTTTGTAGCAGGCATTGCCTTCAGCCGTTTCTTAATATCATGTGGAGTGAATTGAATTGGCTGAAGACTGGGGAGCTCCAGGGGAGGCCAAGATGGATCATCCAGCTGGCTTTTCTGTCTGAAGGTGGTTGCAAATGCTTCAGCTTGGCCTTTTTCCTGTGATCTGCTGGGCTCCTCCATCAGTGAATGTGCATGAGGGAGGGTGGGGTGCAAGGGAGTGAGGGGGCATGTGGTTTGGACAGGATATGACGATGCGAAAGTGTATGTGGCATGTAGGTGGTCTGAGGGTGAGGTTTGAGGGAAGAAGAGGTATGGGGGGATGGAAGTAGCATGAGACAGGGAGTTGCTAAGACAGAGGAAGGGGCACGATTGACGGAGGGGTTTCAAGGACAGTGGGGTATGAGGGAGGAAGGTTGTATGTGGGGGTGTGGTGGGTGAGAGGTGGATTGACACTGAGGGAAGGGCAGATATGTGCATGGCATGCTGTAGGAAAAAGGCAGGGGAGGTGAGAGGTGGTATTAGGAATGGAGTTGTGTTTGGCAGGCAGGGGTATGAGGGATTGATGAAGTATGGGAGAGAGAGTGTGTATGAGAGAGTAGGAAGCATGTGGGCTAGAGAAAGTTTGAGGGAGGTTGGTTATGATGGAGGCAGGGGTGTAAGGGAAGGAGGTGGTGTGAGGGAAGGAGCATTGAAATGTAGGGAGGGGTATTGTTAAGGGAGGGGTGTAGAGAAGGGACAGGGTATGAGGGAGTGGTATGACTGTGGGACTGTATGATGGAAGGAGGGAGTATGACAAAGGGAGCAGAATGAGGCATGGTGGGGGGTGATGAGAGGGGGTAAAAGGGCGGAGGGATGTAAGGGTGGAATAGAGTATGAGGGAGAGGGGCTTATGAGGGAGGGAGAGGTTATGATGGCAGGAGGGTGGCGGAGGATGGAGCAATGGAGGGGGTTGTGTATGAGGAACACGCCTTTAAAAATGATCAGGTTTCTCAAATCTTGTCTCTATTTTCATTGTTTTTGTTGCCTCAGTTGCTATAGAGACTGCAAGCAGGTGGGGCTGGTGTATATCAGGGTCACCTCTGTTACCACAGCTCCAGGCCCCACCACACCCTAACAGGGCCCTTTATTGCCCAATTGCCAGAGTGTCAATGCCGGAAATGTAAAATAAAAAGAGAAGATTCTGGAATCTCTCGGTGATTCACTTCTTCTTCTCATCAGCGAATGAATTTCAGCGTATTCTTTAACTGCTCTCTGAACTTAGTCTGTGTCATGGCATAAATACAAGTGTTTGTGCAGCAACTCAGGAGCTGCAGCATGAAGCCCAATTCCTGCACAAACCAATGCAACTTTATAGCCCAGTACCCCAAATACCACATCCGTCTCCATATAGAGAACACCATTAACATTGCCCACAACAGGATGAAATTCGCAGAGATAGCAAACAGTAAAATGATGGATCTCCTTCGACTCTCCATCGCTGGGTCTCTGGAACTCTCCCCACTGCTGTGAGCCTGGAGTCTCCTGCGGGCTCTGCTGCTCACTAAAATGTGTCTGACGGTGAGAACATTGAGCAGAAAAATTAAAACAAATGGGACACACGGGGTCAGAACATGATGGAGAAACTCGACTATTTTCCAGCTCTGAGAGAAGTTAACGTACATTGTTACATTGCAAAACCAGGGGTTGTTCCGCAGCTTATACAAACCTGTTAACATAAAATACCAGAAAATGTTCTTCAAACAGCTCAGCACAGTCACTGTTCCCAGGACCACAGCTGTTGTTTTCTCAGTGCAATATTTACTTTTCAGCTTCTGGCAACAAATAGCCACAAATCAATCGAAGGTGAAAATGACAGTAAACCAGACAGAACAGTCAGTGGCTGCAAACAGCAGGACAGCATGAATATTACACAGAGGGATGGAATACAGGAAAGCAAACTGTTCATGATAAACAACTGGAATCTGTCTCATTAACAGGTCGAGGATGATGACAAGAAGATCCGCCGTTGCCATTGCCTCCAAGTAACGAGTGACACATTTGGAGAGACCACATTTTCCCCGTGAAAGGGTCACAATTGTTAATGTGTTAACTGTAAGGAAGGGAAATAAACAAGGAAATTATACATCAGGCTGGCAGAAAGTTTACAGGTTTAATTTATGAATTATTTTCCCTGGCCCACATCGCACAACACTATTTACCCTACACACTCCTGACATTACTCATTTCCCTGCACCACAGATATTGTGTCCCTTGCACCCCCAACAATCTACACCACTCCAAATACCCAACACTGCTCATCTCCCCGCATGCCCTACATTGCTCATGCCCACACCCTAGCCACTGATCAGGCTGTATTTACCAACAACATTTCTCACCCCCACCCAAACACTGCTCATCCACACTGCACCCCAGACCTGTGCCCTCCTTCACCCTACATACTGTACATACTACCCCCCTACATGCATAATACTTCTCTCCCAACACCCCCTTGCACACTAGACATTCATCGTTCCCTACACAGCTGACACTGCTCAGCTCCTTCACTCCAAGGATTTTGCATCCTTGACAACCCCAATACTCCTCACTTCCATGCAGGTTCAACACTGCTCACCCTCACCCACACCATGACACTGCTCGCCACCACACCCCTGACATTGCTCAGTTCCCACATCTCTGCTAATTACCCCGACATCCACCAGCCACAACCCAGACACTGCTCACCATTATGGAACCCTCTGCTTACTTCCCCCTCTCTCACCCTCCTGCAAATTTGATACATAAGAAATTGGAATGGGAGTAAATTACTTGGGCCCATGAGCTGCTCCGCTATTCAATAATATCATGGCTGATCGTCTTGTGTTTTGATTTCGATTCCCATCTAAAACTAAAAGCCTTTGATTCCCTTGCCTTACGAGCATTTATCTACCTCTGCCTTGAAAATTATTCAATGACCCCGCTTCCACCACCTTCTGAAGCAGAGAGTTCCAAAGTTGCACAACCCTCTGAGAGAAAAGAAATTCTCCTCATCTCTGTCCCAAAAGGGCGACCCCTAATTTTAAAACTGTGCCCCCTAGTTCTTGACTCACCCACAAGAGGAAACATCCTTTCCAATTCTACCTTGTCAAGGCCATTCAGGATCTTGTATACTTCAATCAATTCACCCCTCACTCTTCTAAACTCCAGTGGAAACAAGCCCAGTCTGTCCAACCTTTCCTCATAAGACAACCCACTCATTCCAGGTATCAATCTAGTAAACCTACTTTGAACCGTCTCCAATGCATTTATATCTTTCCTTACATAAGGAGACCAAAACTACACACAGTATTCGAGATGCATCTCAACAATGCCCTGTATAACTGAAGCATCACATCCTTACTTTTATGTTCAATCCTTCTCGTAATAAATGATAGCATTCCAATAGCCTTCCTAATTACTTGCTCTACATGCATACTAACTTTTGGTGACGAATGTACCAGAACACCTAGATCCCCCTGCTCCTCAGAATTATGCAGCCCTTCTCCATTTCAGTAATGCTCTGCTTCTTTTCTCCTCATTGATACCAATCACCCCACCCCACTCCCCTACCACAGCTGTCACCCTGCTGCACCCTAGACACAGTTCACCCCTCCTCCACACCCCTAATACTGCCCATATCCCCAATCCCCTGACATTGCTGATAATCCACAACACAATCTGATCTCACCCAACAACCGTGACACTGATCATAAGCCCACTACACCGACACTGATCACACCTGCGTGCACACCAGAGACTGCTCTCAATGCACACATACCTGACAGTAATGGTGCAGAACCTCCAGCACTCCTCATCTCCCCATGCACCCCTAACACTCGTCACCACCCTCCCACTGTGCCAAGCACCGCTCATATCCCCAGACTGCCGGAAATTGCTCAGCCCCAGCCCAGAAAACTCTTATCTACCCGTACTCCAGGCATTGTTTACTACCCCGCGCCCCCAACACTGCTCACCTCCCTGAACCCTACATGCTTATCATCCCTCTGCATTCCTGACACTGGTCATACCCAACCCCTCCGCACGCCCCACCCCCCCTCCCCCCGCCAAACACACAACACAGCTAACCCATTTGTCGCTCATGTTTGCAGACCCAGATTCACTGTAACTTCAGTCCCCGTTCCTCAGCCAGTGTTGGGTCGCCAAATCCTCTGGCCTCCATGAATATAGGCAGCAACTCACAACACAACCCTCCAGAAAACCACTCACGGCACATCCGCTAGCTTGCCAACAGCTGAAGTGAGTCAAACGCTCCTCAGAAGCAAGTCGGATGCCTGTTCAGTTTTAATGGCACGAGATGGCGGGGAGAAGGTGGGGGGTGTTTTGGCGGGGGGGGGGGGGGTGGTTCCTTCTGCTGCTGTACACATGGTCAGCTGAGTATGACTAAAACAGTCATTTAGCGGACGTGCATAGACCATGTTTCACGGACGTGTGCCAAAGCTGTTGAAGTGCCCTGCCCAACACGAAGCATCGCCAGGGCAAACTGGACGTGGCCGGCATTGCAACCAGCACCTCCTTTTGGTTTTTTTGGTCACTGTATTGGCCGCACCAGTGGTTCCCGGAGCCAAAGATTCACGGTCAGGGAGAGGTACTGAGGGAAAGAAATCCACTTTAAAAACGGTACTGAATAAATTCTTAAGGGGAACATCCTTCAGGAATATGGCAAACAGACAGGGGAATGAGACAAATTGGTGGGGTGAGGCCATGGACAGGTTCAAACACGACAATGAGGATATTAACAATGAAGGGCTGTCAGGTCAGGAACCAATGTAGGTCAGTGAGCAGAGGGATGGTGGGTTTGGTGTCAGTTTGGATGTTGGTACCAGAGTTTTAGACGGGCCGCGGGTTATGGAGATTTGTTGCTCTGAGGGTGGCCAGGATAGCGTTAGAATTGTCCATTCTGGATTGAACCAAGGTGCAGGTGAGAGTTTGTGCCCTAGATGGGCTGAGGTAGAGATTGAGGGGGCTGGGGGGTGGGGGGGCGTGCGGGGGAGTAAACAGGAAGGGTGATTGTGCGAATATGGGATTGGAAATAGGATTAGGGTCAAAGGGATTGAGGAAGCTGTGAATAGTCTGGTTCAGTCTCGGTTATTGGCCAGGGAGTGGGACGGAGACAATAGAAAAGGGAAGCAATTTGTGAAAAGACACTGATAGCAAAGGCTTCCATCTTCCCAATATTTAAATAACAGGAGCAGTGATAAAATGAAATGTGATTTACAGTGCATGTAGTTGTCTATAGAGACTGACCAACAGCAAAGACGAGAGTAAATTACAATAACAATTACATTGTTAGCAATAGTTTGTCGAGCTAATGCTTGGATACCAAGACTGACTAGAAGAACAGCGGCAGGACAGAGGGCAGTGTAAATGGCAGAGGAACACAGTCAAACATGGTTTATAGAATTAATAGCTGGATAGGGAGACTCACCAGGAACACCAACTGTAGCGAGGATGGGATAGTAAATTGTTTGAATCATTTTAAGTGAATAATAAATCCGCCCAGTTAATGATAACCAATTATAATTTTCAATAAAAGCATCAAAATAATAGGAGAAACTCCTGCCCAGTGTTGTAACATTCCAGTCTACCATTCTCAGATTCTGACCCATTGTTGTAACATTCCAATCTACAGTTCTCAGATTCTGATCCATTGTTGTAACATTCCAATCTACAGTTCTCAGATTCTGACCCATTGTTGTAACATTCCAATCTACAGTTCTCAGATTCTGATCCATGGTTGTAATATTCCAATCCACTGTTCTCAGATTCTGATTCATTGTTGTAACATTAAAATCTACCATTCTAAGATTCTGATCCATTGTTGTAATAGTCCAATCCACTGTTCTCAGATTCTGACCCATTGTTCTAAAATTCCAATATCTATTCTCCCTCTCTCTGAAGCCACTGAGCCCTGTTAAGGTAGGAATTGATGCTTCCACTGACTATGATAAAACACATTGGAAGGCATCCCTTATTAATAGAAGAGGGTAAACCTTAAGTGTCACAATTAGGATCCATGGAGACTGACATTGATTACAGTCACTGAACAAACTGGTTCATTTAACCTCTTTCAATCCAACACTTATTATGCCCCAATGAAGTAGAATATTTGCCAGTTATGGATGGGATGTGAGAGGGTTGCTGACGGAGGTAAAGGTTGAAGCAGCAGAGGGAGTGGCCATCATGTTTCAATCCACGTCAAATGTGGGAGTGGTGCCAGAGGGCTGGAGGGTTACAAATATTCCATCCTGTTTATAAAAGGAGAGTGGGGGTAAACACTGTAACTGCAGAGCCATTAGTCTAAAGTCAGTGGTGAGGAAATTCTAGGGGCCTCAACCCAAGACAACATTTTTTGTGCCTGGTAAAAAAACCCAAGGCTCAGTAACTAACAAGACCAATGTATAAGTTAATGGAAAATAAAGCCTGATAAACTAGACCTTGGTATTTAATGAAACAATGGAGAGGGCTGATGAGGGTAGTTTGGTTGATGTGATATATATGGGCTTTCACAAGGCGTGTGATTAAATACCATTTAGTAGATTGTTCTGGAAACTGAAGCCCTTGGATTGAGGTGGCAATGTGATTTTGAGACTGGCTAAGACAAAGCAGAGAGCGTTGATGAGTGGTGCTTGTTCAGACTGAAGAGCAGTATGGACAGATGTTCCCCAGGGGGTGGTATGAGAAGCACTGTTTTTTTGGCACATATAAATGACATAAAGGTCATAATTTCAACTCTTATATATGACACGTTATTCAGAAAGGAATTGTGAACAGAGAGGATTGAAGGTGGCAGGGCAAACTAAGAGGATTGTTAAATTAATCTTGAAAAATTTAAGAAATAAATTAGATTAAACACACAATGAAAGGATGACACAACCCCACTAGGCAATAAAAAACAATCTGATGATTTAGTCATTGATAACATAGTTGTCAGTGGGATCTTGCTGTGCACAATTTGCCTGCCAGGCTTCGGACAGTGGCCACACTCTAGAGAGAATGAGCGTCAGATGCGCTGGCCCTAATGTGGCGAAAGGCGACACAGTAATGGAAGTGACCGACTGCTCCCTTCTCACTTTTAAAAGTGCCATTTCAACAAGAATTCCTGGTCTCCTCGAGGGAAGGTCACCCATGGAACATTAAGAAAGACTTGCTTTCTTATAGCGCCTCTCACCGCCTCAGGACATCCCAAACAGCTTCACTGATGGCCAGATATATCGTGCAGCATAGTCACTGTTGCAATGTGGGAAACTGTGCACAGCAACCTCCCACAAACAGCGATGTAGCGAATCAGCAGATCAGCTGTTGTTTCCTAATGATGGTTATGAAGGATAAATGCGTGACGTTGGAAAGATATCCCTTTTGTTCAAAAGATGGCCATTTGATATTTTACATTCCTCTAGGAGGGCAGATGGGGGACTTGGTTTGATATTATATTTGGAAAATGACATACCTGGTAGTGCAGCACTCCCTCAAAACTTACCATTCAACAGTGCAGCATTCCCTCAGTAGTGACACTCTGACAGTGCAGCACTCGCTCAGTACTGACCCTCTGACAGTGCAGCACTCCCTCAGTACTGTCCCTCTGACAGTGCAGCGCTCGCTTAGTACTGACACTCTGACAGTGCAATGCTCGCTCAGTACTGAACCTCCAACAGTGCAGCAGTCCCCAGTACTGACCCTCCGACACTGGAGCATTCCCTCATTACTGACCCTCCGACACTGCAGCATTCCCTCTGTACTGACCCTCTGACACTGCAGCATTCCCTCAGTACTGACCCTTGAAACCTGCTCCAAAGCCTGGAAAACGTGTGCAGCCTTGACAAAAGGAAAACTGCACATGTAGGAGTGATGCTCCCTCGCCAGTGCTGTTAAGAGCCTGGCCGTGAGGTGCAAGACATTCACGGTGTTGCTGTCCGAGCTGGTGATCTTGTCCATGCCACACTCGTCCGCTGTGGTGGTCACCAGGGTCACCCTCTGCTTTACCAAGAGATCGAAAATGTACCCTGACTGCAGCGTGATAAGATTCAAATCTGATCTGTCTCAGGCCCCAGCTCCTCCTTCATGCCAACTCCTCATAGCCCTGCACTCCCCGATATTTCAAAAATCTATCTACCTCCTCTTGAAATGCTTTCAGTGACCTAGCCTCCACACCTCTCTGGGATAGAGATTTCCAGACATTCCCTGCCCTCTGAGGGCAGAAAGTCCTTCGCATCACAGTTTTAAATGGGTGCCCCTTTATTCCGTAACTATGTCCCCCAGTTCAAGATTCCCACACTAGTAGTAGCATCTTCTCAACATCTACTCTGTCAAGACCCTCAGAATCTTATACATTTTAATAAGATCACGCCTCATTCCTCTAGACTTGAATGAATAAAGACCTAGCCACTCATTTTGATATTTTGTGTTGTTCTGTGATGCTGTGAGGCCTCCCTTTGCCCCTTTGGAATATATATTATCTTCATACATGTGTCAAGACAGAACCAGTTGTGAGGTGGACCAACGGCCTGAGCTCAGGACTGAGTGTTAGGAACATGGAGTATGGAGGACATCGGACGAAAGGAGAAGAATTCTGATTGAAGACATCAACTCTGAGGCGAATATGCAAGATTTTTTTTAAAGACTGAACAAGGATTATGTGGACACAGATGTGTCAGGACATGTCATTAGGGTGGTGACTAACCAGCACACACCCTAATAACAGAAGAGGACCTAGACAATGGTGTCTCGGGGACGTGTGAATGGCTTTCCTCCAACCTCGCCAAGGTACAGAAATCACATCCATTGCCGGCAGCTACCTGGGTACAGCCCCCCTCCTCCCCCTTCCCCTCCCCCCACCCCCGCCAGCCGACAGCGGGAAATGGCCGCCTGTCTGTGCTTGGCCCAGGATGGGAGTGATACTCCAATCGGATGGTTTGTTTTAAGACATTCGCTTTTAGGCCGAGACACCAGGGGTATGCAGCCGTAGATCCCCAGGACATTGTGGCTTCAGCCAGCGAATGTGATTGGGTCAGCCACTGGAGGTTGTGTGGAGGATGTGGCATATTCCAAGGTCCAGGTCTACGTGCTGAGGGACGCACTAAAGCTTGGGACAGCCACCGCAAAGGCCCAATGGAGGAAGGTCGCTGTCTTAAACCTTTCAGCCTTAGTGCACCGAGGGCCTGGGAATTGTATAGACCCCTTGGGCTGGTTAACTCACATTGAATGTATTCAGTGAATACTAAATGTATCACAATTGTATTCACAGAGTCACAGAATCACACAGTGCAGAAGAGCCCCTTCCGCACATCGAGTGTGCACGGACACGAGAGAAACACCTGACCTACCTAACTAATCCCATTTACCAGCTCTTGGCCCATAGCCTGGTATGTTATGATGTGCCAAGTGCACATCAAGGAACTTTTTAAAGGATGTGAGTCAACCCGCCTCCACCACCCTCGCAGGCAGCGCTTGGGCTGACAAAGGGCAAGTAGCATTCATTCCATACAGCTGCCAGGCAATGACCATCTCCAACAAGAGACAATCTAACCATCTCCACTTGACATTCATTGGCATTAGCATTAATGAATCCCCCAATATCAACAGCCTGGGGGTTACCATTGACCTGAAACTGAACTGGGCTAGCCATATAAATACTATGGCTACAAGAGCAGGTCAGAGGCTTGGAATCCTGCAGCAAGTAACTCACTTCCTGACCCCCGCAAAGCCTGTCCACCATCTACAAGGCACAAGTCAGGAGTTTGATGCAATACACCCAACTTGCCTGGATGAGAACAGCTCCAAAAACACTCAAGAAAATAAGTACCATCCAGGACATAGCAGCCCACTTCAATGGAACACCATCCACAAACATTTACTCCCTCCACAGCAGTGTGTACCATGTACAAGATGCACTGCAGAAACTCATGAAGGCTTCTTCGACAGTGCCTTCCAAACCTGTGACCTCTACCACCTAGAAAGACAAGGGCAGCAGACACATGGGAACACCACCACCTGCAAGTTCCCCTCCATGCTACACACTACCCTGACTAGGAACCATATTGCCATTCCTTCACTCTCTCTGGGTGAACATCCTGCAACTCCCTCTCTAACAGCGCTGTGATTGTCCCTGATAAGGGTTTGACTCTATCAATGAAAGTGTTAAAAATTTATCTCATCCAAAATACAGCTAAAAATCCTTTGAAAAAATCATGCAAATCAGCCAGAGTTGTGCAACCATCCAGACCCTGGTCGACCTCCTCAGAACTGAGGAAGACAACAGAAAACTGCACTTGATACTTTTGATTGATAGCTAGCTATTTTTATTTGGTTGAATGTCCTGCTTTCATTTTCTAAGTGGGTTTGAAGTTTGCATTCACTTCTCGGTGGATTAATTTGTACTTTGTGCTCAGAATTAGATGAATTAGTTCATCTTGCCTTTACATTCTGTCATATTCAAAACATTATTATCAAGTAATCCAAGATTTCAGTTTAATGTAAAGTATTGGAAAGTTACCATTATAAAAGGTTGTAGCTTCACTCTGCAAATCTCAAGGAACTTAACTCTTCTAGGATTCTCTAATGAAGTCTATGTTCTGAGAGAGGTAGACTCTTCAGTGAGTTAAATTTTGGGATAATAAACTGTGCATATTTTATTCTGAGGTATTTTTGTTTATTATAAATAATCCTGGGAGAGAGAACACATTATTTTAAGACCAAGTCTATAGCTAGCATAGTTGACTAAACTCTTATAACGATTAAAAATTTCTCTCAGTTGAGGATTCAGGCTGACAATCAGTTCAACTCTACCTTGCCAGACTTGTAAAGATAGCAGAACACTAACATCCCTACACGACATGCAGCGGATCAAGAAGTCAACTCACTAGTGCGTTCTCAAGGGGCAATCAGGGATGGGTAATAAATGCTGGTCCAACCAGCATTGTCAGCATCGCATGGACATATAGAAAAAGACTCTGGAACCTACACCAACCCCAACAAGCCTCCCTGTCTCTGTAACCTCCTTCAGCCCATACAACCCTCCCTATCTCTGTAACTGTGTCTAGCAATTACAACCCTCCCTATCTCTATAACCTCCTCCACCTCCTACAACCCTCTCTATCCCTGTAACCTCCTCCAGCCACAACAACCGTTCCTACTACCTCTGTAACCTCCACCAGCCCCTACAACACACAATATCTCTCTAACCTCCTCCATCCTCTACAACACTCCCTATCTCTGTAACCTCCTCCAGACATTATAAGTCCCCCTATCTCTCTAAACTCCTCAAGTCTCTACAACCATTCTCTGGCTCTGTAATTTCTTCCATCCCCTATGGCCCTCCCTATCCCTGTAACCTCCTCCAACCCCTACAACCCTCCCTATCCCTGTAACCACCTCCAGCCCCTACAAGCCTCCCTGATCTCTCCATTCCTACATTTCTGGCCTGTTGAGCATCCCCAATTCCAGCTTTCATCGCCTTGGGCCCCAATCTCTGGAATTCCCACCCTAACCCCCTCCACCTCTCTCTCCTCCTTCAAGACTGTCCTTAAATGTTATCTTTTTGCCCAATTCAATGACATAGAAATGAAGGGATAAAAATTCATTTCATGGTTCTTTGCCTGACATTCCTAGGTTAGTTTATCAATTTATAGTTCACTCCATCCTCACAGATATACCTGAAATAATGTTCCATACTGACCAGGAAATCTCACCTCAATTTGATTCACATTCAACTCACTGTGAGATTCCTTTCGTCAAACAAGGAATCTCTCCTAACCTTGGAGACATTTTAGCTCTTACCATGAATATAACAGCATGTAAACTAACAACTGGATAGTGGAATTAATTATGGCCGCAGCGATCCTGAATCCCTGCACACTTCACTGTCTGTTGGCACAGACAGCAGAAGAAAACTTGCGGCATACAATATACTCCAGACCATTCATTGTCCTATTCTCTCCCATCGAAATCGGAACACAAAATATTAACATACGAACGGACGAATTAGGAGCAGGAGGAGGCCACTCGGCCCCTGGATCCTGCTCCACCATTCAATATGATCATGGCTGAGCTCATTGTAACCTCAACCCCACATTCCTGCCTACCCCCGATAACCTTTCACCCCCTTGTTAATCAAGAATCTATGCAGCTCTGTCTTAAAAATATTCAAAGACTCTGCTTCCACCGCCTTCTGAGGGAGAGAGTTCCAAAGACTCAAAGCCTCGGAAAGAAAAATAATTCTCATCGTCTCTGTTTTAAGTGGCCGAGCTTTTACTTTTAAGCAGTGACCCCCTAGTTCTAGATCCTCCAACAAGAGGGAACAGCCTCACCACATCCACCCTGTCAAGACTCCACAGGGACTTGGACGTTTGTGTATATTATTTATTTTGTAAGAAGGTTTCAAAAAGCACTATCTTGTGGGTGAAGCTTATTAATGTCATTGCTGGCAAGTGTGGAGAGGGCAGGTGAATCACCAGGTACATAGAACATTACCTCACAGGAAGAGGCCGTTCAGCCCTTCCTTTTCGTGCCAGCATTTTTCCAGCCAATCGTTCCTTTTCCAGGATACGGTTGGTCCGATAATGCTGTTTGGTTTAATGTGTGTATGGCCTTATCTTCATGACGGGTTCATTACATAAGCCAGAAGCACAGCTCCTGGATCCTATCAATTGCGCAAGGCAGCCGGCGTTGAATGAAGTGGAATCATAGCAACTTCCACAGCTTTTGATAACCTCTCTTGTATTCCTCGTAGCTGCAAACATACAGAGTTTGTTCACGAAACCAAGGCAGAAGATGCTGGAAAAGCTCCACAGGCCCAGCAGCATCTAGGGAGAGAGAAACAAGGGTTAATGTTTCGAGTGCGTACGACTCCTTCTTCAGAGCAGGTCATATTGTCTTGAAGCGTTAACTCTGTCTTTCTCTCCACAGAGGCTGCCAGACCTACTGAGCATTTCCAGCATTTTCTGTTTTTGTTTCAGATTTCCAGCATCCGCAGAATTTTGCTTTTATCGGTTTGTTCATGTTCAACTTGGTACGCAAAGCACTCCACGTATTATTCACCTGCCAGTCTGTATGTCTGTCTGTCTATTTATCTGTCTATCTATCTATCTTGTTCTCATGTTTTGATTTCAGACAGTGTTGTCATTTATTCTACGAGTAACACCTAATTTAATCTATAATACTATCATCACCATTCCCTTTGTCTTGTGCTCCATGGTCATTTCATCTCTCCTGACCTCTAACCTATCGCTGACCTTTTATTTTGCTCCACTTGCCCTCCCTGCAATTGACAACAGCAGAAAACCCATCACCTTTCTGTCTCTCCCCTGTCCTGATGAAGAGTTGTGTCAGACTGGAACATTGGGCAGAATTTTCTGCCTGTCGGGTGGGTGGGCCTGACCCAATCTTCGGCGGGTGGGGAGACGATCCCTGCTGGAGAAGTGGGCCCCGCCCCCATTTTACCGGGGCGGGACAATTATGGCCTGCCCAGCGTGACGTCCGGCAGGAAGTGCTCTGCATTCCCTGTGCGGGTGGGGGGGGGAATGTATAAAACCGAGAATGCGCATTCGCACGAAAGAGCGCACATCTCCCTGAGGCTAAGTGCAGCCTCAGGGAGATTGCCTGGACTTTTAAAAACTATTAAAAATATAGAAAAGAAAAATCCCTTACATGTCCCCTCACGTGACAATGTCACATGAGTTTGGACATGTTGATAATTTGCAGAACAACTTTATTATAACTTTTAAAACCCTACATGAAACCTCATCCTGAAGGTGTGTTCAGAATGTGGTCAGTCAGGTTGACTACCAGCCTGGAAATCCTTCCAATACGTCTAATGGCAGGCGGTAAGAGTGGGAGAGATTCCTGGTCAGCCGTACTGCAGGGGGCGATGGCAAACCACTGCAGTACTTTGCCAAGCAGAGTCATGGGCCAATCCAATGGAGATCCATGGGGTCACCAACACCCTCTCCAGGCAGGGTACATGCAGGAGGAATCTGCAGATCACAGAGCGGGTGCTTTACAAATGCCCAGGATGTGCCTGATCCTTTGAGAGCATAATTCAGAGGCGTCGTCACTGCTCTAATACAGTGAAACACAGTGTTCAATTGATGCACAGCAAGATCCCACAAAGAGCAATGAGCCAAATGACCAGAGAAGTGATAAATATTGTTCCAGGACACAAAGAAAGGCCTTTACCATAGAATAAGTTTAAAATGCATCCACAGTTCACTGGTATAAAGAGCACTCCCTAGATGTGAATGGAATATGATTTACATATATATAATGGTGCCACGAATTATTATTTCTATTGAAATAATTAGCCTGAAGAAGTTAATAAGTGACCCATTTAATAAAAAGTATCACCTTCAGTAACTAGAGTGGAAATGATGAAAATGTCCCAGAACAATTTGATCTTGCTTTGATCTTTGATATTCTGCGTGCAGACCAGTGATTCAAACCTCTCCTCCTCAGTGCTCTGTGGATGCTGTCTATCAGTCAGCAAATATATTCATATGGAGGTGCGGCTAGATCCAGAATTTCCAGTTTCCAGTTTTCAAAATAGGAAAATCATTAAACTTCTAAAATACAGCTTGTATGTTAACTTGTTTATTTATCTGTTCCTGGAATGGAGTGTGTTTTATAATAAATCAATAACCTTTTGTGTGTTTACTGAAAAAAGCCTGGTTAGATTCTTTTAATGCTGGGAAAGCAGTGTCAAAGGATAATTATTGGCCACTTTTGTGGGTGAATTAAACATTTAAACTGTTGTTATCACCTATGGAGAAGTGGGGCTAGAGTTAACTGTGCACTCCTCCCATCACGGTCCATAACGATGCTCATTGCCGACCAATTGTTTGGAGCAAATGTATCTTGCCAATTATCAGCCCAAACCTGGATATTGTCCAGGTCCTGCTGCAAATGGTCATGGGCTGCTTCAGGATCTGAGCAGTGTTGAATGGTGCTGAATATTGCGCAATCATCAGTGAATATCCATACTTCGGACCTTATGATGGAAGGAAGGTCATTGATGAAGCAGCTGAAGATGCTTGGGCCGAGGACACTACCCTGAGGTGCTCCTGCAGTGATGTCCCAAAACTGAGATGCCTGACCTGTAACAACCACAACCATCTTCCTTTGTGCTAGGTATGACTCCAACCAGTGGAGAATTTTCTCCCTGCTTCACATCGACTCTGATTTTGCTAGGGCTCCTTGATGCCAGTCTTGATCAAATGCTGCGTTGGTGTCCAGGGCAGTCGCTCTCACCTCAACTCTGTAGTTCAGCTCTTTTGTCCATGTTTTTGGACCAAGGCTGTAATGAGGTCAGGAATCTGACTGGACCTGGCAGAACCCAAACTGGGCATCAGTGAGCAGGATGTTAATGAGTAAGTGCAACTTATAGTCCTGCCAATGACCCCGTCCATCAATTTGTTGATGATTGAGAGTAGCCTGATGGGGTTGTAATTGGCCGGGTTCAAATTTCCACATTGCCAGTATTGTAGCTGTACCGGAAAACCTTGGCTCAGCACACAGCTAGTTCTGGAGCACAAGTCTTCAGTACTACTGCCAGAAAATTGATAGGGCCCATAGCCTTTGTAGCAGGCATTGCCTTCAGCCGTTTCTTAATATCATGTGGAGTGAATTGAATTGGCTGAAGACTGGGGAGCTCCAGGGGAGGCCAAGATGGATCATCCAGCTGGCTTTTCTGTCTGAAGGTGGTTGCAAATGCTTCAGCTTGGCCTTTTTCCTGTGATCTGCTGGGCTCCTCCATCAGTGAATGTGCATGAGGGAGGGTGGGGTGCAAGGGAGTGAGGGGGCATGTGGTTTGGACAGGATATGACGATGCGAAAGTGTATGTGGCATGTAGGTGGTCTGAGGGTGAGGTTTGAGGGAAGAAGAGGTATGGGGGGATGGAAGTAGCATGAGACAGGGAGTTGCTAAGACAGAGGAAGGGGCACGATTGACGGAGGGGTTTCAAGGACAGTGGGGTATGAGGGAGGAAGGTTGTATGTGGGGGTGTGGTGGGTGAGAGGTGGATTGACACTGAGGGAAGGGCAGATATGTGCATGGCATGCTGTAGGAAAAAGGCAGGGGAGGTGAGAGGTGGTATTAGGAATGGAGTTGTGTTTGGCAGGCAGGGGTATGAGGGATTGATGAAGTATGGGAGAGAGAGTGTGTATGAGAGAGTAGGAAGCATGTGGGCTAGAGAAAGTTTGAGGGAGGTTGGTTATGATGGAGGCAGGGGTGTAAGGGAAGGAGGTGGTGTGAGGGAAGGAGCATTGAAATGTAGGGAGGGGTATTGTTAAGGGAGGGGTGTAGAGAAGGGACAGGGTATGAGGGAGTGGTATGACTGTGGGACTGTATGATGGAAGGAGGGAGTATGACAAAGGGAGCAGAATGAGGCATGGTGGGGGGTGATGAGAGGGGGTAAAAGGGCGGAGGGATGTAAGGGTGGAATAGAGTATGAGGGAGAGGGGCTTATGAGGGAGGGAGAGGTTATGATGGCAGGAGGGTGGCGGAGGATGGAGCAATGGAGGGGGTTGTGTATGAGGAACACGCCTTTAAAAATGATCAGGTTTCTCAAATCTTGTCTCTATTTTCATTGTTTTTGTTGCCTCAGTTGCTATAGAGACTGCAAGCAGGTGGGGCTGGTGTATATCAGGGTCACCTCTGTTACCACAGCTCCAGGCCCCACCACACCCTAACAGGGCCCTTTATTGCCCAATTGCCAGAGTGTCAATGCCGGAAATGTAAAATAAAAAGAGAAGATTCTGGAATCTCTCGGTGATTCACTTCTTCTTCTCATCAGCGAATGAATTTCAGCGTATTCTTTAACTGCTCTCTGAACTTAGTCTGTGTCATGGCATAAATACAAGTGTTTGTGCAGCAACTCAGGAGCTGCAGCATGAAGCCCAATTCCTGCACAAACCAATGCAACTTTATAGCCCAGTACCCCAAATACCACATCCGTCTCCATATAGAGAACACCATTAACATTGCCCACAACAGGATGAAATTCGCAGAGATAGCAAACAGTAAAATGATGGATCTCCTTCGACTCTCCATCGCTGGGTCTCTGGAACTCTCCCCACTGCTGTGAGCCTGGAGTCTCCTGCGGGCTCTGCTGCTCACTAAAATGTGTCTGACGGTGAGAACATTGAGCAGAAAAATTAAAACAAATGGGACACACGGGGTCAGAACATGATGGAGAAACTCGACTATTTTCCAGCTCTGAGAGAAGTTAACGTACATTGTTACATTGCAAAACCAGGGGTTGTTCCGCAGCTTATACAAACCTGTTAACATAAAATACCAGAAAATGTTCTTCAAACAGCTCAGCACAGTCACTGTTCCCAGGACCACAGCTGTTGTTTTCTCAGTGCAATATTTACTTTTCAGCTTCTGGCAACAAATAGCCACAAATCAATCGAAGGTGAAAATGACAGTAAACCAGACAGAACAGTCAGTGGCTGCAAACAGCAGGACAGCATGAATATTACACAGAGGGATGGAATACAGGAAAGCAAACTGTTCATGATAAACAACTGGAATCTGTCTCATTAACAGGTCGAGGATGATGACAAGAAGATCCGCCGTTGCCATTGCCTCCAAGTAACGAGTGACACATTTGGAGAGACCACATTTTCCCCGTGAAAGGGTCACAATTGTTAATGTGTTAACTGTAAGGAAGGGAAATAAACAAGGAAATTATACATCAGGCTGGCAGAAAGTTTACAGGTTTAATTTATGAATTATTTTCCCTGGCCCACATCGCACAACACTATTTACCCTACACACTCCTGACATTACTCATTTCCCTGCACCACAGATATTGTGTCCCTTGCACCCCCAACAATCTACACCACTCCAAATACCCAACACTGCTCATCTCCCCGCATGCCCTACATTGCTCATGCCCACACCCTAGCCACTGATCAGGCTGTATTTACCAACAACATTTCTCACCCCCACCCAAACACTGCTCATCCACACTGCACCCCAGACCTGTGCCCTCCTTCACCCTACATACTGTACATACTACCCCCCTACATGCATAATACTTCTCTCCCAACACCCCCTTGCACACTAGACATTCATCGTTCCCTACACAGCTGACACTGCTCAGCTCCTTCACTCCAAGGATTTTGCATCCTTGACAACCCCAATACTCCTCACTTCCATGCAGGTTCAACACTGCTCACCCTCACCCACACCCATGACACTGCTCGCCACCACACCCCTGACATTGCTCAGTTCCCACATCTCTGCTAATTACCCCGACATCCACCAGCCACAACCCAGACACTGCTCACCATTATGGAACCCTCTGCTTACTTCCCCCTCTCTCACCCTCCTGCAAATTTGATACATAAGAAATTGGAATGGGAGTAAATTACTTGGGCCCATGAGCTGCTCCGCTATTCAATAATATCATGGCTGATCGTCTTGTGTTTTGATTTCGATTCCCATCTAAAACTAAAAGCCTTTGATTCCCTTGCCTTACGAGCATTTATCTACCTCTGCCTTGAAAATTATTCAATGACCCCGCTTCCACCACCTTCTGAAGCAGAGAGTTCCAAAGTTGCACAACCCTCTGAGAGAAAAGAAATTCTCCTCATCTCTGTCCCAAAAGGGCGACCCCTAATTTTAAAACTGTGCCCCCTAGTTCTTGACTCACCCACAAGAGGAAACATCCTTTCCAATTCTACCTTGTCAAGGCCATTCAGGATCTTGTATACTTCAATCAATTCACCCCTCACTCTTCTAAACTCCAGTGGAAACAAGCCCAGTCTGTCCAACCTTTCCTCATAAGACAACCCACTCATTCCAGGTATCAATCTAGTAAACCTACTTTGAACCGTCTCCAATGCATTTATATCTTTCCTTACATAAGGAGACCAAAACTACACACAGTATTCGAGATGCATCTCAACAATGCCCTGTATAACTGAAGCATCACATCCTTACTTTTATGTTCAATCCTTCTCGTAATAAATGATAGCATTCCAATAGCCTTCCTAATTACTTGCTCTACATGCATACTAACTTTTGGTGACGAATGTACCAGAACACCTAGATCCCCCTGCTCCTCAGAATTATGCAGCCCTTCTCCATTTCAGTAATGCTCTGCTTCTTTTCTCCTCATTGATACCAATCACCCCACCCCACTCCCCTACCACAGCTGTCACCCTGCTGCACCCTAGACACAGTTCACCCCTCCTCCACACCCCTAATACTGCCCATATCCCCAATCCCCTGACATTGCTGATAATCCACAACACAATCTGATCTCACCCAACAACCGTGACACTGATCATAAGCCCACTACACCGACACTGATCACACCTGCGTGCACACCAGAGACTGCTCTCAATGCACACATACCTGACAGTAATGGTGCAGAACCTCCAGCACTCCTCATCTCCCCATGCACCCCTAACACTCGTCACCACCCTCCCACTGTGCCAAGCACCGCTCATATCCCCAGACTGCCGGAAATTGCTCAGCCCCAGCCCAGAAAACTCTTATCTACCCGTACTCCAGGCATTGTTTACTACCCCGCGCCCCCAACACTGCTCACCTCCCTGAACCCTACATGCTTATCATCCCTCTGCATTCCTGACACTGGTCATACCCAACCCCTCCGCACGCCCCACCCCCCCTCCCCCCGCCAAACACACAACACAGCTAACCCATTTGTCGCTCATGTTTGCAGACCCAGATTCACTGTAACTTCAGTCCCCGTTCCTCAGCCAGTGTTGGGTCGCCAAACCCTCTGGCCTCCATGAATATAGGCAGCAACTCACAACACAACCCTCCAGAAAACCACTCACGGCACATCCGCTAGCTTGCCAACAGCTGAAATGAGTCAAACGCTCCTCACAAGCAAGTCGGATGCCTGTTCAGTTTTAATGGCACGAGATGGCGGGGAGAAGGTGGGGGGTGTTTTGGCGGGGGGGGGGGGGGGGGGGTGGTTCCTTCTGCTGCTGTACACATGGTCAGCTGAGTATGACTAAAACAGTCATTTAGCGGACGTGCATAGACCATGTTTCACGGACGTGTGCCAAAGCTGTTGAAGTGCCCTGCCCAACATGGAGCATCGCCAGGGCAAACTGGACGTGGCCGGCATTGCAACCAGCTCACTGTTATGGTTTTTTGGTCATTGTATTGGCAGCACCGGTGGCTCCCGGAGACAAAGATTCACGGTCAGGGAGAGGTACCAAGGGAAAGAAATCCAGTTTAAAAACGGTACCGAATAAATTCTTAAGGGAAAAAACCTTCCGGAATATGGGAAGCAGACAGGGGAATGGGACAAATTGGAGGGGTGAGGCCATGGACAGGTTCAAACATGACAATGAGGATATGAAAAAGGAAGGGGTGTCAGGTCAGGAAACAATGTAGGTCAGTGAGCAGAGGGATGGTGGGTTTGGTGTCAGTTTGGATGTTGGTACCAGAGTTTTAGACGGGCCGCGGGTTATGGAGATTTGTTGCTCTGAGGGTGGCCAGGATAGCGTTAGAATTGTCCATTCTGGATTGAACCAAGGTGCAGGTCAGGGTTTATGCCGTAGATGGGCTGCGGTAGGGAGTGATGGCGGGCTGGGGGAGCTGCGCAGTCAGTAGACAGGATGGGTGATTGTGCGGATATGGGATTGGAAATCAGATAAGGGTCACAAGGATTGGGGAGGCTGTGAACAGTCTGCTTCAGTCTCGGTTATTGGCCAGGGAGGGGGATGATGACAGTAGAAAAGGGAAGCAATTTGGGAAAAGGAACTGATAGCCAAGGCTTCCATCTTCCCAATATTTAAATAACAGGAGCAATGATACAATGAAATGCGGTTTACAGTGCATGTAGTTGTCTACAGAGACTGACCAACAGCAAAGACGAGAGTAAATTAAAATAACAATTACATTATTAACAATAGTTTGTCGAGCTAATGCTTGGATACCAAGACTGACTAGAGGAACAGCGGCAGGACACAGGGCAGCGTAAATGGCAGAGAAACACAGTCAAACATGGTTTATAGAATTAATAGCTGGATAGGGAAACTCACCAGGAACACCAACTATAGCGAGGATGGGATAGTAAATTGTTTGAATCATTTTCAGTGAATAATAAATCCGCCCAGTTAATGATAACCAATTATAATTTTCAATAAAAGCATCAAAATAATAGGAGAAACTCCTGCCCAGTGTTGTAACATTCCAATCTACCATTCTCAGATTCTGATGCATTGTTGTAACATTCCAATCTACAGTTCTCAGATTCTGATCCATTGTTGTAACATTCCAATCTACAGTTCTCAGATTCTGACCCATTGTTGTAACATTCCAATCTACAGTTCTCAGATTCTGATCCATGGTTGTAATATTCCAATCCACTGTTCTCAGATTCTGATTCATTGTTGTAACATTACAATCTACCGTTCTAAGATTCTGATCCATTGTTGTAATAGTCCAATCCACTGTTCTCAGATTCTGACCCATTGTTCTAAAATTCCAATATCTATTCTCCCTCTCTCTGAAGCCACTGAGCCCTGTTAAGGTAGGAATTGATGCTTCCACTGACTATGATAAAACACATTGGAAGGCATCCCTTATTAATAGAAGAGGGTAAACCTTAAGTGTCACAATTAGGATCCATGGAGACTGACATTGATTACAGTCACTGAACAAACTGGTTCATTTAACCTCTTTCAATCCAACACTTATTATGCCCCAATGAAGTAGAATATTTGCCAGTTATGGATGGGATGTGAGAGGGTTGCTGACGGAGGTAAAGGTTGAAGCAGCAGAGGGAGTGGCCATCATGTTTCAATCCACGTCAAATGTGGGAGTGGTGCCAGAGGGCTGGAGGGTTACAAATATTCCATCCTGTTTATAAAAGGAGAGTGGGGGTAAACACTGTAACTGCAGAGCCATTAGTCTAAAGTCAGTGGTGAGGAAATTCTAGGGGCCTCAACCCAAGACAACATTTTTTGTGCCTGGTAAAAAAACCCAAGGCTCAGTAACTAACAAGACCAATGTATAAGTTAATGGAAAATAAAGCCTGATAAACTAGACCTTGGTATTTAATGAAACAATGGAGAGGGCTGATGAGGGTAGTTTGGTTGATGTGATATATATGGGCTTTCACAAGGCGTGTGATTAAATACCATTTAGTAGATTGTTCTGGAAACTGAAGCCCTTGGATTGAGGTGGCAATGTGATTTTGAGACTGGCTAAGACAAAGCAGAGAGCGTTGATGAGTGGTGCTTGTTCAGACTGAAGAGCAGTATGGACAGATGTTCCCCAGGGGGTGGTATGAGAAGCACTGTTTTTTTGGCACATATAAATGACATAAAGGTCATAATTTCAACTCTTATATATGACACGTTATTCAGAAAGGAATTGTGAACAGAGAGGATTGAAGGTGGCAGGGCAAACTAAGAGGATTGTTAAATTAATCTTGAAAAATTTAAGAAATAAATTAGATTAAACACACAATGAAAGGATGACACAACCCCACTAGGCAATAAAAAACAATCTGATGATTTAGTCATTGATAACATAGTTGTCAGTGGGATCTTGCTGTGCACAATTTGCCTGCCAGGCTTCGGACAGTGGCCACACTCTAGAGAGAATGAGCGTCAGATGCGCTGGCCCTAATGTGGCGAAAGGCGACACAGTAATGGAAGTGACCGACTGCTCCCTTCTCACTTTTAAAAGTGCCATTTCAACAAGAATTCCTGGTCTCCTCGAGGGAAGGTCACCCATGGAACATTAAGAAAGACTTGCTTTCTTATAGCGCCTCTCACCGCCTCAGGACATCCCAAACAGCTTCACTGATGGCCAGATATATCGTGCAGCATAGTCACTGTTGCAATGTGGGAAACTGTGCACAGCAACCTCCCACAAACAGCGATGTAGCGAATCAGCAGATCAGCTGTTGTTTCCTAATGATGGTTATGAAGGATAAATGCGTGACGTTGGAAAGATATCCCTTTTGTTCAAAAGATGGCCATTTGATATTTTACATTCCTCTAGGAGGGCAGATGGGGGACTTGGTTTGATATTATATTTGGAAAATGACATACCTGGTAGTGCAGCACTCCCTCAAAACTTACCATTCAACAGTGCAGCATTCCCTCAGTAGTGACACTCTGACAGTGCAGCACTCGCTCAGTACTGACCCTCTGACAGTGCAGCACTCCCTCAGTACTGTCCCTCTGACAGTGCAGCGCTCGCTTAGTACTGACACTCTGACAGTGCAATGCTCGCTCAGTACTGAACCTCCAACAGTGCAGCAGTCCCCAGTACTGACCCTCCGACACTGGAGCATTCCCTCATTACTGACCCTCCGACACTGCAGCATTCCCTCTGTACTGACCCTCTGACACTGCAGCATTCCCTCAGTACTGACCCTTGAAACCTGCTCCAAAGCCTGGAAAACGTGTGCAGCCTTGACAAAAGGAAAACTGCACATGTAGGAGTGATGCTCCCTCGCCAGTGCTGTTAAGAGCCTGGCCGTGAGGTGCAAGACATTCACGGTGTTGCTGTCCGAGCTGGTGATCTTGTCCATGCCACACTCGTCCGCTGTGGTGGTCACCAGGGTCACCCTCTGCTTTACCAAGAGATCGAAAATGTACCCTGACTGCAGCGTGATAAGATTCAAATCTGATCTGTCTCAGGCCCCAGCTCCTCCTTCATGCCAACTCCTCATAGCCCTGCACTCCCCGATATTTCAAAAATCTATCTACCTCCTCTTGAAATGCTTTCAGTGACCTAGCCTCCACACCTCTCTGGGATAGAGATTTCCAGACATTCCCTGCCCTCTGAGGGCAGAAAGTCCTTCGCATCACAGTTTTAAATGGGTGCCCCTTTATTCCGTAACTATGTCCCCCAGTTCAAGATTCCCACACTAGTAGTAGCATCTTCTCAACATCTACTCTGTCAAGACCCTCAGAATCTTATACATTTTAATAAGATCACGCCTCATTCCTCTAGACTTGAATGAATAAAGACCTAGCCACTCATTTTGATATTTTGTGTTGTTCTGTGATGCTGTGAGGCCTCCCTTTGCCCCTTTGGAATATATATTATCTTCATACATGTGTCAAGACAGAACCAGTTGTGAGGTGGACCAACGGCCTGAGCTCAGGACTGAGTGTTAGGAACATGGAGTATGGAGGACATCGGACGAAAGGAGAAGAATTCTGATTGAAGACATCAACTCTGAGGCGAATATGCAAGATTTTTTTTAAAGACTGAACAAGGATTATGTGGACACAGATGTGTCAGGACATGTCATTAGGGTGGTGACTAACCAGCACACACCCTAATAACAGAAGAGGACCTAGACAATGGTGTCTCGGGGACGTGTGAATGGCTTTCCTCCAACCTCGCCAAGGTACAGAAATCACATCCATTGCCGGCAGCTACCTGGGTACAGCCCCCCTCCTCCCCCTTCCCCTCCCCCCACCCCCGCCAGCCGACAGCGGGAAATGGCCGCCTGTCTGTGCTTGGCCCAGGATGGGAGTGATACTCCAATCGGATGGTTTGTTTTAAGACATTCGCTTTTAGGCCGAGACACCAGGGGTATGCAGCCGTAGATCCCCAGGACATTGTGGCTTCAGCCAGCGAATGTGATTGGGTCAGCCACTGGAGGTTGTGTGGAGGATGTGGCATATTCCAAGGTCCAGGTCTACGTGCTGAGGGACGCACTAAAGCTTGGGACAGCCACCGCAAAGGCCCAATGGAGGAAGGTCGCTGTCTTAAACCTTTCAGCCTTAGTGCACCGAGGGCCTGGGAATTGTATAGACCCCTTGGGCTGGTTAACTCACATTGAATGTATTCAGTGAATACTAAATGTATCACAATTGTATTCACAGAGTCACAGAATCACACAGTGCAGAAGAGCCCCTTCCGCACATCGAGTGTGCACGGACACGAGAGAAACACCTGACCTACCTAACTAATCCCATTTACCAGCTCTTGGCCCATAGCCTGGTATGTTATGATGTGCCAAGTGCACATCAAGGAACTTTTTAAAGGATGTGAGTCAACCCGCCTCCACCACCCTCGCAGGCAGCGCTTGGGCTGACAAAGGGCAAGTAGCATTCATTCCATACAGCTGCCAGGCAATGACCATCTCCAACAAGAGACAATCTAACCATCTCCACTTGACATTCATTGGCATTAGCATTAATGAATCCCCCAATATCAACAGCCTGGGGGTTACCATTGACCTGAAACTGAACTGGGCTAGCCATATAAATACTATGGCTACAAGAGCAGGTCAGAGGCTTGGAATCCTGCAGCAAGTAACTCACTTCCTGACCCCCGCAAAGCCTGTCCACCATCTACAAGGCACAAGTCAGGAGTTTGATGCAATACACCCAACTTGCCTGGATGAGAACAGCTCCAAAAACACTCAAGAAAATAAGTACCATCCAGGACATAGCAGCCCACTTCAATGGAACACCATCCACAAACATTTACTCCCTCCACAGCAGTGTGTACCATGTACAAGATGCACTGCAGAAACTCATGAAGGCTTCTTCGACAGTGCCTTCCAAACCTGTGACCTCTACCACCTAGAAAGACAAGGGCAGCAGACACATGGGAACACCACCACCTGCAAGTTCCCCTCCATGCTACACACTACCCTGACTAGGAACCATATTGCCATTCCTTCACTCTCTCTGGGTGAACATCCTGCAACTCCCTCTCTAACAGCGCTGTGATTGTCCCTGATAAGGGTTTCACTATCAATGAAAGTGTTAAAAATTTATCTCATCCAAAATACAGCTAAAAATCCTTTGAAAAAATCATGCAAATCAGTCAGAGTTGTGCAACCATCCAGACCCTGGTCGACCTCCTCAGAACTGAGGAAGACAACAGAAAACTGCACTTGATACTTTTGATTGATAGCTAGCTATTTTTATTTGGTTGAATGTCCTGCTTTCATTTTCTAAGTGGGTTTGAAGTTTGCATTCACTTCTCGATGAACTAATTTGTACTTTGTGCTCAGAATTAGATGAATTAGTTCATCTTGCCTTTACATTCTGTCATATTCAAAACATTATTATCAAGTAATCCAAGATTTCAGTTTAATGTAAAGTATTGGAAAGTTACCATTATAAAAGGTTGTAGCCTCACTCTGCAAATCTCAAGGAACTTAACTCTTCTAGGATTCTCTAATGAAGTCTATGTTCTGAGAGAGGTAGACTCTTCAGTGAGTTAAATTTTGGGATAATAAACTGTGCATATTTTATTCTGAGGTATTTTTGTTTATTATAAATAATCCTGGGAGAGAGAACACATTATTTTAAGACCAAGTCTATAGCTAGCATAGTTGACTAAACTCTTATAACGATTAAAAATTTCTCTCAGTTGAGGATTCAGGCTGACAATCAGTTCAACTCTACCTTGCCAGACTTGTAAAGATAGCAGAACACTAACATCCCTACACGACATGCAGCGGATCAAGAAGGCAACTCACTAGTGCGTTCTCAAGGGGCAATCAGGGATGGGTAATAAATGCTGGTCCAACCAGCATTGTCAGCATCGCATGGACATATAGAAAAAGACTCTGGAACCTACACCAACCCCAACAAGCCTCCCTGTCTCTGTAACCTCCTTCAGCCCATACAACCCTCCCTATCTCTGTAACTGTGTCTAGCAATTACAACCCTCCCTATCTCTATAACCTCCTCCACCTCCTACAACCCTCTCTATCCCTGTAACCTCCTCCAGCCACAACAACCGTTCCTACTACCTCTGTAACCTCCACCAGCCCCTACAACAATACCTCTCTCTGTAACCTCTTCCAGCCCCTACAACACACAATATATCTCTAACCTCCTCCATCCTCTACAACACTCCCTATCTCTGTAACCTCCTCCGGCCATTATAAGTCCCCCTATCTCTCTAAACTTCTCAAGTCTCTACAACCATTCTCTGTCTCTATAATTTCTTCCATCCCCTATGGCCCTCCCTATCCCTGTAACCTCCTCCAACCCCTACAACCCTCCCTATCCCTGTAACCTCCTCCAACCCCTACAACCCTCCCTATCCCTGTAACCACCTCCAGCCCCTACAACCCTCCCTGATCTCTCCATTCCTACATTTCTGGCCTGTTGAGCATCCCCAATTCCAGCTTTCATCGCCTTGGGCCCCAAACTCTGGAATTCCCACCCTAACCCCCTCCACCTCTCTCTCCTCCTTCAAGACTGTCCTTAAATGTTATCTTTTTGCCCAATTCAATGACATAGAAATGAAGGGATAAAAATTCATTTCATGGTTCTTTGCCTGACATTCCTAGGTTAGTTTATCAATTTATAGTTCACTCCATCCTCACAGATATACCTGAAATAATGTTCCATACTGACCAGGAAATCTCACCTCAATTTGATTCACATTCAACTCACTGTGAGATTCCTTTCGTCAAACAAGGAATCTCTCCTAACTTTGGAGACATTTTAGCTCTTACCATGAATATAACAGCATGTAAACTAACAACTGGATAGTGGAATTAATTATGGCTGCAGCGATCCTGAATCCCTGCACACTTCACTGTCTGTTGGCACAGACAGCAGAAGAAAACTTGCGGCATACAATATACTCCAGACCATTCATTGTCCTATTCTCTCCCATCGAAATCGGAACACAAAATATTAACATACGAACGGACGAATTAGGAGCAGGAGGAGGCCACTCGGCCCCTGGATCCTGCTCCACCATTCAATATGATCATGGCTGAGCTCATTGTAACCTCAACCCCACATTCCTGCCTACCCCCGATAACCTTTCACCCCCTTATTAATCAAGAATCTATGCAGCTCTGTCTTAAAAATAATCAAAGATTCTGCTTCCACCGCCTTCTGAGGGAGAGAGTTCCAAAGACTCAAAGCCTCGGAAAGAAAAATAATTCTCATCGTCTCTGTTTTAAGTGGCCGAGCTTTTACTTTTAATCAGTGACCCCCTAGTTCTAGATCCTCCAACAAGAGGGAACAGCCTCACCACATCCACCCTGTCAAGACTCCACAGGGACTTGGACGTTTGTGTATATTATTTATTTTGTAAGAAGGTTTCAAAAAGCACTATCTTGTGGGTGAAGCTTATTAATGTCATTGCTGGCAAGTGTGGAGAGGGCAGGTGAATCACCAGGTACATAGAACATTACCTCACAGGAAGAGGCCATTCAGCCCTTCCTTTTCGTGCCAGCATTTTTCCAGCCAATCGTTCCTTTTCCAGGATACGGTTGGTCCGATAATGCTGATTGGTTTAATGTGTGTATGGCCTTATCTTCATGACGGGTTCATTACATAAGCCAGAAGCACAGCTCCTGGATCCTATCAATTGCGCAAGGCAGCCGGCGTTGAATGAAGTGGAATCATAGCAACTTCCACAGCTTTTGATAACCTCTCTTGTATTCCTCGTAGCTGCAAACACACAGAGTTTGTTCACGAAACCAAGGCAGAAGATGCTGGAAAAGCTCCGCAGGCCCAGCAGCATCTAGGGAGAGAGAAACAAGGGTTAATGTTTCGAGTGCGTACAACTCCTTCTTCAGAGCAGTTCATATGGTCTTGAAGCGTTAACTCTGTCTTTCTCTCCACAGAGGCTGCCAGACCTACTGAGCATTTCCAGCATTTTCTGTTTTTGTTTCAGATTTCCAGCATCCGCAGAATTTTGCTTTTATCGGTTTGTTCATGTTCAACTTGGTACGCAAAGCACTCCACGTATTATTCATCTGCCAGTCTGTCTGTCTGTCTGTCTATTTATCTGTCTATCTATCTATCTTGTTCTCATGTTTTGATTTCAGACAGTGTTGTCATTTATTCTACGAGTAACACCTAATTTAATCTATAATACTATCATCACCATTCCCTTTGTCTTGTGCTCCATGGTCATTTCATCTCTCCTGACCTCTAACCTATCGCTGACCTTTTATTTTGCTCCACTTGCCCTCCCTGCAATTGACAACAGCAGAAAACCCATCACCTTTCTGTCTCTCCCCTGTCCTGACGAAGAGTTGTGTCAGACTGGAACATTGGGCAGAATTTTCTGCCTGTCGGGTGGGTGGGCCTGACCCAATCTTCGGCGGGTGGGGAGACGATCCCTGCTGGAGAAGTGGGCCCCGCCCCCATTTTACCGGGGCGGGACAATTATGGCCTGCCCAGCGTGACGTCCAGCAGGAAGTGCTCTGCATTCCCTGTGCGGGTGGGGGGGGGAATGTATAAAACCGAGAATGCGCATTCGCACGAAAGAGCGCACCTCTCCCTGAGGCTAAGTGCAGCCTCAGGGAGATTGCCTGGACTTTTAAAAACTATTAAAAATATAGAAAAGAAAAATCCCTTACATGTCCCCTCACGTGACAATGTCACATGAGTTTGGACATGTTGATAATTTGCAGAACAACTTTATTATAACTTTTAAAACCCTACATGAAACCTCATCCTGAAGGTGTGTTCAGAATGTGGTCAGTCAGGTTGACTACCAGCCTGGAAATCCTTCCAATACGTCTAATGGCAGGCGGTAAGAGTGGGAGAGATTCCTGGTCAGCCGTACTGCAGGGGGCGATGGCAAACCACTGCAGTACTTTGCCAAGCAGAGTCATGGGCCAATCCAATGGAGATCCATGGGGTCACCAACACCCTCTCCGGGCAGGGTACATGCAGGAGGAATCTGCAGATCACAGAGCGGGTGCTTTACAAATGCCCAGGATGTGCCTGATCCTTTGAGAGCATAATTCAGAGGCGTCGTCACTGCTCTAATACAGTGAAACACAGTGTTCAATTGATGCACAGCAAGATCCCACAAAGAGCAATGAGCCAAATGACCAGAGAAGTGATAAATATTGTTCCAGGACACAAAGAATGGCCTTTTCCATAGAATAAGTTTAAAATGCATCCACAGTTCACTGGTATAAAGAGCACTCCCTAGATGTGAATGGAATATGATTTACATATATATAATGGTGCCACGAATTATTATTTCTATTGAAATAATTAGCCTGAAGAAGTTAATAAGTGACCCATTTAATAAAAAGTATCACCTTCAGTAACTAGAGTGGAAATGATGAAAATGACCCAGAACAATTTGATCTTGCTTTGATCTTTGATATTCTGCGTGCAGACCAGTGATTCAAACCTCTCCTCCTCAGTGCTCTGTGGATGCTGTCTATCAGTCAGCAAATATATTCATATGGAGGTGCGGCTAGATCCAGAATTTCCAGTTTCCAGTTTTTAAAATAGGAAAATCATTAAACTTCTAAACTACAGCTTGTATGTTAACTTGTTTATTTATCTGTTCCTGGAATGGAGTGTGTTTTATAATAAATCAATAACTTTTTGTGTGTTTACTGAAAAAAGCCTGGTTAGATTCTTTTAATGCTGGGAAAGCAGTGTCAAAGGATAATTATTGGCCACTTTTGTGGGTGAATTAAACATTTAAACTGTTGTTATCACCTATGGAGAAGTGGGGCTAGAGTTAACTGTGCACTCCTCCCATCACGGTCCATAACGATGCTCATTGCCGACCAATTGTTTGGAGCAAATGTATCTTGCCAATTATCAGCCCAAACCTGGATATTGTCCAGGTCCTGCTGCAAATGGTCATGGGCTGCTTCAGGATCTGAGCAGTGGTGAATGGTGCTGAATATTGCGCAATCATCAGTGAATATCCATACTTCGGACCTTATGATGGAAGGAAGGTCATTGATGAAGCAGCTGAAGATGCTTGGGCCGAGGACACTACCCTGAGGTGCTCCTGCAGTGATGTCCCAAAACTGAGATGCCTGACCTGTAACAACCACAACCATCTTCCTTTGTGCTAGGTATGACTCCAACCAGTGGAGAATTTTCTCCCTGCTTCACATCGACTCTGATTTTGCTAGGGCTCCTTGATGCCAGTCTTGATCAAATGCTGCGTTGGTGTCCAGGGCAGTCGCTCTCACCTCAACTCTGTAGTTCAGCTCTTTTGTCCATGTTTTTGGACCAAGGCTGTAATGAGGTCAGGAATCTGACTGGACCTGGCAGAACCCAAACTGGGCATCAGTGAGCAGGATGTTAATGAGTAAGTGCAACTTATAGTCCTGCCAATGACCCCGTCCATCAATTTGTTGATGATTGAGAGTAGCCTGATGGGGTTGTAATTGGCCGGGTTCAAATTTCCACATTGCCAGTATTGTAGCTGTACCGGAAAACCTTGGCTCAGCACACAGCTAGTTCTGGAGCACAAGTCTTCAGTACTACTGCCAGAAAATTGATAGGGCCCATAGCCTTTGTAGCAGGCATTGCCTTCAGCCGTTTCTTAATATCATGTGGAGTGAATTGAATTGGCTGAAGACTGGGAGCTCCAGGGGAGGCCAAGATGGGATCATCCAGCTGGCTTTTCTGTCTGAAGGTGGTTGCAAATGCTTCAGCTTGGCCTTTTTCCTGTGATCTGCTGGGCTCCTCCATCAGTGAATGTGCATGAGGGAGGGTGGGGTGCAAGGGAGTGAGGGGGCATGTGGTTTGGACAGGATATGACGATGCGAAAGTGTATGTGGCATGTAGGTGGTCTGAGGGTGAGGTTTGAGGGAAGAAGAGGTATGGGGGGATGGAAGTAGCATGAGACAGGGAGTTGCTAAGACAGAGGAAGGGGCACGATTGACGGAGGGGTTTCAAGGACAGTGGGGTATGAGGGAGGAAGGTTGTATGTGGGGGTGTGGTGGGTGAGAGGTGGATTGACACTGAGGGAAGGGCAGATATGTGCATGGCATGCTGTAGGAAAAAGGCAGGGGAGGTGAGAGGTGGTATTAGGAATGGAGTTGTGTTTGGCAGGCAGGGGTATGAGGGATTGATGAAGTATGGGAGAGAGAGTGTGTATGAGAGAGTAGGAAGCATGTGGGCTAGAGAAAGTTTGAGGGAGGTTGGTTATGATGGAGGCAGGGGTGTAAGGGAAGGAGGTGGTGTGAGGGAAGGAGCATTGAAATGTAGGGAGGGGTATTGTTAAGGGAGGGGTGTAGAGAAGGGACAGGGTATGAGGGAGTGGTATGACTGTGGGACTGTATGATGGAAGGAGGGAGTATGACAAAGGGAGCAGAATGAGGCATGGTGGGGGGTGATGAGAGGGGGTAAAAGGGCGGAGGGATGTAAGGGTGGAATAGAGTATGAGGGAGAGGGGCTTATGAGGGAGGGAGAGGTTATGATGGCAGGAGGGTGGCGGAGGATGGAGCAATGGAGGGGGTTGTGTATGAGGAACACGCCTTTAAAAATGATCAGGTTTCTCAAATCTTGTCTCTATTTTCATTGTTTTTGTTGCCTCAGTTGCTATAGAGACTGCAAGCAGGTGGGGCTGGTGTATATCAGGGTCACCTCTGTTACCACAGCTCCAGGCCCCACCACACCCTAACAGGGCCCTTTATTGCCCAATTGCCAGAGTGTCAATGCCGGAAATGTAAAATAAAAAGAGAAGATTCTGGAATCTCTCGGTGATTCACTTCTTCTTCTCATCAGCGAATGAATTTCAGCGTATTCTTTAACTGCTCTCTGAACTTAGTCTGTGTCATGGCATAAATACAAGTGTTTGTGCAGCAACTCAGGAGCTGCAGCATGAAGCCCAATTCCTGCACAAACCAATGCAACTTTATAGCCCAGTACCCCAAATACCACATCCGTCTCCATATAGAGAACACCATTAACATTGCCCACAACAGGATGAAATTCGCAGAGATAGCAAACAGTAAAATGATGGATCTCCTTCGACTCTCCATCGCTGGGTCTCTGGAACTCTCCCCACTGCTGTGAGCCTGGAGTCTCCTGCGGGCTCTGCTGCTCACTAAAATGGTCTGACGGTGAGAACATTGAGCAGAAAAAATTAAAACAAATGGGACACACGGGGTCAGAACATGATGGAGAAACTCGACTATTTTCCAGCTCTGAGAGAAGTTAACGTACATTGTTACATTGCAAAACCAGGGGTTGTTCCGCAGCTTATACAAACCTGTTAACATAAAATACCAGAAAATGTTCTTCAAACAGCTCAGCACAGTCACTGTTCCCAGGACCACAGCTGTTGTTTTCTCAGTGCAATATTTACTTTCAGCTTCTGGGCAACAAATAGCCACAAATCAATCGAAGGTGAAAATGACAGTAAACCAGACAGAACAGTCAGTGGCTGCAAACAGCAGGACAGCATGAATATTACACAGAGGGATGGAATACAGGAAAGCAAACTGTTCATGATAAACAACTGGAATCTGTCTCATTAACAGGTCGAGGATGATGACAAGAAGATCCGCCGTTGCCATTGCCTCCAAGTAACGAGTAACACATTTGGAGAGACCACGTTTTCCCTGAGAAAAGGTCACAATTGTCAATGTGTTAACTGTAAGGAAGGGAAATAAACATGTAAATTATACATCAGGCTGTCAGAAAGTTAACAAGTTTAATTTATGATTTATTTTCCCTGACCCACATCGAACAACATTATTTACCCACCACACTCCTGAAACTGCTCATTTCCCAACACTTCAGATATTATGCCCCTTGCACCCCAAACACTGTTCACCACCCCAAATCCCAACACTGCTCACCTCCCTGTATGCCCTACATTGCTCATTCCCACACCTCAGCCACTGCTCATGCTCTATTTACCACCAACATTTCTCACCCCCAACACAAACACTGCTCATCCACACTGCACCCCAGACCTGTGCCCTCTTTCACCTACATACTGCACATACCACCCCTCTACATACATAATACTGCTCTTCCAGCACCCCCTTGCACACCAGACATTCAACACTCCCTACACAGCTGACACTGCTCAGCTCCTTCACTCCAAGGATTTGCATCCTTGACAACCCCAATACTCCTCACTTCCATGCAGGATCAACACTGCTCACCCTCACCCACACCTAGACACTGCTCGCCACCACAACCCTGACATTGCTCAGTTCCCACATCTCTGCTAATTACCCCGACATCCACCAGCCACAACCCAGACACTGCTCACCATTATGGAACCCTCTGCTTACTTCCCCCTCTCTCACCTCCTGCAAATTTGATACATAAGAAATGAATGGGAGAAATTACTTGGGAACAGAGAGGATCCGCAGTCTCTTAATATCAGGCTGAACTTAGAGGATTGTTGAAATTCCCATCTAAAAAAAATTTAAGCTAAATAGAACTTATTAACACACACAATGAAAATTATTCAAACCCCCGGGACGAAAAACAATCTGATGATTTAGTCATTGTTAACATAGTTGTCAGTGGGATCTTTCTGTGCACACTTACCTGCCAAGTTTCGGACAGTAGCCATACTCCATAGAGAAAGTCCTTCAGATGTTATGGCCCTATTGTGGCGAAAGGCGCCTCAATGATGGAAGTTCTTAGTTTTAAGTGACCGACTGCTGACTTCTCACATTTAAAAGTTCCATTTCGACAAGAATTCTCAGTCTCCTCGAGGGAAGGTTACCCATGGAACATTAAGAAAGACTTGCTTTCCTATAGCGCCTCTCACCACCTCAGGACATCCCAAACAGCTTCACTGACGGCCAGATACATCGTGCAGCGTAGTCACTGTTGCAATACAGGACACTGTGCACAGCAGGCTCCCACAAACAGCGTTGTAGCGAATCAGCAGATCAGCTGTCGTTTCCTAATGTTGGTTATGAAGGATAAATGCTGGACTTTGGAAAGATATCCCTTTTCTTCAAAAGAGTAGCCATTTGATATTTTACAATCCTCTAAAAGGACATGGTTTGATATCATATTTGGAAAATGACATCACTGACGGTGCAGCACTCCCTCAGTACTGACCCTCCGACAGTGCAGCACTCCCTCAGTACTGACGCTCCGACAGAGCAGCACTCCCTCAGTACTGACCCTCCAACATTGCAGCACTCCCTCTGCACTGACCCTCTGACAGTGCAGCACTCCCTCAGTACTGACCTTCCGACAGTGCAGCATTCACTCAGTACTGACCCTCCGACAGTGCTGCACTCCCTCAGTACTGACCCTCCGACAGTGCAGCACTCTCTCAAAACTGACCCTCCAACATTGCGGCGCTCCCTCAGTACTGACACTCCAACAGTGCAGCACTCCCTCAGTACTGACCCTCTGACAGTGCAGCACTCCCTCAGTACTGATCCTCCAACCATGCAGTACTGCCTCTGCACTGACCCTCTGACAGTGCAGCACTCCCTCAGTACTGACCGTCCAACAGTGCAGCACTTCCTCAGTACTGACCCTCCGACAGTGCAGCACTCCCTCAGTGCTGATCCTCTGACAGTGCAGCACTCTCTCAAAACTGACCCTCCAACATTGCAGTACTCACTCAATACCGACCCTCTGACAGGGCAGCTCTCCCTCAGTACTGACTGAAAGTGCAGTACTACCTCAGTACTCACCCTCTGACAGTGCAGAACACCCTCAATACTAACCGTCAGACTGTGCAGCTGTCTCTCAGAAATGAATCTCCAACAGTGCAGCACTCCCTCCGTACTGAACCTCTGATAGTGCAGCTCTCCTTCAGAAATGATTCTCCGACAGTGCAGGGTTCCCTCAGTTGTGACCCTCCGATAATGCAGCACTCCCTCAGTACTGACCCTCTGACAGTGCAGCACTCCGTCAGTACTAACAATCTGACAGTGCAGCACTCCCTCAGTACTGACCCTCCGGCAGTGCAACACTCCCTCAGTACTGACCCTCCGGCAGTACAGCACTCCCTCAGTACTGACCCTCCGGCAGTACAGCACTCCCTCACTACTGACCCTCCAGCAGTACAGCACTCCCTCAATACTGACCCTCTGACAGTGCAGCACTCCCTCAGTACTGACCCTCTGACAATGCAGCACTCCCTCTGTACTGACCCTCTGACAGTACAGCACTCCCTCACTACTGACCCTCCAGCAGTACAGCACTCCCTCAATACTGACCCTCTGACAGTGCAGCACTCCCTCAGTACTGACCCTCTGACAGTGCAGCACTCCCTCAGTACTGACCCTCTGACAATGCAGCACTCCCTCAGAACTGACCCTCTGACAGTGCAGCACTCCCTCAGTACTGACCCTCTGACAGTGCAGCACTCCCTCAGTACTGACCCTCTGACAGTGCAGCACTCCCTCTGTACTGACCCTCTGACAGTGCAGCACGCCCTCAGAACTGACCCTCTGACAGTGCAGCACTCCCTCAGTACTGACCCTCTGACAGTACAGCACTCCCTCAGTACTGACCCTCTGACAGTGCAGCACTCCCTCAGTACTGACCCTCTGACAGTGCAGCACTCCTTCAGTACTGACCCTCTGACAGTGCAGCACTCCCTCACTACTGACCCTCTGACAGTGCAGTTCTCTCTCTGGGCTGCACCTGGCCTTAGTTAACATCGACACTTGGGCTGACAAATGACAGTAACACGTGCGCGGCACAAACTCTCCTTGATGATCACATCATGGAAGGAAAGCCCATCACTGGCGCCACCATTGCGAAGCCTTCACCCAACAACATCTTGCGTACAGCTAACATTGACCAGGTGGTGAACTGGAGCCTATCATCAATGTGCCAGTAGGAGCAGGTCAGAGGCTGGGAATCCTGTGGCAAATCAACTCCTGACTCCCCAAAGCCTGTCCACCATGTGCACAGCACAGGTCAGGAGTCTGATGGAATGCTCTCCACTTGCCTGTTTGAGAGGTGGGGGCAGATGCAAGTTTGTTCAGGGAGCCTGACATCACCCAGAGTAAAGCTGCCACCCTCCTGTGCTACTTGACCCTAGACTCAATATCTACGCACCCCATCGCCTCTGTCTCCAGCCTGTATGGGTTATAGGATGAGTTGTAAAAAAGGAACCAAGCCACTTTCACAGCATCTCACTCTGGTGAGAAATCAGTGCTCAAGAAGACTAAGGCTGAAAATGTCACGGGACCATCAGTGTGTGACGTTGATGCCACAACCCTGTCCCATCTTGGACACATCGACCATCCCTTCACCCTGGCTGGGCCAGAATCCTAACTTCCTCCCAGCAGCCCCGAGGGAGTAACCTTTACCACATAGCGACCAAATCACTTCCAAAAGAAGGCCCACCACTACTTTCTCAAGGGATGGATAATCAATATGAAGCTGGGCAGAACCACGAGGACAAGAAAAAAATATGCTCGTCATTCGTCCACTGTGAATTATTTTTTTTGAGGTTGTCACTAGCTGGATAGATAAGGGGGAACTGGTAGATGTAACGTATTTGGATTTTCAGAAGGTTTTTGATAAGATCCCACACAGGAGGTTAGTAAAAAAATTTGGAACTCTTGGGATTGGGTTACACACTGGCATGGAATGAGGTTTGGCTAACAGAGAGAAAACAGAGAGCAGAGATCAACAGACCATTCTCAGGTTGACAGGCAGTGAGGAGGAGTAAAGGTGTCTTACTGTAGTTATATAGAGCCTCGGTGAGACAGTGCCTGGAGTATTGTGTACATTTTTGGTCTTCGCAGCTCAGCATGGATATACTGTCCATAGAGGGAGTGTAATGAAGGTTCACCAAACTAATCCCTTGGATGGCGAGATTGTCGTATGAGGGATAATTAAGGAGACTGGGGCTAAGTTCTCTGGGGCTTAGAAGAATGAGAGATGATCTCGTTGAAGTGTACAAGATTCTTACAGGGTTCGACAGGGGAGATGCAGGAAGGATGTTTCCTCTGGCTTGGGGGGGAGGTGGGGCTGTTTAGTACTGGGGGGGGGGGGGTCACAGACTGAGAAATAGAGCCAGGCCAATAAGGACTGAGATGAGGAGGAATTTCTCCAGCCAGAGAGTGATAAATCTTTGGAATTCTCTGCCCCAGAGGGCTGTGGATTCTCAGGAGGTACAGAGCAGAGTTTGATAGGCTTCTGGATATTAATGGCATCAAGGGATCTGAGTGTCATGTAGGAAGATGGTGTTGAGGTAGAAGATGAGCCATGATCTAGGTAAATAGCAGAGCAGGCTCGAGGGGCTGAATGGCCTACTTCTGCTCCTACATTGCTATGGCCTGAGCTTGACCTTTGGTGGGCGGGATCGGTGGGCCTGGTAGCGGTGGGGAAATGGGCCTTCACTGTCAAACAGCCCCTGACTACGATTTCACGCAGGGTGACCAATGAACTGAGAGCCAACGTGCAGCGCCTGCTGCAAAACCCAGCGCTGCCGGGGTGGGCGCGGGAGGAGGGTGGACGATGACATCTGGCCACCCAGCCAATTCACCGGCCAGCCGTTAAGATTGAACAGGCCAGGAAAAACCAGAGGCAATTGTGCCGTCAATGGGCTTAATTGCCGGCGCGCATGCGTGCGCTTCTGAATCCTGCGTGCGGCCCACCGAGTGAAATACCGCGCGAGGGCGCGATGACGTCAGGACACTGGCCCCACATCTTCACGCATGATCATACGCCTGATGGGGTCTTAAAATTCAGCCCATTTGTGTAATAATTTCACAGGAAAGGGTCATTGAAATTCTTCAGGTTCCACGGTAAATTGTATGTAACAGAGTGATGACCCACCTCGAGGATAAAGACCATTTACAACTGGGAAACTAGAGTGAGGGAGAGAGTTATTGCCTTAGCCAACACAATTTGTCCCTGTTACTTGCTGGTTGCCATGACATCGAGGGAGATATCCTCATAGAGATTTATTTCTTCCTGATGTCACGTTAGCATAAATTAAAATACATTTTATCCATTGTTTGCCAATAATAACCTCAGACTATCATTCTGATAACTTGTGCATATTATGTTGCTGAAGACATGTAAAATTGAGGTAAAGTTAGGCTGAGGTTTGTCATGATCTATGTTCCTCTTTATCATTTTCATATTAGCTACCGTGAGATCATTCTTATATTAGGGGAACACACAGTGTCAAAGAATGGGACATCACAGCAGGAGGCCATTCAGCCCATCATGCCTGCGCCTGCTCCAATTCATTCCACTCTCCCCACACCCTGCTCTTCCCCGGACCCCACCCCCACCCCGACAGTCACGCAAATTACACCCCTTTAAGTGTTTTTCCAAAACCCCTTTTGAAAGTTACCATGAACTGTGCTCCCGCTGCCATTTCAGGCAGCACGTTCCAGATCACAGCAACTCGCTGTGTTCAAAACATTCCCAGAATTTACCTTTCATCTCTACCTGGACCAACAGACCACTAAAGGTTAATATGAAGAAGAGGGTGTGGGGTTGATAAACCCAGAGTCTGGTTCCTGTACTAAAGGGGATCAGTGAAAATAAATCCAGAGTCTGGTTCCTGCATTAACGGGGTTCAGTCAGATAAACCCAGAGTCTCTTTCCTGTATTAAAAGTGTTCAGTGAGAATAAACCTAGAGTCTGGTTCCTCTATTAAAGGGGTTCATCCAGATAAACCCAAAGTTTTTTTCCTGTATTAAAGGTGTTCAGTGAGAATAATCCCAGAGTCTGGTTCCTGTATTAAAGGGGATCAGACAGATAAACCCAGGGACTGATTCCTGTATTAAAGAGGTTCAGTCAGATAAACTCAGTGTCTGGTTCCTGTATTAAAGGGGCTCAGTCAGATAAACCCAGGGTCTGGTCCCTGTATTAAAGGGGTTCAATCAGATAAACCCAGAGTCTGGTTCCTGTTTTAAAGGGGTTCGTCAGATAAACCCAGAGTCTGGTTCCTGTATTAAAGGGGTTCAGTCAGATAAACCAAGATTCTGGTTCCTGTATTAAAGGAGTTCAGTAAGATAAATCCAGGGTCTGGTTTATGTACTAAAGAGGTTCAGTCAGATAAACACAGGGTCTGGTTCCTCTATTACAGGGGTTCAGTCAGATAAACCCAGACTCTGGTTCCTGTATTAAAGGGGTTCAGTCAGATAAACCAAGTGTCTGGTTCTTGTATTAAAGGGGTTCAGTCAGATAAACCCAGGGTCTGGTTCATGTACTTAGGAGGTTCAGTCAGATAAACCCCAGAGCGTGGTTCCTGTATTAAAGGGGTTCAGTCGGATAAACTCAGACTCTGGTTCCTGTATAAAAGGGTTTCAGTCAGATAAACCCAGACTCTGGTTCCTGTATTAGAAGGGTTCAGTCAAATAAACCCAGGATCTGGTTCATGTACTAAAGAAGTTCAGTCAGATAAACACAGAGACTGGTTCCTGTATTAAAGGGGTTCAGAGAGATAAACCCAGGGTCTGGTTCCTGTATTAAGTGGGTTCAGTCAGATAAACCCAGCGTCTGGTACATGTACTAAGGAGGTTCAGTGAGATAAACCCAGAGCCTGGTTCCTGTATTATAGGGGTTCAGTCAGATAAACCCAGACTCTGGTTCCGGTAGTAAAGGGGTTCAGTCAGATAAACCCAGACTCTGGTTCCTGTATTAGAGGGGTTCAGTCAGATAAACCCAGGGTCTGGTTCATGTACTAAGGAGGTTCAGTCAGATAAGCCCAGAGCCTGGTTCCTGTATTAAAGGGGTTCAGGCAGATAAACCCAGTGTCTGCTTCCTCTATTAAAGAGGTTCAGTCAGATAAACACAGGGTCTGGTTCATGTACCAAGGAGGTTCAGGCAGATAAACCCAGAGTCTGGTTCCTTTATTAAAGGGCTTCAGTCTGATAAACCCAGAATCTGGTTCCTGTATTTGAGGGGTTCAGTCAGATAAACCCAGAATCTGGTTCTTGTATTAGAGGGGTTCAGTCAGATAAACCCAGAATCTGGTTCCTGTATTAAAGGGGTTCAGACAGATAAACCCAGAGTCTGGTTCCTATATTAAAGGGCTTCAGTCAGATAAACCCAGAGTCTGGTTCCTGTATTAAGGGGGTATTTGCGGGGAGAGCAGGGCACTGGAGGTATTTGGATATAAGAGACAACATAGGCACAATGGGCCGATTGGCCTCCCTCTGAGCTTTATGGTTGTAGGGGTCCGTGCATATCCGTGCATAGTACAGAACTGAAGGCAATCACCCTCGTCAAAGTAATTTAAATTCAATTAATTAACAAAAATCTGGAATATAAAGTGTATCAGTCATGGTGACTGCACAATTATCATCGATTGTTATAAAAACCCATCTGATTCACTAAGGTCCCTTTAGGGAAGGAAATCTTCTCTCCTTACCTGGTCTGGCCTACATGTGACTCCAGACCCACAGCAACGGGGTTGGCTCCTTAATGCTCTCAATCCACAACCAAATCCCATGAAGTGATAAAAACAATTCGAAACCTCCACTCTCTAGCCTGTATTAGGGGGATTTGGCCAGTAGATAGTGCTGGTGTACACCTAAATTGAGTAATATAAACTAAGCAACGGTGACCAAGGGCAGAAATGGCAAGTCCTTCTTGGAGCAAACTTGAAGTGCAGGCTTGGAAAAAATAAGTTTACAATGAGGATTTGGGTTGCTGTTGCCTGTGGGTAAACTGCTGAGAAACCTGTAATAATTACACCTGGATATGTGAGAGTGCAGCACTCCCTCACCACTTACCCTCCGACAATGCAGCACTCCCTCAGCATTGACCCTCCAACAGTGCAGCACTACCTCAGTATTGACCCTCTGACTGTTCAGCACTCCCTCACCACTGACCTTTCGTAAGTGCAGTAGTCCCTCAATACTGACCTTCTGACAGTGCAGCACTCCCTCAGTACTAACGCTCCGACAGTGGTGCACTCCCTCAGAACTGACCCTCTGACAATGCAGCACTCCCTCAGTAATGACCCTCCGACAGTGCAGCACTCCCTCGGTACTGACCCTCCAACGTTGCAGCACTCCCTCAGTACTGACCCTCTGACAGTGCAGCACTCCCTCAATGCTGACCCTCCGACAATGCAGCACTCCCTCAGTACTGACCCTCCGACAATGCAGTGCTCCCTTAGTACTGACCCTCCGGGACATGCTCCATAATCTGGGAGGAGTGTGTAGCCATTGGAAAACAAATACTGTGCATGTAGGAATGATGCTCCCTCGCCAGTGCAGGTAAGAGCCTGGCCATGAGGTGGGAGACATTCTCAGAGTTGCTGTCCGAGGTGCTGATCTTGTCCATGCCACACTCGTGCACTGTGGTGATCACCAGGGTCACCCTCTGCTTTACCTGAAGATGACAGCCAAAGAAGGTGTGTTCAGACTGTGGCCAAACAGGTTGACTACCAGCCTGGAAATCCTTCCAATACGCCTAATGGCAGGTGGTAAGAAGGGGAGAGTTTCCTGGTCAGATGTACTGCAGGGGGCGATGGCAAACCACTGCAGTACTTTGCCAAGCAGTGTCATGGGCCAGTTCAATGGAGGTCCATGGGGTCAACAACACCCTCTCTGGGCAGGGTACCTGCAGGAGGCATGTGCAGATCACAGAGCGAGTGCTTTACAAATGCCCAGGATGTGCCTGATCCTTTGAGAGCAAACTTCAGAGGTGCAGTCACTGTTGTAAAACAGTGAATCACAGCATCCAATTGATGCACAGCAAGATCCCACAAAGAGCAATGAGACAAATGACCATAGTTGTGATAGTCCATTCCATTCCACAAGTGCTCAGCCCAAAGGCAGGTCTTTGGTTAATATTGAGAGATAAATATTGGTCCAGCACACTGTGAGGAACTCATCTGGAACTTCAAGTGATGGCTTTGGGACCACTAATGGCCACTTGAGAATTCAGTCAGGGCTTTGGTTTAATGCCTCATTGGAAAGAGGGTACCTCCGAGAGAGCAGCACTCACTCAGTAGTCACTGGGCATAAACATGTGGCTCAGAAATGAGAGGGTTACCCACTGAGCCACAGCTGACACAACAGCATCAGTATCATGGGGGGCTGGTGCTGCGGAATGGGTCTGGGAATGGGTTATCATTGAGCAGAAACAAAACTGGAACAGTCATATAAATACTGTGGCTACAAGAACAGGTCAGAAGCTAGGAATTCTGTGGAGAGTAACTCATCTCCTGACTCCACAAAGCCTGTCCACCATCGACAAGGCACAAGTCATGAGTGTGATGGAATACTCCCAACTCGCCAGGATGAGTGCAGCTCTCACAACACTCAGGAAACCTGACACCATCCAGAACAAAGCAATCCATTTGATTGGCACCCCATCCACCATCTTTAACATTCATTCCCCCCACCACCGACACACAGTGTGTACCATCTACAAGATGCACTGCAGCCACTCACCAAGGCTCCTTCAACAGCACCTTCCAAATGTGTAATCTCCATCATCTAGAAAGACAAGGACAGCAGGTGCATGGGAACTCCACCACCTGCAAGTTCCCCTCCAAGCCTCCTATACCGACCAGTCCTTCAATGTCGGTGGGTCTAAATCCTGGAATTCTCTTCCTGCCAGGACAATGGGTGCACTTAAACCACATAGACTAAAACAATTGAATAAAAATATTCAATTGCACCTTCTCAAGAGCAACTAGGGTTGGGTAACAGATACCAGCCTTACAAACAAAGGCCTTCACCATAGAATAAATTTAAAGAGCATCCACATTTCACTTGTATAAAGAATGCTCCTCATATGGGAATGGAATATTATTTACATATATATAATGGTGCCACTAGTTATTACATATATTGGAATAATTAACCTGAGGAGATTAATAAGTGACCCATTTAATAAAAATTCTCACCTTCAGTAACTAGAGTGGAAATGATGAAAATCACCCAGAACAATTTGTTCTTGCTTTGATCTTTGATGTTCTGTGTGCAGACCAGTGACACAAACCTCTCCTCCTCAGTGCTCTGTGGATGCTGTCTATCAGTCAGCAAATATATTCAGGCGGAGGTGTGGCTAGATCCAGAATTCCCAGTTTCAAGTTTTTAAAATAGGAAAATCATTAAAATTCTACACTACAGCTTGTATGTTAACTAGTTTATTAATTTGTTCCTAGAATGGAATTTGTTTTATAAAAAATCAGTAACTTTTGTGCCTTTACTGAAATAAGCCTAGTTAGATTCTTTTAATGCTGAGAATAGCAGTCAAAGGATAATTATTGGCCACTTTTGTGGGTGAATTAAACATTTAAACTATTGTTATCACCTATGGAGAAGTGGGGCTAGAATTAACTGTGCACTCCTCCCATCACGGTCCATAACAACGCTCATTGCCGACCACTTGTGTGGAGCAAATGTATCTTGCCAATTATCAGCCCAAACCTGAATGTTGTCCATGTCTTGCTGCATATGGTCATGGGCTGCTTCAGTATCTGAGGAGTGGTGAATGGTTCTGAATATTGTGCAATCATCAGCAAACATCCCAACTGCAGAACCTATGGTGGAAGGGAGGTCATTGATGAAGCAGCTGAAGATGTTTGGGCCGAGGACACTACCCTGAGGTGCTCCTGCAGTGATGTCCCAAAACTGAGATGCCTGACCTGCAACAACCACAACCATCTTCCTATGTGCTCAGTATGACTCCAACCAGAGGAGAATTTTCTCCCTGCTTCACATCGACTCTGATTTTGCTAGGGCTCCTTGATGCCAGTCTTGATCAAACGCTGCATTGGTGTCCAAGGCAGTCGCTCTCACCTCAACTCTGAAGTTCAGCTCTTTTGTCCATGTGTGGACCAAGTCTGTAATGAGGTCAGGAACCTGACTGGACCTGGCAGAACCCAAACTGAGCATCAGTGAGCAGGTTGTTACTGAGTAAGAGCCATTTATAGTCCTGCCAATGACCCCGTCCATCAATTTGTTGATGATTGAGAGTAGCCTGATGGGGTGGTAATTGGCCGGGTTCAATTTTCCACATTGCCAGTGTTGTAGCTGTACTGGAACACCTTGGCTCAGCACACAGTTAGTTCTGGAGACAAGTCTTCAGTACTACTGCCAGAAGATTGTCAGGTCCCATAGCCTTTGTAGTAGCCAGTGCCTTCAGCTGTTTCTTCATACCATGTGGAGTGAATTGAATTGGCTGAAGACTGGCATCTGTGATGCTGGGGAACTCCAGGGGAGGCCAAGATGGATCATCCAGCTGGCATTTCTTTCTGAAGGTGGTTGCAAATGCTTCAGCTTTGAATTTTTCCTGTGATCTGCAGGGCTCCTCCATCAGGGAATGTGCATGAGGGAGGGTTGGGTACAAGGGAGTGAGGGGGCATGTGGGTTGGATAGGATATGAGGTTCCGAAAGTGCATGTGGGAGGTAGGTGGTCTGAGGGTGAGGTTTGAGGGAAGAAGCGGTATGGGGGGATGGAAGTAGCATGAGAGAGGGAGGCGCTATGACAGAGGAAGGGGCACGAATGAGGGTTTGACGGACAGAGAAGTATGAGGTGAAGGGTATGAGGGAGGCAGGGGGCACAATGGAGGGAAGGTTATGAGTCATTGAGGGGTCTTAAGGAGTGTAAGGGTATAGGTACATTTTTTTGTTAGACTTTGCTTCATTCTATAACACAACACAATGGTTAAACATTCCGTTTTATTTGAAATAATTGTATTAAGAGAACCCAATCAGTTACAATTTATCATAAAACCTTGATTGATTTATGCATTCATTGATTAGAATTGATGAATGAATTTTAATAATGTAGACATTTAAAATCTGTTTTATAATTTATTGTAAAGTCATGCAGGCACATGGTTGTCGGGAGGCAAGGGCAGCATGAATTCCAGTAACCTGTGGAAGTTTAGCATTCTAAGACATAGATACAGCCAACCTTGTCAGATTGTATCAGTGAAATGAATAGCGTTTTATGCAAAATGAACATTGTATCAGCTGTTATGATCCTGTTGGGGACAGTTATCTTTAAAAGCGAAGTCCAAACACCCAGTGATTTAACCAATAGAACCACACCACAGAATTTCATGCTTTCAAGCACATGCAAACTTTATTGTATATGGAACAAATTAAACAAAGCGTCTCAGTTAACACCACAGCTTATATCCACAAATAAATGCCCTTAGGTTTACTTCTTACTTACCCCCATGCTGTGATATCATAAATTTATCTAGAGACCACATGTAAGTATGCTGCAGTCCCTGGGAAATCATTTTAATTCTCCTATGTTCCAGCTATTCTCAGAGGTAATACTTTCATTAACTACCTCTTGACTGTGGGGGCCTCAGTTCCTTGTTCTGGTTGCTTTCCCAAAGCTTCAAAGCTAATCTCCTGGTTGCTTCCTTTTGCCACAAGATTATATGAGGACCACTGTAGATTTTTCCGCTAGCTTAAGGCTAAGCAATCTTCTAAACATTTCTGACCATATGACGTCCAAACTGAGATTAAGACTTACCTGCATTTGATGCAGTGACTGGATGAAGTTAGCCTTTCTTGTTTTACCTGCTCATAGTGCCAGGATAACTGTGATTTAATTTGGCTATCTTCTGTCAGTGAGCTGGGCCCCCCCACTCAAAATCCAAGCTGCAACTAACTAACTTTCAGCAAACACCCAGATCAATGGAAAAAAGAAAACCTCCCTAAGCTCCACTCATCTTTGTAACAACGTGGCATTCTCTGGCATGCCTTTAAATAGACCATCAGGTTAATTATTCCTAATGTAAAATTCCTTCCTTGACCTGAAGGAAGAAATGGATTTTACAACCCTGTAGGATTTACTGAATGCTTTTACATTTATTTAGCTCTAACTCCCAAAAGAAAGCATCTCTCTGGACTGCTCGAACTGCAAGGATCACAGACGTCAAGCATCCACCAAAAGTGCAAATAGCCTTTTGAATTCAGTCCAGTTGCCTGGACTTTTGCAGCTGTATTCTGTATCTCAAGAATGGCATGTTTCATTGTGCTGACTCAACAATGACAGGACCATTTCTTTCAGTGTTTTCTGTCATTAACCCTTTCGAAACTCTGAGATCTCAGTCCTTCCTGTGACAAATTTTGATTTGAAAGTCCTGCAGACACTTTTGCTGCCTCTTTGCTGTCCATTACTGAGGTGGGTACATCAATATCTTTACTTGGAACAGTTTGTTGCTTAACTGGATCACAGACAGACGAAGAGTATTTACTCACAGTAGATCCTATGATCTGTGGCATACCATCTCAAACTGTGTTAAAAAACTAGATTGTCCACTATATCATTTACCAATATAAAATAAGTAATTAAGAATCAATGCCATCAACAATATACCCCTTTATCAGAGCAGAATGGGTTAGATGCACATTTCCTATCAATACCACATACAAATACATCGTCATTCAGTGAACTGTTTGAAATGTCTAAACCTTTTTCCCTCAACAAGATTTGAGCTGAACCTGCATCCCGTAGAATAGCAATCTTACTAGACTCCTGCTTGGACACAAATGGAATGACTTCACTTTCAAATATAAATCCTTTATAAGCCTTTGCCTCTTTATATATTCCCATCATTAGAAGTAATGGGTTTTTCAGGAGCTTCACTCTTTGTTCTAATTTCTGCAGAGAAATTCCAGCTATTCTCACCAATGCCACTGATTTAGACTTTATCAGCCAACAGTTGTCCTTCATATGTCCAATTGTATGAAAAGGAGAACATGTTGGTCTTTCTGACTCACTCTGCAACTTAAGCTTCTCCCGAGCAACTTCATGCTCTCTGACTTCCATTTCTTGTTGAAACTCCCAGTCTCTTTCCTCTTCTCTTTCCTTCATTGTTAACATTCCACTCTGGAGTTCAATCTCAAGTTTTTTTCTGAAGTCCCATTTTCTCTGCTCTTTCATTTCTTCCCTTTTCAAGTTTTGTCATCTGCAACTGCATTTTATCTATCTGGGTTAAACTCTTCTAATTATTAAACAAATTCTGTGCTAGAATATCTACTATTTTTGTTCAAGTCTTAGTGCCTACTTTTATTTCAATCTTCACTTCTCTTTAAATTCTATTAAATGCACTTTGGCTAATTGTTACAAATCACTCCGGGTTGAATCTTCCCTCCCTTCGCCACTGATGAAGTCATTCTGCTTCTCAATGGATACAATCAAAGATCACTGTGAAATCTTGTCTGGACTATAAAAGAGTCAAGGGGTATAAGGAGGGAGCTGGAATATGGCATTCAGATACAGGATCAGCCATGAGCACATTGAATGGTGGAGCAGGGACAAAGGGCCAAATGACCTACTCCTGCTCCTATTTTCTATGGGAAGCATATTTCCCCACTGTAGGGGGGTTGCGCAGGGCCGGGCGCGTGTGGGCGAGTTCCCGATCGGCACACCCAGACGGGGGTGTGTCGCCATTTTAAGTGGGCAGGGCAAATAAGGCCCACCCAGCATTACATCCACCCAGAAGCGCTGTGCCCTCCTTGTGCGGTTTGGGTTGGTGGGGGGAAGTGGGGTTTCCCTGAGTCGGGAGTGTGCTCCTTCACACATGTGCATGAAAGAGCACACAGATCTCCCTGAGGCTATGTGCTGCCGCAGGGAGACCAGCTCAAGTTTGAAAAACAGAATAAACAATAGAAAATTTTACTGACATGTCACCTCATCTTACACTGTCACATGACCCCACCCCTGCTCGCTAACCTAAAATTTCTCCCCTATTTTCCTATGGTAAGTTAAATTTCAGCCAATTGTAATCGAAGTATCCTGTTACCTCATGAACTATCAACAGATGAAATAGGGGCAGGGGTAGGCCATTCGGCCCCTCAATATTGCTCTGCCATTCAATTAAATCATGGCTGATCTGTTTGAGTTCCACATTCTCATCTAACCCCGATAACATTTCATTCTCTTGCCTAACAGGAATCTATATCCACCTTAAAAATATTAAATGACCCCGCCTTCACCATCTCCTGAGGCAGAGAATTCCAAAGTCGCACAACCCTCTGAGAGAAAAAACTTCTCCTCATCTCTGTCCTAAAAGGGCGACCCCTAATTTTAAAACAGTGCCCCCTAGTTCTGGACTCACCCACAAGAGGAAACATCCTTTCCACGTCCACCTTTTCAAGACCATTGAGGATGTTAAATGCTTCAGTCAAATCACCCCGACTCCTCTAAACTCCAGTGGAAACAAGCCCATTCTGCCCAGCCTTTCCTCATAACGGAAACTTGCTTATCCCTGGTATCAATTGAGTAAATTTTCTTTGAACCACCTCCAATGCATTTACATTATTCTTTAAATAAGGAGACCAAAATTGCACACAGTATTCAAGATGCGGTCTCACCAATCCCCTGTATAACTGACACATAACATCCTTACTTTATGTTCAATTCCTCTCATAATAAAGGATGTTAGCCAATTGATTAAATGCTGTAAATGCAAAATAACTTTTTGTGACGCATACACAAGAACTCCTCAATCTCGCTGCAGCTTGGAATTCTGCAGGCATTCTCCATTAAAGTAATACACTGCTTTTTAATTCTACCTGCTAAAGGGAACAACTTCACATTTTCCCACATTACACTACATCTGCCAGATTTTGGCCCACTCTCTCAACTTACTTATACCCGTCTGCAAACTCCTTATGTCTTCTTCACAACATACTTTCCTACCTATCTTTGTGTCATCTACAAATTTAACTGCCATGCCTTTGCTAACCTCATGTAATGATGATGTATCAGGGAGGGATAGGTATGAGAATGGGAGAGTATCGGGATGGAGGGTTGTGAGTGAGGGGGCATGAAAGAGGGCTATGAGGGAGAGAGGGTGTGTGAGGAAGGAAGCAGTGGGGGAGACAGGTTTTATGAATGAGGGAGGGGTATGAGGGAGGAAGTTTGTATGTGGGGGTGTGGTGGTTGAGAGGGGGATTGACGCTGAGTGAAGGGCAGATATGTGCATAGCATGCTGTAGGAAAGAGGCAGGGAAGGTGAGAGGTGGTATTAGGGATGGAGATGTATTAGGTAGGCAGGGTATGAGGCATGGATGAGGTATGGGAGAGAGAGTCTGTATGAGAGAGCAGAAAGCATGTGGGCTAGAGAGAGTTTGAGGGAGGTTGGTTATGATGGAGGCAGGGGTGTAAGGGAAGGAGGTGGTGTGAGTGAAGGAGCATTGCGATGTAGGGAGGGGTATGGTTAAAGGAAGGGTGTGGGGAACGGACAGGGTATGTGTGAGTGGTATGGCTATGCGACTGTGTATGAGGGAGGGAGGGAGTATGACAAAGGGAGCAGAATGAGGCATGGGGGGAGATGAAGAGAGAGGGGTAAAAGGGCTGAGGGATGTAATGGTGGAATAGAGTATGAGGGAGAGGGGCTTATGAGGGAGGGAGAGGTTATGAGGGCAGGAGGAATCCTGAGGATGGAGCAATGGAGGGGGTTGTGTATGAGGAACACGCCTTTAAAAATGATCAGGTTTCCCAAATCTTGTCTCTATTTGTCATTGTTTTTGTTGCCTCAGTTGCTATGGGGACCGCAAGCCGGTGGGGCTGGTGGATATCAGGGTCACCTCTGTTACCACAGCTCCAGGCCCCACCACACCCTGACAGGGCCCTTTATTGCCCAATTGCCAGAGTGTCAATGCCAGAAATGTAAAATAAAAAGAGAAGATTCTGGAAACTCTCGGTGATTCACTTCTTCTTCTCATCAGCGAATGAATTTGAGCGTATTCTTTAACTGCTCTCTGAACTTAGTCTGGGTCATGGCATAAATACAAGTGTTTGTGCAGCAACTCAGGAGCTGCAGCATGAAGCCCAATTCCTGCACAAACCAATGCAACTTTATAGCCCAGTACCCCAAATACCACATCTGTCTCCATATAGAGAACACTATTAACATTGCCCACAACAGGATGAAATTTGCAGAGATAGCAAACAGTAAAATGATGGATCTCCTTCGACTCTCCATCTCTGGGTCTCTGGAACTCTCCCCACTGCTGTGAGCCCGAAGTCTCCTGCGGGCTCTGCTGCTCACTAAAATGTGCCTGACGGTGACAAATCAGAAAAATTAGATTAACCACACAATGAAAAGCTGACACAACCCCACTAGGAAAAAAAAAACAATCTGATGATTTAGTCATTGATAACATAGTTGTCAGTGGTATCTTGCTGTGCAAAAATTGCCTGCCAGGCTTCGGACAGTGGCCACGCTCCAGAGAGAAATGCCTCAGATGCGATGGCCCTAATGTGGTGAAAGACGCCTCAGTAATGGAAGTTTTTGTTGTTCAGTGATCAATTGCTCCCCTCTCACTTTTAAAAGTGCCATTTTGATAAGAATTCTGGGTCTCCTCGAGGAAGGTCACCCTGGGATGGTGAGATTGTCGTATGAGGGAAAGTTAAGGAGACTGGGTCTAAGCTCTCTGGGGCTTAGAAGAATGAGAGGTGATCTCATTGAAGTGTACAAGATTCTCACAGGGCTCGATTGGGGAGATGCAGGAAGGATGTTTGCCCTGGTTTGGGGGGAAGGTGGGGTTTTTTAGTACTGGGGGGGTTACAGACTGAGAATGGGGAGGAATTTCTCCAGCCAGCGAGTGATAAATCTTTGGAATCCTCTACTCCAGAGGGCTGTGGAGGCTCAGTAGGTTCAGAGCAGAGTTTGATAGGCTTCTTGATATCAAAGGCATCAAGGGATCTGAGGGTGGTTTTGGAAGATGGTGTTGAGGTAGAAGTTGATCCATGATCTAGGTAAATAGCAGCGCAGGGTCGAGGGGCTGAATGGCCTACACCTGCTCCTACGTTCCTATGGCCAGAGCTTGACCTTTTGTGGGTGGGCCCAGAAGTGGTGGTGAAATGGGCCCTCACCGTCAATTGTCCCCCGACTACGATTTCAGCGTTAAGCGCCCGCTAGAAAACTCAGCGCTGCTGGGGTGGGCGCGGGAAGAGGGCGGATGATGACATCTGGCCACCCGGCTAATTCACCGGCCAGCCATTAAGATTGGATAGGCCAGGAAAGCCCAGAGGGAATTGTGCCGCCAATGGGCTTAATTGCCGGCGTGCATGCGCGCACTTCCGTATCCTGCATGCGGCCCACCGAGTGAAATACCGCACGAGGGCGATGACATCAGGACACTGGCCCCACATCTTCACACACGATCTTATGCCTGATGGGGTCTTAAAATTCAGCCCATTTGTGTGATAAATTCACAGGAAAGATTCATTGAAATTCTACAGGTTCCACAGTAAATTGTATGTAGCACAGTGATGACCCACCTCGAGGATAAAGACCATTTACAACTGTGACACTAGAGTGAGGGAGAGAGTTACTGCCTTAGCCAACACGATTTGTCCCTGTTACTTGCTGGTTGCCATGACATCGAGGGAGATATCCTCATAGAGATTTATTTCTTACTGATGTCGCGTTAGCATAAATTAAAATACATCTTATCCATTGTTTGCCAATAATAACCTCAGACTATCATTCCGATAACTTGTACATATTATGTTGCTGAAGACATGTAAAATTGAGGTAAAGTCAGGCTGAGGTTTGTCATGAACTATGTTCCTCTTTATCATTTTCATATTAGCTACCGTGAGATCATTCTTATATTAGGGGAACACACAGTGTCAAAGAATGGGACATCACAGCAGGAGGCCATTCAGCCCATCATGCCTGTGCCTGCTCCAATTCAACGCACTCTACCCCCAACCTGCCCTTCCCCCCACTAAAAAAGTCCTGCAAATTACCCCCCTTTAAGTGTTTATCCAAAAACGCTTTTGAAAGTTGCCATAAACTGTGCTCCCGCTGCCATTCCAGGCAGCACGTTCCAGATCACAGCAACTCGCTGTGTTCAACACATTCCCAGAATTTCCCTTTCATCTCTACCAGGACCAACAGACCACAAAGGGTTAATATGAAGAAAAGTGGGGGTTGATAAGCCCAGAGTCTGGTTCCTGTATTAAAGGGGTTCAATCAGAAAATCCCACGGTCTGGTTCCTGTATTAAAGGGGTTCAGACAGATAGACCCAGTGTCTGGTTCCTGTATTAATGGGGTTCAGTCAGATAAACCCAGACTCTGGTTCCGGTATTAAAGGGGTGCAGTCAGATAAACCCAATATCTGCTTCCTGTATTAGAGGGGTTAAGTCAGATAAACCGAGATTCTGGTTCATGTAATAAAGGGGTTCAGTCACATGAACCCAGAATCTGTTTCCTGTATTAAAGGGGTTCAGTCAGATAAACCCAGCGTCTGGTTCCTGTATTAAAGGGGTTCAGTCAGATAAACCCAGAATCAGGTTCCTGTAATTGAGGGGTTCAGTCAGATACACCCAGATTCTGCTTCCTGTATTAGAGGGGTTCAGTCAGATACACCCAGACTCTCGTTCCTGTAGTAAAGGTGTTCAGCCAGCTAAACCCCGACTCTGGTTCCTGTATTAGAGGGCTTCAGTCAGATAAACCCAGAGTCTGGTTCCTGTATTAAAGTGGTTCAGTCAGATAAACCCAGAGTCTGCTTCATGTATTAAAGTAGTTCAGTCAGATAAACCAAGATTAATATTCTGCTGATATTTGTTCAAATCCCACCACATCAAAGAGGGTGACATAAATTCAATTAATTAATTAATCAGTGCGTGGGAACTGGTTTTGCCGATGGTGAGCACATGAAACTCTCATCGATTATTGTACATCCCCACCTGCTTCACTTGGGGTACTTCAGGGAGGGAAATCTGCATTCCTTACCCGGTCTGGCCTACATGTGACTCCAGACCCACAGCTCAGTGTCAAACTTTGGGTTTTAAAAGCTTCAGGATTGCAACAATTTACGCCATAAAAATATTTGAACACATTTTCATGACTCGCCTTTCAGAGTAAGATACAAGAGTTGAAGAGGGAAGCAAAATCACAAAGTTTTTGCAGGGAGAGCAGGGCATTGGAGTTATTTGGATAAAAGAGACAACATAGGCACAATGGGCCGATTGGCCTCCCTCTGAGCTTTATGGTTGTAGGAGTCCGTGCATGTTGTAGTACAGAACTGAAGGCAATCACCCTCGTCACAGTAATTTAAATTCAAGTAATTAACAAAAATCTGGAAAATAAAGTGTCTCAGTCATGGTGACTGCACAATTATCATATTGTTGTAAAAACCCATCTGATTCACTAATGTCCCTTCAGGGAGGGAAATCTGCCCTACTTACCCGGTCTGGCCTACATGTGACTTCAGACCCACAGCAAAGTGGTTGGCTCCTTAATGCTCTCAATCCACAACCAAATCCGATGAAGTGATAAAAACAAAAAGAAAACTCCAGTCTTGTGCCTGCATTAGGGGCTGATTGTCAGTAGACGGTGCCGCTGTCCAACTAAACTGAGTAATATAAACTCACCAATGGTGACCAAGGGCAGAAATGGCAAGTCCTCCTTGGAGTAACTTTGATCCGCATGCTTGCAAAAAATAAGTTTACAATGAGGATTTGGGGAGCTGTTGCCTGTGGGTGAGCTTTTGAGAACCTGTAATAATTACACGTGGATATGTGACAGTACAGCACTTCCTCACCACTGACCCTCCGACAATGCAGCACTCCCTCAGTACTGATCCTCTGACAGTGCAGCACTCCCTCAGTACTGACACTCCGACAGTGCAGCACTCCCTCAGTACTGACCAACTGACAGTGCAGTAATCACTCAGTACTGACCCTCTGACTGTGCAGCACTCCCTCAGCACTGACCCTCTGACAGTGCTGCAGTAACTCAGTACTGTCACTCCAACAGGGAAGCACTCCCTCATTACTGACCCTCCAACAGCGCAGCACTCCCTCAGTACTGAGCCTCCAACATTGCAGCACTCCCTCAGTACTTACCCTCCAACAGTGCAGCACTCCCTCAGTACTGACCCTCCGACAGTGCAGCACTCCCTCAGAACTGACCCTCGAGCAGTGCAGCACTTCCTCAGCACTGACCTTCCGACAATTCAGCACTCCCTCAGTACTGACCCTCCGACAGTGCAGCACACCATCAGTAGTGACGCTCCGACAGTGCAGCACTCCCTCCATACTAACCCTCCGACAGTACAGCACTCCCTCAGTGCTGACCCTCTGACAGTGCAGCACTCCCTCAGTACTGACCATCTGACAGTTCAGCACTCCCTCACCGCTGACCCTCCGACAGTGCAGTAGTCCCTTAGTACTGACACTCTGACAGTGCAGAAGTCCCTCACTACTGACCCTCTGACTGTGCAGCACTCCCTCAGCACTGACCCTCTGACATTGCAGCACTCACTCAGTACTGACCCTCCGACAGGGAATCACGCTCTCATTACTGACCCTCCAACAGCGCAGCCCTCTCTCAATGCTGATCCTCCAACATTGCAGCACTCCCTCAGTAGTGACCCTCCGACAGTGCAGCACTGCCTCAGTGCTGACCTTCTGACAATGCAACACTCCCTCAGTACTGACTCTCCAACAGTGCAGCACTCCCTCGGTACTGAACATCCGACAGTGCAGCACTCCCTCAGTACTGACCCTCTGACTGTTCAGCAGTCCCTCAGTACTGACCATCTGACAGTTCAGCACTCCCTCACCTCTGACCCTCCGACAGTGCAGTAGTCCATCAGAACTGACCCTCCGACAGTGCAGTAGTTCCTCAGTACTGACCCTCCGACTGTGCAGCACTCCCTCAGCATTGACCCTCTGACAGTGCAGCACTCCCTCAGTACTGACCCTCCGACAGGGAAGCACTCGCTCATTACTGACCCGCCAACAGCGCAGCACTCCCTCAGTACTGAGCCTCCAACATTGCAGCAGTCCCTCAGTACTGACCCTCCAACAGTGTAGCAGTCCCTCAGTACTGACCCTTCCACAGTGCAGCACTTCCTCAGTATTGCCCCTCCAAAAGTGCAGCACTCCCTCAGTACTGACCCTCTGACAGTGCAGCATTCCCTCAGTACTAACCCTCCGACAGTGCAGCACTCCCTCAGAACTGACCCTCCAGCATTGCAGCACTTCCTCAGTACTGACCCTCTGACTGTTCAGCAGTCCCTCAGTACTGACCATCTGACAGTTCAGCACTCCCTCACCACTGACCCTCTGACAGTGCAGTAGTCCATCAGAACTGACCCTCCGACAGTGCAGCACTCCCTCAGAACTGACCCTCCAGCAGTGCAGCACTTCCTCAGCACTGATCCTCCGATAGTGCAGCACTCCCTCAGTACTGACCCTCCAGCAGTGCAGCACTTCCTCAGCACTGATCCTCTGACAATGCAGCACTCCCTCAGGACAGACCCTTCGACAATGCAGCACTGCCTCGATATTGACCCTCCGACATTGCAGCACTCCCTCAATAGTGACCCTCCGACAGTGCAGCACTCCCTCAGTACTGACCCTCTGACAGTGCAGCACTCCCTCAGTACTGACACTCCAACAGTGCAGCACTCCCTCAGTACTGACCCTCCGACAGTGCAGCACTCCCTCAGTACTGACACTCCAACAGTGCGGTGCTCCCTTAGTACTGACCCTCCGGGACATGCTCCAAACTCTGGGAGGAGTAGGTAACCATTGAAAAACAAATACCGTGCATGTAGGAGTGATGCTCCCTCGCCAGTGCAGGTAAGAGCATAGTCGTGAGGTGCAAATTAATGGAACAAATTAAACGAAGCGTCTCAGTTAACAACACAGTTTATTTCCACAAATAAATGCCCTTCGGTTTACTTCTTACTTTCCCCCATGCTACGATATAATAAATTTATCTAGGGACCACCCATAAATATGCTGCCGTCCTGGGAAACCATTTTAATTCTCCTCTGTTCCAGCTATTCTCAGAGGTAATACTTTCATTAACTACCTCTTGACTGTGGGGGTTTCAGCCCCTTCTTCTGGTTGCTTTCCCAATGCTTCAAAGCTAATCTCCTGGTTGCTTCCTTTAGCCACGAGGTTCTATGAGGACCACTGTAGATTTTTCAGCTAGCTTAAAGCTAAGCAATCTTCAAAGCTTTTCTCCCCTTATGAAGTCCAGACTGAGATTTAGCCCTACCTGCATTTGATGCAGTGAATGGATGAAGTAAGCTTTTCTTGTTTTACCTGCTCACAGTGCCAGGATAACTGTGATTTAATTTGTCTATCTTCTCTCAGTGAGTTGGGCCCCCCACCCAGAATCCAAGCTGCAACTAACCAACTCTCAGCACACACCCAGATCAATGGAAACAAGAGAACCTCCCTAAGCTCCACTCATCTTTGTAACAACGTGACATGCTCTGGGATGCCTTTAAATAGACCATCAGGTTAATTATCCCTTATTTAAAATTCCTTCCTTGACCTGAAGAAAGAAATGGAGTTTACAATCCTGTAGGGTTTACTGAATGCTTTTAAATTTATTTAGCTCTAACTCCCAAAAGAAAGCATCTCTCTGGACTGCCCAAACTGCAAGGTTCGCAGACATCAAGCCTCCACCAAAACTGCAAATAGTCTTTTGAGTTCAGTCCAGTTGCCTGGACTTTTGCAGTTGTATTCAGTATCTCAACAATGGCATGTTTTATTGTGCTGACTCAACAAGTTTCGAGCTGAACCTGCAAACTTACTACACTCCTCCTTAGACAAAAATGGAATGATTTCCCTTTAAAATATAAATCCTTTATAACTCTTTGTCTCTTTATCTATTCCCATCATTAGAAGTAATGGGTTTTTCAGGAGCTTCACTCTTTGTTCTAGTTTCTCCTGAGAAATTCCAGCTATTCTCACCAATGCCACTGATTTAGATTTATCCGCCAACAGTTGGCCTTCATATGTCCAATTTTATGAAAAGGAGAACATGTTCATCTTTCTGACACACTCTGCAACTTAAGCTTGTCCCGAACCACTTCATGCTCTCTGACTTCCATTTCTTGTTGAAACTCTCAGTATCTTTCCTTATCTCTTTCCTCCATTGTTAACATTTCTCTCTGGAGTGCCATCTCAAGTTTTTTTTTGAAGTCCCATTTTCTCTGCTCTTCCCTTTCATACCTTTTCAAGTTTTGTCATCTGCAACTGCATTTTGTCTATCTGGGTTAATCTCTTCTTCTTATTAACCAAATGCTGTGCTAATATATCCACTACTTCTACATACTTTCATTTCAATCTTCACTTCTCTTTAAATTCTTTTAACTGCACTTTGGCTAATTGTCACAAATCACTCAGGGATAAATCTTTCCTCCCTTAGCCACTGATGAAGTCATTCTGCTTCTCAATGGATACAATCAAAGATCACTGTGAAATCTTGTCCGGACTATAAAAGCGTCAAGGGGTATGAGGAGAGAGCGCGAATATGGCAATGAGATAAAGGATCAGCCTGAGCACATTGAATGGTGGAGCAGGGTCAAAGGGCCAAATGACCTACTCCTGCTCCTATTTTCTATGGGAAGGATTTCTCCCCACTGTAGGGGGGTTGTGTGGGGAGGGGCGCAAAATGGCTGGTTCCCAATTTTCTCCCCCAGACGGGGGTATGCCTCCATTTTACATGGGCAGGCCAATTTAGACTCACCCAGCGTGCCCGCCCTATGCGGGTTGTGGGGGGGGGGGGGGGTGTGGTTTCCCTGAGTCGGGAGTGTGCTCCTCCACACATGTGCATGAAAGAGCGCACAGATCTCCTTGAGGCTAAGTGCTGCCTCAGGGAGACCGGCTCAAGTTTGAAAAACAGAACAAACAATAGAAAATTTTACTGAAATGTCCCCTCATGTGACCCTGTCACATGACCCCGCCCCCGCTCGCCAAACTAAAATTTCTCCCGATTGTTCCTATGTTAACTTAAATTTCAGCCAACTGTAATCCAAGTATCCTGTTACCTCATGAAATACCAACAAACAAAATAGGGGCGGGGTAGGCCATTTGGCCCCTCGATATTGCTCTGCCATTCAATTAGATCATGGCTGATCTTTTTGAGTTCCACATTCTCATCTAATCCCAATAACCTTTCATTCCCTTGCATAACAGGAATCTATCTATATCCACCATAAAAATATTCAATGACCCCGCCTACACCACCTCCTGATGCAGAGAATTCCACAGCTATCTCGACTACAGCTCCTCACACCCCGCTTCCTGTAAGGACTCCATCACATTCTGTCAGTTCCTTCGCCTCCGTCGCATCTGTTCTGATGATGCTACCTTCAAAAACAGTTCCTCTGACATGTCCTCCTTCTTCCTTAACCGAGGTTTTCCACCCACGGTCGTTGACAGGGCCCTCAACCGTGTCCGGCCCATCTCCCGCACATCCGCCCTCACGCCTTCTCCTCCCTCCCAGAAACATGATAGGGTCCCCCTTGTCCTCACTTATCACCCCACCAGCCTCCGCATTCAAAGGATCATCCTCCGCCATTTCCGCCAACTCCAGCATGATGCCACCACCAAACACATCTTCCCTTCACCCCCCCTACCGGCATTCTGTAGGGATCGCTCCCTCCGGGACACCCTGGCCCGCTCCAGGTGTGAGGAGCTGTAGTGGAGATAGCTGTGGGAGTCGGTGGATTTGTAATGGATATTGGTGGACAGTCTATCACCAGAGATTGAGACAGAGAGGTCAAGGAAGGGAAGGGAAGTGTCAGAGATGGACCACGTGAAAATGATGGAGGGGTGGAGATTGGAAGCAAAATTAATAAATTTTTCCAAGTCCCTACGAGATTACTGCGTGCAATTTTGGTCTCCTTATTTAAAGAATGTCAATGCATTGGAGGTGGTTCAAGGAAAATTTACTCACTTGATACTTGGAATAAACAAGTTGCCTTTATGAGGAAAGGCTGGACAGAATGGGCTTGTTTCCATTGGAGTTTAGATGAGTGAGGGCTATATTTGACTGAAGCATTTAAGATCCTCAATGGTTTTTACAAGATGGATGTCAAAAGGATATTTCCCCTTGTGGGTGAGTCCAGAACTAGGGGGCACTGTTTTAAAATTTGGGGTCACCTTTTTAGGACAGAGATGAGGAGAAGTTTTTTCTCTCAGAGGGTTGTGAGACTTTGGAATTCTCTGCATCAGGAGGTGGTGTAGGCGTGGACCATCACCCCCTACTCCTCAACCCCCTCCTATGGCACCACACCATGCTCACGCAAAAGATGCAACACCTGCCCCTTCACTTCCTCTCTCCTCACCGTCCAAGGGCCCAAACACTCCTTTCACTTGCATTTCCCCCAACTTAGTCTACTGCATTCGTTGCTCCCAATGCGGTCTCCTCCTCATTGGAGAGACCAAACGTAAACTGGGTGACCGCTTTGCAGAACACCTGCGGTCTGTCCGCAAGAATGACCCAAACCTCCCTGTCGCTTGCCATTTTAACACTCCACCCTGCTCTCTTGCCCACATGTCTGTCCTTGGCTTGCTGCATTGTTCCAGTGAAGCCCAACGCAAACTGGAGGAAAAACACCTCATCTTCTGACTAGGCACTTTACAGCCTTCCGGACTGAATATTGAATTCAACAACTTTAGGTCGTGAGCTCCCTCCCCCATCCCCACCCCCTTTCTGTTTCCCCCTTCCTTTTTTTTCCAATAAATTATATAGATTTTTCTTTTCCCACCTATTTCCATTATTTTTAAATATTTTAAAATCTTTTATGCTCCCCCCACCCCCACTAGAACTATACCTTGAGTGCCCTACCATCCATTCTTAATTAGCACATTCGTTTAGATAATATCACCAACTTTAACACCTATGTGTTCTTTTGTTCTATTGTTGTTGACATCTTTTGATGATCTGCTTCTATCACTGCATGTTTGTCCCTACAACCACACCCCCCCCTCCACTTCTCTCTCTCTCTCTCTCTCTCTGCCCCCCACACACACACCTTAAAGGAGCTTATATTTCAACTCTTTCTTGGACTCGAACTCAAGTTCTGTCGAAGGGTCATGAGGACTCGAAACGTCAACTCTTTTCTTCTCCACCGATGCTGCCAGACCTGCTGAGTTTTTCCAGGTAATTCTGTTTTTGTTTTGGATTTCCAGCATCCGCAGTTTTTTTGTTTTTATTGCAGTATTCAAGATGCAGTCTCACCAATGCCCTGTATAACTGAAGCAGAACATCCTTACTTTTATGTTCTATTCCTCTCCTAATAAAGGATGTTAGCCTACTTGATTAAATGCTGTACCTGCATACTAACTTCTTGTGACACATGAACAAGAACTTCTCAATCCCTCTGTAGCTTGGAATTCTGCAGTCATTCTCCATTAAAGTAATACACTGCTTTTTAATTCTAACTGCCAAAGGGAACAACTTCACATTTTCCCACTTTATACCACATCTGCCAGATTTTTGCCCACTCTCTCAACTTACCTATACCCATCTGCAAATCTCTTATGTCTTCTTCACAACATACTTTCCTACCAATTTTTGTGTCGTCTACAAATTTGGCTAGCATGCCTTTGCTAACCTCATGTAAAGATGTTATATCAGGGAGGGATAGGTATGAGAATGGGAGGATATAAGGACTGAGGGTTGTGAGTGAGGGGCATGAAGGAGGGCTATGAGGTCGGGAGGGGGTGTGAGGAAGGAAGTAATGGGGGAGACAGGGTTTCTGAGTGCAGGAGGGGTATGAGGGAGGAAGGTTGTATGTGGGGGGGAATGTGGTTGAGGGGTGGCTTGACGCTGAGGGAAGGGCAGATATGTGCATGGCATGCTGTACAAAAGTGGCAAGGTAGGTGGGAGGTGGTATTAGGGATGGAATTGTGTTAGGCAGGCAGGGGTAGGAGGGATGGATGAGGTATGGGAGAGAGAGTGCGTATGAAAGAGTAAAAAGCATGTGGGCTAGAGACAGTTTGAGGAAGGTTAGTTATGATGGAGGCAGGGGTTTAAGGGAAGGAGGTGGTGTGAGGAAAGTAGCATTGCGATGTAGGGAGGGGTATGGTTAAGGGCGGGGTGTGGGGAAGGGACAGGTTTTGAGGGAGGAGTATGACTGTGGTATTGTGTATGAGGGGGGGAGTGAGTATGACAAAGGGAGCAGAATGAGGAATGGTGGGGGGTAGGGTGAAGAGGGACCTGTAAAAGAGTGGTGGGATATAAGGGTAGAACAGTGTATGAGGGAGAGGGGCTTATGAGGGAGGGAAAGGTTATGAGGGCAGGAGGGAGCCTGAGTATGGAGCAATGGAGGGGGTTGTGTATGAGGAACACGCCTTTAAAAATGATCAGATTTCCCAAATCATATCTCTGTTTGTCATTGTTTTTGTTGCCTCAGTTGTTATGGACACAGCAAGCATGTGGGCCTGGTGTATATCAGGGTCACCTCTGTTACCACAGCTCCAGGCCCCACCACACCCTAACAGGGCCCTTTATTGCCCAATTGCCATATTGTCAACGCCTGAAATGTAAAATAAAATGAGAAGATTCTGGAAACTCTCGGTGATTCACTTCTTCTTCTCATCAGCGAATGAATTTCAGCGTATTCTTTAACTGCTCTCTGAACTTAGTCTGGGTCATGGCATAAATACATGTGTTTGTGCAGCAACTCAGGAGCTGCAGCTTGAAGCCCAATTCCTGCACAAACCAATGCAACTTTATAGCCCAGTACCCCAAATACCACATCTGTCTCCATATAGAGAACACCATTAACATTGCCCACAACAGGATGAAATTTGCAGAGATAGCAAACAGTAAAATGATAGATCTCCTTCGACTCTTCATCTCTGGGTCTCTGGAACTCTTCCCACTGCTGTGAGCCCGGAGTCTCCTGCAGGCTCTGCTGCTCACTAAAATGTGTCTGACGGTGAGAACATTGAGCAGCAAAATCACAATAAATGGGATGCAAGGGGTCAGAATGTGATGGAGAAACTCGGCCACTGTCCAGCTCTGAGAAAGGTTAACATAGATTGATAAATCGCAAAACCAGGGGTTGTTCCGCAGCTTATACAAACCTGTTAACATAAAATACCAGAAAATGTTCTTCAAACAGCTCAGCACAGTCACTGTTCCCAGGACCATAGCTGCTGTTTTCTCAGTGCAATATTTACTTTTCAGCTTCTGGAAGCAAGTAGCCACAAACCGATCGAAGGTGAAAATGACAGTAAACTAGACAGAACAGTCAATGGCTGCAAACAGCAGGACAGCATGAATATTACACAGAGGGACGGTATACAGGAAAGCAAACTGATCATGATAAACAACTGGAATCTGTCTCATTATCAGATCGAGGATGATGACAAGTAGATCTGCCGTTGCCATTGCCACCAATTAGAGAGTGACACATCTGGAGAGACTACATTTTCCCTGAGAAAGAGTCACAATCGTCAATGAGTTAACTGTAAGGAGGGGAAATTAACAAGGAAATTATACAACAGGCTGGCAGAAAGTTTACAGGTTTAATTTATGACTTATTTTTCCTGGCCCACATCGCATAACACTATTTACCTCCCATTCTCCTGACACAGCTCATTTCCCTGCACTCCGGCTACTGTGCCCCCTTGCACCCCCAACACTGTTCACCACCCCAAATGCCCAACACTGCTCACCTTCCTGCATGCCCTACATCACACATGCCGTATTTACCACCAACATTTCTCACCCCTACCCAAACACTGCTCATCCACAGTGCAGCCCAGACGTGTGCTCTGTTTCACCCTACATACTCCCCCCCCCACCCTTTATATGCACAATACTGCTCTTCCAGCACCCCCTTGCACACCAGACATTCATCATGCCCTACACAGCTGACAATACTCAACTCCTTCACTCTAAGCATTTTGTATCCTTGGCAACCCCAATACTCCTCATCTCCCTGCAGGTTCAACACTGCTCACCCTCACCCACACTCGTGACACTGCTCACCACCACACCCCTGACATTGCTCATTTCCCCCATCTCTGCTAATTACCCCGACATCCACCAGCCATATCTCAAACACTGCTCACCATTACGGAACCCTCGACTCTGCTTACTTCCTCCTCTCTCACCCTCATGCAAACTGGATACATAAGAACATAAGAAATAGGAAAGGGAGTAGATCATTTGGCCCCTTGGGCCTGCTCCACTATTCAATAATATCATGGCTAATCATCTTGTGTTTCGATTTCTACATTCCCATCTAACCCCAGTGGCCTTCGATTCCCTCGCCTAGCAAGCATTTATCTACCCCTACCTTGAAAAATATTCAATGACCCCGCTTCCATCACCTTCTGATGCAGAGAGATCCAAAGTCGCACAACCCTCTGAGAGAAAAGAAATTCTCCTCATCTCTGTCCTTAAAGGGTGACCTCTAATTTTGAAACAGTGCCCCCTAGTTCTGGAATCACCCACAAGAGGAAACATACTGTCAACGTCCACCTTGTCAAGGCCATTCAGGATCTTGTATACTTCAATCAAATTACCCCTCACTCTTCTAAACTCCAGCAGAAACAAGCCCATTCTCTCCACCCTTTCCTCATAACACAAACCACTCATTCCAGGTATCAGTCTAGTAAACCTCCTTTGAACCGCCTCCAATGAATGTACATCCTTCCTTAAATAAGGAGACCAAAACTGCTCACAGTATTCAAGATGCAGTCACACCAATGCCCTGTATAACTGAAGCATAACATCCTTACTTTTATGTTCAATCCCTCTCATAATAAATGATAGCATTCCATTGCCTTCCTAATTACTTGCTGTACCTGAATACTAACATTTGGTGAATCATGTCCTAGAACATTTCAATCCCACTGCACCTCAGAATTATGCAGCCCTTCTCCATTTCAATAATGCTCTGCTTCTTTTCTCCTCATTGATACCAATCACCCCACTACACTCCCCTACCACAGCTGTCAACCGGCTGCACCCTAGACACAGTTCACCCCTCCTCCACACCCCTAATACTGCTCATATCCCCAATCCCCTGACATTGCTGATAATCCACAACACAAACTGATCTCACCCCACAACATTGACACTGAACATAAGCCCCCAACACCGACACTGATCACACCTGCGTGCACACCAGACACTGCTCTCAATGCACACATACCTGACAGTAATCGTGCAGAACCTCCAGCATTCCTCATCTCCCCATGCACCCCTAACACTACTCACCATCCTCCCACTGTGCCAAGCACCGCTCATATCCCCAGACTGCCGGAAATTGCTCAGCCCCACCCCAGAAAACTCTTATCCGCCCGTACTCCAGGCATTGTTTACTACCCCGCGCCCCCAACACTGCTCACCTCCCTGAACCCTACATGCTTATCATCCCTCTGCATTCCCAACACTGGTCATACCCAAACCCTCCGCCCCCACCCACGCCAAACACACAACACAGCTAACCCATTTGTCGCTCATGTTTGCAGACCCAGATTCCCTGTAACTTCAGTCCCCGTTCCTCAGCCAGTGTTGGGTCGCCAAATCCTCTGGCCTCCATGAATATAGGCAGCAACTCACAACACAACCCCCCAGAAAACCACTCACGGCACATCCGCTAGCTTGCCAACAGCTGAAATGAGTCAAACGCTCCTCACAAGCAATTCGGATGCCTGTTCAGTTTTAATGGCACGAGATGGCGGGGAGAAGGTCGGGGGGTGTTTTGGCGGGGGGTGGGGGGGGTTGGGGGGGTGGTTCCTTCTGCTGCTGTACACATGGTCAGCTGAGTATGACTAAAACAGGCATTTAGCGGACGGGCACAGACCATGTTTCACGGATGTGTGCCAAAGCTGTTGAAGTGCCCTGCCCAACAAGGAGCATCGCCAGGGCAAACTGGACGTGGCCGGCTTTGCAACCAGCACCTTCTTATGGTTTTTCGGTCATTGTATTGGCAGCACCAGTGGTTCCCGGAGCCAAAGATTCACGGTCAGGGAGAGGTACCAAGGGAAAGAAATCCACTTTAAAAACTGTCCTGAATAAATTCTGAAGGGGAACAACCTTCAGGAATATGGGAAACAGACAGGGGAATGGGACAAATTGGAGGGGTGAGGCAATGGACAGGTTCACACTCGACAATGAGGATATTAAAAATGAAGGGGTGTCAGGTCAGGAACCAATGTAGGTCAGTGAGCAGAGGGATGGTGGGTTTGGTGTCAGTTTGGATGTTGGTAGCAGAGTTTTAGACGGGCCGCGGATTATGGAGATTTGTTGCTCTGAGTGTGTCCAGGATAGCATTAGAATTGTCCATTCTGGATTGAACCAAGGTGCAGCTGAGGGTTTATACAGTAGAGTGTCTGAGGTAGAGTGTGATGCCGTGGGCTGGGGCGTTGGGGGGGTGGTGCCGGGGGAGTAGACAGGATGGGTAATTGTGCGGATATGGGATTGGAAATCAGATTAGGATCAGAGGGATTGGGGAGGCTGTGAACAGTCTGGTTCAGTCTCAGTTATTGGCCAGGGAGGGGGACGGAGACAATAGAAAAGGGAAGCAATTTTTGAAAAGGAACTGATAGAAAGGCTTCCATCTTCCCAATATTTAAATAACAGGAGCAGTGATAAAATGAAATGTGGTTTACAGTGCACGCAGTTGTCTATAGTTGTCTATAGAGACTGACCAGCAGCAAAGACAAGAGTAAATTACAATAATAATTACATTGTTAGCAATAGTTTGTCGAGCTAATGCTTGGATACCAAGACTGACTAGAGGAACAGCGGCAGGACACAGGGCAGCATAAATGTCAGAGAAACGCAGTCAAACATGGTTTATAGAATTAATAGCTGGATAGAGAAACTCACCAGGAACACCAACTGTAGCGAGGATGGGATAGTAAATTGTTTGAATCATTTTCAGTGAATAATAAATCCGCCCAGTTAAAGATAACCAATTATAATTTTCAATAAAAGCATCAAAATAATAGCAGAAACTCCTGCCCAGTGTTGTAACATTCCAGTCTACCATTCTCAGATTCTGACCCATTGTTGTAACATTCCAATCTTCCGTCCTCAGATTCTGATCCATTGTTCTAAGATTCCATTCTATTGTTCTCAGATTCCAATCTCTCTTCTCCCTCTCTCTGAAGTCACTGAGCTCTGTTAATGTACGAATTGATGCTTCAACTGACTATGGGATAACACATTGGAAGGCATCCCTTATTAATAGAAGAGGGAAAACCTCTGGTGACACAATTAGGATCCATGGAGACTGACATTGATTACAGTCACTGAACAAACTAGTTCAGTTAACCCCTTTCAATCCAACAGTTATTATGCTCCAATGAAGTAGAATATTTTCCCGTTATGGATGGGATGTGAGAGGGTTGCTGAGGGAGTTAAAGGTTGAAGCAGCAGAGGGACTGGCCATAATTTTTCAATCCCCCTCATATATGGGAGTGGTGCCAGAGGGCTGGAGGGTTACAAATATTCCATCCTGTTTGTAAAAGGAGAGGAGCATAATCACTGTAACTGCAGAGCCATTAGTCTAAAGTCAGTGGTGAGGAAATTCTAGGGGCCTCAACCCAAGACAACATTTTTGTGCCTGGTAAAAAAAAAACCAAGGCTCAATAAATAACAAGCCCAATGGATAAGTTAATGGAAATTAAAGCCTGATAAACTAGACCTCGGTCTTTAATGAAACAATGGAGAGGGCTGATGAGGGTATTGTGGTTGATGTGATGTAAATGGGCTTTCACAAGGCGTGTGATTAAATACCATTTAGTAGAATGTTCTAGAAACTGAAACCCATGGATTGAGGTGGCAATGTGATTTTGACACTGGCTAAGCGAAAAGAGAGAGCGTTGAAGAATGGTGGATATTCAGACTGGAGAGCAGTATGCATAGATGTTCCCCAGTGGGTTGGTATGAGAACCACTGTTTTTTGGCACATGTAAATGACATAAAGGGCATAATTTCAAGTCTTGTAAGTGATACATTATTCAGAGAGGAATTGTGAACAGAGAGGATAGCAGTCCTTGAAGGTGGCAGGGCAAACTGAGAGGATTGTTAAATTAATGTAGAAAAATGTAAGAATTAAAATAGATTAAACACACAATGAAAAGCTGACACAACCCCACTGGAAAAAAAAACAACAATCTAATGATTTAGTCATTGATAACATAGTTGTCTGTGAGATCTTGCTGTGCACAATTTGCCTGCCAGGCTTCGGACGGTGGCGACACTCCAGAGAGAATGAGCGTCAGATGCGCTGGCCCCAATGTGGCGAAAGACGCCTCAGTAATGGAAGTGACCGACTGCTCCCCTCTCACTTTTAACAGTGCCATTTTGACAAGAATTCCCGGTCTCCTCGAGAGAAGGTCACCCATGGAACATTAAGAAAGACTTGCTTTCCTATAGCGCCTCTCACCGCCTCAGGACATCCCAAACAGCTTCACTGATGGCCAGAAACATCATGCAGCGTAGTCACTGTAGCGAATCAGCAGATCAGCTGTCGTTTCCTAATGTTGGTTATGAAGGATAAATGCTGGACCTTGGAAAGATATCCCTTTTCTTCAAAAGAGTAGCCATTTGATATTTTACATTCCTGTAGGAGGGCAGATGGGGGACTGTTTTGATATTATATTTGGAAAATGACATGCCTGGCAGTGCTGTACTCCCTCAAAACGTACCTTCCAACAGTGCAGCATTCCCTTAGTACTGAAAACCCTGACAGTGCAGCACTCCCCCAGCACTGACCCTCCGACAATGCAGCAATTCCTCAGTACTAACCTCCGACAGTACAGCACTCCCTCAGAACTGACTCTCCAACAGTGCAGCACTCCCTCAGTACTGACCCTCCGACACTGCAGCATTCCCTCAGCACTGACCCTCCGACACTGCAGCATTCCTTCAGTACTGACCCTCAGGAACATGCTCCAAAGCCTGGAAAGCGTGTGCAACCTTGATAAAAGGAAAACTGCGCATGTAGGAGTGATGCTCCCTCTCCAGTGCAGGTAAGAGCCTGGCTGTGAGGTGTGAGACATTCTCGGTGTTGCTGTCCGAGGTGCTGATCTTGCTCATGCCACACTCGTCCGTTGTGGTGGTCACCAGGGTCACCCTCTGCTTTACCTGGAGATTGAAAATGAACCCTGACTGCAGGGTGACAAGATACAAATCTCTAGGAAAATTAAATAAGAAGATAAGAAATAGGAGAAAGAGTAGGCCATTTGTCCCCTCAAACCTGCCCCACCATTCAATAAGATCATGGCTGATCTGTCTCAGGCCCCAGCTCCTCTTTCGTGCCAGCTCCTCATAGCCCTCCACTCCCCCATATTTCAAAAATCTATTTACCTCCCCTTTAAATACTTTTAGTGACCTAGCCTCCACACCTCTCTGGGATAGAGATTTCCAGACATTCCCTAACCTCTGAGAGCAGAAATTCCTTTGCATCTCTGTTTTAAATGGGTGTCCCCTTATTCTGTAACTATGTCCCCTCGGACGAGATTCCCTCACTAGTGGAAACATCTTCTCAACATCTACCCTGTCAAGCCCCCTCAGAATCTTATACATTTCAATAAGATCACTCCTCATTCCTCTAAACTCGAATGAATAAAGACCTAGCCTCTCATTTTGATATTTTGTGTTGTTCTGTGATGCTGTGAGGCCTCCCTTTGCCCCTTTGGAATGCGAATTATCTTCATACGTGTGTCAAGACAGAACCAGTTGTGAGGTGGACCAATGGTCTGAGCTCAGGACCGAGTAGGAGGAACATGGAGTGTGGAGGACTTTGGATGAAAGGAGAAGAATTACGATTGAAGACATCAAATCGGAGGCTAATATGCAAACTTTTTTAAAAAATAAAGACTGGACAAGGATTATGTGGACACAGATGTGTCAGGACATGCCATTGGGGTGGTGACTAACCATCACACACCCTAATGACAGAATCGCAAAAACACACAGTGCAGAAGAGGCCCTTCGGCCCATCGAGTCTGCACTAACACGTGAGAAACACCTGACCTACCTACCTAATCCCATTTACCAGCACTTGGCCCATAGCCTTGAATGTAGTGACATGCCAAGTGCTCATCCAGGTACTTTGTAAAGGATGTGAGGCAACCCGCCTCCACCACCCTCCCAGGCAGCGCATTCCAGATCGTCACCACCCTTTAGGTAAAAAAGTTTTACTCACATCCCTCCCTAAACCTCCTGGCCCTCACCTTGAACTTATGCCCCCTTGTGACTGATTCTTCAAATAAGGGGGACATCTGCTCCCTATCCACCCTTTCCATGCCCTTTATAATCTTGTACACCTCAATCAGGTCGGCCCTCAGTCTTCTCTGCTCCAAAGAAAACGACCCAAGTCTATCCAACCTCTCTTCATAACTTAAATGTTTCATCCCAGGCAACATCCTGGTGAATCTCCTCTGCACCCCCTCCAGTGCAATCACATCCTTCCTATAATGTGGTGACCAGAACTGCACACAGTCCTCCAGCTGTGGCCTCACCAAGGTTCTATACCACTCCAACATGACCTCCCTACTTTTGTAATCTATGCATCGATTGATAAAGGCAAGTGTCCCATCTGCCTTTGTCACCACCCCACTAACATGCCCCTCCACATTCATTGAAGCACCTCAGAGTGCAACATGATCTGTGTTAAGAACTTGAATCCCATTTCACTGTCTGACTGTCTGTAACGAATATGTTGAAATGCTTGTAATGTTTATTGATTGGACTGAAGCACAGAGAGTTTATACAGTGCAAAGTTATTGAGGGATTCCAATCAAACCAAACATTGAGGACCAGGAATGAGATGTAGTTTGGAATTTTGGAGTAAAGTCACCCTATGTTATGTTACTAATCCCAACAGGAAAATCATTGAGACTTAAGGTACAGAAGGCAGGCTTTCAGCCCATCGTGCTGGATCTTTGGAAGCATCATCCAGTTAGTACCACACATCCATTGCTCTGCAAAGTTTTCATTTTAAAATATTTATCCAATTTGCCTTTGGAAAATTATTACTGAATCTGCTTCCACCGCCCTTTCAGGCAGCACATTTCAATTCCAAACCACAGGCTGTGTGAAAAAATAACCCATCTTATCCCTGACAGAAACGTCTGAAAATTTACCACAGTTGAGATTACTGTGCTCAGAGCGCTGGTTAAAACAGACATGGTATCAGAGCGATTAATGACAGGGGAAGGAATGAGCAAACAGCCGGGCTGTAGTTATTCACTGTCACAGTGTGAGTCGGTGTCACAGCGGATATGTGCTGGGGAAATGTAGTTATTCACTGACACAGTGCTAGGTGGAGTCGTTGGCTGTGCTGTGGAGCTGTAGTTATTCACTGACACAGTGCTAGGGGGAGTCGTTGTCTGTGCTGTGGAGCTGTACTTATTCACTGTCACAGTGCTCGGGGTAGTCGTTGTCTGTGGTGTGGAGCTGTAGTTATTCACTGACACAGTGCAGGCGGAGCCGTTGTCTGTGCTGTCGAGCTGTAATTATTCACTGTCACAGTGCTCGTGGTAGTCGTTGTCTGTGTTGTGGAGCTGCAGATATTCACTGTCACAGTGCTCGGTGTAGTCGTTGTCTCTGCTGCGGAGCTGTAGTTTTTCACTGTCACAGTGCAAGGGGGAGTCATTTTCTGTGCTGTGGAGCTGTAGTTATTCACTGTCACAGTGTGAGTGGGTGCCACAGCTGTTTTCTGTGCTGTGGAGCTGTAGTTATTCACTGACACAATGCAGGGGGAGCCGTTGTCTGTGCTGTGGAGCTGTAGTTATTCACTGACACAATGCAGGGGGAGCCGTTTTCTGTGCTGTGGAGCTGTAGTTATTCACTGTCACAGTTCTCGGGGGAGTTGTTGTCTGTGCTGTGGAGCTATAGTTATTCACTGACACAATACAGAGGGAGCCGTTTTCTGTGCTGTGGAGCTGTAGTTATTCACTGTCACAGTGCTCTGGGTAGTTGTTGACTGTGCTGTGGTGGTGTAGTTATTCACTATCACAGTCTTTGCGGTAGTCGTTGTCCGTGGTGTGGAGCTGTAGTTATTCACTGTCAGAGAGCTCAAGGTAGTTGTTGTCTGTGGTGTGGAGCTGTCGTTATTCACTGTCACAGTGCTCGGGGTAGTCGTTGTCTGTGCTGTGCTGAGACCTGAACTCTAAGTCCGAAGATTACACCCACTCCCATTGCTTCAAAGCTATTCTCCAGGTTGCTTTCTTTTGCCACATGATTCCATGAGGATCACTGTAGATTTTTCCGCTAGCTTAAAGCTAAGCAATCTTTTAAGCTTTTCTCCCTTCATGAAGTCCAAACGGAGGTTAAGCCTTACCTGCATTTGATGCAGTGAATGGATGAAGTTAGCCTTTCTTGTTTTACCTGCTCATAGTGCCATGATAACTGTGATGTAATTTGTCTATCTTCTCTCAATGAGTTGGCCCCCCCACCCAAAATCCAAGCTGCAACTAATCAACTCTGAGCACACACCCAGATCAATGGAAACAAGAGAACCTCCCTAAGCTCCACTCATCTTTGTAATAATGTGGCATGCTCTGGCATGCCTTTAAATAGACCATCAGTTTAATTATTCCTTATTTAAAATTCCTTCCATGACCTGAAAGAAGAAATGGAGTTTACAATCCTGTAGGGTTTACTGAATGCTTTTAAATTTATTTAGCTCTAACTCCCAAAAGAAAGCATCTCTCCGGAATGCTCGAACTGCAAGGATTGCAGACATCAAGCCTCCACCAGAAGAGCCAATAGTCTTTTGAATTCCATCCAGTTGCCTGGATTTTTGCAGCTGTATTCAGTATATCAACAATGTCATGTTTTATTGTGCTGACTCAACAATGACAGGACCATTTTATTCAGTGTTTGCTATCATTAACCCTTTCGAAACTCTGAGATCTCAATCCTTCCTGTGACAAATTTTGATTTGAAAGTCCTGCAGACACTTTTGCTGCCTCTTTGTTGTCCATTACTGAGGTGGTATCATCAGTATGTTTACTTGGATCAGTTTATTGCTTAACTGGATCACAGACAGACAAAGAGCATTTACTCACAGGAAGATCCTGTGAACTGTGGCATACCATCTCAACTTGTATTAAAAAACTAGATTGTCCACTGTATCATTTACCAATATAAAATAGGTAATTAAGAAGCAATGCCATCAACAATATACCCCTTTTTCAGAGCAGAATGGGGTAGATGCACATTTCCTATCAACACCACTTACAAATACATCTTCATTCAGTGAACTGTTTGAAATGTCTAAATCCTTTTACCTCAACAAGTTTCAAGCTGAACCTGCATCCTGTAGAATAGCAATCTTACTAGACTCCTCCTTGGACAAAAATGGAATGATTTCCCTTTCAAGTATAAATCCTTTATAAACCTTTGCCTCTTTATCTATTCCCATCATTAGAAGTAAAGGGTTTTTCAGGAGCTTCACAGACATGTGGGCAAGAGAGCAGGGCGGAGTGTTAAAATGGCAAGCGACAGGGAGGTTTGGGTCATTCTTGCAGACAGACCGCAGGTGTTCTGCAAAGCGGTCGCCCAGTTTACGTTTGGTCTCTCCCCCTGGAGATCTGCTTCTATCACTGCTTGTTTGTCCCTACAACCACACCCCCTCCACTTCTCTCTCTCTGTCTCTCCAGAGGGAGAGACCAAACGTAAACTGGGCGACCGCTTTGCAGAACACCTGCGGTCTGTCCGCAAGAATGACCCAAACCTCCCTGTCGCTTGCCATTTTAACACTCCACCCTGCTCTCTTGCCCACATGTCTGTCCTTGGCTTGCTGCATTGCTCCAGTGAAGCCCAACGCAAACTGGAGGAACAACACCTCATTTTCCGACTAGGCACTTTACAGCCTTCCGGACTGAATATTGAATTCAACAACTTTAGGTCGTGAGCTCCCTCCCCCATCCCCACCCCCTTTCTGTTTCCCCCTTCCTTTTTTTTCCAATAAATTATATAGATTTTTCTTTTCCCACCTATTTCCATTATTTTTAAATATTTTAAAATATTTTATGTTCTCCCCACTCCCACTAGAACTATACCTTGAGTCCTCTACCATCCATTCTTAATTAGCACATTCATTTAGATAATATCACCAACTTTAACACCTATGTGTTCTTTTGTTCTATTGTTGTTGACATCTTTTGATGATCTGCTTCTATCACTGCTTGTTTGTCCCTACAACCACACCCCCCCCCCACTTCTCTCTCTCTCTCTCCGCCCCCCACACACACACCTTAAACCAGCTTATATTTCAACTCTTTCTTGGACTCGAACTCAAGTTCTGTCGAAGGGTCATGAGGACTCGAAGCGTCAACTCTTTTCTTCTCCACCGATGCTGCCAGACCTGCTGAGTCTTTCCAGGTAATTCTGTTTTTGTTTTGGATTTCCAGCATCCGCAGTTTTTTTCTTTTTATCCTTACTTTTATGTTCAATTCCACTCATAGTAAAGGACGTTAGCCTACTTAATTAAATGCTGTACCTGCATATAAACTTCTTGTGACTTATGCACAAGAACTCTTCAATCCCTCTGCAGCTTGGAATTCTGCAGTCGTTCTCCATTAAAGTAATAAACTCCTTTTTAATTCTACCTGCCAAAGGGAACAACTTCACATTTTCCCACGTTATACTATATCTCTCAGATTTTTGCCCACTCTCTCAACTTACCTATAACCGTCTGCAAACTCCTTATGTCTTCTTCACAACATATTTTCCTACCTATCAGTGTGTCATCTACGAATTTAGCTACCATGAATTTGCTCCCCTCATGTAATGGTGTTATATCAGGGAGGGATACGTATGACAATGGAAGGGTATAAGGATGGTGGGTTGTGAGTGATGGGAATGAAGGAGGGCTATGAGGTAGGGAGGGCTGTGAGGAAGGAAGTAGTGGGGGAGACAGGGTTTGTGAGCGAGGGAGGGGTATGAGAGAGGAAGGTTGTATGTGGGTTTGTGGTGGTTTAGGGGTGTATTGACGCTGAGGAAAGGGCAGATATGTGCATGTCATGGTGTAGGAAAGAGGCAGGATAGGTGGGAGGTATTAGGGATAGAGTTGTGTTAGGCAGGCAGCGGTATGAGGGATGGATGATGTATGGGAGAGAGAGTGTGGATGAGAGAGTAAAAAGCATGTGGGCTACAAAGGGTTTGAGGGAATTGATTATGATGGAGGCAGATGTTTAAGGGAAGGAGGTGTGAAGGAAGGAGCATTGCGATGTAGGGAGGGGTATGGTTAAGGGAGGGGTGTAAAGGAAGGGAAAGGGTATGAGGGAGTGTTATGACTGTGGGACTGTGAATGAGGGAGGGAGGGAGTATGACAAAGGGAGCAGAATGAGGAATGGTGGGGGGTTGAAGAGCGAGGGATAAAAGAGTGGAGGGAAGTAAGGGTGGAACAGTGTATGAGGGAGAGGGGGTTTATGAGGGAGGGAGAGGTTATGAGGGCAGGAGGAATCCTGAGGATGGAGCAATGGAGGGGGTTGTGTATGAGGAACACGGGTTTTAAAAATGATCAGGTTTCCCAAAACTTGTCTCTATTTGTCATTGTTTTTGCTCCCTCAGTAGCTATGGGGACCGCAAGCAGGTGGGGCTGGTGGATATCAGGGTCACCTCTGTTACCACAGCTCCCGGCCCCACCACACCCTGACAGGGCCCTTTATTGCCCAATTGCCAGAGTGTCAACGCTGGAAATGTAAAATAAAATGAGAAGATTCTGGAAACTCTCGGTGATTCACTTCTTCTTCTCATCAGCGAATGAATTTCAGCGTATTCTTTAACTGCTCTCTGAACTTAGTCTGGGTCATGGCATAAATACAAGTGTTTGTGCAGCAACTCAGGAGCTGCAGCTTGAAGCCCAATTCCTGCACAAACCAATGCAACTTTATAGCCCAGTACCCCAAAAACCACATCCGTCTCCATATAGAGAACACCATTAACATTGCCCACAACAGGATGAAATTCGCAGAGATAGCAAACAGTAAAATGATGGATCTCCTTCGATTCACCATCTCTGGGTCTCTGGAACTCTCCCTACTGCTGTGAGCCCGGAGTCTCCTGCGGGCTCTGCTGAACACTAAAATGTGTCTGACGGTGAGAACATTGAGCAGAAAAATCAGAACAAATGGGACGCACGGGGTCAGAATGTGATGGAGAAAGAAAACCATTGTCCAGCTCTGAGAGAAATGAAAGGAGGTTGTTGCATCGCAAAACCAGGGGTTGTTCTGCAGCTTATACAAACCTGTTAACATAAAATACCAGAAAATGTTCTTCAAACAGCTCAGCACACTCACTGTTCCCAGGACCACAGCTGCTGTTTTCTCAGTGCAATATTTAATTTTCAGCTTCTGGCTTCAATCAAATCACCCCTCACTCTTCTAAACACAAGTGGAAACGATCCCAGTCTGTACACCCTTGCCTCAAAAGACAACCCACTCATTCCAGGTATCAATCTAGTAAACCTCCTCTGAACCGCCTCCAATGCATTTACATCCTTCCTTAAATAAGGAGACCCAAACTGCACACAGTATTCAAGATGCAGTCTGAACAATGCTATGTAAAACTGAAGCATAACATCCTTACTTTTATGTTCAAACCCTCTCGTAATAAAGGATAGCATTGCATTAGCCTTTCCAATTATTTGCTGTACCTGCATACTAACTTTTGGTGACTCATGTACTAGAACAGCCAGATCCCCCTGCACCTCAGAATTATGCAGCCTTTCTCCATCTCAGTAATGCTCTGTTCTTTTCTCTTCATTGATACCAATCACACCACCCCACTTCCCTACCACAGCTGTCAACCTGCTGCAACCTAGACACAGCTTACCCCTCCACCACATCCCTAATACTGCTCATATCCCCAATCCCCTGACATTGCTGATAATCCATAACACAAATTGATCACACCCCACAACCGTGACACTGATCATAAGCCCCCTGCACCGACACTGATCACAGCTGCATGCACACCAGAGACTGCTCTCAATGCACACATACCTGACAGTAATCGTGCAGAACCTCCAGCACTCCTCATCTCCCCATGCACTCCTAACACTACTCCCACTGTGCCAAGCACCGCTCATATCCCCAGACTGCCGGAAATTGCTCAGCCCCACCCCAGAAAACTCTTATTCACCCATACTCCAGGCATTGTTTACTACCCTGCGCCCCCAACACTGCTCACCTCCCTGAACGCTCCATGCTTATCACCCCTCTGCATTCCCAACACTTGTCATCCCTACCTGCTCCCCAACCAACACACAACACAGCTCACCCATTTGTCGCTCATGCTTGCAGACCCAGATGTGTTGTAACTACAGTCACCGTTCCTCAGCCAATGTTGGGTCGCCAAATCCTCTGGCCTCCATGAATATAGGCAGCAACTCACAACACAACCCCCCAGAAAACCACTCACGGCACATCCGCTCGCTTGCCAACAGCTGAAGTGAGTCAAACGCTCCTAACATGAAATTTGGATACCTGTTCAGTTTTAATGGCATGAGATGGTGGGGAGAAGGACAGGGGCGCTGTTCCTTCAGCTGCTGTACACATGGTCAGCTGAGTATGACTAAAACAGGCATTTAGCGGATGTGCACAGACCATGTTTCGCGGACGTGTGCCAAAGCTGTCGAAGTGCCCTGCCCAACAGAGAGCATCGCCAGGGCAAACTGGACGTGGCCGGCTTTGCAACCAGCACCTTCTTATGGTTTTTCGGTCATTGTATTGGCAGCACCGGTGGTTCCCGGAGCCAAAGATTCACAGTCAGGGAGAGGTACCAAGGGAAAGAAATCCACTTTAAAAACTGTACTGAATAAATTCTTAAGGGGAACAACCTTCAGGAATATGGGAAATAGACAGCAGAATGGGACAAATTGGAGGGGTGAGGCCATGGACAGGTTCAAACTCGACAATGAGGATATTAAAAATGAAGGGGTGACAGGTCAGGAACCAATGTAGGTCAGTGAGCAAAGGGATGATGGGTTTGGTGTCAGTTTGGATGTTGGTAGCAGAGTTTTAGACGGGCTGCGGGTTATGGAGATTTGTTGCTCTGATGGTGGCCAGGATAGCATTAGAATTGTCCATTCTGGATTGAACCAAGGTGCAGGTGAGGCTTTATACAGTAGAGGGTCTGAGGTAGAGTGTGATGCCAGGGGCTAGGGGGGGTGGGGGAGTGGTGCGGGGGGAGTTGACAGGATGGGTGATTGTGTGGATATGGGATTGGAAATCAGATTAGGGTCAAAGGGATTGGGGAGGCTGTGAATGGTCTGGTTCAGTCTCAGTTATTGGCCAGGGAGGGGGACGGATACAGTAGAAAAGGGAAGCAATTTTTGAAAAGGAACAGATAGGAAAGGCTTCCATCTTCCCAATATTAAAATAACAGGAGCAGTGATAAAATGAAATGTGGTTTACAGTGCACGCAGTTGTCTATAGTTGTCTATAGAGACTAACCAGCAGCAAACACGAGAGTAAATTACAATAACAATTACATTATTAGCAATAGTTTGTCGAGCTAATGCTTGGATACCAAGACTGACTAGAGGAACAGCGGCAGGACAGAGGGCAGCGTAAATGGCAGAGAAACACAGTCAAACATGGTTTATAGAATTAATAGCTGGATAGGGAGACTCACCAGGACCACCAACTGTAGCAAGGATGGGATAGTAAATTGTTTGAATCATTTTCAGTGAATAATAAATCCGCCCAGTTAATGATAACCAATTGTAATTTTCAATAAAAGCATCAAAATAATAGGAGAAACTCCTGCCCAGTGTTGTAACATTCCAGTCTACCATTCTCAGATTCTGATCCATGTTTGTAATATTCCAATCCACTGTTCTCAGTTTCTGACCCATTGTTCTAAGATTCCACTCTGTTGTTCTCAGATTCCACTCTCTCTTCTCCCTCTCTCTGAAGTCACCAAGCTCTGTTAATGTACGAATTGATGCGTCAACTGACTATGCGATAACACATTGGAAGGCATCCCTTATTAATAGAAGAGGGAAAACCTCCAGTGACATAATTAGGATCCATGGAGACTGACATTGATTACAGTCACTGAACAAACTAGTTCAGTTAAACCCTTTCAATCCAACACTTATTATGTCCCAATGAAGTAGAATATTTGCCAGTTATGGATGGGATCTGAGAGGGTTGCTGAGGGAGGTAAAGGTTGAAGCAGCAGAGGGAGTGGCCATACAATTTCAATCCCCTTCATATATGGGAGTGGTGCCAGAGGGCTGGAGGGTTACAAATATTCCATCCTGTTTATAAAATGAGGGGGATAAACACTGTAACTGCAGAGCCATTAGTCTAAAGTCAGTGGTGAGGAAATTCTAGGGGCCTCAACCCAAGACAACATTTTTTGTGCCTGGTAAAAATAACCCAAGGCTCAATAAATAACAAGCCCAATGGATAAGTTAATGGAAAATAAAGCTAGATAAACTAGATCTAGGTCTTTAATGAAACGATGGAGACGGCCAATGAGAGTAGTGTGGTTGATGTGATGTATATGGGCTTGCACAAGGCGTGTGATTAATAGCATTTAGTAGATTGTTCTGGAAACTGAAACCCATGGATTGAGGTGGCAATGTGATTTTGACACTGGCTAAGAGAAAAGAGAGAGCATTGATGAGTGGTGGATATTCGGACTTGAGAGCAGTATGCATAGATGTTCCCCAGTGGGTGGTATGAGAACCACCGCTTTTTTGGCACATATAAATGACATAAAGGGCATAATTTCAACTCTTGTAAATTATACGTTATTCAGAAAGGAATTGTGAACAGAGAGGATAGCAGTCCTTGAAGGTGGCAGGGCAAACTTAGAGGATTGTTAAATTAATCTTGAAAAATTTTAGAATTAAATTAGATTAAACACACAATGAAAAGCTGACACAACCCCACTGGGAAAAAAAAAAATTGATGATTTAGTCATTGATAACATAGTTGTCTGTGGGATCTTGCTGTGCACAAATTGCCTGCCAGGCTTCGGACAGTGGCCACACTCCAGAGAGAATGAGCGTCAGACGCACTGGCCCTAACGTGGTGAAAGGCACCTCAGTAATAGAAGTGACCGACTGCTCCCCTCCCACATTTAAAATTGCCATTTCGACAAAAATTCTCGGTCTCCTCGAGGGAAGGTCACCCATGGAACATTAAGAAAGACTTGCTTTCCTATAGCGCCTCTCACCGCCTCAGGACATCCCGAACAGCTTCACTGATGGCCAGATATATCGTGCAGCGTTTTCACTGTTGTAATGCAGGAAACTGTGCACAGCAACCTCCCACAAACAACGATGTAGCGAATCAGCAGATCAGCTGTTGTTTCCTAATGTTGTTATGAAGGATAAATGCGGGACGTTGGAAAGATATCCCTTTTCTTCAAATGAGTAGGAGGGCAGATGGGGGACTTGGTTTGATATTATATGTGCAAAATGACATGTCTGGCAGTGCAGCACTCCCTCAAAACTTACCTTCCAACAGTGCAGCATTCCCTCAGTACTGACACTCTGACAGTGCAGCGCTCGCTCAGTACTGACAATGTAACAGTGCAGTGCTCGCTCAATGCTGTCCCTCTGACAATGCAGCACACCCCCAGCACTGACTATCCGACAGTGCAGCACTCCCTCAGTACTAAAGCTCCGACAGCGCAGCTCTCCCTCAGTACTGACCCTCCGACTGTGCAGCACTTCCTCAGTACTAACTCTCCGACAGTGCAGCACTCCCTCAGTACTGACCCTCCAACACTGCAGCATTCCCTCAATAGTGACCCTCCGACACTGCAGCATTCCCTCAGTACTAACCCTCCGACACTGCAGCATTCCCTCAGTACTGACCCTCTGGAACATGCTCCAAAGCCTGGAAAGCGTTTGCAGCCTTGACAAAAGGAAAACTGCGCATGTAGGATTGATGCTCCCTCTCCAGTGCAGGTAAGAGCCTGGCCGTGAGGTGCGAGACATTCTCGGTGTTGCTGTCCGAAGTGCTGATCTTGTCCAAGCCACAGTCGTCCGCTCTGGGTCACCCTCTGCTTTGCCTGGGGATCAAAAATGAACATTGACTGCAGGGTGACAAGGTACAAATCTCTAGGTAAATTACATAAGGACATAAGAAATAGGAGCAAGAGTAGACCATTCGTCCCCTTAAACCTGCCCTGACATTCACTAAGATCATGGCTGATCTGTCCTAAGCCCCACTCCTCTTGCATGCCAGCTCCTCATAGCCATTCATTCCCCAATATTTCAAAAATCTATCTACCTCCACTTAAATGCTTTCAGTTTTCTAGCCTCCACACCTCTCTGGGGTAGAGAATTCCAATTCCCTCCCCTCTGAGAGCAGAAATTCCTTTGTGCCTCAGTTTTAAATGAACGACCCCTTATTCTGAAACTATCTCCCCTAGTTCGAGATTCCCCCACTAGTGGAAACATCTTTCCAACATCTACCCTGTCAAGCCCCCTCAGAATCTTATACATTTCAATAAGATCACACCTCATTACTCTAAAGTCGAATGAATAAAGGCCTAGCCATTCATTTTGATATTTTATGTCGTTCTGTGATGCTGTGAGGCCTCCCTTTGCCCCTTTGGAATGCGGATTATCTTTATACATGTTTCAAGACAGAACCAGTTGTGAGGTGGACCAACGGCCTGAGCTCAGGACCGAGTGGGAGGAACATGGAGTGTGGAGGACATCGGACGAAAGGAGAAGAATTCTGATTGAAGACATCAACTCTGAGGCTAATATGGAAGTTTTTTTTTAAATAAAGACTGCACAAGGAATATGTGGACACAGATGTGTCAGGACATGCCATTAGGGTGGTGACTAACCAGCACACACCCTAATAACAGAAGAGGACCTAGACAATGGTATCTCAGGGACGTGTGAATGGCTTTCCTCCAGCCTCGCCAAGGTACAGAAATCACATCCATTGCCGGCAGCTACCAGGGGACAGCTCCCCCTCCTCCCCCTTCCCCTCCCCCAACCCCCGCCTGCTGACAGCGGGAAATGGCCGCCTGTCTGTGCATGGCCCAGGGTGGGAGTGATACTCCAATTGGATGGTTTGGTTTAAGACATTCGTTTATAGGCCGAGAGACCAGGGTCAGCAAGGGGTATGCAGCCGCAGATCCCCAGGACATTGTAGCTGCAAGCAGCGAGTGTGATTGCTGGAGGTTGTGTGGAGGATGTGGCACATTCCAAGGTCCAGGTCTATGTGCTAAGGGACGCACTAAAGCTTGAGGCAGCCACCACAAAGGCGCAATAGGGAAAGGTCGCTGTCTAAAACCTTTCAGCCATAGTGCACCGAGGGCCTGGGAAATGTATAGACCCCTCGGGCTGGATAAATCACATTGAATGTATGTAATGAATACTAAATGTATCACAATTGTATTCACAGAATAACAGAATCACAGAATCACACAGTGCAGAAGAGGCCCTTCGGCCCGTCGAGTCTGCACCGACATGAGAGAAACACCTGACCTACCTTCCTAATCCCATTTACCAGCACTTGGTCCAGAGCCTTGAAGGTAATGACATGCCAAGTGCTCATCCAGGTACTTTTTAAAGGATGTGAAGCAACCCGCCTCTACCACCCTCCCAGACAGCGCATTCCAGACCGTCACCACCCTCTAGGTAAAAATGTTTTACTCACATCCCCCCTAAACCTCCTGCCCCTCACCTTGAACTTATGCCCCCTTGTGACTGACCCTTCAACTAAGGGGAACATCTGCTCCCTATCCACCCTGTCCATGCCCTTCATAATCTTGTACACCTCGATCAGGTCGTCCCTCAGTCTTCTCTGCTCCAAAGAAAACAACCCAAGTCTATCCAACCTCTCTTCATAATTTAAATATTCACCAGGCAACATCCTGGTGAATCTCCTCTGCACCCCCTCCAGTGCAATCACATCCTTCCTATGATGTGGCGACCAGAACTGCAGCCAGTACTCCAGCTGTGGCCTCTCCAAGGTTCTACACAACTCCAGCATGACCTCCCTACTTTTGTAATCTATGCCTCGATTGATACAAGGCAAGTGTCCCATCTGCCCTTTTCACCACCCCACTAACATGCCCCTCCTCATTCATTGAAGCACCTCAGAGTGCAACATGATCTGTGTCGAGAACTTGAATCCCATTGCACTGTCTGACTGTCTGTAATGACCATGTTGAAATGCCTGTAATGTTTTTTGATTGTACTGAAGCACAGAGGGTCTATATAGCGCAATGTCATTGAGGGATTCCAATCAAACCAAACATTGAGGACCAGAAATGAGCCGTAGTTTGGAATTAGGGAGTAAAGTCACCCGATGTTATGTTACTGATCCCGACAGGAAAATCATTGGGGATTAGGGCACAGAAGGCAGGATTTCAGCCCATCGTGCTGGATCTTTGGAAGCATCATACAGTTAGTCCCACTCATCCATTGCTCTGCAAATTTTTCATTTTAAAATATTTATCCAATTTGCCTTTGGAAAGTTATTAGTGAATCTGTTTCCACCGCCCTTTCAGGCAGCACATTCCAGTTCCAAACCACAGGCTGTGTGAGAAAAAAAGCCCATCTCATCCCTGACAGAAACGTCTGAAAATTTACCACAGTTCAAATTACTGTTCCCAGAGCCCTGGCTAAAACAGGCACGGTATCAGAGCGACAAATGGCAGGGGACGGAAGGAGCTAACAGCCGGGCTGTAGTTATTCACTGTCACAGTGTGAATGGGGGTCATACCTGATGTTTGTGCTGAGGAACTGCAGTTAATCACTGCCATAGCGCTCGGAGTTGTCGTTGTCTGTGCTGTGGAACTGCATTTATTCCCTGTCACAGTGCTCGGTGGAGTCGTTGTCTGTGTTGTGGAACTGTAGTTATTCAATGTCACGGTGCTCGGGGTAGTCGTTGTCTGTGCTGTGGAGCTGTAGTTATTAACTGTCACGGTGCTTGGGGTAGTCATTGTCTGTGCAGTGGAGCTGTAGTAATTCACTGTCACAGTGCTCGGGGGAGTCCTTGTCTGTGCTGTGGAGCTGTAGTTATTCACTGTCACAGTGCTCGGGGGAGTCGTTGTCTGTGCTGTGGAGCTGTAGTTATTAACTGTCACACTGCTCGGGGTAGTCGTTTTCTGTGTTGTGGAACTGTAGTTATTCAATGTCACAGTGCTTGGGGTAGTCATTGTCTGTGCTGTGGAGCTGTAGTTATTCACTGTCACGGTGCTCGGGGTAGTCGTTGTCTGTGCTATGGAGCCGTAGTTATTCACTGTCACAGTGCTCGGGTGAATCACTCTTTGTGCTGTGGAGCTACAGTTATTCACTGTCACAGTGTTAGGGGGAATCGTTGTCTGTGCTGCGGAGCTGTAGTTATTCACTGTCACAATGCTCGGGGTAGTCGTTGTCTGTGCTGTGGAGCTGTAGTTATTCACTGTCACAGTGTTAGGGGGAATCGTTGTCTGTGCTGCGGAGCTGTAGTTATTCACTGTCACAATGCTCGGGGTAGTCGTTGTCTGTGCTGTGGAGCTGTAGTTATTCACTGTCACAGTGCTCGGAGTAGTCGTTGTCTGTGCTGTGGAACTGCAGTTATTCCCTGTCACAGTGCTCGGGGGAGTCATTGTCTGTGCTGTGGAGCTGTAGTTCACTGTCACAGTGCTCGGGGTGGTCGTTGTCTGTGCTGTGGAGCTGCACTTATTCACTGTCACGGTGCTCAGGGTAGTCGTTGTCTGTGCTGCGGAGCTGTAGTTATTCACTGTCACAGTGCTCGGAGTAGTCGTTGTCTGTGCTGTGGAACTGTAGTTATTAACTGTCACAGTGCTTGGGGTAGTCATTGTCTGTGCTGTGGAGCTGTAGTTATTCACTGTCACGGTGCTCGGGGTAGTCGTCTGTGCTGTGGAGCCGTAGTTATTCACTGTCACAGTGCTCGGGTGAATCACTGTTTGTGCTGTGGAGCTGCTGTTATTCACTGTCACAGTGTTAGGGGGAGTCGTTGTCTGTGCTGTGGAGCTGTAGTTATTCACTGTCACGGTGCTCAGGGTAGTCGTTGTCTGTGCTGCGGAGCTGTAGTTATTCACTGTCACAATGCTCGGAGTAGTCGTTGTCTGTGGTGTGAAGCTGTAGTTATACACTGTCACAGTGCTTGGGGGAGTAATTGTCTGTGCTGTGGAGGTGTACTTATTCACTGTCACAGAGTTCGAGGTAGTCGTTGTCTGTGGTGTGGAGCTGTAGTTATTCACTGTTGCGGTGCTCGGGGTAGTCGTTGTCTGTGGGGTGGAGCTGTAGTTATTCACTGTCACAGTGCTCGGGGTAGTCGTTGTCTGTGCTGTGGACCTATAGTTATTCACTGCCACAGTGCTCGGGGGAGTCGTTGTCTTTCCTGTGGAGCTATAGTTATTCACTGTCACAGTGCTTGGGGTAGTCATTGTCTGTGATGTGCTGAGCCCTGAACTCTCAGTCCGAAGAGTACACCCACTCCCATTGCTTCAAAGCTAATCTCCTGGTTTCTTCTTTTTGCCACAAGATTCTATGAGGACCACTGTGGATTTTTCCACTAGCTTAAAGCTAAGTAATCTTCTCAGCTTTTCTCCCCTTATGAAGTCTAAACTGAGATTAAGCCCTACCCGCATTTGATGCAGTGAATGGAAGAATGTAGCCTTTCCTGTTTTACCTGCTCATAGTGCCAGGAAAACTGTGATGTAATTTGGCTATCTTCTCTCAGTAAGTTGGCCCCCCCACTCAAAATCCAAGCTGCAACTAACTAACTTTCAGCAAACACCCAGATCAATGGAAACAAGAGAACCTCCATAAGCTCCACTCATCTTTGTAACAACGGGGCATGCTTTGGGATGCCTTTAAATAGACCATCAGGTTAATTATCCCTTATTTAAAACTCTTTCCTTGGCCTGAAAGAAGAAATGGAGTTTACAATCCTGTAGGGTATACTGAATGCTTTTAAATTTATTTAGCTTTAACTCCCAAAAGAAAGCATCTCTCTGGACTGCTCGAACTGCAAGGATCGCAGCCATCAAGCCTCCACCAAAAGTGCAAATAGTCTTTTGAATGCAGTCCAGTTGCCTGGACTTTTGCAGGTGTATTCTGTATCTGAAGAATGGCATGTTTTATTGTGCTCACTCAACAATGACAGGACCATCTCATTCAGTGTTTTCTGTCTTTAACCCTTTCGAAACTCTGAGGTCTCAGTCCTTCCTGCGAAAAATTTTGAATTGAAAATCCTGCAGACACTTTTGCTGCCTCTTTGCTGTCCATTACTGAGGTGGTATCATCAGTATCTTTACTTGGAACAGGTTGTTGCCTAAATGGATTACAGACAAAGAGCATTTACTCACAGTAGATCCTGTGAACTGTGGCATACCATCTCAAATTGTGTTAAAAAACTACATTGTCCACTATATCATTTACCAATATAAAATAGGTAATTAAGGAAGCATCGCCATCAACAATATACCCCATTATCAGAGCAGAATCAGGAAGATACACATTTCCTATCAATACCACTTACGAATACATCGTCATTCAGTGAACTGTTTGAAATGTCGAAATCCTTTTCCATCAACAAGTTTCAAGCTGAACCTGCATCCCGTAGAATAGCAATCTTACTAGACACCTCCTTGGACAAAAATGGAATGACTTCCCTTTCAAATATAAATCCTTAATAACTCTTTGCCTCTTTATCGATTCCCATCATTAGGAGTAATGGATTTTTTCAGGAGCTTCACTCATTGTTCTAGTTTCTCCAGAGAAATTCCAGCTATTCTCAACAATGCCACTGATTTATTCTTTATCCGCCAACAGTTGGCCTTCATATGTCCAATTTTATAAAAAGGAGAACATGTTGGTCCTTCTGACTCACTCTGCAACTTAAGCTTGTCCCTAGCCACTTCATGCTCTCTGACTTCCATTTCTTGTTGAAACTCTCAGTATCTTTCCTTATCTCTTTGCTCCATTGTTAACATCTCTCTCTGGAGTTCAATCTCAAGTTTTTTTTTGAAGTCCCATTTTCTCAGCTCTTTCCTCTCATCCTTTTTCAAGTTTTGTCATCTGCAACTGCATTTTATCTATCTGGGTTAAACTCTTCTTCTTATTAACCAAATGCTCTGCTAAAATATCCACTATTTTAGTTCCATTCTTAGTGCCTACATTTATTTCAAACTTCACTCCTCTTTAAATTCTATTAACTGCACTTTGGCTAATTGTCACAAATCACTCAGGAATAAATCTTCCCTCCCCTTGCCACTGATGAAGTCATTCTGCTTCTCAATGGATACAATCAAAGATCACTGTGATATCTTGTCTGGACTATAAAAGCGTCAAGGGGTATGAGGAGAGAGCAGGAACATGGCATTGAGATAGAGTATCAGCCAGGAGCACATTGAATGTTGGAGCAGGGTCAAAGTGCCAAACGACCTACTCCTGCTCCTAATTTCTATGGGTAGGATTTTCCCCCCACTGTAGTGGGGGTTGTGCGGGGGTGGGCGCGAGTGGGCGGGTTCCCAAACGGCACCCCCATTCGGGGGTGTGCCTCCATTTTACGTGGGTGGACCAATTAAGGCTCACCCAGCTTCATATCCACCCAGAAGCACTGTGCCCTCCCTGTGTGTGTTGGTTGTTGGGGGGGTGGGGGGGGTGGGGGCGGTTGTGTTTACCTGAGTCGGGAGTGTGCTCCTTCACACATGTGCATGAAAGAGCGCACAGATCTCCCTGAGGCTAAGTGCTGCCTCAGGGAGACCGGCTCAAGTTTGAAAAGCAGAATAAACAATAGAAAATTTTACTGACATGACCCCTTATGTGACACTATCACATGACCCTGCCCCCGCTTGTCAACATAAAATTTCTCCCCTATGTTTCGATGTTAAGTTAAATTTCAGCCAACTGTCATCCAAATATCCTGTTTCCTCATGAAATACGAACATATGAAATAGAGGCGGGGTGGGCCATTTGGCCCCTCGATCCTGCTCTGCCATTCAATTAGATCATGGCTGATCTGTTTGAGTTCCACATTCTCATCTAACCCTGATAACCTTTGATTCCCTTGCCTGATAAGAATTTATCTACCTCTGCCTTATAAATATTCAGTGACCCCGCCTCCACCACCTCCTGACGCAGAGAGTTCCAAAGTCGCACAACCCTCTGAGAGAAAAAAATTCCCTTCATCTCTGTCCTAAAAGGGTGACCCCTAATTTTAAAACAGTGACCCTTAGTGTTGGACTCACCCAGAAGAATAAATATCCTTTCGACCCACCTTGTCAAGATCATTGAAGATCTTAAATGCTTCAGTTAAATCATCCCTCATTCCTCTAAACACCAGTGGAAACAAGCCCATTCTGTCCAGCCTTTCCTCATAAAGGCAACTTGCTTATCCCAGGTATCAATTGAGTAAATTTTCTTCGAACCACCTCCAATACATTTACATTATTCTTTAAATAAGGAGACCAAAATTGCACACAGTATTCAAGGTGCACTCTCACCAATCCCCTGTATAACTGAAGCATAACATCCCTACTTTATGATCAATTCCTCTCATAATAAAGGATGTTAGTCTACTTAATTAAATGCTGTACCTGCATACTAACTTCTTGTGACTTATGCACAAGAACTTGTCAATACTTCTGCAGCTTGGAATTCTGCAGTCGTTCTCCATTAAAGTAATATGCAGCTTTTTAATTCTTCCTACCAAAGGGAACAACTTCACATTGTCCTATGTTATACTACATCTGCCAGATTTTTGCCCATTCTCTCAACTTAACAATACCCGTCTGCAAACTCCTTATGTCTTCTTCACAACATACTTTCCTACGTATATTTGTGTCATCAACAAATTTAGCTACCATGCCTTTGCTCCCCTCATGTGATGATGTTATATCAGGGTGGGATAGGTATGAGAATGGGAGGGTACAAGAATGGAGGGTTGTGAGTGGAGGGCTATGAGGGAAGGAGGGGGTGTGAGGAAGGAAGTAGTGGGGAGACAGGGTTTGTGAGTGAGGAAGGGGCATGAGGGAGGAAGGATGTACGTGGGGGTGTGGTGGTTGATGGGTGGATTGACGCTGAGGAAAGGGCAGATATGTGCATGGCATGCTGTAGGAAAGAGGCAGGGTAGGTGGGAGGTGGTATTAGGGATGGAGATGTGTTAGGCAGGCAGTGGTATGAGAGATGGATGAGGTATGGGAGAGAAAGTGTGTAAGAGAGAGCAGAAAGCATGTGGGCTAGAGATAGGTTGAGGGAGGTTGGTTATGATGGAGGCAGAGCTTTGAGGGAAGGAGGTGGTGTGAGGGAAGGAGCATTGCGATGTAGGGAGGAGAATAGTTAAGGGAGTGGTGTGGTGAAGGGACAGCTTATGAGGGAGGGGTATGACTGTGGTACTGTGTATGAGGGAGGGAGGATGAAAAAGGGAGCAGAATGAGAAATGGTGGGGGGTGAAGAGAGAGGGGTAAAAAATGGAGGGAAATAAGGGTAGAACAGTGTATGAGGGAGAGGGGGCTTATGAGGGAGGGAGAGGTTATGAGGGCAGGAGGAATCCTGAGGATGGAGCAATGGAGGGGGTTGTGTATGAGGAACACGCCTTTAAAAATGATCAGATTTCCCAAATCTTGCCTCTATTTGTCATTGTTTATGTTGCCTCAGTTTCTATGGAGACCACAAGCATGTGGGCCTGGTGGATATCAGGGCCACCTCTGTATCCAGAACTCCAGGCCCCACCACACCCTGACAGGGCCCTTTATTGCCCAATTGCCAGAGTGTCAACGCCGGAAATATAAAATAAAATGAGAAGATTCTGGAAACTCTCGGTGATTCACTTCTTCTTCTCATCAGCGAATGAATTTCAGCGTATTCTTTAACTGCTCTCTGAACTTAGTCTGGGTCATGGCATAAATACAAGTGTTTGTGCAGCAACTCAGGAGCTGCAGCATGAAGCCCAATTCCTGCACAAACCAATGCAACTTTATAGCCCAGTACCCCAAATACCACATCTGTCTCCATATAGAGAACACCATTAACATTGCCCACAACAGGATGAAATTCACAGAGATTTCCTTCGACTCTCCATCTCTGGGTCTCTGGAACTCTCCCCACTGCTGTGAGCCCGGAGTCTCCTGCGGGCTCTGCTGCTCACTAAAATGTGTCTGACGGTGAGAACATTGAGCAGCAAAATCAGAACAAATGGGACACACTGGGTCAGAATGTGATGGAGAAACTCATCTATCCTCCAGCTCTGAGAGAAGTGAACGTAAATTGTTACATCCCAAAACCAGGGGCTGTTCCGCAGCTTATACAAACCTGTTAACATAAAATACCAGAAAATGTTCTTCAAACAGCTCAGCACAGTCACTGTTCCCAGGACCATAGCTGCTGTTTTCTCAGTGCAATATTTACTTTTCAGCTTCTGGAAGCAAGTAGCCACAAACCGATAAAAGGTGAAAATGACAGTAAACCAGACAGAACAGTTAGTGGCTGCAAACAGCAGGACAGCATGAATATTACACAGAGGGATGGAATACAGGAAAGAAAACTGATCATGATAAACAGCTGGAATCTGTCTCATTATCAGGTCGAGGATGATGATGAGCAGATCTGACGTTGCCATTGCCACCAAGTAGCGAGTGACACATTTGGAGAGACCACATTTTCCCTGAGAAAGGGTCACATTTGTCAACTGTAAGGAAGGGAAATAAACATGGAAATTATAAAAAAACAGAATTACCTGGAAAACTCAGCAGGTCTGGCAGCATCGGCGGAGAAGAAAAGCGTTGACGTTTCGAGTCCTCATGACCCTTCGACAGAACTTGCGTTCGAGTCCAAGTCTTGGACTCGAACGCAAGTTCTGTCGAAGGGTCATGAGGACTCGAAACGTCAACTCTTTTCTTCTCCGCCAATGCTACCAGACCTGCTGAGTTTTCCAGGTAATTCTGTTTTTGTTTTGGATTTCCAGCATCCGCAGTTTTTTTGTTTTTATGGAAATTATACATCAGGCTGGCTGGAAGAAAGTTTAAAAGTTTAATTTATGACTTAATTTCTCTGGCCCACATCGCACAACACTATTTACCCACCACACTCATGACACTGCTCATTTCACTGCAGCCCGGATATTGTGTCCCTTGCACCCCCAACACTCTTCACCACCCCAAATACCCAACACTGCTCACCTCCCCGCTTGCCCTACATTGCTCATGCCCACACCCCAGCCACTGATCATGCCCTATTTACCACCAACATTTCTCACCCCCATCCAAACATGGCTCATCCACACTGCACCCCAAACCTGTGGCCTCTTTCACCCTAAATACTGCATATACCACCCCCCTACATGCATAATACTGCTCTCCCAGCACCCCCTTGCACACCAGACATTCATCGTTCCCCACACAGCTGGCACTGCTCAGCTCCTTCACTCCAGGCATTTTGCATCCTTGACAACCCCAATACTCCTCATCTCCCTGCAGGTTCAACACTGCTCACCCTCACCCAAACCTGTGCCACTGCTCGCCACCACACCCCTGACATTGCTCATTTCCCTCATATCTGCTAATTACCCCGACATCCACCAGCCACAACAACAACACTGTTCACCAATACCACACCCTTGAATCTGCTTACCTCCTCCTCTCTCACCCTCCTGCAAACATGATACATAAGAACATAAGAAATAGGAGCGGGAGTAGACTATTTCGCACCTTAAGGTTGTTCCGCTATTCAATAATATCATGGCTGATCATCTTGTGTTTCGATTTCAACATTCCCTTCTAACCCCAATAGCCTTCGATTCCATTGCCTAACAAGCATTTATCTACCTCTGCCTTGAAAAATATTCAATGACCCCGCTTCCACCACCTTCTGATGCAGAGAGTTCGAAAGTCACACAACCCTCTGAGAGAAATAAATTCTCCTCATCTCTGTCCTAAAAGGGCGACCACTAATTTTAAAACATTGCCCACTAGGTCTGGACTCACCCACAAAAGGAAACGTCCTTTCCAAATCCACCTTGTCAAGGCCATTCAGGATCTTGTATACTTCAGTCAAATCACCCCTCACTCTTCTAAACTCCAGTGGAAACAAGCTCAGTCTGTCCACCCTTTCCTCATAAGACAAACCACTCATTCCAGGTATCAATCTAGTAAACCTCCTTTGAACCACCTCCAATGCATTTACATCCTTCCTTAAATAAGGAGACCAAAACTGCACACAGTATTGGAGATGCAGTCTCACCAATGCCCTGTGTAACTGAAGCATAACATCCTTACTTCTATATTCAATCCCTCTCGTAATAAAGGATAGCATTCCATTAGGCTTCCTAATTACTTGCTGTACCTGCATACTAACTTTTAGTGACTCGTACTAGAACACCTAGATCCCCCTGCACCTCAGAATTGTGCAGCCTTTCTCCATTTCAGTAATGCTCTGCTTCTTTTCTCCTCATTGATACCAATCACCCCACCCCAATCCTCTACCACAGCTGTCACCCTGCTGCACCCTAGACACAGCTCACCCCTCTTTCACACCTCTAATACTGCCCATATCCCCAATCCCCGACATTGCTGATAATCCACAACACAAACTGATCTCACCCCACAACCTTGATACTGATCATAAGCCCCCTACACCAACACTGATCACACCAGCCTGCACAACAGACACTGCTCTCAATGCACACATACCTGACAGTAATCGAACACAACCTCCAGCACTCCTCATCTCCCCATGCAGCCCTAACACTACTCACTACCCTCCCACTGTGCCAAGCACCGCTCATATCCCCAGACTCCCTGAAATTGCTCAGCCCCAGCCCAGAAAACTCTTATCCACCCATACTCCAGGCATTGTTTACTACCCCACAACCCCAAAACTGCTCACCTCCCTGAACCCTCCATGCTTATCACCCCTCTGCATTCCTGACACTGGTCATACCCAATCCCTCCGCCCCCGCTGCCAAACACACAACACAGATAACCCATTTGTCGCTCATGTTTACAGACCCAGATTCACTGTAACTACAGTCCCCGTTCCTCAGCCAGTGTTGGGTCGCCAAATCCTCTGGCCTCCATGAATATAGGCAGCAACTCACAACACAACCCCCCAGAAAACCACTCACGGCACATCCGCTAGCTTGCCAACAGCTGAAATGAGTCAAACGCTCCTCACAAGCAAGTCGGATGCCTGTTCAGTTTTAATGGCACGAGATGGCGGGGAGAAGGAGGGGGATCGGGGGTGTTCCTTCTGCTGCTGTACACATGGTCAGCTGAGTATGACTAAAACAGGTATTTAGCGGACGGGCACAGACCATGTTTCACGGACATGTGCCAAAGCTGTTGAACTGCCCTGCCCAACAAGGAGCATCGCCAGGGCAAACTGGACGTGGCCGGCTTTGCAACCAGCACCTTTTTATGGTTTTTTGGTCATTGTATTGGCAGCACCAGTGGTTCCCGGAGCCAAAGATTCACGGTCAGGGAGAGGTACCGAGGGAAAGAAATCCACTTTAAAAACGGGCCTGAATAAATTCTTAAGGGGAACAACCTTCAGGAATATGGGAAACAGACAGGGGAATGGGACAAATTGGAGGGGTGAGGCCACGGACAGATTCAAAAACGACAATGAGGACATTAAAAATGAAGGGCTGTCAGGTCAGGAACCAATGTAGGTCAGTGAGCAGAGGGATGATGGGTTTGATGTAGTTTGGATGTTGGTAGAAGAGTTTTAGACGGGCTGCGGGTTATGGAGATTTGTTGCTCTGCGGGTGGCCAGGATAGCATTAGAATTGTCCATTCTGGATTGAACCAAGGTGCAGGTGAGGGTTATTACCGTAGGTGGGCTGAGGTAGAGTGTGATGGGGGGGTGTTGGGGGCGCCGGGGGGAGTAGACAGGTGGGTGATTGTACGGATATGGGATTGGAAATCAGATTAGGGTCAAAGGGATTGGGGAGGCTGTGAATAGTCTGTTTCAGTCTCGGTTATTGGCCAGGGAGGGGGACGGAGACAGTAGAAAAGGGAAGCAATTTTTGAAAAGGAACTGATAGCTAAAGCTTCCATCTTCCCAATATTTAACTAACAGCAGTGATACAATGAAATGAGGTTTAAAGTGCACATGGTTCTCTATAGAAACTGACCAGCAGCAAAGATGAGATTAAATTACAATAACAATTACATTACTGGCAATAGGTTGTTGAGCTAATGCTTGGATACCAAGACTGACTAGAGGAACAGCGGCAGGACAGAGGGCAGCGTAAATGGCAGAGAAATGCAGTCAAACATGGTTTATAGATTTAATAGCTGGATAGGGAGAATCACCAGGAACACCAACTGTAGCGAGGATGGGATAGTAAATTGTTCGAATCATCTTCAGTGAATAATAAATCCACCCAGTTAATGATAACCAATTATAATTTTCAATAAAAGCATCAAAATAATAAGAGAAACTCCTGCCCAGCATTGTAACATTCCAATCCACTGTTCTCAGATTCTGATGCATGGTTCTAATATTCCAATCCACTGTGCTCAGATTCTGACCCATTGTTGTAACATTCCAGTCTACCATTCTCAGATACTGATCCATTGTTGTAACATTCCAATCCACAGTTCTCAGATTCTGATCCATTGTTGTAACATTCCAATCTACCATTCTCAGATTCCGATCCATTGTTGTAACATTCCAATCCACAGTTCTCAGATTCTGATCCATTATTGTAACATTCTAATCTACCGTTCTCAGATTCTAACCCATTGTTCTACAATTCCAATCTGTTGTTCTCAGATTCCAATCTCTCTTCTTCCTCTCTCTGAAGCCACTGAGCCCTGTTAAGGTAGGAATTGATGCTTCCACTGACTATGATATAACACATTGGAAGGCATCCCTTATTAATACAAGAAGGAAGACCTCCAGCGTCACAATTAGGATCCATGGAGACTGACATTGATTACAGTCACTGAACAAACTGGTTCAGTCAACCTCTTTCAATCCAACACTTATTTTCCCCCAATGAAGTGGAGTATTTGCCCGTTATGGATGGGATGTGAGAGGGTTGCTGAGGGAGGTAAAGGTTGAAACAGCAAAGGGACTGGCCATCATTTTTCAATCCTCCTCATATATGGGAGTGGTGCCAGAGGGCTGGAGGGTTACAAATATTCCATTCTTGTTTATAAAAGGAGAGGGGGATAAATTCTGTAATTGCAGAGCATTAGTCTAAGGTCAGTGGTGAGGAAATTCTAGGGGCCTCAACCCAAGACAACATTTTTTGTGCCTAGTAAAAAAACCCAAGGCTCAATAAATAACAAGCCCAATGGAAAGGTTAATGGAAAATAAAGCCTGATAAACTTGATCTAGGTCTTTAATGAAACAATAGGGAGGGCTGATGAGGGTAGTGTGGTTGATCTGATGTATATAGGCTTTCACAAGGAGTGTAATTAAATACCATTTAGTAGATTGTTCTCAAAACTGAAACCCATGGATTGAGGTGGCAATGTGATTTTCACACTGGCTAAGAGAAAACAGACAGCGTTGATGGGTGGTGGTTGTTTAGATTGGAGAGCAGTATGCTTGGATGTTCCCCAGGGGGTGGTATGAGAACTACTGTTTTTTTGGCACATATAAGTGACATAAAGGTCATAATGTCAACTCTTGCAAATGATACGTTATTCAGAGAGGAATTGTGAACAGAGAGGATAACAGTCCTTGAAGGTGGCAGGGCAAGCTTAGAGGATTGGTAAAAGAAACAGGGTATATTTCTTTATAAACTGAGACAGGCTGTACACAAGAAAGGGAGTCATCCTAAATTTTACACGTCACTAGTTAGGCCTCAGCCGGAGAATTAGGTCTAATCCTGGGCATCACATTTTACAAAGAACGTCAGAGCCTTGGATAGGGTGCAGATGAGGTTTACTGGAATGGTGACAGGGATGAGGGGACTTAAATCACGTGGAGAAACTGGGATTCTTTTCCCAAGAGCAGATCAGGTAAAGTGGAGGTTTAATAGAGGTGTTCCAAATGGTGTTGGGTTTTGATAGAATAAATGAGGGGAAACTTGTTCTGTTGGAATAAGGGCTTGTAAACAACAGACAAAGTTTTAAAGTTATTGGCAAAGAACCAGAAAGGAAATGAAGAGATTTTTTTTTACACAGCGAGTTGATATATTCTGGAATGCACTGATTGATAGGCTAGAGGAAGCAGTGTTACAGCTGGGAATCGGGAGGGGGGGGGGTGGCGGTGGGGAGTGCACAGTTTCTCTAGCCCCACTTCTCCATTGGTCACAGCAATAATATAAATGGTGATTCATTCACAAAAATGGCCAATTGTTTATCTTTGCTGCTGCTAGACCCAGAATAAAAGAGACAGTAACCAGGCTTCTTTCAATAAACTCAAACAATAGATTTATTAAGAAACATAAATTATTTTTTAAAAATACGCTCCAAACCTGGTTAACGAACAATGTGTAATCCTGAAGTGTAATGATTTGCCCACTTTTTAAAATCCCAAGACAAACACATGCACACAAAACAAAAGTCAAGGCAAACAAGGTCCCTGCAAAGGTTGGCACAAGGCAACACTTTTGAAAAGGATAAAGTTCATCAAGGTCTTGATACTATCGATTTGACAGAGTGCTTTCAGGTGGATCTTCAGTGAAACACTGCCTTTGTTAGCTCTTGTTTGTCGCAGCTTTGCCAGCTTTCAAAACACAGATGAGTTATACTGAGCTGAGAATTTTCTGGCTGAAAGTGACCACTTCACTCTGGACTGGAGGTAATGCAGGGACAAAGAGAGAGAGAGAGAGGGAGAGAAGCAATCTTCTTTCCCAGTTTTATCCCAAGGCGCGCATGCACACACACACACACACACACACACACACACACAAGCAGTGTTCAAAATAAAATGTTCAGGGACAGCATCTCCCAGACCAATTGTTTTCAGCCAATCAGCAGAAGCTCAAGGCTTTGCAACTGCACTTTTTTATGTTAACTAAAGGATACAAAATAACTCTTATCTCACCTGGTGCCTTGCTGGTTATCGAGCTGAAGTCATGTGATTGCTTGGAAAAAGCAGCTTACTCACAGACCAAAGAGAACTTGTAATCTTTTTGAATTATTTGGACATTATATGGACAATAATTTTTTTAAAGATCAAATTGCCTCCACCTGTGTTGTAGGATTCAATGGGCTGAATTTTCCCCCATTGGAGGGGGTTGTGCAGTGGTAGGCAGGAGCGAGCGTGAAGCTCGCCATTTTACATGGGCGGGCCAAGTAAGGCCAGCCCAGCATGACGCTCTGCTGGAAGCACTGAACACTCCCTGTGTGGGCTTGGGGGGTGGGGGGGGGCGGTGGTGTGGGCCGGTGGGGGGGAGGTTCCTCAGGGAGATTTGTTTCAGGTTCAAACATTTAAATGAAGAATTGAAAATATTTTAAGACATGTCCCCTCATGTGACAGTGTCACATGATCTGGGACATGTCAAGGAACAGTCACTAAAAAAATTATTTAATTTATAAACACTGCATGAAACCTCAACCCGCCCGTGGATGAGGTTCCATGAAAAAATGCAAAGGCCGCCTGGGCTCTTCGCCTGCCCCGCCGACCTTAAGGTTGGACGGGCAGCTCATTTAATTGGTTTAATTCGTTTATAACAGGCCTTAATAGGCCTTTGGCAGTTCTGCGGTCGTGCAGCTGACTTGGCTGCATGCTGCCGAACCGAAAATCTAAACGACACGCGGTGACACAGGGACGCCTGCCCGATGTCAACGTGCCTCATTTTATGCGTCGGCGAGCGGGCCCCGCTACCTGCTCTGCTGACCTGAAAATTCTCCCCAATGATTCTGTGATAACCTAATCTATAGAGTCCCTATCTCACTTGCACAATTGACACTGAGCAGGTTTTTCAGCCAGAGGCTAATCTTACTTGTTCTCCGATAAAGATGAGGGCTGAAAAGTGAATACAAAGGGAATGACGAGCCAAACAGTTTGGTTATCAGGGTGTTAAGCCTTGCTCTGATCAGAAGCTTCACCTGGTTTCAGTAAGTGAATTTTAAAATCATTAATTTTAGTTGTTTGGGAGTGCAGGAGCTGAGTATTGCTGAAATAAGAGACATGTCAAAGCTTTTCATCTTGCACTCTTCAGGGCACCATAAGAATAGCAATATAGGGGGAAGACAACAATTTGTACTGCATTTGAAGAGAGCGCTGATTGGTTGGCAAGTAGACCCTGATTGGTAGTGGCGTTGCCATGGAGAATGCACCAATGATGGTGACTGACAGTTAACTGTCCAGCATTATTTGAAATTTAAATGAGGCAGCCTGACCCTGATTGGTCAAGGCATTGACCTGACCAATAAACCAGTGAATGGTTGTCACTTATTTTGCTTAACTGAAACAGGCTGAAATGTGTGTGTACACGTTCCTTCTGTGGTTATATGTTCCCGGAATGTGTAGGACACTGTCAAGGCCAGCATTCCTTGTCCATCCCTAGTAAACATGAGAAAATGATGGGCTTCCATCGTCAACCATTGCAGTCTGTGCAGTGAAGTCGATCCCACAATACAGTTACAGAAGGTATTTTAGGATTTTGACCAAGTGATGATGAAAAAACAGCGATATATGTCCAAGCCTGGATGGTATGTTGGTTGGAGGAAGGGAACTTGGTGTTTTGTACTGTAGTCCGAAACTAATTCTACCCCCTCCCCTGTGTCCCTTGTGGCCAAATGCAAGGATTCACTTGGCACTCTGCAGCATCAGACAGTCACCAGAGAGCAGGAAGGGGTCAGTAGCTAGTGCCTAGTGGTTTTGATGGGCCCAAATACAATGGCTTCCTTCTTCCCAGCATTTAGGTGGAGGAGCTTTCAATTCGCCTGGTCCTGGATATCGAATAAGCCATCTTGTAACTTGGAGACACTGGAGGAGTAAAGAGAAGTGGTGGTGAGGTAGAGTTGTGTGTCATCAGCGTGCGCGAGAAAACTAACACAGTGCCTTCATGTGATGTGGCTGAGGGGCAGCATGTTGATAAGAAATAGAAGAGGGGGCCCAAGAATTGGCCCTTGGGGGACATCAGAGGTAATGGTGTGGCATCTGGAAGAGAAACCATTGGCAGTGATTCTCTGGCTATGATTAGATAGGTAAGAGCAGATCCAGGTGAGAGCAGTCCTACCCAGCTGGACGGTAGTGGAGAGGCATTGGAGGGGGATGGTGTGGTCAACTGTATCAAAGGCTGTTTATTTTGCAGTGTGGTGTGTTCAACCACAGATTGTCTATTAATTCACATGCACTTCATATTAACCCTGAAAAATAGAGAAAAACAGAACTCACCACCATGGGCATCCACAACCTACAGATTGTGGGTGACTGCTGCACGATGGCTCATTCTGTCCAGGACATGCAAACAACACTTGACCTCTTCAACACCTGGACATATAATACCCTGGTCAGTGATGTTCAAAGTGAGTTTTCTTAGCTTGGGTTCCTGCAGACAGCAACTTAATGTACAGAGGCTGGAGGCTTTTCACACTTGTGTTAGATCTTAGAATGCCTCCCCACTTACACATAGCCTCATCTCCTTTTTGCATGTTTTTCCCTTTTTAATGTAAATTCCATTGTTCCAATACATCTTTGCTACTTTACTTTTCTCGTAATATAAATATAATATAAAATTTTCATAGTACTCATTATCAGTAATCTTTGGGAAAAATAAACACACTGTTTGGCTTAGCTTCTTATGACTAAGTGTAACATCTTACTTTCTCTTTGAAATTCAAACTAACTTAATTTATCTAAAAAACCAGTTGTTTCCAATTCAATTAAATCCCCTACACACACACGCATCCACACAGAGGAACTAATCCAAAACCCACTATTAACCTACCTTTACAATAAATCATAATAAAATTATGAAAATTATTATATTTACATGACACTGCCAGACTAACTCGAGTGTCCTCCATGAAGCTGTGTCTTCCAGTATCAAAGCCCTGCTCCTGCGGAACCAACTCTGCTGGATGGGCCATTGCAGCTGGATGCATGAAAGCCGCTTCCCTTGGAAGGTTCTTTCTAACAACTTTTGGTTGGCCAATGCTTAAATGACCTTGGATCGTATGACTGATGCAGTTGGTAAAGCGGAGTTATTTAAAAACCCCAGAGGGAAACTTTAAACAACTGTCATAACCAATAATTTTAAGTGCTATGTTTGAGATGCGACTCCATGTTCAGGAGTCAGACCACCAGTTTTCGAGGTTTTACATTAAACTAAATGAAACATTTTATTAATTTACACAGGTTAAAATATATTTACACATGGCTTCAAATTACTACTATCATATCTTCTAACAAATTCTCTATCTAATCTCCATTATGGCAACAGCAATCAATAGACTTAACCAGATACCAGGCAAAGCATTTTCACCTTACAAATTCAAAACGGGGACCTTTTCACTTTGGTTCCCATGGAGACAGCTGGAGGCTTACAGCTGCACTTTGCTCTCAAATTGTCCCTGCTATACACAACCGAAAACTGAAGAAAACCTGACACAGCTCATTAAATGTAAATTCTCATTATATCATTTTAACAATAAAACTCCTTTCACAGTACCAATTTTATTAGTAATATAAACATATTGCTTGGTATCTGCTTGATAAGCATCAGCTTTCACACCACATCTTGAATGCTCTATTCAAAAAATGCAAATACATGCTATCTCTCATACATATCGAAACTAGTACACATCAAAGCATCCAGACTAGCTGGCTATATTCCAATTAAGACACACCCACAGACTAAACCTCTATTTTAAAAGAAAAATATTTTTCAATAATATTATATACATTAATAGCTTCATGACATTGGAACAGAAGAAGATGAGGAAAGACTTGATTTATTTTCAGGGGCTTTGGTTGAGATAATGGAAAGCACCTCTTACCCTTAGCAAAGAGATCAATGACATGGAGCATTGCTTTAAATCAATGGGCAGAGAGGAAGTGAGGAGAAATCTTTTCAGTCAGGAGTTGGCGGTGGTGGACCTGGAACTCACTGCCTGAGAAGGTGGTAGAGGCTGAAATGCTCACATCATTTAAAAAGTACTTGGATATGCACTTGAAGAAGCATAACAGCAGACCAAGAGCTGGAAAGTGGAATTAGGCTGGAGGGCTACTTATCAGACAGCATGAGCATAATGGGCCAAATGGCCTTCTCTGCACTAAATTTCAATGATTCTGTAATTCTATGCTGTATTCATTCAGCATGCTACATTAGTTTAAGGAGATGGAGTATATATGTTTTATTTTAACTTGAGGTATTTGCTTAAGATTATGTATTAACTTGAAGAGATGCATTAGTTTAAGGTACTATATCAATGTGGACACTGGATTAATCTGAGGTGGGGCATTAGTTTGAGGACTGTATTAATTTCAGATGACTTATTGTTATCAGTTGTGTTAGTCTGAGAGGCTTTATCAATCGCCTGGTCTGTCTCAGTTGGAGGAGCTGAGTGAGTGTCCTTGACATCAAAGCAGCATTTGACCAAGTGTGACATCAAGGAGCCCTGGCAAAGTTGAAGTCAATGGTTATCAGAAAGAAAACTCTCCAATGGTTGGAGTCATACCTAGCACATGGGAAGATGGTTGTGTTCATTGGAGGTCAATCATCTCATCTCCAGGACATCACTGCAAGGCTTCCTCAGGGCAGTGTTCTCGGCCCAACCATCTTCAGCTGCTTCATCGATGGCCTTCCTTCCATCATAAGGTCAGAGATGGGGATGTTTGCATAGTGTTCAGTATCATTCACATCTCCTCAGAAAATGGAGCAGCCTGTGTCCAAATGCCTCAAGACCTGGACAGTATCCAGGTTTGGGCTGATAAGAGGCAACATTCGCTCCACACAAGTGCCAGTAAGTGATGGTCTCCAATAAGAGAAAATCTAACCATCTCCCCTTGACATCCAATGGCACTAACATTGCTGAACCCCCCACTATCAAGATCCTGTGGGTTGCCATTGACCAGGAACTGAACTGGACTAGCCATATAAATACAGTGGCTACAAGAGCAGGGCAGAGGCTGGGAATCGTGTGGCAAATAACTCACCTCCTGACTCCCCAAAGCCTGTCCACCATCTACAAAGCACAAGTCAGGAGTGTGATGGAATACTTTCCACTTGCCTGGATGAGTACAGCTCCAACAACACTCAAGAAGTTCAACTAACATGCAGGACAAAGCAGCCCGCTTGATTGACACCCCACCCACCAATTTAAACATTCACTCCCTCCACCACCGACACACAGAAGAAGCAGTGTGTTCCATCTACAAGGTGCACCGCAGCAACTCACCAAGGCTCCTTCAACAGTGCTTTGCATACCTGCAACTCCCACCAGAAGGATAAGGGCAGCAGGCACTTGGGAACACCACCACCTGGAAGTTCCCCTACAAGCCACTCACCATCCTGACTTGGAAATATATCGGCCGTTCCTTCACTGTCACTGGGTCAAAATCCTGGAACTCCCTCCCTAACAGCACTGTGGGTGTACCTACACCACAGGGACTGCAGCAGTTCAAGAAGGCAGCTCAACGCCACCTTCTGAAGGGACAATTTGGGATGGGCAATAAATGCTGGCCTAGCCAGCAACAGCGAAATCCCATAAACAAATAAAATAATAAAAAATAGGGATGAGCAATAAATTCTGCTGCAGCCAGTGATGCCTACATCCTGTGAATGGTTTAAAAAATATAACTTAAGATGCCCGATCACTTGAAAATCTTTGCATTAGCTTTGAGGTGCTGGTTATGATTGAGATTCTGTGCCAGTTTGAGGCTAACAGATTAGTTTCAGATGCTCAATTCGCTGAAATCTGCAGTGCAGTCACAAATAACCCGCTTTAATCACTGAACTGATTGTGCACATATCAAGGGGGCAGTGACATCGCAAAGTGCAGCAGAACAACCCTAAGAGAGACGCTCTAACATTGGGAAATTGATTACTGCATGGTCACAGTCATGTGAAGGACATCAGTATGAAACAATATGAGATCTAAAGATGGGTCTGATTGTGTTTGAAAGAACAATCTCATTGCTGGGAAACTACAGCTCCTAACTTTCAGTAGTCAATAAATGCCTGAATTTTCCAACTCAACCTCAGGAATAAATACATTCTATCACAACAGGGACTTCAGTTGATGTCTCTTTGTTAGAATTCAGATAAAATATTGTTTGCCTTAAACGCTCTTCTGCATGATTCAGAATCTTTGTACATGTAACATGCGGCGGATCCCTTTCTTTAGTTCAGTGGGGTAAGTCCCTGTGAGGAGAGACACCTTTAACTGAGGAATATACCTACTGAGGTTTCACAATATAGAAATTAGAATGGGGACATAAAATATTAACATTAGTAAATGCTTAATGTTGTAATAAATAGTACACCTCTCTCATTTCTGGTTAAAATAATTGCACCTGCTTCACTGCATCAATATTTTTTTTAGCACACAGAGACCAGAGCTGGGCACAGTCCACTAAGTGTTGTATAACAAGGCTCTATATTAGTTTAACATCAACTCTTGGCATTTTGATTTCCATTCCTCTACAAATCAGCTCCAGTGCATTGTTGGCATTTTCCTGACACTGTTAACTTGTGTTGATACTTTAAATGGTTTGGGAATTTGTACCGCTGAAGCACTTTGTCCCTCGCCTGCCCCAATATGATGTGTATTTTCCAAGGGGTATTTGGGAATCTCATTCTCCCAAACCAAACTCATCAGCTCACATTCAGCTACATTGAAATTAATTTGCCATTTAAATATCCCTTGGGCAGAATTTTCTGTTTGTCGGGCGGGCGGGCCTGATCCAATCGCAGGCGGGCACGGAGCCGATCGCCACCAGCGATCGGGGCCGCACCGCCATTTTACGTGGGCAGGCTAATTAAGGCCCTTGTGACGTCCGCTGGGAAGCGTTATGTGCTCCCTGTGCGGGCGGGGGAGGGGAGGAATCCCTAAAATCAAGAGTCCGCATGCGCATGAGAAAACGCACATTTCCCTGAGGCTAAGTGCAGCCTCAGGGAGATCGCCTGGACTTTTAAAAATATTAATAGAGAAAAAAAATTCCCTTACATGTTCCCTCACGTGATAATGTCATGAGTTGGGACATGTTCATAATGTACATAACAACTTTATTACAATTTCTAAAACCCTACATGAAACCTCATCCCGCCAGTGGATGAGGTTTCATGTTTTCTCTAGTTGCCACCGGGGCTCCTGGCCGACCTGCCAACCTTAAGTTTGGACAGGCAGGTCCTTTAATTGGTTAAATGATCCTGTCAATGGTCTCAAGTGGCCATTGACAGGTCGGCGGGCCCACAGCTGATTTTGCTGTGCACCCCCCACCCCCCTTGAAACTTTAAATGGGGCGCGGTGACGTCGGGGGTTCCGCCCGACATCATCCCGTGTCATTTTACACGTCGGCGAGCGGGGCCCGCCTCCTGCTCAACGACGGCAAAATTTTGCCCCTTGTGCCCCTGTTCGCTTATAATTGTAATGAAGTTATTCAGGTATTTTTGTGGCATTCTCCCTCTATTTTGGCTGCAACCTCTATTTGCTTTAGTCTGCAAATTTTGAATTTGTGCTTTTCTTCCATGATCAGGTATGAGTAATTTCACAATACTGGTATATGATAATGTGACAAAGAAGGTCAAAATTCAAACGCGTTAAGTCAGACAGGCAAGATTTTTATGCAGTTCTTCAAAGATGTCACAATAAAGAAAACAGCAAAAAAAATGTTTTTCATTGTAAAACTTGCATTGTTACCGACACCCTGCATTATGTAACATTAATCACTTGGAGTCATTCAGCGACATTTCGAGCAAATAAATATTCTTTCTTTCACTCCCCCACCCCGCACCCCCCGCCAACCAAATGCCCTGGAGGCTGATAGAATGCCCTTCGGGACTGTAACATGAATTGTATAATCAAACTGCCCTACATTTAATGGTATCCTGTTCGATGTGCATCTCAAAAATAGGACATTGGCTGGGATTTTCTGGCCCTGTTGCGGGTGGGACCCGCCGTGGTTGCAAAGCAGCGCCCCGGCCAGAAGTCCATTGATTTGCAGTGGGACAGGAAGATCCTGGAGGTGGGCGGGTGTGGAAAATCCCGCCGATTGTGAAACGTGTTATTCCAGTAATGGAGACAGCAAGTATCTACATACTTTGTGGTCATGCGTTGGGAATAATTTGGCTTCACCTTTCAAACAGCTTCCTTCAGGTCCAATGTGACGACCACAGCCGATGTTATTGGCTGAGCAAGCCAAATCTTGAAGCTTGTCTGGTTGATGATAAATTTTTCTTTGCATTTTGAAAATGGGGTAAAGACCTACAGATCCCAGAAGCATAGAATCCCAGTTACAATTCTAGATTTTTTTAAATTAAAAGGTTTATTAACAAAAAGAAAAATAAGCTTAAGCACACAAGATTAAAGTTATACAATTAAAATATCACCCAAAAAAACCCACTTGGTCAGAACAAGTACGCCACTTGACAACAGCTCCCTAATAAATTTCTAACCATAAGAATCCAGTAATATTACCCAGGGCAAAACTGCTGTCACTTTGGTAAAAGGTATACCGCATGACTTCTCAGTCTCTTCCACTCAGCTATGGAAATCCAAAAGAAAGATTCGGAAACAGGCTGCTTTCTGAAAACAAAGGCATTTCTGGCTGAAGATTTGATGGCTGCTTCACATTCACAACTTCCATGCCCCCCAGCACAGATCTGGTCTTAGGATCATCTCCCCCACACAGTTCAGCTCAACACTTTTCCTTAAATATCCTTTTCCCCTTTCGTCTTCAATTCCATTGTCCTCAGCACCTCTTTGAACTCAATTTTTCCAAAATATCAAATTCTTTCATGCCTTCCTACTGCCTCCACTTTTGGGTCAAATAAAATTTAATAACCTTCCCTTGTTTACTTATAAAACATTTGTAAGTTGTAAAAAGTCCCTCATCCCTTTTAAACTCCCCTTTGAAATTTAATAGCTGAAAAGTCAAGCCCCTACCAAGCATCTAATGCAAATTTAAAAACCCAATATATTTACTTGGAAATCCACCTCACCAGAGCCTTTCATTGCAAATGCATGCATCTAGCTCTATTACCTTTCATCTTTCAGTTCCGACAGACATGCTGTGTTTGCTAACCTTCCTGCAGTCTAATTAATCATGGACGTTCACAGACACAGACGCATACACGCACACACACAGACACACAGACGCATGCACACACAGAGACACAGACACACAGACGCACACACACACACACACACACACACACACGGCCTTCTTTACTGAATACTACCACATTCCCAAAATATTTTAAAAATACATCCATCTTCACATCATATTTTATAAAGCTCAACACCATCATCTCTTACTAAAACATCTCCAAATCCAAATGCCAGCTTGGACATGTGATGGTGATCACAGAAATGGTCATGACTTTCAGGAGACCATGCACAAAATATGAAATCAAATAAACTTTTATGAATCCCATTGCAGTAATCTAAATGGAAATTATTCCAAAAAGGTGACTAAACACTCCAAGGAAAATAAATAGGAACAGGCAAAAATTAATTTTCACTTCTCGTCAATCCTGATAATGATCATTGTAAGCTAAGATCATGACCACCAACAACCATTGCCATGATTTTGCTAGTCTTGTATCTTCCCAGCCCTTTATGACACTTGCACATCTTGCTTCAGGGTTGTTGGCTATACTCTGATCATGTTGTTTTCCTATCGCACTGTTTGTTTCAGCTGCTTTCTAGTGAATTATCTTTCTGGAATTGCAAGTCCTTATTAAATGTCAAACACTGATGCCTGTTATGGTTGAAAACTAGAGTGTAATGAATCACCATGAAAAGAATATTGCCTTAATATGCACAGTGTTATCTCAGTTATATCTACCCCACGTATTCTATAAAATAATAAAACAATTCCAAAGTCCTTTGCTTCAACATTCATATCAGATCAATTTTAAATGTAGCCATGAAAACCGTTCCAGTATTAAAAATGCTAGCCAGAATTTTCTGCCCCCCAAAGGAGTCGAGGAGCGAGGTGGGCAGTCCTGAGAATTCGGTGGGTTCGCATTGGGACCGATACCTGGATGCCTTCCCACCTCCATTGGAAGTACGTTCCGGGCGGGAAGGCCCATTGTCGAACTCCCCACCCTGCCTCCGCTTGAGTCCCTGAAGCAGCCAATTATTGACCACTTAGGGGGCTCGCCTGCGCTGCAATCTCCCCAGTTCCAGGCAGGCCTGACGACATGTGCCCTACACGGCTGGAATAACTGTGCGGGCTGCATGTCAGCTGGAGTTGGATGAGTCCCTCGACCTGCACTAATCTGGGGATGGTCAAGGGCAGGGCCCCTGATGGCCACCTCCGCTGCCCTCAATGTGGACCCCCATGGCCCTCCCCCCCCCTCCACCCCATAACTCCGGCCCCATGAGAACCACCCACGCACCATCCCTTTCACCCCCGCCAACGCCACACCTTTTTCCTGGGTTGTTCCACAACCCTAGGACTCTGGGGGTGGGGGTGGGTGTTGCCATGGCAGTAGCCACAGCCTCCACCCCTCCGTGTTGCTACCGAATGCAAGAGCTGCCATCCTCTGATTGGTCCACAGCTCTTGCCGGGCAGGTAAGTAATCCTCTGGGGTCCTCAGTCCAGGGGGAGGCCCATTGCTTTCCCTTTATCTGCCTGATGAGCAGAAGGTACAGGCATCTTTTTCAGGCAGTGAGCGAGAGCACCTAGTGAGAATGGAAGATCCTGCCCACTCATACATTACACATTTATGTGAATGTAAATGGCAGTAGCCATTGTGAAACACATCTTCCCACCTTTATCCAAGCTGAGTAAATATCTTTAAATCCGGCTCTCTCTTTTTGTAGCTATCTTGCTGCCTATTGCTGCGGTTTGTCCCCTCACTCAAGTTGCTCTGAGATTAGCTATGAGCCTGCTGTTTGGTACCTTCTTCTTCAGCTCTCTGTCCAAAGGGAGGTCTGAGCCACAGCGCCAGGACCTCCACCACGAGTAGGGTAAGGAGGTAGGTCCTGAGTCCATCCCAAGATCGAACCCAGGGCACCAATCTGACCTAGACCGGCTGAAAAGCCCCCCCAAGGTCTCTGAGTTGCTATGCCAGCATACCCTTTGACATGAATGTTGTAGCCTGGAGCTATGGATAGTGATGATAGAGATTCCAATTTCTTTCCATCGCATGACTGACCATGAATCTCCTCCACTCTTAGCGCCTGCCATTGATGTGTGTTGGGAGGATCTACAATTCGATACTCAACCTGTTTGGCTGCATTATGAATGCACCGTCCTTGGCCATTAAGTCCTGGAGTGGGACTTGAACCCAGAGTTTCTGCCTCAGAGACAGGGACACTACCGGATGCACAACAAGACCTCCTGTGGTACCTTATGGAAGATTAGTAGAAAACAAAATTATATTACATCTATGTTCGTCTCATTTACTGTTCCGATACTTATTCGAAGGACTTAATAAGGTTGTCAAAATATGACCTTCCCTTTTTGGAATAAATCCAACTATTCTTTATTATATTATGTGTTTCTAGATGATTTTTTCCTCTTACATCTTTGAGTAAGGATTTCATTATCTACCCTACAAATGATGTTGTGCTAACTGGCCTATAGTTCTTTGGCTATTTTCTATCTTTAAATGCAAGAATAATACTAGCTTTCCGTCAGTCCTCTGGCACAATTCGCAACACTGAAAATTATTAATGAACAGATCATTGTGCATCTGTTATCTCTGCCCCATCTTTTTTTTTAGGATGTGTGAATGCAATCCATCCAAGCTAAATATCTGACCGTCTCTTTGTCACTTCAGCAAATATCACCAACCCCCCCACCCCCTTCCTAACTTAAATGTCTTGACGTTTTTGTCATTAAATGTGTTCACTCTTATTTGATAGTTTAGGCCCCTCCCCTCAGATATCTTGTTCACTTCTTCAGGCTCTGAATCGTCATCTGCTGGTACATCTGCCCCAACTACCCCATAACACGAGTGACTTCCTCCCTCCTGCGCTCGGAGCTGTGCTTCAGAAGTCCATTTCCATTTCTGCCTATGTCCACCTGCCCTTTCTGGTCCAAAGTCCTGTAAACCCAAGCTGCCCTTAAACCCACAGCGACACCTTGAGGCCGAATCCCAGCCAGTTTCTCTCCCCCATCTCCTGCTGGGACATTCCGAGGGCTCCATTTGGAACTGATTCATTTAGCTTCGTTCGCCTGTCGTTCCCACTGGAACTCCTCTCCCACTCACTGGCTCTGGACAGGGAAGGAAAACCCTTGCAGGTTTCTGACGCTTACCCCTGTGCAGGGACCCTGTTGTAACTTATAAGTATATGGGCCATGGGTGCAAACATTGGGATATTCAACACTCAAATGCTGTTGCTATGGGAGTCTGTTTGGGTCCTAGCTTTGCTGCTGTTGGGTAGGATACGTGGATCAATCTTTCTGATGATTTGGTGCCATTTTCTTGAGCTGGAAACTGTCAGCAACTTTGCTTCTAATTTCCACCTCTCCCTTGTATTCACATGCTCCATTTCATATACTGACCCCCTTCCAGGCCCCCGACCCACCTTCCTTCATTTCCCTATCTCCATTTCAGGGGATTGTCTGTGCACCAATTCTGCTGTAAATGCACCAAACCCACAACTACCTTGATTAAACTTTCTCCTGCCCTGCTTCCTGGAAAGTGTTACATTTCTGAGGTTTATAGCATTATTATGTCTTGAACTGTGTCTTTAAAGTTCGGGTAAAATTTAGGGTCATGTAACCTGTGCTGAACTCAATCTGACAATGGACTTAGGTGATGGGGATCTAAAAAATTAAAGGAACACATTGATTGTTCGTTGGGAAGAAGGTGTGAAGCTCTCACACTTGTCAACAATGTTGAAAGCAGCTGTGATGCCGACTGACAGACTGAGAGCGTCCAAGTGCCAGGCATGTGTTAAGAATGTCAGATTGTAAAAGGTTATACTTTGAACTGTCTACATGATTCCAGGTTAGTATAGAGTTGGGATATAAGGAATGGCTAATTTGCATGTCTCCCTGGATACAAGGTCTATGTAGTTCACATTGCAATGGGGAAGGGTGCAAAGGAAGCAATTGTAAGTATCAGGTTACAGGCTTTCCTAAAATATCACTGTATGTCACAGGTTTTTTTTAAATCTGTCATGATCTTGAAGAGTGAGAATGGCTAGATGCCAAAAAATCTGTATCGTTTGTCATGCAGTAACCTGCTAGGATAGAAAGGATCGAAATTGTGAGGAGTGTTATGACACAGCAGTTGGTAAAGGCTGAGCTGTTTAAATCCCAGAGGGAAACTTGAACAAACATCATAACCTATATTTTCAATTGGTATGTTTGAGATGCAGCTCTGAATTCAGGAATAAAACCATCAAGCCTCAAGAGGCTTTGTTTAATATAAAACTAAATTAAACATTTATTAATTTAACGACAAATTAAACACATTCACATTTCTACAAATTACTCCCATAATAATTTTTAAACAAATCCCCAAATTAATCACTCCCAGGTAAATCTTCACCAAGGCAACAGTAACCCATAGACTTTAAACAGACACCAGGCAAAGCACATTTGACCTTATAAATTCAAAATGAGGCTCATTGCAATTTGATTCCTTTGCAGACCCAGTTGTTGGCTTACAGGCTGGTTAAATCTTAAATGCCCCTGACTTGCCCATAAACTCCTTTCTGTTTATACCTAGCTTTTCCTTTGAATGTAAATTTCCCATTGTATTACTAGTTTTTTAAAATTTTACTCTCATAACAATAAATTCTTTCACTCTGCCAATCTTATTAATGATATAAACACATTGCTTGGCATCTCTGAGCTAGGTGAAAGATTCTACTCCTACTCTTGAATGCTTTGATCAACAAATGCAAATTTACACTTTATCTTTTAACTTCCTGATGTTTTTCTAATTAACATCTCAAAACTACTACACATCAAAGCACCCAGGCTAGCTGGCTTTAATCCAACTAAGACACACACAGACACACACATAGACACAGATCCTACTACAATTCCAATTTAAAAATAATTTACAATAACATTATAGACATTAATATCTCTTTGTGACACGAGTTAGAACTAAGCTGGAAGAGTTGCCAAGCTTGGACTGATTCAAAATGATAAGATTACCATTACTTGTGGATTTGACCACGACCCTTTACCTCCCAAGAGGATGAAAGGACATTCCCAGACATGAAAGACACCTCAGAACTCAATGAAAGTTTTGCAGGTATAAATAGAAGCCATTATTTTGATGGTCCTGATCCAAACACAAAAGACGTTCACCATTAAGAAGCTTTAAAGTGTGAAAAGCCAACATAGAGGATGGTGTCATGAAAATATAATAATTTTCATACTGTTATTGGGGTTTATTGTAAAGTAGGAATAATGGGATCTGGATTGTCTCTGTGTATGTGTGGTGGGAGGTGCTTAATTGAACCAAAGACAGCTGGTCTGAAGGCTTTGATATATCAGAAGGTTTGAAATGATAAATAAGTGAACATAGCTAAAGCTTAAGAATGTGAGGAATAAAAGTAAAATTTGCAATTTTAGATAACCAGGAGTAATCATGAATTTCAAAGAGAGGGTGAAATGTTACACTTAGCCAGAAGAAGCCAAACAGTGAGTTTATTTTTCCCAAAGCTTATTGATAAAATTGGTACTATGAAAGATTCTTATTATTAGCAAGGTAAAGTCCAAAGACATATTGAACTAATGGGATTTACATTCAAAATGGAGAAACATTTATAAAGGAGATGAAGTTATATGTAAGGAAAGAAGGAATTCTAAGAACTAACAAGTGTGAAAAGCCTCCAGCCTCTATGTATCACCTTTATGTACCAAGCTGCTGCCTGTAGGAACTGAAGCTAAGAGAATTCACTGTAAATATCCCTGTCCAGGATGATGTGCTTTACCTGGGTCTGTTAAAATCTATTTTGTTTTCAGTGTGCCCTTAACAGAGGTGTAACTGGGAGTTAGATTAATTAGGAGAGCTAGGAGTTATCTTGGTAGTAATTTGTAGACCTATGTATGTGCTTAATTTTTAAAAATTAATAAATGTTTAATTTAGTTTTGTAAAAAACCTCTAAGACTTGGTAGACTTATTACTACTGAATTCAAGGCACGCATCTCAAAATCAAAATACAAATTGCAAAACAGTTGTGGCAGTTCCTTCAAGTTTCCCTCTGGGATTTTAGCAGCTCAGCATTTACCATCTGCTGTGCCATAACAGTGGGATAAGAATTCAGGCTGTAATTAGATTACTCCCAGTGCCTTATTTGGAAGATGACTTGGCATTTGTTACACAATCACATGATACAGCAGCCACTTTATTCCCTGTTAAAAATATAGCAAACTGTGACAAGCAGACAGAACTCCCTAGCAGAGCTTCAACACACAGGAGAGGGGGACCAACAAATAGCCATCGAACTGCTGTAATCAACAAAGCTAAAAAAGGGCCATGCTTCAGTTCCTTGAAAGATAAATAAAGAAGCTCCATGCCCACCTCCACCAAAACCACACACCCTCAAACAACCTGGGCCCACCTTCAAGTTTGCCTCAGGAAAGCAACCTCCTGCGGATCGACTGCAGGACCCATCGCAACAACTGAGACACCTCTGCAATTACAAAGCCTTCACTTCAGACAATGTGACTATGAAATAACAGGGCTCCACTGAAACAGAGGACAGGATCTGTTCCATTTTATATGTATTGTTTTTATCTTCATCCATGTCCAGTTCTCATCAGCGTGTGAGAGAGTGAATGAGAGCATGAGCCATACATAGTTTGTTTAGTAGCCTCCAGGGCATGGGTGTGAAAGATAAACTAATGTTCTGCCCCCTGTTTTAAATGCAAAAGGCTTGCTGCTGGGTTATTTAGAATTGACTCACTCACTCCGACAGTAGAGAAAATACACACGCTCACATATAAATATAAAAGATCACGTGCAATAAAAGGTAACACTTTAAAATTGCCCATGACAAATTGCAGCCGATTAATGCACAGCAGGACTTTGCTGATGCTGTATCTGATCCAGTTGTTCAAGGCCACCCATACTGAAACCCTCTGATTCCTGTCCTTCTCAGGGCGACATTATCCACACGAACATATGAACTAGGAGCAGGTGTAGGCCACTTGGCCCCGCGGGCCTACTCCACCATTCAATAACATCATGGCAGATCTGAATGTAACCTCACCCCTATATTCCCGCCTATCCCTGATAACCTTTCACTCCCCTGTTGACCAAGAATCTACCTAGCTCTGCTTTAAAAATATTCAAAGACGCTTCCACCGCCTTTTCAGGAAGAGAGTTCCAAAGACTCACAAACCTGAGAGAAAAAGAATTCTCCTCATCTGTCATAAATGAGTGGCCCCTAATTTTTAAACAGTGACCCCAAGTTCTAGATTGCCCCACAAGAGGAAACATCCTCACCACATCCACCCTGTCAAGACCCCTCAGGTAAATTTGAGGCAGGAGGCTGCATAGTCAGTTTAAATGAATGAATGAAATGGAGTAGCACATCTAGGAATGAATGTGCTGGCCAGGAGAGCTGAACGGGTTTACTTTGGCCAGAATTTTGACGTTGCTGTGCGGGGACAGGCCCGACACGCCGACGTGTAAAATGACGCGCGGTTTGTCAGGCGTGCACCCCGGCGTCACCGCGTGCCATTCAGATCTTTCATTCAGCGGTCGCGCACTGGAGACGGTTGCATGCCCGCCGAACTGTCAAAGGCCTCTTAAGGCCATTAGGAAACTAATTTAGATAATTAACAGGCTGCGCGTCCAACCTTAAGGTTGGCGGGCAGGCGAAGAGCCCAATCGGCCTTCGCGTTTTTCAGGAAAAGTCGTCCATGGGCGGGATGAGGTTCCCTGAAGGTCTTAGTGAATAATTTTTTTTTTTCCCCACAATTCATAAACATGTGCCAGCTCATGTGACACTGTCACATGAGGGGACATGTCTAAATAATTTTAATCTCTCTTTATTTAAAACTTTCAATATGAACTTCATCTCCCTGAGGCAGCTCCATACTACCAGTGTTCGTTACCAGCCATTGCGTCATGCTGGGCTGGCCTTAATTGGCCCGCCCACGTAAAATGGTGGCGCGCAGCCAATCGTGGGCAGTGATCGTCTCTGCACCTGCCCACTCCCGGCCGGCCCGCCAGGCAGCAGTAAATCCTGCCCTTTGTGAAGGGATCGTGAATAATGGTATACATCATCAACTGGTAGATTCAATGGAAGGTTGCGGACATTGAAAGGTTTGTCTCAACATGGTTATCTTGGAGCATAATTTGTGATGGACATTACAAACTCAGTAATACTGTTGCACAGTAGGGTGGAATAGTTGTATTTGTTTTCATATGTAAACCTTACATGTCATTCCTCATAGGTTGTTGGGTGCTTGGAGCCTCATTTCTGATAGTTAATCAGCCCCATTCTCTGGTCCCTCCTTGGAGTCCCTGACTGACCATCTCACTGCCAGTCTATAGTTTGATTCTCATGCTCTGTTCTGTCAATATATTTAACTGCGGCATTGTTTGCAATATTCTCGAGGTTGGGCAAAAGGTATCAATGTTTGCTGGATCCATTCTAAAGTGACAGCTAGATATTGACCCCCAGCTGTCTGCATGTACAGAGTAGAGCTTAGTGAAGCTGGTTCATTTTCCCTGTCCTTTCTCTCAACAAGACTTGTTGTAAAGCCTCGGCTGCAACAGCACATATAGCCCAGCAAGAACTTGATTCAGCTCCACTAAAGCCTCCAATAATACCGATTGACTGCTCTGCCTCTGGAACCAAACTAGCATTAATGGATCCTGATCAATGGGATCCAGAATCTCTGATGATCTGGAGTGTTCTGTTGGAAAGTGCTCCAAACCCAAGAAACATAAGCACTGTTTCAAAGGACATTGAAGCATTGGAACCAAGCTTCACCAAGAGAGGGAGATACGGAGAAGGCAAACAATCCCATCTCCAATGCCCACCTGCCATATTCACTGGGTTATAGCCACAAGGGAACCAGTTATTATTTTCTAGCTCATTGTCACTGTGATGTCAATGAAACCCAAGGGTATTTGCCCAACATTTTTATCAAGGTGAAGCCCACAGTTAGTTGAGTCATTCTGTGAGGTTGCAGATTAAGTCCCTTCCTTACATTGAGTATCACGGTGAGATCAAACATCGCAATTGTTTTGCAAACTGGGTAAATTTGAGGCAGGAGGTCGCATAACCAGTGTCAGTTAAAGATGGGGACTGTTATTAACTATCTGATCTACCTTGAAATGAATGTGATTGCCTGGAAGAACTGAACAGGTTAACTCTGTGAAGGGATTGAGACCAATGGTGACACCATCAATCAATAGATTAGACAGAAAGCTGAGGACATTGAATGGTTTGTGTGAACATGGTTATCTTCTATCGTATTTTGTAAATGTCAGAACAATCAGTGTGATTAGTATAACACACCCAGTAATATTGATGCATAGAAGGATGAATTAGTTGAAGTTGCTGTTATCAGAAGGATATTGGAATGTTGGAACCATCCTCTATCAAATGTAATGGATAAAGAAAAGGCAAACATTCCCATCACCGCCCATTGCCCTCGGTCCCTGTTCTCTGGCTTGTAAATTCATGGAAACCTGTTACATTCTAGCTCATTCTATCATTGTGACCTAAATGAAGCCCAATGTTGTTTGCCCAACACTTTCATCAAGGTGAGGCCATTTAACTGGATGAGGGAAACCGAAAAGTCACAGGAGAAGTCTCGCCTTTACACTGAGCATCACAGTGTGATCAGACACCGCAGTACGTTTTCAAACTGGGTAAGTTTGAGGTAGAAACTCACAGAACCAGTTTCAGTGATTGATCTGTTTCTTCTTGCTGATCCCTTTAGGAGTGAATCCAGATGTGCGGAAGTTCTGAACAGCTTTGCTTTGTGAAGGGAGAGTGAACAATGGAAATATTGCTAGCCAGCTGACACTCAGAAGGTTGCTGCTGGAAAAGGTTTGTTTATGCATGTAGTTGAGAGCCTTCCTATTGAGACCATCGATTGGAGTTGTGTGTGGTTTGGATAGAATGAATGACTGATGGGAGAGAGTGAACAAGAGAAGAATATGCCCCTCAAACTGTCCACCAACACTGAGAGCTCAGGGTTAACATTTGAAGGATGAAGGGTGGGGAGTTGAAGAAATTCTTCATGCAGATGTTTAGAATTGATGGCTATTGAGGCAGAAAATGGCTTGAAAAAAATATCACTTGTCAAACTCAAGAATTAATGGAATTTTTTGCCTTTAATACTAAGCTACCAGTAACATTACAAGGAAGGACATAAACTAGTCAGATTTTCCCCCAGAAACTCTATGTAGTATTTACAAGTTAAAGGATTTTATTATATGAGGAGAGCTACAAAATACTTGTTAGTCTACTTGATGCACTCCAGTATTTTCTGCGTCTAACTTCTTCTGCTACAGGTACACAGTTGGTGTCAAGGTGAGTGAGAGGAAATGTTTTTTTATCAAACTAGCAACAGGCTCATCATGAAAAACAAAACAATAAAGGCAAGCGGATCTATTACGAGAGTGAGGAAATCCCGACCAAAAACCAATCATTGCCAGTATAGATACCACAAAGGAGAGAGCATTGCAACTGAAATTCTCCTCACATCATCCTCTTAGTCTCATCCATGTCTCCGTGTCAGCTCTACATCCTTTAATTTATTTTTAAATTGACAGTTCACAACTATTCTGCCCACAGACCTTTCTAAATGCCTTGCTACAAAAAATCATTGAAGTAAAGACCATTGCATCCTTTGAGAGAAAGTTGGATCAATACTTGTAGTAGTGAAACTTGTTGGTCAGACTTCAAGGCCTCAAGGATGCTCCCTTTGTTTTTGGGTCCTATTCTGGATACTGAAGTCACTGAGATGCTCATCATTATTACCACTGTCAGCTTCATTCTGACTTCTGTTTCTATTCTTCAATGCAAAATTCCACCTCCCATTCCAGGCTGGATACTTCATGTCCAGCCTTTGGGTCCTCCATTGGCATAAAATGCCACACTAAAGGTAATTGCAGAAAATAAAAGCCCATGGTGTAGGGAGTAACATATTGGCATGGAGAGAAGATTGGTTGGCTAACAGGAAGCAGAGAATTGGCATAAATGTGTCTTTTCCTGGTTGGCAAGATGCGACGAATGGTGTGCCACAGGGATCAGTCCTGGGCCTTCACAATTTATATAAATGACTTGGATGAATGGACCGAAGGAATGGTAACTAAATTTGCTGATGACACAAAGATAGGCAGGAAAGTAAATTGTGAAGAGGACGTAAGAAAGCTATAAAGTGACATTGGTAGGTGAAGTGAATGGGCAAAATCTGGCAAATGGAGTATAATGTGGGCAAATAAATCGTTAATTTTGGCAGGAAGAATGAAAAAGAAGTTACCTAAATGGTAAGCGATTTCAGAGCTCTGAGATTCAGAGGGATCTGGGTGTCCTTGTGCATGAATCACAAAAGATTAGTGTGCAGGTCCAGCAGGTAATTGGAAAAGCTAATAGAATGTTATCATTTGTTGTGAGGGGAATTGATTACAAAAGTAGGGAGGTTATGCTTCAGTTGTACAGGGCATTGGTGAGACCACATCTGGAGTATTGTGTACAGTACTAGTCTCCTTATTTAAAGAAAGATGCATGCATGCATCATACTTTAAATAACACATAGCATCTCTGGCAATACTAGCCCAACATTTCAAATGAAGACAGATTGATTCACTGCTGAGAATCTACAGGTGAATATATACAATATTCACTCTGTCAATCTGATGTAGCCCAGTTACAACCCACAGGAACAGTGCCCACCACATCAAAGCACAATGGGAGGCAGGAAATGATAATGCTCAATGCTATTACAGGTTTACAATCAAATTTTTTTTAATACTATGAAAATGTATCAAATCCCTTGAGGTAGGAGCATGAGTCAATCAGATTTTTAGTGGAAGTGGAGTCTGCTGCTTTGAGGAATATGTTCATATAATATCAGCATTCACAACAATGTTCCGACTTCCACAATCGTCAGGGCAACACCTCTAACTGTGGGAAATAAATACCTTAAATGTAATTGGAGGTACAAAAAGGAATAAACCCCCCGATATGTGGAGAACACACAAACAAATTGAATTTCAAAGTAACAACAACAACAACTCGCGTTTATACAGCACTTTTAATGGAGTAGTTGCTCTAAGGCGCTGCACAAATGTCCAAATCAGGCTATATTTGACACTGAAATGGATAAGGAGAAATTAGGGCAGATGACAAAAAGTTTGACAGTGAGGTAATATTTAAGTCAAAGCTTGAAGAAGGAAGAGAGAGAAAGGTAGAGAGGTTAAGGGAGGGAATTACAGAGTCAGGCACCAATCAGCTGAAGGCACGATTGCCAATTGTGGAGTGATAGGAATCAGGGGCCGCACACAAGCTCAGAATTGTAGCAGTGCAGATATTTGTTGGTTCTGAAGGAGGTTACAGGCATGGGAAGGGGGAGGCCTTGGAACCTGTTGGATGGGACAACCTTGAAGACCTTACAACCATTTTGAATGAATTTGATGCTGCAATAGGTCCAGTAGTTTCATTTATTTTGGCCATTGGATGTGCGCTTTGAGGCAAGGCCAATAGTTGTTGCCCATCCATGATTGACCTTGTGTAGGCTGCCTTCTTAAACTGCTGCAGTCCAGGTAGCGTTGAGTGCATGCACAGTGCTGCCTGGGAAGATTCATCCAATTTTATTGTTTAACTTTTCTGTAGGGCTTTGATACAACCGAGTGGCTTGCTGGGCCATTTCTGAGCGCAGTTAAGAGTCAGCCACATTGTTGTGGCTCTGCAATCACATGTAGGCCAGACCAGACCTCAGGCGCTGGCGGGCGGGGATGGGACAATAAATTAGTGGAGTTGGGCTTAGCTGAGACAGGAGTTAGTGGGGTGAGTGGGATGGACAATTTTTAGTTGGATAGGGATTTGTGGGTCTGTCAACTCAACCACAGGACGTAAATTTGTTCTAAATAAATGTTCATGGGAACGTGATGTTTGTGCATATTCCCCTTATTGTTACCTGGGAAGTTGGTGCCTTCTGTTGCACAGGTTGCCCTCACAACAGACAGAGTCTTGAGTGAATGGTGCCTTCAAAGCTGGCGAATGCAAGGATTGGCAAAGGTTCCTGGATGCACAACCTTGGAAAACAATTGATTCCCCATCTGTTGGTAACAGAAACACACAGGTAGTTTATAGCTAGTCTTGTGTATTACAGTGTAGAAAGTAGCATCAATTATTACTTATTCTCTCAACACGAAAATTGGTAGGTTGGTAAATTGTGAGGAGGATAGCCGTAACCTGCAGGAGGATATCAATGGACTGGTCAGATGGGCAGAGCAGTGGCAAATGGAATTCAGCCCAGAAAAAGTGTGATGTAATGTGCTTGGGGAGGGCTAACAAGGCAAGGGATTACATTATGAAGGGTAGGACACTGGAAAGTATTGAAGATCAGAGGGACCTTGATGTGCATATCCACAGATCGCTGAGGTTAGCAGGGCAGGTAGATAAGATGGTTAAGAAGGCATATGGGATAATTGAATTACCTGTAAAAACTCAGCAGGTCTGGCAGCATCGGCGAGAAGAAAAGAGTTGACGTTTCGAGTCCTCATGACCTTCAGCAGAAGAAGGGTCATGAGGACTCGAAATGTCAACACTTTTCATCTCTGCCGATGCTGCCAGACTTGCTGAGTTTTCCAGGTAATTCTGTTTTTGTTTTGGATTTCCAGCATCTGCAGTTTTTTGTTTTTATTTTTGTTTTTATGTGGGATAATTGCCTTTGTTAGCTGAGGCATAGAATACAAGAGCAGGGAGGTTATGCTGGAACTGTATAAAGTGTTGGTTTGGCCACAACTGGAGTACCGCATGCAGTTCTGGTCATCACATTATAGGAAGGATGTGATTGCACTGGAAAACATGAATAGGAGATTTACGAGAATGCTGCCTGGGCTGGAGAGTCTGAGCTATGAGGAAAGGTTAGATAGGCTGGGGTTGTTTTCCTTGGAGCAGCAAAGCTTGGGAGTGGACCTGATAGAGGTATATAAGATTATGAGGGGCATAGACAGGGTGGATAGGAAGGCACTTTTTCCATTAGTAGAGGGGTCAGTAACCAGCAGGCATAGATTTAAGTTAAGAATTAGAAGGTTAGGAAGGGCGTTGAGGAGAAATTTTTTCACCCAAAGGGTGGTGGGAGTCTGGAACTCACTGCCTGAAAGGGTGGTTGAGTCAGAAGCTCTCGTGACATTTAAGAAGTACTTAGATATTCATTTGCATTGCCATAGCCTCCAGGGCTAAGGGCCAAGTGCTAGAAAATGGGATTAGTGTTGTCAGATCTTTGTTGACTGGCATGGACACAATGGGCCGAATGGCCTCCTGTGCTGTAAATGTCTATGAGTCTACATATCCGCCACACAACCATTGAACTCGCACCATAACCAAAGTACAAAACTGAAACATTCACTTATTTAAAAACAAATTCCAAAGCTCAGGATTGGAGTTTGGGTCAGGTTCACACTCACAGAACATGTCTCCCCTCCCTTAAGCTTGCTAATGTCCAATCGGAAATGAATTTGATCAGAATTCAACACACATCAAAGTTACAATGAAACCTTGTTCCTCTTTTAGCAGAAACCTCACTTTTCCCCCAGAAAAGGTCACTAAACATTGATGTAAGAAAATGCAATAGGATCTGAGAGAATGGGAGAATACTGGAGCGGGGCTGGTGGGGGAGGATAGAAGTAGGAGGGTAGAGGGTTATGTGATTGAAGATGGGGGAGGATAGGAGATCAGGTGGATGAGGGAGAATGGATGTGAGATGGAGAAGATGGAAGTGAGTGGGAGAGGTTTTGGAAACAGGGAAGCATGAGGGAGGATGGGAGACGCTGGAAGAGGATGGGGAAGGAAAAAGAGGATGGTGAAAAAATGGATACAGATGAGAGAGAATGGGTTGGATGGGAGTTGCGGGCAGATGGGAAAGAATGGGAGAGGGTGGTCGGGATTGGGGAAGACAGAATAATTATAGGAAAGGTATAAAGCCATGCATTGATTGTCCCCATTCCTATTTCCACTCTGGCTAGTGTGAGGCACTGGCAGTAATCCAGAGATTATTACCCTTTACTACCCGCTTGCCCTGGTTTCATTTTTTCAGTGTATGACTTTATCTTTGATCACTCTCAGCAGGTCCTGATAATGTGCATGGATATGCGAAATGTGAGATGGGTGAGGGGCAAGATCAATTTTCGACATATTATTAAACGTGGACTGATTAACCTCCAGCCAATTTGATGAGATAGAATTCAGGGGTTGCAATTCACTTGAGGTTTGTAGTTGAGTGTTTTTGCCATGATTTATGGGCCTCTTCCATTCCTACAAATGTACCTGAAATTACCTTTTGCAATTGACACAGAAATCACACCTGAATTTGAATCATATTCATCTCACCGTGAGATCTCTCATCAAATGAGGAACATCACCTAACATCCATGAAATGTTGTAAGTTGCCACCGTGACATATTAGGAATAAACTTACCATTGTTTCCTCTTCTGATACCAGTTAGGCAGCGAGCTCTGACTAAGAGTTGGAGACTTTTTCGGAGAATCCCAGGGAACAGGGGAATTGCCCATAAGAAGTTCAAACTTCCTGGGAAATTCCCATGGAGTCCTTGTGTTGGGACTTCAGAAGAGTCTTGAAGCACATCTTCTGGGCTATGTTTTGTCTCTGACTATCTGGAGACCAGAAGATCTGGGCTATCAGGGATCTGAGTGTGTGGCTGAGAGACTGGTGTGGGAAGGAGGGTTTCCATTTCATGGGGTGCTGACCCCAGTTGTAAGGGAAAATGGAGCTATAACACTGCAGTGGACACCATTTGAACTGGAATGGGTACCAAACCCCAACTGAAATTATAATTAGGCATGTAGGAAAGAATGGAAACCACTAAAGGGAATGGGGTATCTGGATGGCAAATTAATAATTGAAAGATGTGAATCAAAGAAAAGCTCAAAGTACAGAAAGCATTAAAACTTAAATAAGTATTCCAAGAACACAAGAGATTATAGTAAATAATAAAATGCCTGCTAATACTGAAACTTTAGTGACTAGAAACTAAAAGTACATTAAATAGCTTGTACAACAATATAAATGTCATCAGCGAGCAAAAGATGTGCTTTGAAAAAAGGCTAAGGTGAGTGAGGTCAGTTACCAAACTAAGAGTTTAGTTCACAATGACACATAGGGCAGGATTTTACGTCCCGTGGGTGGACACACGCCTGACATGATCGGGGTAAAATAGCGCGCAGTGACGTCGGGCGAGCGTCCTGACATCATCGCGCACTCATGCGATATTTTGCTCGGCAGGCACGCGCAGGTGCCGGAGCCACACCCGCCATTAATTAACAGGCCACTTAAGGCCATGAACAGTCCAATTGAAGGCAATTTTTCGTTGCGTGTGCGACTTCGCACTCATCTCACAGGCAAAATGGGCAGGCGGCTAGCCGGTATTTTCAAAAACCTCATCCAAGGGCAGGATAAGAAGGGTCAGCAGCATTGCCAGTGTGAGTAGTGAGGAGTTTGGTAGATAGGTTGCTGCTGGTGATTTATTGGTACTTGGCAGCTTCATCTCTGTTCAGGGCTTCAGGCTTCATTTCAGGTCTCCCTGGTATCTGCAAGGCCCCCGGAAGATTTTGACCATGTGGACCCTTCCAGGTGTCACAGAGCCTTCCATTACCCTGGTAATGGATTGTTATCTCCGCTGGTGGCACCTCCTCTGAGGAGGAAGAGTGGGGCAGAAGGGAGAGGAGGCTACGTGTCCCAGTGCAGCTTCCAGGGGAGGGACCTGTGGGAGGAATGGTGCAGGCGCAAGGGGCTTAGGGCCAGCAAGTAGTCCATGGCAGAAGGGGCCACAGAAGATGCCACTCTCCTGCTACCAGAGCTTACAGGCAATGATGCAGTTACTTCAATATGTCTGAGGTGCAATGCTGAAGGAGGCTTTGCCTCTCAAGGGAGACCGGACCTCCATTTGTCAGATGATTGGGCCTGAGGTCAGCTCCAACTGTGTGGGAGAACATCCTATGTCAGTGGCTCTGGTGGTCACAGTGGCCGTCAACTTCTGTGCCTCTGGCTCCTTCCAGGGCTCAGTGGTGGATCTGTGTGGATTCTCCCAACCAGCTGTCCACAGATGTGTCAAGCTGGTGACAGAAGCTCTGTTCAGGTAGGTACTGACCTTTATTCTTTACCATACAGACGAGGCCAGGCAGGCAGAGCGAGCCAGAGGTTTTGCAACGATTGCTGGGTTCCCCCACATCCAGGATGCAATAGACTGCACACATGTGGCCATCAAGGTGCCAGCAGTTCAGCAGGGTGTTTTTGTCAACAGGAAGGGATTCTGCTCCATGAACGTGCAGATAGTGTGTGACCACAGGATGCAGATTCAGCAAGTCTGTGCACGGTATCCTTGCAGCTCCCATGACGCTTATATCCTCAGACACTACCAGGTGCCAAGGCTCTTCACTGCTTCAGCCCGGCTGGATGTTAGGTGACTAGGGCTATCCATTGAAGAGGTGGCTCATGACAGCTCTCCGCCATCCAAGAACTGAGGCAAAGCAGCGTTACGATAGGAGTCATGCCTTCACAATGCCAGTGGTAGAAAGGATCATAGGTCTTCTCAAGATGTGCTTCCAATGCCTGGACAGTTCAGGGGGTGCACTACGATACCCCCCAGAGCAGATGTAACTGACAGTGGTTGCATGCTACACTCTCCACAATCTGGCACTGGTAAGGAGGGACCCCATGGAGGAAGAGGATCTTGACACAGCTGCACAGGCCTTGGATGATGAGTCTGGTAGTGAGTCAGAAGAGGAGCATGGTGAGGAGAATGCTAAGGGCATGGAGACAGACCTCGGTAACCTCCAGGGAGGTAGGGACACCATGATCCAACGCTCCTCCAGCTAGTCTACCAAAGATCAGCTTCAACTCCATACCAGGGGTGCTGCCTCCAACCCAGATGTCTGAAAGGACCCTTTCATTTGAACACAAGGAAAACTCAGTACCTATGCAATAAATTTCAGAGCCACTTACATCCAGCATTACACACTGGCGTTCCCTGTACCAATAAAACAAAAAGGTGAAGCATACTCAGGCCATAACGACAAATACAAATTTTGTCTCAATTCCAAACTATTTACATAAACTCCTCTGGTCTTCATTACCAGGCCAATGTAGAGAAAGTAAACATTAATGAACATAAAATCACCCATGACCTGTACCTCTTGTGCTCATGGTGCCTTTAAATTATGCTTGCGAGTGCTATGACTTGGTGGCCCCACCTCGCTGGCACCAGCATTGGAGACAACCTGCTGACTCTGCTGTCTTGTTGGCCTTGATGACCTTGGCGGTCGTCCTCTGGCCAGTGGAGCATGTGCTGGCTTTGCCTGGGAGGGAGCGTCCGGCGCCACGACTAGCATCTCCCCAGTTATTGCAGCCTCATCAGATGGTCACTGGCAGAGGCGGGGAGAAGTTGCTGCCATCACCCAGAGCACCTTGAGTGGAGCCTGCAGAGATGACAAGCAGCTTGTGCACCAATGTGAGGTCACTCTGGATCTCCCTGCTCACCAATGATAGATGGGCACCTAGCTGGGATACCGAGTGCCTCATCCATCTCACACACTGGAACTGACCACCTCTGGTCATTGCCTGTTTGAGGGCTTGCAGGTCCGAGTGCAAAGCTAGGAACTCCTGATTCTGCTCCTGCAGCTGCCTCTCCATGAGAGTCACCACTCTGTCAATGGAGGAGGCAGTGTGCTCGGCCATGAAGGTCAATGCAGTGCTGATGCTCCGTTTAGACTCCTCCATAATGGAGACCGCGGCACTCAGACCCTCATGGATCTCCACCAGATCCTCCCACACATCTCGCTGGACATCCACCATTTGCTGCCTAATGGGTGACTCCAGAGGCTCACCATCAGTCTTTGACTGAGCATCATCCTGGTTTCCAGCAGTCCTCCCACTGCCGCCAGCCTGGCCACTCTCTGCCTCCACCTGCACCTCAAGCAACTGTGAAGTGCCCTCACCAAAGTGCACCAAGATACTAACCGCCGTACGAATGCCCACCAAGTTGGTGGTATCTGCACTGGTGTCTGCTTCAGAGAACAGGTGTGACTCAGGTGCAACAGAAGTTCGGTGGTTCTCCGGTGTCAGGGATGGCCCTTTGGGGCCTGCAGAGTGAACGCCTGCTGGTGAACCTAAAAGGAAGAACAAGGACATGTCATTAGTTAAAGTCAAGGTACTGTCACTGTGCATGCCAGGTATCCTGGTGAGACAATGGAGATCTGCATCATGGAGCCATCATCTTCCAGTGATCAATGGGGATTCCAGGTTCACGGCTCACATCAATGAAGGCACTACACTAAAATGGTTGTACAATCCGAAACTCTCACCTCTTTGCGCTGCACTCTTACTTCATCTGGCAACCCCGTCTCTCCACACCTGGCTGCACATGGAACTTACCAGCTCTCGAGCTCCAGGGAGCCTTGCTTGAACATGCTTTCCTCCGCCTGTATGTTCCCTCCCTGCCTGGTTATGGTTTGTCTTCTCCTGAAAGAACAGAGGAGCATCAATTAGTCCACTTTCTACCTGCAGCACCATTGCAGTCTGGCACACCCCAGCTGAGGAGCACCTTCCAGGCCACACCTGATTTGTGGCCCTCGAGCCACAAGGCACTTAGTACAAGCAGTCTGGGCTCACCCTCTTGCCAGCTCCAACATCATTGACAGTTGGCACTCAGACTCTAACACTCCTGAGCTCCATGGGATAATGGCCAGACCTTAACACTTCTGCACACTGACCCATGCCAACACAGTACTCGCCTTTCCTGAACACAAGAGGTCATTGAGGTTCTTGCGGTGCTGCACCACATCATGGCTGCTCACCATTGCTGCCACCTCCTCCTGTGCCCTCTTGGTAAGATGCAGTGGCCTCCTCCTTTCATCCCTGGGGACAAGGGTGTCCCTCCTGGCAGCCGCCTCTTCCAGGCGGACGGTGAGGCACTCATTGGAAAAGGGGGCCGCTGACAGGCCCCTGCCCCCGCCCACACCTTGCCAGCCACTGCGGAGCCACATTCCACCAGTGGGCCTCCAGCGCGAAATTGAGGTCGAGGGCCAATCGCGGGCGGCTGGCCGTTTCCAGGTTGCTCCCGGGCCCGCCCACCACGTCCACCCGATGACCTCAAAATCCTGCCCATAATTTCAGAAATAAAAAGCAAATTAGAAACAAGAATTCAGCTTTATGGGGAATTATATACAAGGCACTGCAGAAAACTGATACAATCTGAACATGATGAGAAGCCAAATGTTCCTGGCAGTAGGAGCTTCGGAAAGAATAGCAATATTGAGAAAAGGTACAATTACAGCAGCGAGGAGGAAGGATTTCAGTGCGATACTTATAGCAGTCTGGGTAGAACTAAAGAACAACAAAGGATATAAGGTTCTGAAGTAGATCTAAAGGTTGGAAAACAGAGAGTAATTGTGAACAGGTGTTTTCCCGCCTGATGAGAGGTTCATTTGCATTGCCGTAGCCTCCAGGGCGATGGGCCAAGCGCTGGAAAATGGGATTAGTGTAGTCAGATCTTTGTTGACAGGAATGGACACTATGGGCCCAATGGCCTCCTTCTGTCCTGTAAACATCTATGACTCTATGTACACAGTGATGTTTCCCAGCAGTCACTGTAAAGTTCGCTGTATTTTTTCGATATATACGTTAATGGCCCAGCCTGGGAATACAGGGCATAATTCCAAAGCTTGCAGATAATACAAAATAAGGGGAATGAGGTATTAAGCACAGTACAAGGAAAGTTAAGGGGAATTGATTACAAAAGTAGGGAGGTTATGCTTCAGTTATACAGGACACTGGCGAGGCCACATCTGGAGTATTGTGTACAGTATTGGTCTCCTTATTTGAGGGAAGATGTAAGTGCGTTAGAAGCTGTTCAGAGAAGGTTTACTAGACTAAGACTGGGAATGGGCATGTTATCTTATGAGAAAAGGTTGGACAGGGTAGGCTTGATTCCACTGCAGTTTAGAAGAATAAGAGGCAACTTGAATGAAACCTTTAAGATCCTGCAGGGTCTTGACAGAGTGGATGTGGAAGAGGATGTTTCCTCTTGTGGGAGCATCTAGGACTAGGGGTCACTGTTTACAAATAAGTGGTCACTCATTTAAGATAGAGATGAGGAGAATCTTTTTCTCTCAGAGGGGCGCGAGTCTTTGGAACTCTCTTCATCAAAAGGTGGTGGAAGCAGAGTCTTGGAATATTTTTAAGGCAGTGCTAGATAGTTTCTTGATCAACAAGGTGAAAGGTTATCGGGGGTAGGCAGTAATGTGGAGTTGAGGTTACAATCAGGTCAGCCATGATCTTATTGAATGGCGGAGCAGGTGCGAGTGGCCAACTGGCTTATCCCTGCTCCTCATTCGCATGTAAATCCGTATGTAAGATACACTAAAATTTTATAAGTCACTTATTAAGCTCCAGGTGGAGTATTGGGTTCTGTTCTGGCCACCACACTTTAAGAAGCAAGACTAGAGGAGGAGAGACTATCATTAGAGCAGACATGTTTGAGAGCAGAGTTGATTAAGGTGCTCAAATTAATTAACGGTTTAGATAAAGGAGAAACTGCCTCCCATGTCAGAGGGGTCAGCAACCAAGTGATTAGAGTATAACCAGGGGCGACTTTGTTTATATTGCAATTGCATTATAATTGCAAATGCGGTGTGCAATTAATGTGACTAAAAGCCTGCAAATCCCCTGGATCCATTGGGCTGCAAATTAGTTTTAAAAGAGATGCTTACAGAGATTGGTTTTGATCTTGCAGAATTCCCGACATTCTACAGTGGTCCCCATGGATTTGAAAGTGGCAAATGTCACCTCGCTGTTCAAGAAAGGTCAGTGAGAGAAAACAAGGGGGTGATAGACCAGTTAGCCAAACATCAGGAGCAGGGAACAACTTAGAATCTACTTTAAACAAAGTTCTAACTTTTTTGAGAGTGCATATAGCAGGATAGATATGGGAGAACCAGTGGGTATCGTACATTTGTATTTTTTGGAGGCATCTGACTAGGTTCCACAGAAGAGGTTGTTACACAGGAGTAGGGCTCATGTGTCTAAGAATGATATATTCCTATGAATTGAAGATTGATTGAATGGATAGAAGAAAGGGAGCAGAAAGAAACATGTCATTTTGGGATGGCAGGTGCAACTACTGGAGTGCTATTCACAATCCATATCAATGACAGTTAAGGGGACTGAATGTAAAATATCCAAGTTTGTTGACAATAGAAAGCTGATTGAGAAAGTAAGCAGTGAAGAGAATGCAAAGCAGTGGCAAAGGGATATAGACTGTTTCAGAATTTGGGCAGAATTGTGCCAGATATAATGAGGGAAATTGTGAAATTTTCCACTTTGGCAGGAAGAGTTGAAAAGTAGAAGATAATTTAAAAGGTGAAAGGTGGGTGAATATCAATATTTAAAGGGATTTGGGTGTCCTAGTGCAAGAATCATGAAAGTTAGCACACAGGCACAGCAAACAATTAGGGCTAATCATGTGTTTCTTTGAATTGCAAGAAGACTGAGTATAATAGGCAGGAAGTTTTGCATAGGGCTTTGTAAAGACCACAGCTGGGGTACTCTATAGTTTTGTTTCCCGACCTAAGGAAGGGTGTACCTATCTTGAAGGGGAAACAAAAACTTACTGGATTGATTCCGGGGATGAGAGGGCTATTCTATGAGGAGAGATTGAGTAGAGCGTGCTGATATTCTCTGGAGTTTAGGAGGATGAGAGATGGCCTCACTAGCAGCTAACAAAATTCTTCGGGTTTGACAGAATAGATTCCATGAGGCAGTTTCACTGACTGGAGCTAAAGGTCATTCACTCAGGATAAGCAAGAGGCCATTTGTGATGAAGGAAAATCGTGTTTATCTGCAGTGACAATTAAAGATAGCCCAAACAAAGAATGGTAGAAGATTGAAACTCTCCTCTGTAAATGGCAGTTGATGATAGGTCAATTGCTAATTTTTACTCTTAGATTCATAGATTTTTTTAACTAAAGGCATTAAGGGATATTACATCACAGTTCAACCATGGTCTCACTGAACGGTAGAGCAGGTTCATGCAATGGTGTCCTTCCCTGTTTCAATCTTCCTACTAAGTAGTATGAATTCATCTGGTTTGGCATGACAAGTGGAGCAGCATGGCTTTCTCATGTCCCAAACAACATACAGTGTCATCGAAGTTGATACCAAATTACCTGTTTTGCTATAACCACCCAAAAATTATTTCTACCTTAATAGCTTTGGAGATTGTGCATCATACATTGTTCATGATTATATTAGGGATGGCGAGCGGTACGTTGTGGAGATACTTAAGATACTGGGACTTGAGCAGGGACAGCTATGAGGAAATTTAATGGGAGTTTCAAATTGTGAGGGACTTTTGTTAGAATAAATGGTGAAAATTTATTTCCACTGGTTGGGGAGTTAGTGATGTGTGAAAAGAGAGTTTAGGAGAAATCTCTTTACACACAGATGGTGCTTGAGCAGATAAAGGCAAAGCTTAATGGTTGAGACAGAAACCATGGTATCCTTCAAGAATGGTGAATGGAAAAACAATGAGACCAGCTCATTTCTGCTCAAATTCATAGCATTCAAGTAGAGAAAAATCTATTCTCATAGGAACCACAGCAGCACTCCAGATTACACAGAGAGCACAGCAACATGAGGTGATAGCAGAGTGAGGTAGTTACTGAGTGAGGGTGAAATGGAGTTACCTGGGAATGGAGTGAGCCAGGAGCAGGGTGAGCTGAGAATGGAGAGCCAGCCAGGGCTCAGTTGGTAGCACTATTACCTCTGAAAGTTGTGCGTCCATGTCACACACCATGGACATCATGATAAATATCTAGTCCCACATTCCCATTGCCACTACTCAGGGAGTGCAGCACTATTGGAGGTGTCATCTTTCAGATCAGATGTTAAACTGGGATTCTGCCTGTCCTTTCAGGTGGGCCTAAGGGGTTCCCTGGCAACATTTCAATGAAAAGCAGGGGAGTTCTCCCCGGTGCCCCAGCCAATATTTATCCCTCAATCAACATCATCAAACAGATCATCAGACATTGCTGTTTGTGAGAGCTTGCTGTGCGCAAACTGACTGCCATGGTTCCCAATTTATAGCTGTGATTATACTTCAAAAGTACTCCAGTGGCAGTAATACACTTTGGAATGTCCCGAGGAAGAATTGAAAAGTAGAAGATAATTTAAAAGGTGAAAGGTGGGTGGATATCAGTATTCAAAGGGATTTGGGTGTCCTTGTGCAAGAATCATGAAAGTTAGCACACAGGCACAGCGAACAATTAGGACAAATCACATGTTATTTTTATTGCAAGGAGATTGGGGTATAAGAGTAAGGAAGTCTTGCTACAATTGCATAGGGCTTTATTAAGATCGTGCAGAGAGCGCAGCAGCGTGAATCAATCCAGTGAGTCTTTGTTTCCCCTTCAAGGTAGGTACATCCTTCCTGAGATCCTGAGCAGTGCTATGAAATGCAACTCATCCTTTCTTTTAAACAGGGAAAGGGAAGCCCAGTGTAGCCAGAGAAGAAGGAACTGCAGAATCTGGCCCGGTCCAATATACTTGCTACCCCAGAATTAAGGAAGAAAGCTGTGAGAAAGCTGGCAGAATGTTGGCCATGGTACTATTGAGCAGAAGCAGGACAAGGGAAGAGGATCAGAGCAGAACATACATAGTCACAGCTGGTTCAATAATTACTGGAATACAGGGCATCCTCTGCAATCGCAGTTGAGGATCCAGGCAGATGTGTTGCTAACTGGAGCTGTGTGAGGAATATCTCAAAGCAGCTGATAGGTAACTTGGATTAGGAGGAGAAAAGTCCAGTTGTTGGGATTCATAGCAGACCAGAGACATAAGAAGGAACCGAGATGAGGTCTTCCTGGGGGACAAAAAGGAGTTTGGAGCCAAAGTGTAAAACAGGAGCTCGAGTGATACAGATCAGGGTACTGCATGTGCAGCTGAAGGATTGGTGTGGGAAGCAGGTGTTTCGTTTCATGGGGAACCAGCACTAGTACTACAACTGTAAGGAGCTGTACCACTGGAATGGATTTTGCCTGAACCGGAATGGGGCTATGGCCCCATCTGAAAGGATAATTAGTTCTGTGGACTGGACCTTAAAAACCAATAAAAGATAGTGAATGTTTGAGTTGAAAGAAATCATTTAAAGGTGAAAAAATTAGATTAAAAAGGTAAACAAGAGAACAAGAACAAATGTCAGAGAGCAGCACCTAATAAAAATTTATATAAGTATGCCCAGAACAGAATAGATAAGAAAAAAGAAAACATCTGTTTATGACAGAGTGATAGAAAGCTATAAACACATTGCATCGCCAGATTAGGAAGAGCATCAGCAAGCAAAAGCGCAATGCCAGAAAGTGTTAGAATTAAAGATCAAGGTTACAGGTGCGGTCAGTTACAAGATTTAGAGCTCTTTGCCCAAATACAATGAGCACCAGAAATAAAACAAAGTACAGATTCAGATTTAGGAGTATAAGGTAGGAGCCATTTCAAACATTAGCCCAAAGCTGAGCATGACTGGGATTTAATATTCTAGGCTCTAGGCTCTTTCGAAAGGATAGTTCAATTTGAGAAAGCGAGAGGAGCATCAATATAGATAGAGAACACCATTACACCAGAGGAAAAAAAGTGAGAACTGAGGAACAATAAAAGTAGCAAAATTCTGAAGCAATGCATCTACAGAACACTTGCTAATAATGAAGTAAAGAAATACTGAGATCAGGGAAACATTAGTAAGGGAAATATGGTTATGATGGACAATTGGATTCTTACACAAACGAGGAATGGCAGAATAACTCACATAGAGAAGAGCATAAATTTCTGGCATTGCATTCGTAATAATTTTCTGAAACACTGTGGGGCAGCATTTTCCATCCATGCACTAAGTGCACTGGTGGGTGGAAAAAGTGACATTTTTCCCGCCGGGCACAATGGTGGGTTTTTGTGCTGTATTGTCCGCTTCATGCCTCATTAATTATGCATCGGCAGGAAACACGCTGGATCGCGGGCTGGCGGCCTCTGATTCGCCCATCCCGCCGTGACCTCAGTGGATCATCACTCCGGGCTCCATATTTAAACCGCACCCGTGCACAGCCTTCTCAATGTCTGCAGCCCAGGACTGCTCCACCGAAGACATGGCTCCCAAAGGGAAGAAATATGCTGCGCCAAAATTTAGTGACTCTGCTGGACACTGAGGAGGCCCAACGGGATGTCCTCTACCCACGTCATGGCTGGAGGAGGTCTACCAACGTCACCACTCCGGCTTGGGAGGTGGTGGCAATGACGATCAGCACTAACATCACACACAAGACGTCGGCCACCCAGTGTAGAAAGAGGAAATGATGATCTCATCTGTTCCACCGTGGTAAGTCAACCACTTCATCACTCTCAACTCACATACTCATAAGCCCCTCAGACGTTTGTAGGATGGCACTCCACAGGGATCTCACACACTGCCAGCTCAAGGGACATCACCGCTCCTCTCTCACATATACCTTCACATCTCCATCTGGGCTCATTTCCCATGTAGATCGCATCCTCATCCTGTGCATGGCTCCACTCACCACCGACCACAAGGCAGACATCCTTATTATCAGTCTTGGCAGGCATCCTGCTCACACTCTCCATTTGTCTTTATACAGGACAAGCTGGCACACAATAGGAGGGAGAGGTCCCAGACCGGGGTCGAGTGGCCAAAATTAAGGCCCTCACTCTCTACGAGGAGCCTGCCTTCACTCTGATCAGAGGGGGCCAGGGCCATGCCTGTGACAACAGTGAGGTGGGCAACACACACCCAAATGACGAGCCTGCACATCCCTCAGACAGCGATACTGTGAGTGCATTGTTTTGTCTTTGAGTCGCCTTCCAGGCACTAATTATTTATACTTTCTTTCATAGGCACCGCTGGAAAGTACCCAAGGGCATCTGCAGAAAAGACATGCGTGTTCTGTACACCCTTGGCCCAGACAGCCACCTAGGCATGATGTTTCAGTGAACCTTATTGTCCATGTCTGGAGGGTGCCCTGCTTCCCCTTTGGCGAGCCTGGAACCATCACAATCTTCCCCACCTTCTCTCCTGACCGTATGCGATTATGCATGCAGCAATAAATCCAGCGTCCATGTTCCTGAAGGTCTCCTTTCTGCAGCATCAATGAAAAAAAGATGAGTCAGTGTGAGCCTCCAAAAGTCCTGTTTCTATCATTGACGAGTGAGTGACTGTGGGTCCGGTGTTGGTGCCTATTCACTACTAAAATCCTGGCCAGTGAGAGGTAACTTTCAAGGTGCTCCTCGCCCCCACCCGCCTTTTCATGACCAAATGCTATGAGATTGCTTTGGCCAGACGCCTGGATGTGCTGCTTCAGGCCAGGTGCCAGGATCCTCATTCACTGCACACAAAGACTGCACTTTTTGGAATACACATGAGGGCTAATGTTTAGTGAGGACCTGAAATTATTGGGAAGATGCTGAGGCTTCTCATCTGTGAACCTGCCAGTGCCAAGATTCTGAGCTCCTCCTTTTAACACACATCTGCAGCTTGTCCAGTTGCGCAATTGCTCTTGACCTCGTTCTCACTCTGGGGAATTTCCACATTTGGAACAAGGGGTTAATACAAGTGGATCATTTAGCGCCACAATTTTGGATTAGTCTCACATGAATGTGCTTCTTTGCTTCACTCTCCTGAGTCCCTGCATTGTCATTGAAGGCTCCGAACATGTCTCAGCTGTGCATCTTTCCTCATTTGGGAATACACAGTTCAGTTAGGTGGCCCTTCAGTCGGCCCCCAGTGCAGGCACCACTCCTCCAATGGCCCTCAGAGCCCTCACCAGCAGAGTTTCTCCACATTTAAATTTTCTGTTGAACCATCGCTTCATGTTGCAAGATGGTGGTGCTGAGCTCTCACAGCCAGGCCAGTTTGGATCTTCCCTGTGTGACTGTGGAAATCCCTCCCATCATCCTGGAGGAGCTTAATGTTCAGGTTTCCCTCCTCCAATAACTCTCAAGACTTTCCCCCCCAATCCGTGATCCCATTGTGATTGTGGTGGGTATCCCTGTCTTGCACCTGAATCGTTTGAGGTGGATGTGCCTATGCCCCATGTAGGCCTTGCCCCTCTCCATCTTGAGGCCTATTGCATATGAAATGTAGAGACCCCACCCCCCACCCCCCCACCGCCTTGAGACCTTCAAATGCCCCTATGCTACCTGATCCCCATCCATAGGCTGCAGATACCTCCCCTGACTGTAAATGTGCCATCTGTGGCCCAGTACTATGTCAGAAACTCCCCGGACCAACACGCCCAATGTCACGGTCACACCCTGCACATAACACGCTGGGCATGACTGACACTGGACTGACATACCCGCCCCATCCCTGGACTGGGACAAAGACAGTCTTTGCAAGGTCAGCAATGTCAACTGAAGCGTTTCTTTGCTCCGCCATCCTCTTATTCTGGTCCTAGCTCGCTTAAGACCCTTTGTAAGAGACTCCACCCCATTCTGACCCAGAGGTTGCATGCCCCCTAGTCATGTGTCTCAGTGCAATCTTCGCCACTCCTCTCCCCACAAGTCAAGCTCTTGTCCTGCAATCCCTTCCCTTGCTTCTATCCAGTTTCCTCCCTCCCCAGGCGAGCCCTTGCCCTGTGACCCCTTCTCTTGTCTCTGTCATGTTACCCCCCAACGACCCACACCCCTGAGCTGTGTCCTTGCCCTGCAGCACATTACAAGCCACCCCCATCTTATCGCTGGTCTGGTAAATAAGGCCTTGCCTCTGAAAGTCCCTGAAAGTGATATCGTGCTGCCTGCGAAGCCTGGCGCAGAGTCTGAGGTGCCACGAGCACTGCGAGCAATGGAAGGTAGGCGAACAAACCTCAAAGTCACAAGTGAAGTGCAGGTCGCCAGGTGCTCGTCTCTTATATACAGTACTGAAACACATTGGTCTAACTTAGACACCAACGTGCCTGGTTGAACCAGAGTGGGGAGGGTGATATCGATGAGCAGCTACTAAGATGCGTATTCATTTTAATCACATATATTAAAATGATATTTTTGACATGGTGTGGCAGGAAACGCATTCCGCCATTGAAGTCTGGAGCAGATGATCACAATCTGTTTTCCGGCCAATGTAAAACTGATTTTATTGCTCTCGCGATATTTTCTGCCTCTGTCCCCCATGACGCCCACTGTGGGTGGGAGCGGAAATTCTTGGCCGTTGTTTAACACTGAGAATGGACAAGACGGTATTAGATTTAGTGGTGTAAAGTTAATAATCCGATTTTAAGGGGGCATCTTGCAAACTGTGTTTCGAATATGTTTCAATTTGATATTAAGTTTGAGAAGGGAAAGTAAGTCAAAAACAAAGGTTTCAAATGTAACTACTTTAAACCTCATGGTGCTGAGACATAAATTGACAGTAAACTAGGCTAAGCTATTACAGACAATCAGTGGGAAATTTTCAACAGCGTTTTTGGTACAACACAAACATCTCGAAGGACAAGGGCAGCAGACAGATGGGAGCTCCACCACCTGGAAGTTCCAATCCAAGCCACTCACCATCCTGACTTGGAAATACATCACCATTCCTTCGCTGTTGCTGGGTCAAAATCCTGGAACTCCCTCCCTACCAGCATTGTGGGTGTACCCAAACCACAGTCCATGTTCCTAAGCTAAAAAGAAAATGGTTGACTTGTGCATTAAATAAACAGTAAAAATTAGGCTAAAAAGTCTTACAAAATTTTAATATGAATTTGAAATTTATTCTTTTCCTTTATTCATTCATGGGATGTGGGCTTTGCTGGCTAGGCCAACATTTATTGCCCATCCCTAGTTGCCCTTGAGCTGCCTTCTTGAGCCCCTGCAGTCCATGTGGTGTAGGTACACCCACAGTGCTGTTAGGGAGGGAGTTCCAGATGTTAACCCAGCAGCAAAGGAACAGTGATATATTTCCAAGTCAGGATGGTGAGTGACTTGGAGGGGAACATTGTCCTTCTCAGTGGTAGTGGCCATGGTTTTGGAAGGTACTCTCTATGGAGCCTTGGTGAATTCCTCCAGTGCATCTTGTAGATGGTACACACTGCTGCTACTGTGCATCAATGGTGGAGGGAGTGATTATTTGGGCATGTGGTGCCAATCAAGCATTGAATGATTGAATTATAATTAATTACATGATTACTATTACCTAATTTTTTAATTCCAGATTTATTAATTGAATTTAAATTCCACCACCTGCTAAGGGATTTGAACCCATGTCCACTGAGCAGCAGGCTGGGCCTTTGGATTACTGACATTACCACTACACCACCACCTCCACCTAAAGCTGTCACAAATTATTTCCAAAAATTCATTACCTTAAACAAAATATAGGTACAAGGGGAGAACTGGCCAAGGTGGTTTGTGTAAATAAACTAAGGTTTGTCAATAAATGAACAGTTGTACACTTTTTGCACGTTTTATTATGTATTATTATATTTTATTATATTACACTGGACACTTGCTGATGCTATGTCAATTGCAATACAGTTGCTTAATGTGTTTATAGTTTCCTATCATTCTGCTTTTATTGTTCACATATGTTTTGCTATTCCCGATAATCTAACCTGTTCATGGATTCTACATATTACCTTTATCAGTATCTGCAAGCTGAACATTTATTTATTTTTTATTATCTATAAATTATTTAATCCACTCAGATGTTCATTTTCTTTAATGGTTTTACACTTCTTACTACCACACTCTTTATCTTTGGAACAAAGTCCTTGTTCCTAGCATGCTCAGGTGGAGCCCATCTCAGATTTACAGCCCCTTCCTGACCCTGTACTGCTGCCAATGCCCCATGAAATGGAATCCCTCTTTTCCACGCCAGCCCTTCAGCTGCGCATTCACTTCCCTGATCTGTCTATCCTTTTGTCAATGAACATGTGGCTTGGATACTCATCGTGAGCTTGCAGCAATTGAGGTCCTGCTCTAAACTTTAGTTCCCAGCTCCTTCGTTCTCCCAACAGCGGGGACTGCTCCCTGATCTTTGCTGTGTCATTGATTCTGCCGTGGATGCCAACAAACTGACCTTCCCCCTTCTTAACCAAGTTATTTTCCTGCACCTCTGAGACATTTCGCAACCTGGTTCCCAGAGGCAATGCACCTTCCTGGACCTTGCACCATGACTACAGAGACACTTTATTGCACTAATTATTGAAGCTTAACTGTAAAGATTTTGTTCTGTCTCCCTCCCTATTTGAACTACTTCTTGTGCCATTGCACCATAATCCTGGCCATCTTCTCCATGATCTCATGCCTGTGGAGGCTCAGTCATTGAATATGTTCAAGACTGAGATTGATAGATTTCTCCATATTAAAATATCCAGGGATTCTTGGATAGTTCAGGAAAATGACATAGAAGTAGAAGATCAGCCATGATTTTATTGAATGATGGAATGAGCTTGAAGGGCTGAATGGCCTCCTCATGCTCCTATTTCTTTAGTTCTTATGTTCTTCTCCCTACATGTAGTAAGCACATTGCACCTGTGAAGAACATAAGAAATAGGATCTAACACAGAAAATGCTGGAAAAACTCAGCAGGTCCGATAGCATCTGTGGAGAGAGAAACAGTGTTGATGTTTCGAGTCCGTATGACCCTTCTTTAGGGCTCTGAAAATGTCAACATGTTTTACAGCTGCGCATAAAAAGCGTGCACTTGGCAGCCAGCACTTTGAGGGCAACTTGGAGGTGAGTACACAGTAACATTGTGCAGCACTCGCCAGGATTGCCTGTTGGACTTCAAGCTTGAGGGGCATTGGGGTGTCTGAGTTAAGGGCAGCCTACCATTGAGGTGGCTTGTGGTGATGGGGAGGAGGCACAAGGGCAGTCCAGCCATTGAAGAGACTTGTGGGGGGGCAGGCCAAGGCCAGTCCAGCCATTCAGGTGACATGTATGGGTGGGCGACAGCAAGGAGGGGGTGGAGTGGCAAGGGCAGCCCTACTATTGAATATCGTGCACAAGCATTTGGGGTGGGGGGGGTAAGGTAGGCAAGGGAAGTGGCTACATAGTTCCTCGGTATACCCATGCTAACTTATGCGTCTCTCTCTTTCATCCTGCAGGAGGATCATGGAGCCTGGTGAACTAGCTATATGCCTGATGGTCTACAGAGCGTGAAGAAGATGGAGGAGAGATGATTGAGGCTCTTGGCTGTGCAGAGGCAGGAACAGCAACCTCAGGAAGAAGAGGTGGCTGGGGCTCACACACACACCACCAAAGAGCCATAGTGAGTTGTCGCTGGTCGGAGTCAAGCAACACCTAGGGTCTATAGGGTCATTCCTGCAAATGACCAGGAACCAGTGTCACCAAAGACTGCGAATGTCTAGGGAACTGGTCGATCACATCTGCCAGTTACTGCAGGATTTGGCGCAACGGGGACATGGAGGGTATCCACTGCCCGTGGCCGTGAAAGTGAACGTGGTGCTCAATTTTTATGCAGCAGCTCCTTTCAGAGCTCTACAGGTGACCTCTGTGGGATCTCCAAAGCCTCCACCCACAAATGCATCCATGAGGTCACGATGCCATCTCCTCGAGGGCACACGGCTTTGTGCATTTTGTCCGGGGCCTTGACAGCCAGGATGGGTGGATGGCCCCAGAGTGTGCATCTGCTGATCCTCCTCCCTATGGGTGCCTGAGGGCCCCAGGCTGACTCGATGAGGAGAAGGGGTAGCTGGAGTGAGATTGAGCTGCCTGGCATACCCCTCTCACGTACACACTGTTGGAGGCCAACTATGGCATCATCAATGCAGTAGAGCCCGCGCAGCAGTGCAGGTGTGATGTCCTGGATCAAGGTCTACATGGCAATCATCATCATGCCAGTGTTGACCTCGGTGCTTTGGCATGCCGGTACTATCACCTCAGCCTGAAGGTGGACGGACTCCTCCACCATAACTTTCAATCTCAGGAGTGCAGCGGACATCTTGTCCCGATGTTCCCGAGCTTGCCTTTGCAGCTTCAACAACTGGGACATGACCGAGTGCAGAGGTTTGTCATCTAACTCGTGCTCAGCAGATTTCTGGCCTCCAGCAGTCCTCCGAGTGCCAGACAACAGGGAAGTCCCTGCCATTGCCTGCTGCAGATCATACAGTGCGATGTGCTTGCCAGATTGTGATCCCAAGGCTATTCTCAAGCCACGTCCCACCGAGGTGTGTGTCTCTGTGCTGATGGAGGGTGTGGGTGAGCGCTGTGATGGGACTGCAAGGAAGGTGCATTCAGATTCCTCTTCAGAGGTTTCTTTGGGGCTTGATTGAAGGCCCTGTGTCATGGACTCTATCGGCTGTTTCCCAGATATGCTTGCGGAAGCAAGGGGAGATAATTAGTGCATGGCAGTGGCCTGTGAAACAGGGCACATCACTCATAGCATGGTTGCCTGATGAATAATACATCACTGGACCCTCACTGCTGACCTCACCATCAGCACAGAACTGGTCCAGATCATCGCCAGCTAGCTGGATGGCTCTGTTTTCGAAGTCGGTGAGAAGCTTGATTTCAGGCATTCCTCCACTAGTCTGCGACCTCTCGGCTGTTGTGTGCCAGCTTGTCCTGCATGAATAGAGATGGTGAAATTGTAAGCAGGGCACATGCCAGGCTAGATGATAAGTATGCCTGACCTGTATGGGTGGTGAATGATCCCAAGGACAGGATGAGGAAAATGACGATTAGTGTGATAGAGGGAACGGTGATGTCCCTTGAACTGGCGGTGAGTGAGGGCCCTGTTGGTGTGTGATGGGTTTGTGAGTGTGTGGGTTGAGTGATGAGAAGAGTGACTTACCCTGGTGGAACAGAGAAGACCACTCATCATCTTGCGACAGTGGGTGGCTGCCTCTTTTGAAGGGCATTGGTGCTGACCACCGCTGCCACCGCCTCCCAAGCCAGACTCGTGAGGTTGCTGCCCATCCTGCAGGCAGAGCCGGGTTAGAGGACATTCCAGTGGGATTCCACAGCATCCAAAAGGCGTTAGAGTGTCGGGTCGCTGAACTGCGGGGCTGCAGTCTTTTTGCCTTTCAGGGCCATGTCTTCTTTGCAGTAGTCATTGTCTGAAGGTACTGAGATGTGTGCACACGGCTGGACTTTAAATATGGCGCCCGGCATGATGAAATGGTGAGGTGATGATAGGCAGACGAATGAGCCCGCTTGCCCTGGAAATGGCAAGTTTCCTGGGAGCACACGTACAGCATGAAAACCTGCCATCATGGCCAATGGGTAAAACGTTGTTTTACCCACCTACTACAGCACTTAGTGCAAATCTGGGATGATTCCGCCCCTTGTCTCAGTCCTAAATGGCCAACCCCTTATTCGGAGACTGGGACCTCTAGTTCTAGATTCTCCAGCCACTTCATTCTTCTCTCATTCAGGTTCCACTTGACTCCAATCCACCCAACTCCAATCCCAACTGACTCCAATCCTGCCCAAATCCATTTCTCCATCACTCCAATTCCCCTCTCCATCCTTGTTGTGTTTATAACCTCACTCTGTTCCTGCCTGACTCCATTCCCACCTCATTCCGATCCCCCTCATTGGCTGAATGCCCTCTCACTTTGTGCCCCCTTAATCCATTTCCGCCTCATTCCATTCCTGCGTTCCTGGAGTATTTAGGCTAAACAAAGAATTTCAGAATAAAATATACTTAATAGGTATATTATAGCAGAAATAACTCCTCTGAGTTACCCATTCTCAGTGCATAGAATTCTCCATTTAGGAATTCTAGAGAGGCTAGGGTCCTGAGGTATTAAGGTTGGCAACAACTTTTATCATAATTACATAATAATATTTCATAAGAATAGATCCTGAGTTATATAACAGTAATGGTTGCCATATTACAAAGTGTAAATAAGTAAAATAATCAAATGCAGTATAACAACTCCACCTAGAAATAAATATAGGATATTCAAACAAATAGTATACTAAGTTAATGCTCACAAACATGGTTTGTCTTGTCTTAGCTATAAGGAAATCTTACCTATAAGACCTCTTCTCACTTGGTCAGTGATCGCAAGGTTGGACTTTGGTTCTTACCTAAAGGCCAAATTTAAAGAAAATCTTTTGATTTAAGAATAAAATAACCATTGATATCTGTTATCAGGTTTTCTTAGAGCCCTTTATTAATTTTTGATGGTCAATCAATGTATAAGTGTGCAGATGTTTTCCAGCTTGCAGCAAGCAATCTCAAGGCTGGCTACATCTTTCTGTGCAAAGTTTTTTTTTCCACTCTCCCTGCTCTTAGCAACAATTCAAATTCTTCATTAGTTTGGTTAAATCCTTAACACCCACAGATAACATTCCATGAAAATTGTGTCTGATCAGCACTAAACCTGCTTGCCTCTAGTTAGCATCTCCAGGCAAGTTAAATTATGATAATCAGCAATGAGAGCCAAACATTTGAACTAAATTTGGACTTTCAAATAGTCTAGTCTTAGTAGCATTGCATCCATTTAAAGGTTGGTTTCACCCTTTGACCAAAAAGACCCCCTGTACATTTTATGGGGGGGATCTCTGGTGGGCAGGGGCAGAAAATATGTCAAGATGTGAAAAATCAATTTTCCAATGTTGGAAAATTAGGGCAGGATCTTGAGCTCCCAATTTTCATGGAGGGTTGGTGGCCGCTCAATGTTCCCACTGAGGCTCATAGGGAATCCTAATTGCGTCTCTTGCACGCTCAGGACCCAAACCCCAGCAGACCAGAATTTTCTGTCCCCGTCAAATCGGCCGGCCTGCCAGTGGGAATTTGTGCCATTTGGTCTCACAACCTAACAAAGGTGGCATGCACCTGGCAAGGGAGAATTTAAGAGCACTTACTGTACAGTCACGGTGCCCGCACCACTGGAGATAACCACAGGGCTGGTGCACTCAGAAGACACAAAGGGGTGAGGTGTGTAGAAGACACAAAGGGTGGGGGCCATGGTCCAGAGGAACATACAAGGGGGGTTGGTGGCTGGAGTGAGGAGGAAAGGAAGGCATGAAGGGGCAGGGGGGGGGAGAAAAGCATAAAGAGGAAGAGGGAGGGAGAAAGGCATGAAGGGGAAGGTGGGGAGTGAGCGGGGAAGGGGGGTAGGGGCAGATTTTTTTCAGAGGGGTCCATTGATTCAATGAGGAGTCCTGAGGGGAGAACTGAGGATGCTGATGGTAGGAAGGGATGGTGACTGTGAAAGAGAAAGTGAGATGCAGTAGCATGGCAGGGTTTGTATAAAGCAGATGCAGTTTTCATCCAGAGGGTCATTAAGGAGGACAAGGATAGTGGCACGAATTAAGGGAGTGCGGAGGATCGGGGGGGCTAGGAACAGTGGCTGGTTGGGCTCTGCTCAGTGGACTGGGAGGGAAGGCATGTCCAGATTAACAGTGATTTGCTCTAGGATGATGGGGGGAAGCTCAAGGGGAGAATGAAGGTGATTTTCATTGGGGCAGTGGATGGCTGGTGATGGGGGAAGGCTGATGGGTGACAGGAGGGTAAAAGGCTGTAGAGACAGTCTGATATGTGACAGGCTCCATCCTGAGACAGAGGCGGCTCAACAGCAGCGCCCTCTGTGTCCAACAGCAACACATCAAGGTGGGGATGGGGTGGGGTGGGGGAGGGTCTTCTCGGGTTACTGGTGCTGAAGGTCAGCACAACCAGACAACTGAAAGGAAATCCTAATAATCATGTGAAGTCTGTATGGGAGCTTTTTGTTTTGCAAATCCTAACTGGCTGGTGAAGGCAACATGGCAGCTGGTCTGGCCCAGTGGGCTCTCATTACAAAGAGATCCCAGCAAGATGTAGAACTGCCATTCACTGTGAGCCATTTGGCATCAGCTCCAGACAGAGTTAGGGAAGAAGCAGGAGTGGGGTGCCTACAAGGGACATGCAGATGAATAGCAGCCAAGTCACAACTAAAAACCTCTGCCCTCCTGGGGAATGGACCTGCCTGACAAAGGCTCATCATGTGGTTAGACTTTCCATTGTCCGTGGAGTCTCGCTGTCAGCAGAGGCAAGCAGAAACCTGTGAGTTGAAGTCACACATGGCTGTCACCACCCTTGTCAAAGAGAGGTGTCTCCATGTGCAGTCTGTATTAGGGGGAGAAAGACCCATCCTTGGTCCCCCTTGGAAGGGGTGGAGTACACACAACTATTAAAACAACTAACTGCAAGAATGAATCCAGGAGACTTTCAATTAGTGCATGATAATATATATTTATAGGTGCCAAAATTATATACAATGATTGAACACCCATGCCACCAGTGTTAATTCAAACCTACTAATTTTCCTCACTCTACCATTTCTTCTGGGTGCATTCCTGACATCCACAGCAGATGTGGAGGCAGTCTGCTGACTACAATTCCCTCTTGTCTGTGGTGACTTTAGTGGGTGTCCTCTGGAAGGCCCAGGCCTATTTTGGGTTTCTTGCTCAGGGGCCGGTGCACCCTCCGAAGCCTCAGAATCTGCAGCTGTTGGGGTCATAGGCAGTGGGGATTGGGAATGCTTGGACATCCTTGGAGTGTCCTGGATGGATGCTCTCGGAGTGTCTGCCGAGCACTCCTTCTCCATTTGGGTGCCCGAGGGCGCCTTCCTGATTCCTTGAGGAGAAGGAGCACCCGGAGGGAGGTCAAGGTGCCCTGTAGCTTGCGTAGCTACTGCGAAAGCTCATCCATGGCAACAATGATGGAATGCAGGTCTGAGCGCATCTCTGGTGGAAACTGTGTGTTCTGCTGGACCAGGGACTCCACAGCCTCCACCATGGAGACTTCCATGCATTCACATGCCGAAGCCATGATCTCACAGAGCACACGGACTCATCCAACTCTCGTGCCACGCTGTTGAGGGCCTCTGACACTTCTGCCTGATGTTCTCCTGTGTCTCTTTGATACGCCAACGTCTTTTCCATGGCCACTTCCAGAGGCTCATTATCTGAGTCTGATTCAGTGGCGGCTGCTTCTCCAGCAGTCCTCCGAGTGCCAGAGGCCTTTTCTGTCACTGCCTCCTCCTGCTGTGGATATGTGTCCATGAGGTGACCAGCAGAGTTTGAGTCCAAGCCTAAATGAGATATATGACCCACCGGGCTGTGTTTCTCTGGGTTGCTGGAGGATGCAGGCGAACGCCTTGTCAGTTCTACAGGTGCAAAGTCATCCTCGTCCTCCTCTGAGATCTCCTGTGAGCTGGGGCTGACTTCAGGTGTGGGCTGGCTTCACCGTCTTCCTGCTGGCACCTAGAATGGAGAGAAGAGAGAATGAGTGACTGACTAGACTGTCTCAAACATCGCGCTCATCAATCACCTTGATTTTCCAAGGTTCTCGGCATTATGCATGTTTCCTCAACAGATGCTTGGGGGACTCCAACCTGTTCCTTGGCATAGGCGTGGTCACGATCCTCCCCTGCAAGCGTGGCAATTGCTACTCAAATTGAGTCTGAGCTCAGGCATCCGCCCTGCCATCTTCTCTCTCCCTCCTATTGTGGGCTTCCTTCTCCTGCATAAAGTCAGATGGATTGTGAGCACCTTTGATGAAAGAGCAGGTCGCAGACTGCTAATTCTGTGCTAGTAACTGACCAAAACCTGACTATCATGTGCAAGGCCACCAGTAAGCAGTGTAATGGAATACTCTCCACTTTAATGAGTACAGCCCCAACAGCTAGACACCATCCGGAAGAAAGCGGCCGGCTTGATTGACACCCCATGCAGCACCCTTAACATTCACTCCCTCCCCCGCCGACACACAGTGGTAGCAGTGTACCATTTACAAGATGAACTGCAGGAAGTCACCAAGGCTCCTTGAACAGCACCCTCCAATCCCCCGAACTCTACCAGTCAGAAGACAAGGGTAGCAGATGCATGGGAACAGCACTACCTGCAAGTTGCCCTCTACTCCACACCCCATGGCTATGCCCTCACTGTGTCTGGGTCAAAATCCTGCAGTTGCCTTGTTAACAGCACAGCACTTGGACTGCAGTGATTCAATAGGCATCAGCCTGCCACCTTCTCAAGGGCATTTAGGGATGCTGGTCCCGCCAGTCATGCCCACATCCCATGATAGAAACACAAAATGAGTGGTGACGTGATTTTGGAGAGTAGAGGGTTCACTTACCCTAGCAGAGCAGATGTGATCATTCATCTACTTCCTGCACTGCAGGGTAGTCCTCCTCTGGACCCAAGCCTAGCGACTACCTTCCAGGCCATGGTCAGCAGAGTAGGCCACCTACTCTCCTTGGGAACAGGACATCCCACCTTTCTTTGACAAACTGGAGGAGACACTCCAGAGAGGCAACGCTAAACCGAGGGGCTGGAATTGCTGCCATCTGCTGCTCATCTTTATTCCAGGGTCCTGGTGCCATGCATGATTGGCCGTCTGGATGCCTTTTAAATCTGGCGCCAGGACATGACGGCGGGTGGCTGACTTCCTGCCCCTCTCCCGCCACAAGATGCAATGCAAACCATGCGCATGCATAAATAATGAAGCATGGAGGCATGTTTTGTGGCAGGAGTCACTCTGAATGTCTGGTCCTGCCACAGAACTTAGGGTGGGAGAGGTCGATTCCATGCTATGTATCTGTTTGTTGCAAATAATATCACACCCAGTTTGTTTGATTTCAAATTCATCTTAGACTTGCTAAGCCTTTTCTTTTAGCTTAATACTTTCACTTATGTTGCAATTATTGACCATGGTTGCTTAACTATACGAGCAAAGCATTTGTTTTTTTAGGGACATGGACTGATTCTGCATTGTAATAAGAACACAATTGATTATTTCCCAATGTTTACATACGGGAAGCTCAGTCCAGTCAATCAATTTATTCTTCATCCTTTTGAATTTAGCCCTCATTCAATTCAAAAGTTTGATTCAAGAATCTCCCTTCTCCCTCCCAAACCTAATATCAAACCCAGTCATATTTTGGTCACTGTTTGCCAGGTCTTGCATTGGTGTCAGATTGTTATGCCAATTTCACGACCCATCACTTTATCCCATGTCAGTTCCAAAACATATTGCTGCAGAACACCATTGCAATACATTGCAGAAATTCATCACCTTCACTACTTGAACTATTCTATTTTTACCATTCTGGATAATAATTAAAATCACCCATTTTAACCATGCTGCTCCTGCGATAAGTTACTTTGATCTCAGTGCTTCATAAAATCTCTACCGTCAAATGTTGTTCCACATCTCTCCAGAGTCTTGCATTCTTTGCTTCAGCTCTACCCAGACTGTGTCCTCTGTCTTCACTCTCACTAAACCTTCCTTTTCACTGCTGTAATTGCGTCCTTTATCAATGTTGCGATTTCTCCCCTTTCCCAACACCCCTGTGCTTTCTGAAAATACTCTAAAGTGGAATATTTATCTCCCAGCCATGCTCAGCTTGTAAACTGGTCCCTGGATTGTCTCCAACCTCAAATTTCTGATGCTCTCTGTAATTGTAAGAGAATTCTAATTCTGGCAACTGAACACCCCACTGTCTATAGTCGAAGTGGTGCATTTCTCACACTTTTTCATTACCCTATTTCCTTGCTAAATGTCCATTGTTATGCAGGCAACTTAATGTATTTATAGTTTCCTATCATTAGGGATTTATCTTTAATGTGTGTTTTATTATTTCCTATAATCTCTTCTGTTCCCAGAACACTTATGTCTGTTTTATTGGTTTATGAGCTCTAACCTTGGCTCTGATTCATACCACTTATCATGTTAGCTTAAAAGGTTTCCACCCAAACATTCCCTTTCTTTTGTTGGTTTCAGTTACTTTGTACAGCCCTGGTTATCCTGTAATGCACTGGACCACCTAGGTAAAAGGGCTTGCATGTGCATCTAATGATGGCCAGCAGCATGCACAGTAGTGAGATGTTAACATTATTATATTTTTATTATTCATTCATGGGATGTGAGCTTCGCTGGCTTCTCTAAGATGTAGGGTGACAATGATGACATGAACATTGCTTTGAGTAATACTTATCCCAACTCTGTCACTTCCCTGAACTGGAATGGATTTCACCTTTCAATATGTAGGAAGTATGTGACCATAGGCAGCTTATCACACAGACCACTGGGTGACAATATTTTCCCCTCATGATATGGCTCATAATTCTGCCCTGGAACTTCTGCAGATGTGCTCAGCTGGCTAGAATGAGAGACATGCTGCCAAAAAGAACATGTTGCAGCTCACCATCTGGATCCTCAAGCAATGCTTCCACTGTCTGGATGACCCTGGAGCAGCCCTACAGTACTCAGCTGAACTGGTATCACAATTTGTAATGGTTTGCTTCAAGGCATAATATCTGGCCATTATCAGGGAAACAGCCTTTACGATAACCAATCAGGCCAGAAGGTGAGGAGCATGATGATGTGGAGGAGGAGATGGAAGAGGAAGTAGTGAAGGAAGAAGAGGGAGTGGAGGAGAAAAGGGAGAAAGTAGGAGGGTTGAGAAGAAAAGTATGGAGCAGGAGGAAATGGGAGAGGAGAAGGAGCAGGAACTGGGGAGGAGAAGGAATTGGAAGAGGAGGAGGAAGTGGAGGAGAATGAAGAGGAAGTGGAGGAGGGGGAGGAAGTGGAGGAGAAGGGAGAGGAAGTGGAAGAGGAAGAGGAAGTGGAGGGGATGTGCAGGAAGTGGAGGAGAAGGAGGAGGAAGTGGAGGATGAGGAATAAGGAAAGGAAGGCAAAATTCAACAGGAAGTAAAGAAACAGGAAGAGGAAGAGAGGCTGCAATGTAGACAGTCCCTTTCTGCTCAGGCTCTGTGTGCTCATATTATCCATGAAATATACCAATCCCTAATTGAAGTAACCCAGATGGGGAGAGACGAGGCCGCAGAGTGATTTAAGCACACAGGTAACAATTTTAAAATCATACATTTTCAACTTCATACAATCACAAAATAGGAAAGAATTATATGCAGTTGGTACAGTCACTTCCAAGTTGGATGCGAAGGCAATTAAGTGGGGATTAGAATAGGCCATAATGTCAGTGAAATCTTTGCTTCAAACACGCACTGTTCCTTCAGGCAGAAATGGACTTGGTCCAAAAGCAACCCCAATCTCCAAAGAGAAGAATCTCAATTATAGCAACGTGACTTTAACCACCTATGGGAGAAAGAATTAGATAATGTAGTGCCAATTGATTGCTACACATAAGAAGGGAGGTTACGTTAATGATTGTTGCCAGTTGTCAATGATTTCCATAAACCACCTTGGCAAAAATACAAAAAGCAGGAGGTTCTGGGCATTGGAGGCAGTGTACCTTCTCATGTATATTTATATTGACTTATGGACACAGTCTGCAGGGCTTTGAGAAGACGTTTATATCACTGGCCTGTGGGAAGAAAACCAAAAAATTAAGTTAAGATGAAGTTGTTTTTTGGCATTTTTATCACTTGTGTTTTCGTTAATAAAGGTGAGAGTTTTTTATTAAATAGTTTACTTCTTACATCTTACATACTGATTGGCCTAATCATAATCTTCCAAAGCTCTTGATTGGAGACTGTTCCTGCAGATTGGAAAATTGTGCATGTCATTGAATTATTTGAGAAAGGTGACAAAGTGAAACCAAAGAATTCTAGACAAGTTAACCTAACATGTGTTTTCAGGAACAAAAACAGAATTACCTGGAAAAACTCAGCAGGTCTGGCAGCATCGGCGGAGAAGAAAAGAGTTGATGTTTTGAGTCCTCATGACCCTTCACTTGCCAGTCTACAATTAAGGAGAGAGTATCCTGACACCTGGAAAATTTTCCATGATCAGTGTTGTCATGAAGCTATTAATGTATATAATATTATTGGAAAATAAAAGTGAGGAAACATGCATAATTCTGAGAACCTTGGAAAATTAAGGTGATTGAAATTTTGAAGATAGAAAAGGAGGAAAGGGAGAGAGACAGAGAATTCCAACTGAAAATGTTGGCAGTTAGAAAAGAGATGTCAGTAGGTGAGGAACAGTTTATTTCTAGAGTAGAACCCAATGGGGATATGTTTAAATTTGTACAAGCTCTTCTGAAGTTTGAGGAAAAAGATATTGAATCATTCTTTATTTCATTTGAGAATCTAGCTAAACAAGTGAAATAGCCACAGGAAAACAGAATATTATTATTACGGTCTAAGTTGTTAGTTAGGTATATGCTTCGCTTTCAGAAGAAATGTTAGTGAATTATGATGTGATGAAAAACACTATTTTGAGTGCATATAAGTTGGTTCCTGAAGCATACAGGCAGAAATTTAGGAATATGAGAAAACAGCCAGGGCAAACTTATACTGAGTTTGAAAGAGTAAAACAAAGTAATTTTGACTGGTGGATACGGGCATTAAAAATAGAGACAACCTATGCAGTCCTTAGGGAAGTCATTCTTTTGGAAGAATTTATAGATTCAATCCCTTCAGTAGTGAGAACTCGTGGAGGAACAGAGGGTTGATTCTGTAAGACAAGCAGTAGAGATGGCTGATGATTATTGAGTTAGTTCATAGCGCTAAAGCTTTTTTCCATCAGCCTTTCAAGCTGGAAAAGGATAAAAAGTGGGAAGGTGAAAGGAAGTCAGGTAGTCAGGGAGGAGAAGGAGTAGCTGGAAGTTCCCAGAAAGTTTATTCTCAGAATAAAAAGGAAGTTGCTGAAGGTAGAAATGACATTCAAAAATTGACGTGTTTTCACTATAATAAAGTGGGGCACACAAAGTCAGTGTGTTGGAGACTGCAGGAAAAATCTGTAGGAATTATTGGTGTACAGAAAAGCTCTGGAAGTAAAAGTACTGTGGGTTCGGAGGTTCAGGCACAGGAGAAATCAGTGGTTTGTGTACAGGTGAAACAGGGAGAATCAGTGAAAGGTAAAGAAGTGGGAATGTGTTCAAGAGAATTATGGGGAGCAGGTTGCGGAAATGTTTAAAGAATTTGCATGTGAAGGGAAAGTCTTTCCAACTGTGCAGGGGGAGTAGGTAAAGATGTTAACATTTTAAGAGACACAGGGGCTAGCCAATCCTTAATGTGTGGGATAGTGATATTTGTTATTCAAAGGGAGTGTTGCAGGAGAAGGTAATAATAAGTGGGGTTCATGGAGATGCTAACTCTATTCCAATGTAGAAGGTAAATTTAAAGAATAGTGAAGTTATCGTTGGAGTGGTGGAAAAATTGCCCATTGCAGGGGTTCAATTTATTCTGGATACAGATGGATTGCAAATGTGGGTGATGCCTATGGTAGTTGAGCAGCCTATAGAAGTGTTTTCAGCAGAAGTGCTACAGACGGAACATCCTGGTTTGTTTCCTGATTGTGTTATAATGAGATCAAAGTCTCATTGGGAAGAACAAGATAAACAAGATGAGCAGACAGTCCAAAGGCAAGAAGAAGTTCAGTTGAAGTGTTTAACTCAAAGAGGTTAGTGGAGTTACAGAACAAATGATTTGCAATGAAACAGTTGTATCAGAAAGCTTATTCAGAAACTGAAGCAAAATGTACTCCAGTATGTTATTATCTTCGAGGGAATATTTTAATGAGAAAATGACAGTCGGATCACGTCTCAGCAAATGAAAGCTGGAGGGAGGTGCATCAGATTGTTATCCTATTAGGGTATAGAAATGAGATTCTGAGGATTGCTCATGAAATTCCAATTGTGGGGGCAGGCGGGTAACATTTAGGAATTAGGGAAACACAGGAAAAGATACAGAAGTATTTGTTTTTGGCCAGGATTGCACAAGGATGTAGTCTAATTCTGTAGAACCTGTCATATACGTCAAGTAACAGGAAAATCACAAACACTGATTAAGCCGACGCCTTTAATCCCAACATCAGCATTTAAAGAACCTTTTACCAGGGTCATGACTGATTGTGTAGGACCTCTCCCTAAGACTAAAAGTGGAAATCAGTATTTATTAACAAAGATGAATGTGTCTACCAGATTTCCTGAAGTGATACCTTTAAGAAATATTACAACTAAGAAGATTGTGGAGGAGTTAATTAATTTTTTTTACAAGATGTGGTTTATCCAAAGAAATACAAATCAGATCAGGGATAAAATTTTATGTCACAACTGTTTAAGGAAGTAATGAACAGTTTGGGGATAAAACAGTTTAAGTCAACAGCTTATCATCCGTAGACTCAAGGAGCTTCGGAAAGATGACATCAACCTTTAAAAACTATGATAAGAGCATACTGTCAGGGTTATCCACATGGTTGGGATACGGGAATTCCATTCTTGTTATTTGCTATTAGAGACGTTCCTAATACAACGACTGGTTTTAGCTCTTTTGAACTAGTTTATGAGCAGAATTTTCTGCTTGACGTGCAGTGTGTAAAATGCAGTGTGTAAAATGATGCGCGGTGATGTCGGGCGAGCGTCCTGACGTCACCGCGTGCCATCGCGATATTTCGCTGGGCGGGCGCATGATGAAGTTTGACACGTGCCTGTCATTAACGGGGCAGTTAAGGCCCTTAAAACGTCAATTGATGGCAATTTTCAGCCGTCTGTGCGATCTTCGGGTTGGTGCATGGGCAGGTAAGAGACTTTTTAATCAAACTCATCCACGGGTGGGATAAGAGGGCTCAGTGGGCTTGTCAATCTGGTCTGTGCGTATTTATTGCAGAAAGTTTGTTTAACTTGCCTGTGTGATCTGTAGCAGTTCAGAACAAATTCCAGCAGCTTTCTGTGCACGTTGAACCTTCAGGTCAGCACGCTGAAGTCAGTAATCTTTATCAGGCCTGCAGCTTTCCGGAGGCCTCCCTTTAGCTTGGGAATGGGTTCTGACATGTCCACTGGAGGCAGCTCCTCTGAGGAGAAAGGGAGGGCTAGGATAAGGAGGAGGCCACCAGTGCACAATCAGCCTCCAGTGGAGCCACCTTTGGGATTACAGGCGTGTGCACAAAGGATGCAGGGCCAAGAGGTAGTCCAAGGTGGAAGGGGCCGCAGAAGATGCCACTATCCTGCTGCCAGGGTATACAGGCAGCAAAGCAGCTACCTCAATATGTCTGTGGTGCAGTGCAGAAGGAGGCTCCATCTCTCAAGGGAGACCATCAACTACATCTGTCAGATGATTGGCCCTGAGATGTCTCCTAACTGTGTGGGCAGACACTCCATGCCAGTGGCTCTGAAGGTCCCAGCTGCCCTCAACTTCTATGCCTCTGGTTCCTTCCAGGGCTCAGTGGGTGATCTTTGTGGTGTCTCCCAATCAGCTGTCCACACTTGTGTCAAGCAGGTCACAGACGCTCGTTCAGGCGTGCATTGACCTTCATTCACTTGCATTAGGAGCAGGCAAGCCAGACAGAGCGAGCGAGAGGCTTCACAGCGATTGCTGGGTTCCCCCGCGTCCAGGGTGCAATAGACTGCAAACATGTGGCCATCAAGGTGCCAGCAGGTGAGCCCGGTGCCTTCATCAACAGGAAGAGATTCCACTCCATGAATGTGCAGATACTGTTTGATCACAGGATGCAGATTCTGCAAGTCTGCGCAAGGTACCCAGGGAGCTCCCATGACGCTTATATCCTCAGACTCTCCCAGATGCCAAGGTTCTTCAGTTGCTCCAGCACAGCTGGATGGATGGCTGCTGGGTGACAAGGGCTATCCCCTCAGAAGGTGGCTCATGACACCTCTCCGCCATCCAAGAACAGAAGCTGAGCAGCGGTACAATAGGAGCCACGCCTCCACAAGGGCTGTGGTGGAGAGAGGCACCGGTCTTCTCGAGATGCGCTTCCGATGCCTGGACCGCTCAGGGGGCGCAGTCCAGTACCCCCAAGATCATGTGTCGGTGATAGTGGTTGCATGCTGCACTCGCCACAATCTTGCGCTGGAAAGGGGGGACGCAGTGGACGATGAAGACATGGATGCAGTGGCTGCGGCTGCACACACGATGAGTCCAGCACTGATTCTGAGGATGAGGAAGCACAGGGGAATGATGACGGGCCAAACGCTGACCCGAAACTACACCAAGGTGGAGGGATACCCGTGAGACTTTAATCCAACGAAGCTTCAGCTGGCTCCACACAAATGGATCAGCAGGACCAGCCTTGCCTGGCACTTCCATACTCATCACTTAAGTGCTAAATCTGCCAGGTCATCAGCTGCAACTAAGGGCTTTGGACATAAACTTCAATGTCCACTCAAACACTCATGACATGTATGTAAAACATACAAATGCAGAACAAAGGAGCCAGCCTCAATCAGGGTAACACATCTGGTTTTAATTTTCACCATCAGAAGTTCTCACAAAGTCAAAACAAAATGTTATTCCAGCAGAAACAAATAATAAGTCCCTAATCTAGAGTCAACACAAAAGCACTAGTAAGAAACCTGTGGTGTGTCTAAGGTGCCTTATGTTTATGTTTAGTGGTGTTATAACTTGGTGCCGCCCTATCACTCGAAGTGGCATCTGAGACAGCCTGCTGACTCTGCTGGCCTGTTGGCCTTGATGACCTTGGTGGTCATCCTCTGGCCCGTGGAGCCTGTGCTGAGCCCGCTGGGAGGGATCTGCCAGATCCACAGCTGGCATCTCTCCAGTTGTCACAGCCTCACCCAATGAAGCGGTCACTGGGAGAGGGGTGGAGCAGCTGTTACCATCATCCGGAGGGCCGTGAGAGGAGCCTGCAGATACGACAGACAGCTGCTCCGCCAATGTGAGGTCACCCTGGACCTCCCTGCTCACCGTCGATGGATGGGCAACGAGCTGGGAAGCTTGAAGCCCACACCATCTCCCATATTGGCACTGACCAGCTGTAGCCACTGGCACTGAGAGGGCTTGCAGGTCTGAGCGTAACCCCAGAGAAGCTGCTTGTTCTCCTGGAGGATGCTCTCTCTATGGAGGAAGCATTACGCTATGTCATGAGGCACATTGCATCAGTGATGCTCCACTTGGACTGCTCCACCATGGACACCAAGCAAAGCATAGTCTCATGTAACACTCCTAGATGCTCCCGCATACCAGGCTGCATTTCCTGCAGCTGCTGTGTCGCGGACGACTCCAGAGGTATATCATCATGCACTGACTGAGCATGTGCCTGGTCCCCTGCAGTCCTCCGACTGCTAGCGCCATCGGCACTCTCTGTCTCTGCCAGCTCCTCCAGCAATTGTGAAGTTCCATCTCCACTGTGCCCCGGGACACTAGCTGATGTTGCAATGCCCAATGATGGTGCCTGCCTCGCAGAAATGGTGTGATGCAGGTAACAGTTAAGGGCCCTCAGGTGTGAGAGGGGCCATCTGGAATTCCTCCTGGTGGACAGGCTCTGATGATGCTGAAATTAACAACAAGCACAGTGGATCAGTTAGTGTGCACACAGTGACACACTTCATCCCTTTCCCCTCAAACTTCCAGAACTTATGGACACAAATATTGGTGGGGCAGCAAATAGTCAGGAGGATACCATTTCATTACAGGCGGAGACAGATGGCCTAAGAAATGCCAAATGGAATGTTATGTGGATAAGTGTGAGGTGCTGCACTTGGGCAGGATAAACAAGGCACTGGAATACATGAGGAGTGGTAGGACCGTGGAAAGTAAGGAGGATCAGAGGGACCTTGCTGGGCATGTCGTCAGGCCCATTAAGGTAGCGGGACAAGTACATAAGGTGTTTAAGAAGGTAAAAGCCATACTTGCCTTTACTAGCTGAGGAATAGAATATAGGAATAGGGAGGTCATGTTCCAAGTGCAGAAAATGCTGCCTAGGCCACAGCTATAGTTTTGCATGCAGTTGTGAAATGCACTTCACGGGAGGGAAGTGATTGGAATGGAGAGAGTGCAGAGGTCATTGACCAGGATGCTGGCTGGGCTGGACAGTCTAACTTATGAGGTAACATAGCATAGACTGGGGTTATTTCCCCTGGAGCAGCAGGGATTGAGGAGTGACATTATTGAAGTTTATAACATTATATGGGGCATAGATAGGGTCGACAGAAAGGAACTTTACCCCATGGCGGAGGAATGAGTAACCAGGTGGCATTGATTTAAGCTAAGGGGCATGAGGTTGACAGGTGATGTGATGAACAACTTTTGCACACAGAGTGTGTTGGGAATGTGGAACGCACTGCTTGAAAGGGTGGTGGACGCAGAAACCCTTCAAACATGTAATAAGTATTTGGTTGTGCGGCTGCAATGCCATGGCATACAAGGCCATGGGAGATAGTGGTGGAAAATGGGATAAGGCGACTTTGGCAGGTGCTTGACACGCGCATCTTCGAAGGGTCGAGGGACCTTTGGCTATGACCCACACCTCTGACTCTGTCAGTCTGTGACTGAGCAATGTTGCAACATTAATAAATCAATCATCAGTGCTATGGGTGGTGGGAAGACATGGCGGATGTCACTGTTGGCCTCAAATACCTGGCTGTTCCACCCTAGCCTCACCACCACCAGTTGACCCGGGCACATGGCTCCTCTCAAGCTCCAGGGCCTCCTGCTCGAAACGACTTAAAATCATGAACTGGGCCTGGCCGCCTCCAGTCCTTGAATGCTCACACGCATTGTGAGCATTCTTCTCCTGAAAAACAGAGAAGACCATTCATTGCGGCAATTCACACATGGACTCTGCATGCGCACACTGCAGCCCAATCACACTGGCCCGTACCAGGCCTCCAGTGCCTCCTCTACCCGCTAATGCTGATCAGTCACACAAAGATAGTATGCCTGCTCCCAACCACCTCCCCCCCACCCCAACCCCCCACCCCCAACAGCCATCTTGGACATTCTGCGTCCATCACTTTAGGAAACATACGGTCTTAGCTCCAATAGCAAGCAGGCACAACTACGTGCAGCGTTGAGGGCAGCAGGTGGCTCTTGGCCACGTGACCTTGAGGCTCCCCTTCCACAATCTCATCACCGTGAATAGGACATGTGTTGGACTTCTGAGGATCTCCTGCAGGTTGCCCCCAGGCTAGTCATGTACGACTAAGAGCAACGCATGGTATGGGGGAGAACACATCTCATGAACCACTCAAGCTGATGTAAGCATGGGTACTATCTGCTTGCCCACCCAGCGTACAAGAAGTGCCCAACATGGTTCACTGCAGTCATGACAGTAAGACTTAGATGGGCGGGCCCTCAAAGGCTAAGGCTACCTGCTGGGTTAAATGCCCAATGCCAACATGGTACTCACCCTTCCAGAGTGCAACAAATCATTGAAGCGCTTATGGCACTGGATCCAAGTACACCGCACCACGTTGCGGGAGCTCACCACCCCCGCCCCCTCCTCCCGGGCACGTTTGGTCATGCGGGGGTGGCCTCCTCCTCCCATCCTGGGGGACCAACCCCTCCCGCCGTGCTTCCTCCTCCTCGAGGAGGACAGCAAAGCAGTCATCAGAAAAGTGAGGGAAGCATTGGCCCCCTCTGGCCTACCCTGCAGCCTGCCCTGTTCCTGTGGCAGACCCTGCAGCCTGCCCTGCTCCTCAGCCCTTCCCTCCAGTGTGCCCAGCTCAGCTGACCCCCTGCAGTGTGACCTGGAAGTGGCCATTATGAGCAGTCTACAGGAGGTTGCCAGGCCTTCCTTTAAACAGACTGCCATTGGACCTGGTGATCTGTGCATGCCCACCACAGCCCACACATTCCCACAATGCACAGGAATCAGAAATGCGCTGGGCGGGCCTTAATTGGCCTGCCAGCGCAAATTGGTGGCGCAGCCCCGATCGTGGGCACCAATCAAGTCCGCAGCCACTCCTGCTCCACCCACCCAACAGGCAGAAAATTCTGCCCTATGTCATGAGGTAAGGGAACCACTGAAATTGATACATGAGAAATTGGTGGGTCAAAACTCAGAAACTATTCTCCTGGCTTACATATCAAATTTCTGGGAAAGACTGAACAGAGCAAGTGAGCTGGCTAGGGAACATTTAAAGATATCACAGCAAGTGATGAAAGTGAAAGCAGATAAGAAGGCTAAAATTTGGAGTTTTGTTTCTGGAGATAAAGTACTCGTTTTATTAACAGTTCTAGGTGATTCATTCAATGCCATATTTAGTGGGCTTTGCTGAATTGAAAGGAAATTGGGTGAAGTAAATTATTTAATAAATACTCCAGATAGAAGAAAGAACTAGAGGGCGTATCACGTAAATATGCTTAAAAAGAGTTAATAGTGATGGTGGATGATGAGAAAGAGATAGAAGTTCAGAACTCTGAAACTGATTTTCAAAGAACAAAGAAAAGTGCAGCACAGGAACAGACCCTTCGGCCCTCCAAGTCTGGGCAGATCATATTGTCCATCAACTAAAACATTTTGAACTTCCAGGGTCCGTATCCCTCTATTCCCATCCCATTCATGTATTTGTCAAGCTGCCTCTTAAACACCACTGTCGTACCTGCTTCCACCACCTCCTCTGGCATCGAATTCCAGGCACTCACTACCCTCTGTGTAAAAAACTTGCCCCGCACATCTCCTCTATTGTTTTCTCCTCTCACCATAAAAGTATGTCCCCTAGTAATTGACTCTTCCACCCTGGGAAAAAGCTTCTGACTATCTACTCTGTCCATGCCACTCATAATTTTGTAAACTTCTATCAAGTCGCCCCTCAATCTCCGTCACTCTAGTGAGAACAATCCGAGTTTCTCCAACCTCTCCTCATAGCTAATAACCTCCAGACCAGGTAGCATCCTGGTAAGCCTCCTCTGCACCCTCTCCACGCCTCCATATCCTTCTGGCAATACGGCGACCAGAATTGCACGCAATATTCCAAGTGTGGCCTAACCAAGGTTCTATACAGCTGCAGCATGAATTCCCAGCTTTTATACTCAATACTCCTGCCAATGAAGGCAAGCATGCCATATGCCTTCCTGACTACTTTATCCACCTGTGTTGCCACTTTCAGTGACCTGTGGATCTGTACACCCAGATCCCTCTGCCCGTCAATGCACTTAAGGGTTCTGCCATTTACTGCATAATTCCAGCCTGTATTAGACCTTCCAAAATGCATTACCTCGCATTTGTCTGGATTAAACTCCATCTGCCATTTCTCCGCCCAAGTCTCCAACTGATCTATATCCCGTTGTATCCTTTGACAATCCTCTTCATTATCTGCAACTCCTCCAACCTTAGCGTTGTCTGCAAACCTACTAATTACAGAATTACCTGGAAAAACTCAGCAGGTCTGGCAGCATCGGCAGAGAAAAAAAGAGTTGATGTTTCAAATCCTCATGACCCTTCAACAGAACTGAGTGAATATAAGGAGAGGGGTGAAATATAAGCTGGTTTAAGGTGGAGGGGGGTGTAGGGTGGGGGGAGAGAAGTGGGGGAGGTGGTGTGGTTGTAGGGACAAGCAAGCAGTGATAGGAGCAGATAATCAAAAGATGTCACAGACAAAAGAACAAAAAAACACAGAGGTGTTGAAGGTGGTGATATTATCTAAACGAATGTGCTAATTAAGAATGGATAGTAGGGCACTCAAGGTACAGCTCTAGTGGGGGTGGGGTGGAAAGACTAGCAGGGCATAAAAGATTTAAAAATAATGGAAATAGGTGGGAAAAGAAAAATCTATATAAATTATTGGAATCCCTATCCACCACTACTCTCCTCCGTCTGGCTGAACTTGTTCTCACACTGAACAATTTCTCCTTTAACTCCTCTCACTTCCTCCAAATAAAAGGTGTGGCTATGGGTACCCGCATGGGCCCCAGCTATGCCCGTCTAATAGAGGCCCGAACAATCCCAATCCACCACTACTCTTCTCCGTCTGGCTGAACTTGTTCTCACACTGAACAATTTCTCCTTTAACTCCTCTCACTTCTTTCAAATAAAAGATGTGGCTATGGGTACCTGCATGGGCCCCAGCTATGCCTGTCTCTTTATGGGGTATATGGAACATTCCTTGTTCCAGTCCTACTCCGGCCCCCTTCCACAACTCTTTCTCCAGTACATCGATGATTACTTCGGTGCTGCTTCATGCTCTTGTCGGGACATGGAAAAATTTATTAATTTTGCTTCCATTTTCACATGGTCCATCTCTGATACTTCTCTTCCCTTCCTTGACCTCTTTGTCTCAATCTCTGGTGATAGACTGTCCACCAATATCCATTACAAGCCTACCGACTCCCACAGCTACCTCGAATACAGCTCCTCACACCCCTCTTCCTGTAAGGACTCCATCCCATTCTCTCAGTTCCTTTGCCTCCGTCGCATTTGTTCTAATGATTCTACCTTCAAAAACAGTTCCTCTGACATATCCTCCTTCTTCCTTAACCGAGGTTCTCCACCCACGGTTGTTGACAGAGCCCTCAACCGTGTCCAGCCCATCTCCCGCGCAGCCGCCCTCACGCCTCCTCCTCCCTCCCAGAAACATGATAGGATCCCCCTTGTCCTCACTTATCACCCCACCAGCCTCCGCATTCAAAGGATCATCCTCCACCATTTCTGCCAACTCCAGCATGATGCCACCACCAAACACATCTTCCCTTCAACCCCCCCGGCAGCATTCCGTAAGGATCGTTCCCTCTGGGACACTCTGGTCCACTCCTCCATCACCCCCTACTCCTCAACCCCCACCCATGCCCACGCAAAAGATGCAACACCCGCCCCTTCACTTCCTCTCTCCTCACCGTCCAAGGGCCTAAACACTCCTTTCAAGTGAAGCAGTATTTCACTTGCATTTCCCCCAACTTAGTCTACTGCATTCGTTGCTCCCAATGTGGTCTCCTCTACATCGGAGAGACCAAACGTAAACTGGGCAACCGCAGAACACCTGCGGTCTGTCCGCAAGAATGACCCAAACCTCCCTGTCACTTGCCATTTTAACACTCCACCCTGCTCTCTTGCCCACATGTCTGTCCTTGGCTTGCTGCGTTGTTCCAGTGAAGCCCAACGCAAACTGGAGGAACAGTACCTCATCTTCCAACTAGGCACTTTACAGCCTTCCGGACTGAATATTGAATTCAACAACTTTAGTTCTTGAACTCCCGCCTCCACCCCACCCCCTTTCTGTTTCTTCCCCCTTCCTTTTGTTTTTTCCAATAATTTATATAGATTTTTCTTTTCCCACCTATTTCCATTATTTTTAAATCTTTTATGCCCTGCTAGTCTTTCCACCCCACCCCCACTAGAGCTGTACCTTGAGTGCCCTACTATCCATTCTTAATTAGCACATTCGTTTAGATAATTCACCATCTTCAACACCTGTGTTCTTTTATAAAAACAAAAAAACTGCGGATGCTGGAAATCCAAAACAAAAACAGAATTACCTGGAAAAACTCAGCAGGTCTGGCAGCATCGGCGGAGAAGAAAAGAGTTGACGTTTCGAGTCCTCATGACCCTTCGACAGAACCTGTGTTCTTTTGTTCTTTTGTCTGTGACATCTTTTGATTATCTGCTCCTATCACTGCTTGCTTGTCCCTACAAACACACCACCTCCCCCACTTCTGTCCCTCCACCCCAGCCCCCCAACCTTAAACCAGCTTATATTTCACCCCTCTCCTTATATTCACTCAGTTCTGTTGAAGGGTCATTAGGACTCGAAACATCAACTCTTTTCTTCTCCGCCGATGCTGCCAGACCTGCTGAGTTTTTCCAGGTAATTCTTTTTTTGTTTCAGATTTCCAGCATCCATGGTTTTTTTGTTTTTAACCTACTAATTAGCCCAGTTACATTTTCCTCCAAATCATTTATGTATACTACAAACAGCAAAGGTCCCAGCACTGATTCCTGTGGAACTCCACTAGTCACAGCTCTCCATTCAAAAAAGTACCCTTCCAATGCGACCCTCTGTCTCCTATGACCAAGCCAATTCTGTATCCATCTTGCCAGCTCACCCCGATCCCATGTGACTTTACCTTCTGTACCAGTCCTCCATGAGGGACCTTGTCAAAGGCCTTACTGAAATCCATGTAGATAACATCCACTGCCCTTCCATCGTCGATCATCTTTGTCACTTCCTCAAAAAACTTGATCAAGTTATGAGACACAACCTCCCCTTCACAAAACCATGCTGCCTCTCACTAATATGCCCATTTGCTTTCAAGTGGAAGTAAATCCTGTCATGGAGAATCTTCTCCAATAATTTCCCTACCACTTGCGTAAGGCTCACCGGCCTGTAATTTCCTGGATTATCCCTGCTACCTTTCTTAAACAATGGAACAACATTGGCCATTCTCCAGTCCTCTGGGACCTCACCCGTAGCCAGTGAAGATACAAAGATTTCTGTCAAGACCTCAGCAATCTCCTCCCTTGCCTCCCTCAGTACTCTGGGGTAGATCCCATCTGGCCCTGGGGACTTATCCACCTTAATATTCTTCAAGACGCCTAACACCGTCTTGCTTTCCTCTAATCAAATTGGATAATGAGGGGGTGCTTGAAGATTTAAATGAAATATTGAGTTACCTTCCAAGCAAGTGTCAAAGTGGTTTGGAAAAGCTATTGCAGTCACACAAACCTATTTGTGGAAATAAGCTGGGAAAGGCACAATTAACTTTACATAATGTATGTGTAGGAATATCGTCTTCAAAAAGGCAACAACTTTACAGATTAAATCCAGCACAAGTACAAAAGGAAATGATTTCATGCTTCAAAATGATATAATCGAGTCTAGTTGCAGTAAGTGGAGTTCACCTATTGTACTGGTACCAAAACGGATGGAACAAAAGACTGTGTGTAGACTATCGAAAGGTGAATGTGGTGACAAAAGCGGATTCATATCCCATACCATGGTTGGAAGATTGTATTGAGAAAGTGGGACAATCAAGGTTTATCGGAAAGATTGACTTGCTAAAGGGATATTGGCAGGTACCATTGTCAGAAAGAACAAAGGAGATATCAGCTTTCATAATGCCAAGTGGACTATATCAGTTTAAAGTCATGCCGTTTGGTCTGAAGAATGTACCTGTGACATTTCAAAGACTAAGAAACAAAGTAATTGCAGGTCTAAGCAATCATACGGTTTATATTGATGCTCTAACTGTTTTTGGTCAAATGTGAGAGGAGCATTAAAGCATCTGGAAGAATTGTTTACTTGACTGCAAGAAGCTAATTTGGTGATGAACTTGGCTAAAAGTGAATTGCAAAAGCACAAGTTATGTACCTAGGCCATACCATTGGACATGGAAAGGTGGTTCCGAGAGATGCATAAGTCAAGGCTATTGTGGATTTCTCAGTGCCTGCAACAAAATGAGAAGTTTTGAGATTTCTGAGCATGCGTGGGTTTTACCGGAAATTTGCACCAAATTTTAGCCAAGTGGTTGCTCCACTGACTGAACTATTGAAAAAGGGCAAGAGGTTTCAATGGACACTGGAGTGTCAGAAGTCATTCGATAGTTTGAAAACTGTATTAACAATGACACCAATGTTGGCAGTACCTAATTATGCCAAGCAAATTCATGTTGGCTGTTGACACAAGCGATATAGGCATTGGGGCCGTACTGTTACAAGAAAATGACACTAGAATTCAAAAACCGATAGGGTATTTTTCATGGAAGCTGAATGTGCAACAGAGAAAATATTCAACAATCAAAAAAGAGACTTTGAGTTTGGTGTTAGCATTGCAGCATTTTGAAATTTATATTGCAAACAGTTCATCAGAAACGATCGTTTATACAAACAATAATCCTTTGAAGTTTTTGGACAAATTTTGTGACAAAAGTTCAAGGCATTTCAGATGGAATCTACTATTACAGCCATTTAATCTACATATCATATATATTGCTGGAAGGGAAAATCTGTTTTCAGATGCATTGTCAAGAGTTTGAAGCTTAAAGGGAAATGGGACATTTAAAAAATCCTGGACACTGAACTTGAGTGATTTCTGTTGATAACAAGGACTTGCGTATATATACATATTGTTATGTTAATGCATGCATTTGGTAATGTAATAGTGTAATGAGTATATAGTGTGAGATGGGTTATTAAAATGAAGCCAACTTTTAGAATTATGATGGTTCATTTTTCAATAAGGAGGGGGATGTCATGAAGCTATTAATGTATATAATATTATTGGAAAATATTTTTCTTTTAAAATAGAGGTTTAGTCTGTGGGTGCATCTTAATTGGATTAAAGCCAACTAGTTTGGGTGCTTTGATATGTGCTAGTTTTGATATGTAAGAGAGATAGCGTGTAATTGCATTTTTTGAATAAGCATTCAAGAAGTGGTGTGAACATAGAATATTGTGAGCAATTTTGGGCCCCATACCTGGAGAGGGTCCAGAGGACGTTCACGAGAATGATCCCAGGAATGAAACGCTTAACATATGAGGAACGTTTGAAGACTCTGGGTCTATACTCGAAGGAGTTTAGAGGTTTAGAAGGATGAGGGGTGATTTGACTGAAACGTACAGAATATTGAAAGGCCTGGATAGAGTGGACATGGGGAAGATGTTTCCATTAGTAGGAGAGACTAGGACCCGAGGGCACAGTCTCAGGGTAAAGGGAAGACCTTTTAGAACAGAGATGAGGAGAAACCTCTTTAGCCAGAGAGTGGTGAATCTATGGAATTCATTGCCACAGAAGGCTGTGGAGGCCAGGTCATTGAGTGTATTTAAGATCGAGATAGCTAGGTTCTTGATTGGTAAGGGGATCAAAGGTTATGGGGAGAAGGTGGGAGAATGGAGTTGAGAAACTTATCAGCCATGATTGAATGGCGGAGCAGACTCAATGAGCTGAATGGCCTAAATTCTGCTCCTATGTCTTATGGTCTTATGAAAACGGATGCCTATCTAGCAGCTACCAATTATTAAGTTTATATTACTAATGTAAAGCCTCGAGAACTGGTGGTCTGATTCCTGTGACTGCCATTACGCAAGCAGCAAACTCCAACAAACAATAGGCACAGAACTTTACACTTTCCCACTGGCAGCTTTGCAGGTGGTGGGGGCGGGGGCCTTAAAATTCCTCAGATGTCCTTCCCACCACCTTTCCACATGCCCCGACCTGTCCTGAATTTTACTGTGGGATGTGCATGTCCTAGGCAGGCCCACCTGTCCTTGCACAAATTGAGGCCCTTAAATGGGCAATTAATAGCCCCTTAAGAGCCATTTACTGCCTCTCCTCAATTTGGAGGCTGGCGGGGGAGGAGTTCAGAAGCAGGGAGGAAGCCGGAAAATCACCCTGCCCCTGAGGATGCTCCCCCCCACCCACCCTCTACCCTCACACTTTCCTGGTCCTGGTCTCTGGGACATAGACTCTGGGATTGAATGTAGCATCTAATTGTAATGTCCTTTAGGGAAGGAAATCTGCCATCCTTACCTGGTCTGCTCTACATGTGACTCCAGAACCATAGCAATGTGGTTGACTCTTAAATGCCCTATGAATATGGGTAGTTAGGGATGGGCAATAAATACTGGCCTCGACAGCAACATCCACATCACATGAATGAAGAAAAAAAGCCCCAGTCCTGTCCACTGCAACCTTTGTGCTGCTGGGTCTAGAGCGTTGAGCTGGGACTTCCTTCTGAGTGAGGGGTGGGATATCGTCTCCACCAAATTAACACCCATGCTGAGTGGCAACCAGCATTGATGAAGATATGTTCCCCGCTAACTCATTGCGTGGCCAGATGGGAAAGCCCGCCATGAAAAATCTTGCCCCAGGTAAAATGTTTTTGTGACATTGATTGAGGGGATAATTATTGGCCAGGGCACCAGGGATTACACCCTAGCTCTTCTTTAAAATAGTGTCATTGGATTGTTTACATCCACCCAAGCAGACATATGGACCCTCAGCTTAGCGTCTCAGCCAAAAAGCAACACCTCTGACAGTGTAGCATTCCCTCAGCATTGTACTGTCAGGCTTGATTTTTACACTCAGGCCCTGCAGTGGGGGTTGAACCCAGAACATTAGGACTCAGGAGCCAGAGTGCCACCCACTGAGCCACAGCTAACAAGCGAAGACATTGGCAGAATGTGACTGGTGGTGCTCTGCTATGATCTGTGCTGGGCTCTTAAATATTCATGACATTTATTAATGACTTAGGAGAGATAGCCATATATCCAAATATGCCAATGACACTACATTTGGACATCGACTGCTTCAGTATTAGAGGAGTCACAAATGGTAGTGAACATTCTGAAATCATCAGCAGAGATATGTACTTCTGACCTTACAATGGAGGGAAGGTCATTGATGAAGGAGCGGAAATTGATTGGGCCTAGGAAACTACCCTGAGGAACTCCTGCAGTGACGTCCTGGGACAGAAATGATTGACCTTCAACAACCACAAATGTCTTATTTTGTTCTCGGCATGACTCCAACCAGTAGAAAGTGTTCCCTCTGATTCCCATTGACTCCAGTTTTGCCAGGGCTCCTTCATGCCACACTCGGTCAAATGCAGCCTTGAAGTCAAGGACAGTCACTCTCATCTCACCTCTGGAGTTCAGTTCGTTTGTTCACGTTTGAACCAAGGTTGTAATCAGGTCAGGAGCCAAGTGACCTAGCGAATCCAAACTGAGCGTCAATGAGCAGGTTATGGATGACTAAGTGCTACTTTATATCCATGTCAATGATACTTTTCATCACTTTGCTGATGATCAAGAGTAGACTGATGGGGCAGTAATTGGCCTTTGTCCTGTTTTGTGGCGACCTCCACTCTGATGTAGGGTCTATCTGGATTCCCTTACTAATAGAACATGCACAATCTCCATTGCTGGGAGGAGGGTCTGTTCAAAATTTCAAAACCAATATTGATCATTCTTTGTTCGGTTAAGAGTATTAGGGGGTCATTGAATCTGTGTGGGTAGATGGAGTTTAGATAAAGATCAACCATGGTCTAATAGATTGGAAGAACAGGCTCAAGGGACTGAATGGCCTCGTCCTGTTGCTATGTTTATAAAGTGTGACCAAGCAGAAAAATTAATCTCTGGATTCAGCAACATTGAAAAGTACAGACATGAATCAATGATTCATATTGAATCAAGTCATGTGACATCTCCTGAGCCAGAATGAGTAACAGTTTGCAGACAAGGAAATTGCAAAGGTTGTGGGTTGCAAAAAAAAGTTTAAAGATGGAATGGAATCCTTTATCAGGTGATCTCAGTGTGAGGGAAAACCCTGACAAGTGAAAAATGAAAGGATAATCTGTTTTCACTGATGTTGGCTGAGGGATAAGTATTGACCCAGGAGACGGGACAACAACCCCCCCCCATCACAACGCCCCCCCCACCCCAACCCCCCCACTCCCCCCCGGCCTCCCAAGAGATGGTGTCTCTGTTTAACATCACATCCAAAAGATAGCAATTCCGACTGAACAGGACTAGCCCTCGTAGTGTCAGCTTTGATTATGTGCTAAGCTCCCTGGAGTGGGAATCTGAACAAACAACACCAGCAGGAAGTTCCAGGATCACTGACACCAGTAAATCTGCCAGTAGATTCTATTCTGAACTGTTAATTGAAGACCAGGTCTAAATTGGTACCCTAGGAGGAAGTGCCAATAAACTTGGCGATATTGCCAATATTATTGGTGATATTACCAGTACTATTAGTAGCGCAGTATGAACTGCCAGTGATACTAGTAATATTAGAAGTAGTATTGTTCTAAACTGGTTGTTTCCCCAGTTTATCCAGTGGTGTTTCAGGATCCAATTGTGAATTGTATTATTGCTGGAGCACTTAAAAACTGCACGGTCAAATGAGGATCACCAGGGTCAATAATCAACTGAAAATATGCAATACCTTTCCAGTGTGTGTGTGTGTGTGTGTGTGTGTGTGACTGAATAAAGGTGCTTTGTGCTGTGATATCACTTTAAGACAGAATATGCTAATGAATAAGTAGCCAGGATGTAAACCATATAACCAGATGTTGCTCAGCAGAGCTTTCAGTTTAGCTTCCAGCACGTGGTGTGAAGGAATTGCAGCTGTACTTTCCTATCTTTATACTAACTCTTCCACCGTGCAATCCTGTACTATATCTTCAAATAAACTGAACCATAATTTAGTTTACCAATCCTGTGTGAGATTACTAAGTATGTATTAAGCAAGCATATGTGATTCAAAAGAATTTGAGGCTACATCTTCATAGGTACAGACAACACAGAATAAAGTTTGAGTAAAAGCTGATCTGAGAGAGGTTTTTAAAATTATGCAAGTGTTGAACATGGGAGATGTAGTGAAAAAGTTTCCAATTGTAAGGAGTCCAAAAACTAAGTGCCATAAATGTAAGATAGGCACTCATTAATCCAATCTGGAATTCAGGAGAAACTTCTTTAACCAGGGAGCGGTGAGAGTGTGGAACTCACCATCTCTGTGAGTGGTTAAATTGAATAACATTGGTGCATTTAAGGGGAATATAGATAACACATGGGGGAGAAAGGAATATGACGGAGAAAGGAATAGAACAATATGGTGATGGGGTGAGATGAAGAGGGGGTGGAAGGAGGCTTCTGTGAAGCATAGACACCAGCATAGACTAGTTGGACCAACAACGCCTGTTTCTGTTGTACTGTGTGTAACATTGTGTGATCTTAAATTAGGCCTGGCCAATGTGATTGCCAGAGATGATCAATTATTTCTCTTGTTTGTTTGTTGCAGCCTTGACTCTGAAATGTTACAAACACAGCAGCCAAGGTCTAAATCATGAAAGCACGGAAGACTGTAAAGAGCCGAGCCAGAAATGTTCGTCAGCTATAGTCAAAACAGGTGAATTTCTCCTCTTTTCTTTGCCCCCAAATATTTTTAATTTTTAGTGAGATCATAAAGTGGCATTAATGTACAAAAAAATTACCTAAAATTCAGAAGGATTCCCGGAAAGCCAAAAGACATAAACACATGGTCTAGGTGGTTCCAATGGATAAAAGGTGTTTCTTTTGAAGAGATGAATTAAATATGGAAGGAAATCTGCATTCCAACAGAACTGCAGTTTGAATTTGGGACAATCTTGAGATGTAAAATGCAGTGTAATTTAACAGGTTACTTTTGAATAACGAGGATGCTATCTAAAGATAAAGAATGTGTTGATAAACATATGGGACTTCTAATCTGGATACAAATCGTTACTAATGAAAAAGAGGTTGTTTTAATTTTGATAGTGTAAATTACAGTTCTTACAAAGTTTAAAAATTTGAGGTTTGGTTCTTGATAAAGTTCTTAAAAGGGAATTCTCATTTTAAAAGAGTTTTTGACAACAATTGGCACTAATTAAAATGCTGCAAGCTTTTATATTTGTATGTCTGTTCCCAAAGTGTGAAGTTAAGCTCAAGACCTTGACAAGGTTCAGCAGAAATCCAATTTTTGGTCGAGTTAATGAATCTGGGATAATGCTAAAAAAAGTCAGACATAATTTAGTGGGTTACTTTTAAGACAATAAGATCTTGTTTGAGATGGTGATAAGGAAACAAAACATGTCAATGCCTGATTTCTGTTTTAAAACTGTTGAGAACACTTTATTGGCCTGTAAAGTCTCTCCAGACAAACTGAACGAGATAAGATGGTAGCTATTGCACGTGTAAATAGTATGAAGAAAGTAGGGGAAAGAGTTAGGGAAAGAAGACATAATGTACAAACTGCTTTAAGGGAACTGAATTTGATAATGTGGCCATCAACTGAGACATTGGAACCGCACAGGGGAGATAAGCAAAGATCTAGAGACAGAGATCCCCGTTGACATGGAATAGTTGATACGACCTAAAGAGGAAGGAAACATTTTAAACAATCAAGACAATAGAGAAACCGACCTCAAGAGAATCTTAGGATGATCGTGGTCAGGAAAAAAAAACCTTAGAGGTAAAACTATTCGGAATCTGTAGTTGAGGTAACTGAAGGGTAAGGAGAAATAATACTTCACAACAATTTACCACAAGATGGATACAGGTAAAGGGAAAGCTGGGAAAAGGCTAAATAGAAGTATTACTGACTATATTAATGTGCCTGCAAGCTACAAAAAGTAAGACTGATACAAGATTTAATCAAGGGAGCGCAACTGTCTAAGGAATGCATACAACACCTTGACTGGACCCTGGAGTGGGAGCATTTGCTGAGATTAAACAGCAGCTCACTACAGCACCAGCTTTAGCACTCCCAGACCTGACCCGCCCTTTTCATATTTACTGTAACAACAATTCAGGCTATTATATGGCGGTGGTGACGCAACAACACAGGGATCACAAACATCCCATGGCATACTATTCTAACAAACAGTCCCCAGTGGCTGCAGGATTGACCAGGTGTGTTCAGGCACTCAATTGTGTTGCCTGGGCAGTAAAAGTCAGTGAATCCATAACGATGCTGGGAGAGATAGTATTGCATACAGCACACACTCTGGTTCAAATATTAAACGGGAAGACTTAAAACTGTATCAGATGCTCGGACAGCCCAGTGGAAAAGTTTGTTACTCCCCAAGAATGGTAGAATAACCATAGAAAGGGACGATGGAAATAACCCTGCAGGATTTATGAATATCGAAGGAAAGGAACATGATTGTGATATACAGGGTGGCAAGTAGAAAGAGTAAGAGAAGAGCCTTTGAGAGAGGCTGACATGACTATGCAGATGGATCCTGAAGAATAGTGAATGGGAATCCACATACAGGATGGGTTGTAATGGAGTAGGGAGGAGAGGTGAGAGCACATTTATCAGGAGACAGGAAACAGCTAGGCCACTGTATTGCCCAGCATTCTGATGTGCCTTAGGGCTACACCAAATAAGCCTCTGGGTTCACCCCTTTGAATTGATGACAGGAAGGATAATGCAATTACCTGAAGGCATTATAGTGGGAGGAGATGTAGAGCCACTGAAAGGAAAAATACGGAACTATGTAAGGGAATTAAGTAAGCAATTACATGGGTTGAGAAAGGAAGTTAGGGACAGACAAATGATTAGGGACATAGAAGCAGATAAGCGTGAAGAGCAGCAACGCAACCCCCAAGTGGAGAATAAGGTAATGGTCAAGCTGTGCCCAGAACAAACTGTGTTCGCACCCAGATGGCATGGACCATATGAGGTAATTATGACAGGTGATATGTGCGCTCTTATAGATATGAAAATGGGAAATAAATGGAGGCATTACACACAGTTAAAGATATATGATGAATCACTAAGCGGTAACCCGGACAATGGGAGCAAATGTTAATGTTTCCACAGGCCTGTGGTCCTGGCTGCAGGCGTGTCAGCACTGTCATGGGAAGCACCAACGGTCAATGTCAATCATGACATCTGTTTTCACCCTGGGCAATTTGTACTACTTCCCCGAGGAGGAAGTGGGGAATGGATAAGAAAGCCCAACACCTGAATTACAGATAAAGTCACTACACGGACACAGCAAATGAACAATTGAGAACAGGACCCCCACTTGTGATCACACAAAGAGTTGTAAGAGTACTTTGCATTTAACAGCACCAGGGCAGCCAGCCCAGCTAACACCCCTCAAATGTCAACAAGGGAACTTCACAGGGTGGTGGTACATACCTGAGGGCAAGGACAATGATAAAATGACAAATGCCCTCTTGAGGATACACCCCAGTGGAAAATACACACCCAGTAACACCTCACAAAGCATAAGCATAAGCATAGACACGAATGGTGGGGTAATGATATTTGGGATTTATGACAATAGAACAGGACTGGGTTGGTGGTAAGGGAGATGTAGAATGTACGAGCCCTCTACCAGTTTTTCATCAACAAGCATTTGGATGTATCAAGAGATTAATGTGGCTGCTAGATGGACAGACCTACCTCTCTTTGTTTGGAACCGAGTCTTAAGGGACAATATTGTCAAGAAACATGTAAATATGTAATAAGCATGGCTGTTATGATACATGATGTTTCACTTTGACAACGTGTGGATATCAAAGACCCACTCAATGTCCACATGCAGTAAGTCCCCCCAGATGGGATAGTCAGGATAGGAAAGTCAAAACCACTATTACATGAGGCTAGAGATAGAGAGATATGTAGATATATATATATATTACAGAGTGTTAGATAGATAGGTAGCAATAGAGGGAGATAGAAAGAGAAAGTAACAGCTAAATGTCAATAGATAGTGTCAGGAAAATATAATAATTTTCATAATATTATTGGAATTTATTGTAACATAGGAATAGTGAGGTCTGAGCAGTGTGTGTCTTAATTGAATTAAAGGCAGCTGGTCTGAAGGCTTTGATGTATCAGAAGAGAAGCTAGGTTTGAAATGCTAAATAAATAAACATGGTTGAAGTTTTAGAACGTGAGGTGTAGAGGAAAATTTGTATTTTTAGATAAACCAGAGTAGTTTGAATTTCAAGATGGTGAAATGTTACACCTAGCCATAAGAAGCTAAACAGTGTTTATTGTTCGCAAAGATAACTGATAAAATTGGTACTATAAAAGATTTTTATCATCATAAAGGTAAAGTTCAAAAATATATTGAAACAACTGAATTTGCATTCAAAGGGGAAAATATGTATAAAGGGGAGAAGGCTCTGTAAGAGCAGGAAAAGGCATTCTAAGATCTAACAAGTGTGAAAAGTCTCCAGGTTGTATGCATCAGGTTGCTGTATATAAGAAATGAAGTTAAGAAAACTCACTTTGAATATCCCTGTCCAGGGTATTGTGTGCTTTGCCTGGGTCTGTTGAAATCTAGTTTATTTTACTGTTGCCTTAATGGAGGTGTAACTGGGAGTCAGATTAATTAGGGGATTTCGAAGTTATTGTCATAATAATTGTGGATCTATCTTTTCCTTTTATCAATAAATGTTTAATTAAGTTTTGTAAACACCTCTAAGTCTCAGTAGACTTGTTATTACTGAATGCATAGCACACCTCTTGAAATAAAATATAAATTGCAAAAATAATTCTGGCAACTGTTTCAAGTTTCCCTCTGGGATTTGAGCAGCTCAGCATTTACGATCCGTGGTGCCATAACAACAGAAGAATGGTTGCAATGTGAAATCTCTCAGGAGAACTCGGCCACAATAAATAAGATATAAAATGTAGAATAAGCCTCGAATATTAGAAGGTGAAAGATGTTTTCTCTCTTTTCAGATATTTCTTCTGCCATTTGCTATTCAAAAGGCTGCCAAGCTTGCCTTCCATCTTTTTCCTTAAACTGTGGTGCTTACAAGATGAATGTGAGTTGCTGCGATGAGTCTTTATGTAATGCTCCAACCATTCTAGGTAAGGTTCCAGACTCGTACCAGGGATAAGGTCCTTCAGTTATGTAGTCGCTGTGCGGTTTTCCTTAGAGCAGGTTAAGACGAGATTTGAAAGCGGTATTCAAAATCGTGAATAGTTTTGATGGAGTAAATAAGTGGAACTGGTTTCCACTGATTTATGACAGATTTAAGAGCCAGAGGCTGTTTGACTTAATGTTTTTTACAAGGTGAGTTGTTGTGATCTGGAATGTTCTACCGGAAAGAGCAGTGGAAGCAGAATCAAAGTAACTTACAAAAGGCAGTGGATGAAGGGGAAAACAGTTTATGAATATGGGGAAAGAACGTGGTAATGGGATTAAAACAAAAAATGCTGGAAAAATTCAGGTCTGACAGCATCTGTGGAGAGAAAGACAGTGTTAACGTTTTGAGTCCATATGACTTTTCTTCAGAGCTCAAAGGATGGTAATGGGGTTAATTGGATAGCTCTCACAATGGGCTAACACAGACACAACAGGCTGAATGGCATCTTTCTGTATTGTAACTCTTTCAAGTACAAACATGTTTCCATCTGTTCCTATTCAGATGAAGTTACATTATTTCATAGTTTGCCATTGTGAGATTTGAACTCTTGATCTTGGGGTTATAAACCCAGTACCATAACCACTTGGCTATTTAGGCCAAGCCTCTTTCTGTATTGTATCATTGCAAGATCCTATGGCTGTAAGATTAGTTATGCAGCAAACTGATTGGGGTTCACAGGTGAATCTGATCAATGTATTTAGGTGTATTGTCATACGGTATGTAGATCTAACCATTTTCCTTTGACATTCAAGAACGCAAGAAATAGGAGTAGACCATTTGGCCTGTCAAGCCTGCTCCACCATACAATGCCCACAGTCTAGATGGTGGTTTAGTGGTAATTTCACTGGACTAGTAATCTTGAAGCCCAAGCTAATACTTCAGGGACATGGGTTCAAATCCTATCGTGGCAGCTTGTAGAATTTAAATTCAATTAATAAATCTGGAATATAAAGCTAATCTCAGTAATGGTAACCATGACAATAATCACTGATTGTTGTAAAAACTCATCTGGTTCACTCATGACCTTTAGGGAAGGAAATCTGCTGTCCTTACCTGGTCTATATATGCAACTCCAGACCCACAATAATGTGGTTGACTCTTAAATGTCCTCTGAAATGGCCCAGCAAACCATTCAGTTCAAGGGAAATTAGGGGTGGGCAACAAATGCTGGCCAAGCTACTGATGACCTCATCCCATGGAAGTATTAAAGAAGTGATCATGGCTGATCACTCCACTCCCCATATCCTTTAATTCCCTCAGAGAGCAAAAAACCTGTGTATCCCAGCCTTAAGTGTATTCAGCAATAGAGCATCCACAAACCTCTGGGATAAAGAATTCCAAAGATTCACAACCCTTTTAGTGAAGATGTTTCTCCTTGCCTCAGTCCTAAATGATCAGCCCCTTATCCTGAGACTGTGTCCCCATGTTTTAGATTCTCCGACCAGCGGAAACAATGTGTCCGCCCTATCAAGCCCTTCAGAATCTTGTAGGTTTCAATGAGATTGCCTCTCATTCTTCTAAACTCCAAAGAAAAAGACCCGATTTACTTAGCCCCTCATCCCAGATACCAATTTAATGAACATTCACTGTACTACCTCCAATGCAAGTATATCCTCCCTTAAAATGTGGAGACCAAAACTGCATAGTACTCTAGATGCGGTCTTGCCAAAACCCTGTACAACTGCAGTAAAAAACTTATTTACTCCTGAATTCCAATCCCCTTGAAATAAAGGCCAACATGCCATTTGCCTTCCTAATTGGTTGCTGCACCTGCATGTTAACTTTGAGTTCTTTGTAGAAGCACACCCGAATCTCTTTGGATATAAACACTTATAAGTTTCTCAACTTTTAAAAAATATTCTGCCTTTCTATTCTTAGGACCAAAGTGAATAAATTCACACTTTCCTGCATTATAACCCATCTGCCATCTTGTTGCCCACTCACTTAACCTGTCTATATCTCTTTGCAGACTCTGTCCTCCCCACAGCTTACCTATCCACCCAGCTTTGTATCATCAGCAAACTTAGATACATTATTCTCTGTCTCTTCATCTATGTCACTAATATAGATTGTAGAAAGCTGAAGCTCCAGCACTGATTCTTGCAGCACTTCGCTATTCACTGCCTGCCATCTTGAAAATGCCCATTATCTGCTTCCTGTCAATTAATCAATCCTGTATCCAATCTAAAATGTTACCTGGCCCCCTCTCAAATACATGAGCCTTTATCTTCCATATTAATTTTTTGTGGCACCTTATTGAAAACCTTCTGGAAATCCAGATATACTACATCGCTCGGTTCCCCTTTGTCTACTCTATTAGTTATATCCTCAAAAAACTCTAATAAATCTGTCAAACAGGATTTCCCTTTAGTAAAACCATGTTGACTTGTTCTAATCATACTATGCTATTCTAATCATTCTATTTTTTTAGTGTGTTGTTAGGACTGTTGTGTTGATAGACTGATATAAACACCAACAGCTCATAGGGATTGTGTAAACACATTGTGGGTGGATTCATTTAGTTGTAACAGGCACATGAGAACATTTATATATAGATAGAAATCTTGTAGACATTAGCAGCAGAGCTGTGCATGTATTCTGCTCAAAAGCAAAAGTGAAACTAAGACTGGATCGCATGATACACTTCCCTTCTAGTGATGTCAAGCTGTTATCCCTTAAAGGCATATTACAACATCCCCTTTCTTTAAGGATAGTTCCCACCCATTCCAAAGAAGTATAATTATTTACAATGAATATTCATGTTTACTTACCAAGATATAAGTGTATAGAACTGGTGAATCTATGCGTTTCTAAAGCAAAAAGGTAATCTGCTGGTACACCGAGATGTTGTAATACTAACCTTGTCTGCAGGTTTCTTTAACTGCTCAGTGACCTGAGGAATTTTCATTCTTGGATGTTGTTCCTGGTGTCATTTGGGATCTTGTCCTTAATGCAATAAGGCTTTATGGTGATTGAGTAGCTGGAATGGATCTGATTTGTTGGTTATACCTCACTGTTGCACCTTTGTTCACAATGACTTCATAGGACCTTGGTTCCGACAAATCCTTGTCGCCTCGGCTGGTTACCATGTGCCTTCTGTGGGATCCTGGACGCGAACTTGTTGACCCAATTGTAAACTTGGCAATTCTGTATCTGCATTCTTATAATGCACATTGGTCATCTTTTTAGTTTTAAAAGTTGCTCTCTACTTTGAGTAGAATGGGTAAGAGTAAGTAAATTGATACATACTGGTCTGCCAGACATGAACTCTGCCAGTGATGGAATAGTTGCGCGTAAAGGTGTTGTTCTCAGATATGACATTGCAATGTGTAGATCTTGCTTGGTCTGTCTACATTTGAGAATTAGGGATTTCACCGTGCAAATCATTCATTCAGCTAGGCCGTTCTCACATATCATGAAATGGCTTACCAATAAATTGCGGTTGTTATCTGTAATGAACTCTCCAGGCACACAAAATAAACTGAAAACAGCACTTAGAGCTTGCACGACATTTGTGCTTGACGTATTGTGCAATTGTCAAATGATAGGGTAATTGGTAGAGTAGATGATGAAGTCAGTGCCATGGACTTGAAAGAGGTTGGATGCGATTTTGGACCAAGAATGGGTAAGAACTTTGATTTGTGTTCTGACTTGACATAAGTTCTTGACATGCCTCACACTTCTTGACAATGCCTCCAGTGTCATTGTTCATACCTGGCCAATAGGCTGTCTCTCTTGAGTCTTTTTATCCGACCTATGGCCATGTGTAAGTGATAAAGATGTTGAAGAATATTTGGTTGCAAATATTCCAGTACAATGGCCTGCCTGTTTCTAAAAGTGACTCCCAGCAGATGCCTAGCTTGTCCCGATAAGGCCAAAGGAATCTCATGTTGGTGGACAGGCTTAATTGAATCAGGTTATCCTTCAACAATGGTTTTCCACAGTTTATGTCATGTAGAATATCTTGCCGTTTTTTCTTGAAGTTGTTGGCAATTGCATTGCGCAAAATGTACCAGATCAACTGACAGACTTACATTCTCTTGACTGAAACATCGCAGCTGACTTGAAACTGCCAATTTTGTCAGAACGTTCTGAACATTTCAATGTTAGGTCATAAAATGAGGTGATAGGAGTAGATTCTGAGGTTGGTCTTCTGCATGAGGTCTGACTGATTCCATGTCACCAGTGAGAGGTCACGGCATGTTGGTAGACCTGTGATTGCTAGGTCTTTTGTTTCCACAATGTGGAACACCTGTGACACCCAGGATTGTCCTTGCACTCCAGGACTATGGATCCTGCACATGGAGTTAGTGAACTGCTGAATGGGGAGAGTTGCATGGTAGTAGGTACCACCATGGCTTTCTATGTCTGTGGACACATGTCTTTTAGAATTAGAATTTTGGCCCTTGTCCCTTGTGTCAATAATGAATAGTTACCAATTTTCTTAGGACAGGTGATTTGAATCTTGGCAGACACTTAGGATGGTGGGATGGTATCTACGTTTTCCACACAATTGACAGTGTGAAACATGTGTTCACTGCTCATTGTCTCAACATGCACATCATCGTCATTTTCTGGTTTGTAAATCACCTTATGCATATGATTCTGACTAGATACCAGACGGTCATTCTTACTGTTGAAGGTACCAGTTTGTGTGTGGCCTGTTTGGATCAGTACACAGCTCTTTGTAGCTGCATCAGCCTTTGCTCTACTGTACTGCCACTGCCAATTACCCTTTCTACCACATGCCTGGAAAGCTAGGCTTTTCCTAGATGTATGGAGAAGGCTACACCTGCCACATGTCTTGCTAGGTTTGGGTGTTGTAGTGAGTGTGTTAACAATTGAGATTGTACCTAGCACCTGTAAGCTTTGTATTATGTCCATCCTTGAGTAGCTCTTCGACGCTATACATTTTGGGCTTGGACTGGCAAATTTTTCTGGAACACTTCCATGCTAGTGGATGCAATCACCAACTTAACAAATTCTGTCTTCCACCTGTGTTTGAAAAATCTGCTGATGAAGTGGTCTATGGATTCTGTAGGTTGCTGTCAAAATGAAATGAACTCTAGTCGATGAATACGGAACTTTAACCTGATTCTGAAGCAGTCTACCAATGAAGTCCATATCTTTTGTTTTTCTGCTGTTAATCCTGATGCATTTAGCCTGTGTAGACCTTCATTCCCAATTGCTAGGCAAAATTTTATGGCTTGCTTGTCTGATTCTGACACACCTGAATCAAAAAACCATAGATCTACAGTATTTAAACATTTTGAACTTGGATAGTCAGTTAGCCACATCCTAATTCAAACTGGGAAATTCTGTGGACATTCTGACAATATCCCTTTGACATTTCTTCTCCTGTAGTACTTGTGATGAGTGTCACAGGAGCCACTTCCCTGTGCTTTTCTGAAACTCCGCCCATTGTCAACACTACCTTCTCTAGCCTGGTTTTTATGACAGTTTTATTTGTTTTTTTTTTAAACTGGACTCTCCCTTGGTCACCATCGATCTGGTCCACACCCTGGTCACTCGCCTTTATGAGTGAGTAAATCCGGGGCTTGTCCTCTCTATTTGTTTTCCCACTCAATGGAACTGACAGCCTACGAGGGATCGATCTACTTACCAGCTCTTTACTTGAGCACTATCTCTGCACTGTGCCTTCAAAGCTTTTCTGTGCAGTCAGCTGCTGCATTCTCAAAATTCTCTGATGCTGCGACTCTGTTGCAATCTGACAAAAACATCCAATGTCACCCCATGTCATGAATCACGATCTAAGGCTGGTCACCAAGTCATACCTGTACTTAATCTTGCTGCAGGCCGTTTGACCACTGCTGAGCACCATATTGATATAAATACGAGTCGTTCCTAAAGGATTGTGTAAGCACATTGTGTGTTCAATTATTTAGTATAGGCACATGAGAACATTTATACAATGCAAAGTGAAACTAAGACTGGATTGCATGGGATACTTCCCTTCTAATGATATCATGCTGCTATCCCTTAAAGACATATTACAGCAAAGACTTTCTTAATAATAGATTCCAGCATTTTCCCATCGACTAATGTTAGCCTAACATTCAATCTGATGAGGCGGTTCCAGGATCTAAAAAAACTTTGGAAAATCAAAGCTAGCACTTCCACTTTCTCTGCAGCTCATTCTTTTGGAACCCTAGGTTGTAAGCCTTGGTCTTGGGATTTGTCAAATTTTAGTCCCTTAAGTTTTGCCAATACTTTTTCTCTGTAGATACAAATTTCTACAAACCTTTTAGCCCCTAGGTTTCTGTCTATTTCTGGTATGGAGTTTGGGACTTCTACTGTGAAGACAGACAGAAAATATTTGTTCAATGTCTCTGTCATTTCCTCATTCCTCATGATAATTTATCCTGTCTCTACTTCTAAAAGACTAACCTTTACTTAGCTACAATCTTCCTTTTTATAAACTTATAAAAGTTCTTACAATCTCTTTGCATATTTCTAGCTACTGTTATATCGTATTTTTTCCCTTTTTTTATTCAACTTTTTGGTGGCAGAATTTTACATTCAGCGTGCCTGAACGTAAAATGATGCGCGATGACGGTTGTGTGTCTCGCGCCGATAACTGAAAGGCCTATTAAGGCCACTAATGTAGTAATTAACTCCAAATTTACATTGCCTGTCCAACCTAATGGTTGGCAGGCAGGCGAAAAGGCCAAGCAGCCTTTACCTATTTTTAGGAAACCTCATCCATGAGCGGAATGAGATTTCTTAGAGCTAATACTGATTATATAAAAGCTTTATTTTGAAAATAAAAACATGTCCCAATGTTTTTAACAATGTCTTTAAAAAGCGCTTCAATCTCCGAGGCAGCTCCGTGCCTCAGGGAGATTGAAGTGCTCTTTCGCGTGCCAGACGCTCCCTCCTCCCCCAGCCCGCACTGGTAGCGCTCAGCATTACCACTCATGATCCACGCTGGGCGGGCCTTAATTGGGCCACCCATGTGCAATCATGGTGCCAAACTGGTCACGTGGCAGACGGCTTCGCGTCCACCCGCAACCAATCCTGCCAAGACCACCCACAGATGAAAAATCCTGGTCCCGGTTTCTAAAACTCTCCCAATCCTCAGACTTGCTACTGTATTTATTTTTTGCAACATTGTAAGCCTCTTTTTTTAATCTAATACTATCCTTAATTTCCTGAGTGAGCCACAGTTCGGGCTTTCTTGCTTCGTTTTTGTTTATCAGTGGAATTTATTTTTGTTGAACGTTTTGAATTGTTTTAAACATTTCCCACTGTTCATTTACTGCCATATCTTTTAGACTACATACCAAATTAACCTCAGCTATTTCTCCCCTCATGCCTATGTAATTGACTGTGGGTGTACCTACGCACATTGATAGCAGCAGGTTCAAAGCGGCAGCTCACCACCACCTTCTCAAGGGAAATTAGGGATGACTATAAATGCCTGCCTAGCTAGCAAAGCCCACATCCCTATAATGAATAAAAAATACAAAAGATTCTTGTTTGTGATTGGAGCATGTCACTTTCAAGCTTAACATGAAATTCGATGGTATTAAGATCACTATTCCCCAGTGGATCTTTTACTATGATGTGACTAATTAACCCTGCTTCATGATACAATACTACATATATGACAGCTTTATCCCTAGTGGGTTCCACAACATATCGCTCCAAGAAACTGTCACCAAAAATTTTCTGCAAACTCATCTTCTAGACCACTCTTAACAAATTGATTGTCCCAGTCGATACGAAGATTCAAGTCCCCCGTAATTAACACATTGGGCAGAATTTAACCCTTGATGGGCAGGCGGGCCCCACTGGCTCGGTGGTGGGCGGGCAGTCGAAATCCGCCACCGAAACAGACCCAATCGCCATTTTAAGTGGGCAGGCTACCCGATGGGAAGCGCTATGCACATCCTGTGCGGCGGGGGGTGGGGGCGTTGTGGGCTTCCCCAACTGTCAAAGTGTGCTCTTTCGTGCATGTGCATGAAAGAGCGCACATCTCCCTGAGACTAAGTACTGAAGTACTGTCTCAGGGAGATCACTGAAAGTTTTTTAAACATCAAGAATAGACAAATAAAAATTTATTAACATGTCCCCCTGATGTGACGATGTCACACGAGATGGGACATGTTGATAAAAAGGACATAAAGTTTATTAAACATTTTTAAAACGGACATGAAACCTCATCCTGCCAGTGGATGAGGTTTTATGTTTTTTCTATTCCCTCCTGGGGCTCCTGGCCTGCCCGCCAGCCTTAAGGCTGGACGGGCAGGGCATTTATTGAGCTTAATTAACCTGTAAATGGCCTCAATTGGCCATTGACAGGTCGGCAGGCGGACAGCTGATTTCGCTGTCCATCCGCCTTCCTCAATATTTAGACGGACCAGGATGACATTGGAGGCTCCTCCCGACGTCATCACGCATCACTTCCTGTTGGCGAGCGGGCCCCGCCCCCAAATCGCTGACAGGTAAAGTCTGGCCATTACAAGCTTCAGTAATTGCTTGTGTAATGCTCTGTCCAACAGTATATCTACTGATAGTGGGCCTATAAACTACTCCCACCAGCGTTTTCTGACTCTTGCTATTTCTAATTTGCACCCATACTGATTCTACTTTATTAACTTCAAAGGGCAGATTCTCTCTCACTGATGTCCTTATACCATATTTTACTATTAGGGCTACCCCTACTCCTTTGTCATTCTGTTCACCTTTCTGAAATATTGGCCAGGATCTTCCGATCCCACCAATGTCAATGGACCTTTGGCTGGCTCACTGCAACTGCAACAGTGGGGTCAGAAAATCCTGACCATTGTGTATCTTAGAATATTTATTTTCCAATCTTGATCACCTTGAACCATGTCTCTGTAATGGTGATTAGATCTAAATCATTTAGCTCTACTTGTGCTATTCATTCATCTACATTATTGCAGATACTTTGTGCATTCAGATAAAGAACATTTAATTTCATTTTTCTTTTTTTACTTCTTTCCCTGCAATGACCTTATTCGCTGAAGTACAATTTTTGTTAAACTCTCTGCTCCTTCCTGCCCACTCTGCTCGTCTTTACCTACATTGCTATACTGCTGATGCCTTGACATTTCGTTTTGGATTTCTAAATCTCCCTTCACCTGAACCCTACCCCTCCCTGCCACCTCACCACACCCCCCAGTTAGTTTAAAGCCCTTTGCACAGCTCTAATAATACAATTGACCAGAACACTGGTCCCAGTCCAGTTTTAGTGCAGCCCATCCCAACAGAATTGCTCACTCTTCCCTGAGTACAGATGCCAGTGCTCCATGAATTGAAACCCCTTCTTCCCACACCACTCTTTGAGCCATGTACTTGGTTCTCTAATCTGCTTGACCCTATGCCAATTGGCATGTAGCTCAGGTAATAATCCAAAGATGATTACCTTTAATGTTCTGCATTTTAATTTGGACCCTATCTCCTCAAGTTCTCTTAGCACATCATTCTTGTCATTCGTTCCTACATGGGCTACAACAACTGAATCCTCCCCCTCAAAAGTTCCTCTCCAGCCGTGAGGAGACAGCCTTAACCCTGGCATCAGGCAAGCAACACAACCCTCAAAGCACCCTGTCACAGCTGCACAGAACAGTATCTATCCCCCTGCCTATACAGCCTCCTGTCACTATCTCATTCCTCTTCACTATCTCCATTTGAATGGCATCGTTCACAATGGTGCCATGAACAGTCCACTCATCCACCCTGCAGTCTTTCTTCTCATACACACAGGTAGTGAGCATCTTGTGCCTGTTGGACAAAGTCAGGGGCCAAGGCTACTCCATCACTTTGCACTGGTTTCCCTTACCTGCCTGACTTGCAGTCACACCCTCCTGTCCCTAACCACTGACCAACTCTAAAGTCTTGCTTAACTTAAGGGGTGTGAGTGCCTCCTGGAACAAAGTGTCCAGGTAACTCTCCCCCTCCCAGATGCCCCACAATGTCAACAACTCAGAATCTAACTCACTTGAAGGTTGAAAGCTCTTTGTCAGAGCCTGACTGTTGATCTAAATTTAATGTGGAGAAAAACGTACCAGAACTTACCCCGTGATTCAAATTCCCAACTGTACACTCTGGTTATGTCTCACTCTGGAGTAATCTCCTCTCCATATGGCATTATCATCACTGAATCCCCCGCCATCAACATCCATGGTCCATTGACCAGAAACTGGACTAGCCATATAAATACTGTGGCTACAAGAGCAGGTCAGAGGCTGGGAATCCTGTGGCGAGTAACTCACCTCCTGGCTCCCCAAAGCCTGTCCACCATCTACAAGGCATAAGTCAGAAATGATGGTTAGAACAGTAGGGAAGTTATGACACAAAAAGAAGCCATTCAGCCCATCACGCCTGTGCCAGCCAAAAGAAGAGGGGAAAAAAAAGAAACTAGCCGCTCATTTTAATCTCACTTTCCAGCACCTGATCCGGAGCCTAGCAGGTTACAGCACTTCAGGTGCAGATCCAGGTACCTTTAAATTGAATTGAGCATTTCAGCCTCAACCACCAAATTAGGCAGTGAATTCCAGATGCCCACACCCCCCGGGTGAAAATGTTTTTCCACATGTCCCCTCTAATTCTTCTACCAATCACCTTAAATCTATGACCCCCCTCCCCCTTTTCTTTACCACCTTCCCCACCTGTCCTGCCACGTTCAGGGACCTGTGGACATGCACTCCAAGGTCTCTCACTCCCTCGATATCTTCCCATTTATTGTGTATTCCCTAGCTTTGTTTGCCCTCTCCAAATGCATTACCTCACACTTCTCCAGAATGAATTCCATTTACCACTTTCCTCCCACTGAACCAAACCATTGGCATCATTCTGGAGCCAACAGCTATCCTTTTCACTATCAACTACATGGCCAATTTTTGTCATCTGCAAACTTCCCAATCATGCCTCCCATACTGAAGTCCATATCGTCAATATATACAACAAACAGCAAGGGCCCCAACGCTGAGCCCTGTGAAACACCACTGGAAACCGCTTTCCATTCATAAAAACATCTATCGACCATTTCCTTTGTTTCCTATTGCTGATCTAATTTTGGATCCAACCCACCACCTTCCCCTTTATCCCATGGAATCTCACTTCTTTGACCAGTCTGCCATGTGGAACCTTGTCAAATGACTTACTAAAATCCATGTAGACACATCTAGTGTACTGCTTTCATCAATCCTCCTTGTTACCTCAAAATTTTCATTTAAATTATTAAGACATGATCTTCCCCTAACAAAACCATGCTATCTCGGATCAATCTGGGCCTTTCTAAATGATAGTTTGTCCTGTCTCTCAGAATTGATTCCAATAATTTGCCCACCACCGAAGTCAGACTGACCGGCCTATAATTTTCTGGTCTATCCCTCGCACCCATTTTAAATAATGGTACAATGTTGCATTCATCCAGACCTTGCCTGTACCTAGTGAGGATTGGAAAATGATCCTCAGAGAATCTGCTATTTCCTCCCTGGCTTTCTTTAACAATCTGGGATACAATCAATCTGGCCCTGGTTATTTATCCACCTTTGAAGATGTCAGTCCCTCTAAGTACTTCCTCTCTCACTATGCTTGCTTATTGTATCTGAAATTTCACAATCCTCCTCTCTAAATATATATATATATATAGCGAAACAGACAATAAATGCTGTAAAATGAGGACATTTGACTGAAAAAAAATCACAGAAAAATCAACCATTAGAAACTGCACACTTCCTTCAATTCAAAGAACAGTGACAATTAGGATAGTTGTCTTTCCCAGCCCTGTTTATACAATGAAGCATTTCTTCACTTCACAGCACCGATATATAAAATATATAAAGCACATATCTAAAGCATACATGCCATAAGGCAGGATATGGTCAGTACACAGTAACTCATCCATTCACCAAATTTGGAGATTTCCTTTCTCTCCAATGTTTGCTTCAGATTCGCAATATCAATTCTTAATTTATTCATTTACAGACTTTGTGGAGTGCACATTATCCCAATGGGAACGATTGTCTATATCACATTCAATAAATATGGTTTCTTCAGCATCTCCTTGATATAGAATTTCTTCTGATATCTTTGATAAAAAAGAATGCCATGTCAACTGCCTTGACAAATGCAAGAATTTCAGCAGCCAGAGTGCTTTTTACTATTCTCCTTATTTTCTTGGCTTCCCAAGGTAAAGGGCATTATTTCCCACTTTCTTCCATAATAAATGTTATAAAATCAGCTACACTTGAAAACCCATCATAAAAAGGTTTGCATGAGGGGCATAATTAAAAACAACCAATTTTATATTCTTAGGATTCAAGGATGGGAATTCCAGCACACATTTCTCCATTTTTAACTTTTTAAATATTTCGCTTACCAGTAAAGTGTCCTTGACCTTTCGATGTTTCATATTGTACTCAGTTCTAAAACCTCAAAACCTGCATCTGGCATTGGTTTTTTGCCCAGCCAATTCAATTGTCCAATTAGACTTTACAGTTCTTGTCTCAACTTTGGAAGCATCTACATATTTCTGAAAGGACCTGGCACAATTGACTGTGATAGGATTAACAGTTTCTAAGTAAGATTGTTGATGTAAAGTAACACCAGACCTACACTGCCCTATTTCCAACACAATATATTTAAAGGTCCCAGAAGCCTGACTCTCAGCCTTAAATTCTGTTCTAATCCTGTCAATAACATTGTTTTGGAACTCGCTAGTACCATCCCATAGGAAGTCATCAACATGCATCATAAAGATGTCCAGGAGTTTCCCACCATGGTGCCAGTAAAACATAGTAGGATCAGCCTTCAGTTGGAGATAGCCCAACTTTTACAAAACAGATCTAACTGAAAAGTACCATACTCTAGAAGCATTGTTCAAACTATAGACACACTTACTTAACTTCCAGAGTTTACCTTCTACATCTCCTGCTTAGGGTGTTGGAGGAACACTTCCCCCTGAAGGGGATTCCCCTGCGGAAATGCAGCTTTTATGTCCATCAATTTATATTCCCATGTTGGATAATCACTGTTTTCCCCTCATATCCTACATGGTAATTTCTTCTAGGGCAGGGGAGCATCAGACAGCACCGAAGGCAACTTCAAATTCCTTCCATGTACCAAATGGTACAGGCTATCACTCCCAACCATTTGCAAAGAACTTTTAGTTTGCAACTTGCAAGCTGGTTGGTCGGCCATTATCTTACGCAATATCACGTAACTTACTGCATGATTCCTCTCACATGAACATTTGCAGTATTCATGACTATAATATTCAAATTCTCACATGGCCTGAGATTTGTCATTTGCGAACTCTCCTCCATTATCCGCCAAAAATTTCATTGGTGTTCCTAGTCCAGAACCAACCCATTTTTCCATGATCATATCTATGATGGTCTGTTTATCCTTGCCATTTCTCAACTTAGATGGCTGAATCTAGTAGCCATATGCACAAAGTGTAACAAAAATACCTCAATCCTTGTCCCATAGTGTCGCGGAAAAACGGAGTGAACACTCAGACCCTGGAGGCTTGTCTAGGAAGTCTTTATTAAAGTCGTGATATCACGGAGAGCCTAGTCGCACACAATGGAGCAAACCAGTCTCTGACTAACACCTCTTTACACACATAGATATAGCAAAAGGTTCGTGACAGAAACTTGGGCAATTACAATGGTTTCAAATGGTTTCAAAGGATAGCGATCAGTGTTAATGACTCAACGATTAGACAGGACAATGTCAATGGTTTAGCCAATAGACAGGACAATGTCAATGGTTTAGCAAATAGACAGGACATTGTCGATGGTTCAGCAAATAGATAGTACATATCCTGGGCAATGCACACACAATAGTTTTTTTTAGGTTTTGCCACCGTATCTGACATCCGGAGCCCCTTAGTCTGGGAAGGTAGCACTGGCCCTTTGATTTGCTAATTTATGTGCTGACTGTGTGACTGTTTGGGGACATTCTACAGTAATTTCATTATACATGTATTTTAGTTTCCTTTCCCAATTATACGTCTAGTTTATTTCATTCACAATTATACGTGTATTTTATTTCATTCACAATTGTATGTGCATTTTATTTCATTCACAATTATACACGTATTTTATTCCTCCATACATAGCTTTAGGTCAGTAACCACTACATCATTAAATTCTCAGGCCAACAGGGCTTGTTGTTGTCCTCCTGTATTTGATACAAATGTTACATTGAGGCAACCTGCTCAATAAGAGTTTCATATTCTCTATCAACTACTCCAGCATCCTGCAGCAGAGCTTTTACTTTCTGTAACGAAGGATGTGCAAATTGTCAATGTAATTTCCAAATAATTATTTTCCTGTCAGCTAAGCCTTTATCCCCTGAAGTCAACAATACTGTCTGAACTTCTCAATGACAAACATCTGGTTCCCTCAATGGTAATGCAATAACGCCCTGATTGAGTGAAGTGTAAATCCACGGCTTTCCCGAATACAGGTGCCTTGTCATTTGCCTTATTTAGTTTCATCAACCCCATGGATTTCTCTTAACTGCCACCAATCCTATTCTGGTTAAAACTAATTGAAACTTCCGTATAGGTGAACAGAGTAGAGCAATTGGGATTGTTCTCCTTAGAGCAGAGAGGGAAAAATTTAATGAAGATACTCAAAACTCTGAGATGATTTGATAAAGTAAATGAGGAGAGATTGTTCCATTGGCAAGAGGCTCAATAACCAGACAACACAGAATTAAGATAATTAACAAAAGATCCAGAGAGAAGATGGAGAGAAATATTTAAGTGGCAAATTTTTGATCTTGAATGCACTGCCTGATAGGAGGGTGGAAGCAGATTCACCAGTAACTCTCAAAAAGGAAATTGGATGATCCTTAAAGAGGAAAAAGAAATCAGTATTCTGACAAAAGTGCAAGATGATAACTGAATAACTCTAGATCTGACACAGGAACAAAGGGCCAAATGGGCTGCTCCTGTGCTGTATGATTTATGTAGCAACCCACCAATTGATTCATTATTCGTGAAATCTTAAATTCTGTGGATTTAGAAATTTATCATCGCTGAGTTAGTTCTTTCATAATTCTTAATACTCTTTGTTCATCTTTCTTCAGATAATAACATTCCAAATGGCCTGTTGTGCTTTGGGCAATATCCCATCATTGGAACTGATACCAACACTCTGACTATAATCAAGTGTTCAGGAAATCAGGATCATTGCTTTGACATTTCTGCCACAAAGCTCTTCAGTAAGTTTAAAGTGTAATATGTCACAGTGACAGTTTGAATTGTTTTTGATGTTAGGGGAGATTCCTTATCAGCTGAAAGGGATCACAAGGTAAGATGAATGTAAATGAAATTCAGGTGTGATTTCTTTGTTGGTTACAAAATGTTATTTCAGGTACAGTTATAAGGATGTAGAGAATGATGAAGACAAAGAAAAAAGTTAATCTTGACCCCTTGAATTCTATTTAATTGAATTGGTGGGAGATTAACCATTCCCCATTTAAAGTTAATAAAATGTCTAAAATTTAACTTGCCTCTGATCCATCTCTCATTTCCCAATCCAATTTACATTACCAAGCCCACAATCAAATCAGTCATAGCATGGGCAGTTCGATAATATGGCCCTGTTAAGGGTCATCAGAGATCGGCCAGAAGTATCCAGCCCATTGGCATCAGGCGTATTGGCAGATGGGGGTGATGGAGCTACAATATGGTGAGGAGGCCAAAAATCAGTTTCACATCGGTGTTAAAGCACAGCAGCCCAGAACACCTCTGGATAAGCATGACGTGCAAATGTTGGGGCTTACCATTAGGGCCTTGCTCAGGTCGCAGACGTCCAAGGAGAAGATGCTGGAGCCCTGCAACTACTGGATCATGGAGGAACACGTACACCGCATGTTGGGTGATTCTCTTGGGCATAGCTCCATCGCAAAGCAGCTCACAGAACATGGGAGGTCTCCGTTGATGTCTCAGGTCTGCTTCGGAACATCATGGTCTTGGCCATGGGCTGCTACAGATGATTTGCAAGTTGGATTGGAGAGGCAGGTCCAGCTGTGAGTGGAAGAGAAAGATGTACCGGTGGGGAATGGGAGAGGAAGCTCTAGTTGTAACTGGTAGAGGAAGGTCTCCCAGGGGTAGGGGTTGTAACTGGGGAGAATGCAGTAAGTGGGGAGGTAGGTGTACAGGGGAAGGAAGATGTTGGGCTGGAAGGAGTACTGGGGGGGAAGGTATAATGGAGGAGAAAGGCAAGTGGGGAGGTAGGTGTAAGGAGGGAGGAAGGTGTAACAGATAAACTTCAGAGGAGGGAGGAGTTTGGAGGGCGAAGGAGTTGTGGGGGGGGGGGGGTGTGGTAGGGAAGGTGTCCGGAGGGGAGGAGGAAGTTCTGGGGTGGGGGGGGGGGTGGGTAGGGGAAGATGGGAGTTTGGAGGGGGCAGGGCGTCTGGGGATAGCTACATATGTTTGGGGGAGGAGGAAGTTCAAGGGTGGAGGGGGGGTGATAAGGTGTCCAAAGAGAGGAAGGAGTAAGGGTGGAGAAGGGAGTAAGGGGTGGGGGATGTCTATGTGAATGTGCAATGGAGGGGTCTGTGGAGTCAATGACTGCCTCTTGGAGAGCAAATTGAGGGTGGGTGTAGTCGGAGGGAATGGTAAGTATGAGGGGGCAGAGGGAGCCCGATGGGTGGGAGTGTGAGGGTGCAGTGGTAGCGGTACAAAGGACAGCAAGGGTGGTTGGTGGGGACTTCGAGGCAGTCACGGATCCTGGGGGTGGGAAGGAGGTCGGGAGGTCAATGAGTTGGGGGTGAGATTCTCAGGAAGGTAGCGAATATGCACATTCACCTGGACATCCTAGAAAGACAATGGTTTGGGTTGGTAGGTGACAGTGGGGAGGTGAAAGGTGATGCCAAGGGAGTCAACAGTGAATGGGGAAATGACATGGGTGACTGGGCGAGGAGAAAGGATGGGGCAGCTGATCTAAAACTTAACTATGACCATGGTTTGCGAAATTGAAAGTGAGCAGAGCCTCATTTTGGACGAGCACAGGTGCTGCATGGGAGTGTGATCAGTGGGTGGGTGGAGATGCAGGTCAGCTCAGATGGACAACTGAAAGAGAGCTCCAGCAGGCAGCAATGAAATTGCTTGGGACAGTGTGATGAGTGTGATGGCTGAAGGTTCCACATGCATGGGAGAGTGTTTGCACAAGGCTCTGAAAGGTCCCGCCACACACACACACACACTTCTCCCTCCAGAATCACTCATGGTCTGGCTATGTGCAGCCGGAATGCTCGTGTGGGGGTTGCAGTGGGCGGACTCACGAAGCCTGTCAGTGAAACTGAAAGACACCATGACACGTTATTCAGTGAAAGTGAATATATTTTCAGATAATAAAGTGATAAAATGTGTTTACCCGTGCAACTAACTTTGATCAGAATTTCTTAACTTTTTTAGACCTGCCACTTCTTCTAGGTGCTGTCCTGACATTCGCAGTAGGGGTGGTTGGCCCTATTGCCTCTGATGACTTTGGTGTGTGTCCTTTAGAGAGCCGGGGCCTTGAGGGTCCCTGCTTGCTTTGGCTATCTTCCTGTGTGCCAGCAGCTCCCTCTGCAGTGACAGAGGATGAGGTTGAGGGGGACATAGGCAAAGAGGACTCAGAGAGAGAGGACAGTCTCAGAATCCTGAGTGGGTGACCCAGGGGTATCCAGCTGCCTCTCTACCTCCCTTCAGGTGCCCAGGGGCTCCAGCATGACTCCTTGAAGGGAAGGAGCACCTGGAGGTACATCAAGGTGCCCCGTCTCCCTCTTGCATTGCGAATGCAGGAACTCACCCATGGCTACCGCGATGGACTGCAGGTCTGCACACATCTCTGCATTTTGATCAAGCTGGGTCACCATGGCATCTGTCATCCTTCCCATGGAGATGTCCATGCGCGCACACGTGGGCACGATTTCATCAGAGAGCAGGCAGATGCACTCCTCTGACTCACATGCCACTCTGTTGAGGGCTTCTAACAGCTCTGCGTGACGTTCCCTCACCTTCTGCTGACTCTCCACAATGAGTTGGAAGTCTGAATCCAGAGGCTTGTCATCTGACTCGGACCTCACAGATGCCTTTTCCCCAGCAGTCTTCCGAGTGCCAGGGACCTTGGCTGAACCTGCCCCCGCTGAGGGCATGCGTCTGTGCAGTGACCACCAGATTTTGAACCGAGCCTCCTCTAGATCTAGGTCCCACTGAGGTGTGTCTCTCTGTGCTGCTGGAGATTGTGGGTAAGCGCTGTGATGGGTCTTCCAGGGTGCTTATTTCCAGCTCTTCAATGGAGAAGGTAGATCCCCATTTATGCAACATCTCCTGCAATGCCTATCACTAGAGGAACCCTGCACTGTTGCAGATCTTGCCGAATTCAACAAGGCGCAAAAATGTGTCCAGTTCTGGCTGGTCCACGTACAGACTGTCCGTGGACACGATAATAATAATGGAGGAGGTGTCCCCTTCACTGGAGATGAGGGCCTGAGGGACTGGCTGGCTCATGGTGTCAGTCACTTGGCAGAACTCCATGAATCAAAGCAGAGATAATTAGTAACAAAAACAAAAATAGCTGGAAAAACTCAGCAGGACTGACAGCATCTGTGGAGAGAAAGACAGTTAACATTTCGAGTCCGTATGACTTCTTCAGAACTAAAGAGAAGTAGAAATGTAGTGAAATATATACTGTTTAAGGGGGATGGGACAGGTGAAGCTGGATAGAAGGCCAGTGATAGGAGGAGGCAAAGGAGAGATTGCAAAAGATGTCATGAACAAAAGATCAAAGGAGTGTTGATGATAGTGATACTGGCTAAAGGAGGTGCTAATGGTGACATTAAGAGTAGAAAGCAGGATGAGCAAGTGACAGATGAACGTGGTGGGGGGGGGGGAATGGTGTGGGACAAAAGATCAAAATAGGCTAAAAGGTGGGGATAAAACAATGAATGGAAATAAATTTTTAAAATAATGACAGACATAGGTGGGGGAAAAAAAATTATATATATATATATATATATATATATATATATAAAAATAAATATTTGAAAAAAGGGGCTCAAAAAGGTGTGAGTGCGGAGGACAGAGTTCATGATCTGAAGTTATTGAACTCAATGTTAAGTCCGGAAGGCCATAAAGTGCCTAATTGGAAGATGAGGTGCTGTTCCTCCAGTTTGCATTAAGCCTCACTGGAACATTGCAGCAGGCCAAGGATGGACATGTGGGCATGAGAGCAGGGTGGTGTGTTGAAATGGCAAGTGACAGGGAGGTCTGGGTCATGCTTGCGGACAGACCTAAGGTGTTCCGCAAAGCGGTCACCCAGTCTGCGTTTGGTCTCTCCAATGTAAAGAAGACACATTGGGAGCAGCGAATGCAGTAGACCAAATTGAGGTAAGTGGCACTGCTTCACTTGAAAGGAGTGTTTGGGCCCTTGGACGGTGAGGAGGGGGGGTGGGGGAGTAAAGGCGTAGGTGGTTGCATCTTCTGCGATTGCATGGGAAGGTGCTGTGGGAGGGGGCTGAGGTATAGGGGGTGATGGAGGAGTGGACCATGGTGTCCCGGAGGGAGCGGTTCCCTATGGAATGCCGATGTGGGGGGAGGACGTGAAGGGAAGATGTGTTTGATAGTGGCATCATGCTGAAGTTGGTGGAAATGGCAGAATATTGTTCAGAGAAAGAACAAGTTCAGCCAGACGGAGGAGAGTAATGGTGGATGGGGATTGTTCAGGCCTCTGTTCAAGGAAGAGGCAGGGAGTCCTCGGACTGTCCTGGTAGGGGATGGAGGCGTAGAGGGATTGGATGTCCATGGTGAAGAGGAGGCGGTTGGGGGCCAGGGAGCTGGAAATTGTTGATATGATGTAGGGCGTCAGAGGAAATGCAGGTGTAGGTGGGAACATACTGGACAAGGGGAGAGAGAACGGAGTCCAGATAGGAAGAAATGAGTTCTGTGGGGCAGGAACAGGCTGACATGACTGGTCAACTGTGACAGTCCTGTTTGTGGATTTTGGGGAGGAGGTAGAAGTAGGCTGTCTGAGGCTGGGAGACTATGAAGTTGGAAACTGTGGAGGGAAGATCTCCAGGGGAAATGAGGTCAGTAACAGCCCTGGGAACAATGGCTTGATGTTCAGTCGTGGGGTCATGGTCCAGAAGGAGGTAGAAGGAAGTGTCTGCGAGTTGGTGCTCAGCCTCTGCGAGGCAGAGGTCAGTATGCCAGACAACAACAGCATCACCCTTGTCAGCAGGTTTGTTAACAGTCAGGGTTGGACCTGAGTGAACGGAGTGCGGCAAGTTCAGAAAGAGACAGGTTAGAGTGGGCAAGAGGAACAGAGAAATTGAGATGGCCGATGTCACACCAACAGTTCTCAATGAAAAGATCAAGAGCAGGTAAGAGGCCAGAGGGAAGGGTCCAGGTGGAGGGAGAATACTGGAGGCGGGTGAACGGATCCATTGAATGGGGGGAGAACTCCTGCCCAAAGAACTGAGCATGTAGACGAAGGCGGTGGATGAAGAGTTCAGCATCGTGCTGAGCCTAGAAGTCATTGTGGTGAGGGCATAAACGTAATTAGTGCATGGCAGCAGAGTCAAAAGGAGGAGGGAGAGCACTCACAGTTGCATTGAGAGAGGGATGATGTGGTGCAGGATTTTCACATGGATTTTCGCCACTGACCTCGTTGTCACCACAGGCATGGTCCACGTCCTCACCAGTCAGCACAGTGGTAGGGTCCTCAAAGTGAGTGAGGGGCCTAATATGGGCCACTCCACCCCCAGTCTGGGACCTCTCCCTACTTTTGTGAGCCAGCGTCTCCTACATATAAACAGATGGAGAGAGTGTGAGCAGGATGCATGGCACTGCGTGGAATGTTTGTGTGGTGAGCGGAGACATGGGCAGGATGAGGACACGAGCTCCACAGGATATGAGCCTGATGGAGATGTGAGGGCGTGTGTGAGAGTTAGTGGTGTTGTCCCTCAAGGTGTGTGATGGGTCTGTGAGTCTGAGAGTTGAGAATGATGAGGTGGTTAACTTACCCTGACGGAACGGATGAAAGCATTCATTCGCTTCCTGCACTGGAAGGCTGACCTTCTGTGCTCCGGTGGCGCTGACCGCCATGGCCTCGGCCTCCCAGACCGGATTGGTGACTCTGGTGGATGTCCTGCAGCTAGAGCAAGGGTAGAGGACAGAGTGGCCACCTTCCAATGCGCCCAGCCAGCATGTGAAAGAGGCATCACCAAATTTTGGGGGCTGCTGTCCTGTTGGCTATTGGGACCATCTGTTAACTGGAGCAGTCCTGGCCTGTAGACATGAAGTAGGCTGCGCTCTGGTGCGCTTTAAATATGACGCCCAGAGCAAGGAAGCACTGAGGTGATGGCGTGGTGGGCAAATCTGAGCCCACCCTCCAGTGATCCAGAGTGTTTCTCATGAATGCATTATTATTGACGCAGGACGCGCTGGGAATGGGATGATACAGCCCAAAAATCCACCATTGCATCCAGTGGGTACAAACATATGAACAAGGAGTAGGAATAGGCCATTCAGCCGCTCAAGCCTACTCCGCCATTTAATAAGATCGTGGCTGATCTGATCGTAACCTGAAATCTGCAGCCCACTCACCCCCAATAACCTATCACCCACTTGCTTACCAAGAATTTTTCCACCTCTGCCTTAATAATAGTCAAAGACTCTGCTTCCATCACCTTTTCAGGAAGAGAGTTCCAAAGACCCATGACCCTTAGAAAAAATTTTGCCTAATCTCCATCTTAAATGGGTGACTACTTATTTTTAAACAGTGATCCCTAGTTCTACACTCTTCCACAGGAGCAAACATCCTCTCCACATCCACCCTGTCAAGACCCCTCAGGATCTTATATGTTTCAATCAAGTTGCCTCTTAATCTTCTAAACTCCAGTGGATGGAAAACAAAAACAGAATTACCTGGAAAAACTCAGCAGGTCTGGCAGCATCGGCGGAGAAGAAAAGAGTTGATGTTTCGAGTCCTCATGACCCTTCAACAGAAATGAGTGAATATTAGGAGAGGGGTGAAATATAAGCTGGTTTAAGGTGGGGGGGTGGGGGGATGGGGGAAGAGAAGTGGGGGGTTGGTGTGGTTGTAGGGACAAGCAGTGACAGGTGCAGATAATCAAAAGATGTCACAGACAAAAGAACAAAAGAACACAGAGGTGATGAAGTTTGTGATATTATCTAAACGAATGTGCTACTTAAGAATGGATGGTAAGGCACTCAAGGTACAGCTCTAGTGGGGGTTGGGTGGAAAGACTAGCAGGGCATAAGAGATTTAAAAATAATGGTAATAGGTGGGAAAAGAAAAATCTATATAAATTATTGGATAAAAACAAAAGGAAGGGGGAAGAAACAGAAAGGGGGTGGGGATGGAGGAGGGATTTCAAGATCTAAGATTGTTGAATTCAATATTCAGTCTGGAAGGCTATAAAGTGCCTAGTCGGAAGATGAGGTGCTGTTCCTCCAGTTTGCGTTGGGTTTCACTGGAACAATGAAGCAAGCCAAGGACAGACATGTGGGCAAGAGAGCAGGGTGGAGTGTTAAAATGGCAAGCGACAGGGAGGTTTGGGTCATTCTTGCGGACAGACCACAGGTGTTCTGCAAAGCGGTCGCCCAGTTTACGTTTGGTCTCTCCAATGAAGAGGAGACCGCATTGGGAGCAACGAATGTAGTAGACTAAGTTGGGGGAAATGCAAGTGAAATGCTGCTTCACTTGAAAGGAGTGTTTGGGCCCTTGGTGAGCAGAGAGGAAGTGAAGGGGCAGGTGTTGCATCTTTTGTGTGGGCATGAGGAGGTGCCATAGGTGGGGGTTGAGGAGTAGGGGGTGATGGAGGAGTGGACCAGGGTGTCCCAGAGGGAACGATTTCTATGGCATGCCACCAGGGGGGGTGAAGGGAAGATGTGTTTGGTGGTGGCATCATGCTGGAGTTGGCAGAAATGGTGGAGGATGATCCTTTGAATGCAGAGGCTGGTGGGGTGATAACTGAGGACAAGGGGGACACTATCATGTTTCTGGGAGGGAGGAGGAGGTGTGAGGGCGGATGCGCGGGAGATGGGCCAGACACGGTTGAGGGGCTTGTCAACGACCATGGGTGGAAAACCTCGGTTAAGGAAGAAAGAGGACATGTCAGAGGAACTGTTTTTGAAGGTAGCATCATCAGAACAGATGCGACCAAGGCAAAGGAACTGAGAGAATGGGATGGAGTCCTTACAGGAAGCGGGGTGTGAGGAGCTGTAGTCGAGGTAGCTGTGGGAGTCGGTAGGCCTGTAATGGATATTGGTGGACAGTCTATCACCAGAGATTGAGACAGAGAGGTCAAGGAAGGGAAGGGAAGTGTCAGAGATAGACCATGTGAAGATGATGGAGGGATGGAGATTGGAAGCAAAATCAATAAATTTTTCCAAGTCCCGACAAGAGCATGAAGCAGCACCGAAGTAATCATCGATGTACCGGAGAAAGAGTGGTGGAAGGGGTCCGGAGTAGGACTGGAACAAGGAATGTTCCACATACCCCATAAAGAGACAGGCATAGCTGGGGCCCATGCAGGTACCCATAGCCACACCTTTTATTTGGAGGAAGTGAGAGGAATTAAAGGAGAAATTGTTCAGTGTGAGAACAGGTTCAGCCAGACGGAGGAGAGTAGCGGTGGATGGGGATTGTTCGGGCCTCTGTTCGAGGAAGAAGCTAAGGGCCCTCAGACCATCCTGGGGGGGGATGGAGGTGTAGAGGGATTGGACATCCATGGTGAAGAGGAAGCGGTTGGGGCCAGGGAACTGGAAATTGTTGATGTGACATAAGGTGTTAGAGGAATCACGGATGTAGGTGGGAAGGGACTTGACAAGGGGAGAGAGAAGGGAGTCAAGATAATGAGAAATGAGTTCCATGGGGCAGGAACAGGCTGACATGATCGGTCTACCTGTTTGTGGATTTTGGGTACGAGGTAGAAGCGGGCCGTCTGCGGTTGGGTGACTATCAGGTTGGAAGCTGTGGGAGGAAGATCGCTAGAGGAGATGAGGTCAGTGACAGTCCTGGAAACATCCAAGCCTAGTCTGTCCAACCTTTCCTCATAAGACAACTCATCCATTCCAGGAATTAATCTGGTAAACCTTCTCCAAACTGCTTCCAATGCATTTACATCCTTCCATAAATAAGGTGACCTATACTATGCACAGTACTCCAAATGTGGTCTCACCAGTGCCTTGTACAACTGAAGTATAACCTCCCTACTTTTGTATTCAATTCCTCTCACAAATGATAACATTCTATTGGCTTTCCTAATTGCATACTGGCCTTTTGTGATTCATGCACTAGGACACCCAGATCTCTCTGCACTTCAGAGCTTTGTAATCTCTCACTATTTAGATAATATGCTTCTCTTTTATTCTTCCTGCCAAAATGGGTAATTTCACATTTTCCCACATTATACTCCATTTGCAAAGTTTTTGCTCACTCACTTAACTATCTATATCTTTTTGTAGCCTCCTTATGTCCTCTTTACAAATTACTTTCATGCCTATGTTTGTGTCCTCAGCAAATTTGGCAACAACACATCCATCCCTTCATCCAAATCATTTACATAAATTGTAAACAGTTGAGATCCCAGCACTGATTCCCATGGCACACCAATCATTACATCTTCCCAACCTGAAAAAGACACATTTACTGCTGCTTCCTGTTAGCCAGCCAATCTTCTATCCATGCCAATATGTTAGCTCCTATACAATGAACTTTTATTTTCTATAATAATTGTGATGTGGCACTTTATCAAATGCTTTCTGGAAATCTAAGTACAGTACATCCTACAGTTCCCCTTTATCGACAGCACATATTCCTTCCTCAAAAGAACTCCAATAAGTTGGTTAAATATGATTTTCCTTTCACAAAACCATGTTGATTCTGCTCAATGATCTTGAGCTTATCCAAACGCCCTGCTACAACTTTTTTTATAATAGCTTCTAACGTTTTCCCGATGACAGATGTTAAGCTAACTAACCTGTAGCTTCCTGCTTTCCGTCTCCCCCCCTTTTTGAATAATGGAGTTACATTTTCTATCTTCAAATCTAATGGGACTTTCCTGAATCTATTCAGGTCCAATCCATGTCTTCCTGCAGCCACCTCTCCGTAATGGCTATCAAATTGTAATTATTTATTTCTATGCACACTCTCAGTTCATCTGTTTTGTTTTGAATGCTATGTGTATTCAGATACAGAGCTATTAATTTTATCCTTTTATTCTTTTTATCAATTCTAGTCCCATCTGTTGATTTACTGTTAAATTTGTACTCTCTATCAGTTCCTGTCACAGTCTGTTTTTCATTTCCCATAATAATACCTTTTTCTTTTGTCTTGTCTCTGCTCTTTGGCTTACCGCATCTTCCCAAATTTGATCCCTTGCCTCAACTATTTAGTTTAAAACCTCCTATTTCCCTCCCTAGTTATGCAGCTCACAAGAACATTGGTCCCAGCACGGTTCAGGTGTAGACCATCCCAATGGTACAGATCCCACTTTCCCCAGTATTGGTGTCAGCACCCCATGAACCAGAACCCACTTCTCCCACAGCAGTCTTTGAGCCACACATTAATCTCTATAACCTGATTTGTCCTATGTCAATTTGCACGTGGCTCAGGTAATATTCCAGAAATTATGACCTTTGAGGTTCTGCTTCTTAATTTGGTGCGTAGGTCCTCATACTGACGATGCACAACCTCCTTCTTTGTCCTGCCTATGTCATTGGTACTTACATGGACCACGATGACTGGGACTTCCCCCACACTGAAAGTTCCTCTCCAACAGATGTCCCACACGTTGGCACCAGACAGGCAACATAACCATCTGAACTCATGGTCTTTGTTTCTGGGAACAGTGTCAATCCCTCTGACTGTACTGTTCCCTACTACCATGGCATTCTTTTTTGCTCCCTCCACTTGAATGGCTTCCTGCACCATGGTGCCATGACCAGTTAGCTCATCCACCTTGCAGCCCCCACTCTCATCCAAACAAGCTGAAGAAACCTCAAACCTGTTGGATAATTGTAAAGGCTGAGGCTCCTGCCCTCTGAGTCCCCTTACCTGCCTCACTCACAGTCACACTTTCCTATCCCTGACCAAATCAGAAGACCCTGTCCTCAGGAGTGTGACTGCCTCCTGGTAAAAAGAATCCAGATAGCTTTCCCCCTCCCAGATGTGTTGCAGTGTCTGTAGTTCAGCCTCTAGCTCATAAACTGAGCTGAAGCTGCTCAAACTTCAAACACTTACTGCAGACATGTTTGCCCTGGATCAAACTGGCATCCAGGAGCTCCCACATGCTGCAACTGTGACATATCACCTGTTCTGACACCCTTAATGTGTTCTAATTAACTAATTATTTTATTCAATTATATATTTTACTTCTGTTTTTATATATTTTATTAACCTTACTGCCAGTTGCCAGACTACTTTGAACCTTAGGAATAGAATAAACTTTAGTAACTTACCAGACACTCACCAAATAACTAGCTTCCTCTCCTGTAGCAGAGTACAATCAGTTGCTGAAGGCTGAGAAATTTAGAAAACAGAAAGCAAAAGAGCATCTCTTTCCCTTCCTTCTCTAACTCTCTTAATTACCCAACTCCCAGCACCCTATTCTAAGTTGCACTCCTTGCAGGAAACCTTACCTAAAGCTCCTCTTTCCCCCTATGCACCTAATTCCCACTTTGAACCAAATTCCCAAATATAATCACTCAGTCTCTGTCTCATCAGGCCATAATCTCCCCTCACTCATTGTGCACCTTTTACTGATTGTATGCTTAAAAAGTCCCGTTCTTATATAGATCTGTAATACCCACCTGGACTTTCCCCCTTCCCTCCTGTGCCTCCCTGTCCCTTACTCCTCTCCCTCCTCTCCTCTCCTGTGTAAAAGAGGGGAGGTTATTTCAACCTTTCTCCCCCTCCCTAGGGAGGAACTTTATATTAAAAAAATATAGATCTGTAATGAGTCACTCTCTAGCCTAGCTTCCTGCTACAGTTATCAACACCTAATTTAGGCCTTATTCAGGCAAAGAACTCTCAAGTGATTGACAGTTAACTGGCACTAAGACAGTTGCCTGTTTAACTAGGCTACTTAATTTACTTAAAGGCTGTTAATTCTGGGTTGTTCATTCTAGGTCAGAATCTGACCCTTACTCCACAATTGAGCTTGAAAAAGATTTACCAGTTGAATTCCCACTTTGAACCAAATTCCTAAATATACTGACTCGGTCTCTGTCTCACTCAGCCCGAAGTCTCCCTTCACTGATCGTTTGATTTTTTTTCCCACCCGCTGCCACACTTAGTTCAAACCTGCGATGATTTTGCCCATAAAGTGAGAAACTGAAACTGAGATTATCTTGTCAACTCAACAATGGGCAGAATTTTTCATTGAGCAGGCAGGCGCGCGCCCAACCTGATCGAGCATGAAATAACACGTGGTGAGGTCAGGCGAGCGTCCCAAAGTCATCCCACACTCGTGCGATATTTCAGGCACCATCAATTACGAGGCTAGTTAAGGCCATTAAAAAGGCAATTGAGCTAGATTTTACGTTGCCCATGCGATTTTATGCTTGTCGCAAAGGCAGGCGGGCAGCCGACATTTTGCAAAACCTCATCCAAAGGCGGGATAAAAAGGGTTAGCAGCATTGCCAGTGTGAGTAGTGAGGAGCTTTGGAGATAGTTTGCTGCTGGTTACTTATTGGTACTTAGCAGCTTCATTTATGTTCGGGGCTTTATTGTTAGCATTTCCAGGCTTCATTTCAAGACACACCAGTGTCTCTAAGGACCCTGGAGCAGTCAGTCTGTGTGGACCCTCTAGGTAACAGACAGCCTTCCATTACCCTAGTAATGGGGATTGTGGTCTCTGCTGGTGGCACGCCCCCTGAGGAGGAAAAGAGAGGCAAGAAGGGAGAGGAGGCCAATGTCCCAATTCAGCTTCCAGGGGAGGGAGGAGAGGCGCAAGCACAAGGAGCGCAGGGCCAGCAGATAGTCCACGGCAGAAGGGGCCACAGATGACGCCACTATCCTGCTGCCAGGGTTTACAGGCGGTGATGCACCTACTTCAATTTGTCTGAGGTGCAATGCCGAAGGAGGCTCCGCCTCTCCAGGCAGATTGTGACGACTGTGACCTCCGTTTGTCAGGTGATTGGGCCTGAGATCAGCTCCATGCCAGTGGCTCTGGAGGTCACAGTGGCCCTCAACTTTAATGCCTCTGGCTCTTTCCAGGGCTTGGTGGGGGATCTGTGTGGAATATCCCAATCAGCTGCTCACAGTTGCATCAAGCTGGTGACAGAAGCTCTGTTCAGATGGGTACTGACAGTTATTCTTTTCTGCACAGACAAGGCCAGCCACGCTGAGCGAGCCAGAGGCTTTGCAGAAGTTTCTGGGTTTCCCCATGTCCAGGGTGCCATCGACTGTACACATGTGGCCATCAAGCTGCCAGGGGGTCAGCTGGGTGCCTTTGTCAACATGAAGGGATACCATGTGAACGTGCAGATAGTGTGCAACCACAGGATGTATATTCTGCAAATATGTGCAAGGTACCCTGGCAGCTCCCATGATGCTTATATCCTGAGACACTCCCAGGTGCCAAGGCTCTTCAGTGCTCCAGCCTGACTGAATGGATGGCTGCTGGGTGACAAGGGCTAAGTGTTGAACAGATGGCATATGACACTTCTCCACCACCCAAGAACAGAGGCAAGAGCAATGTTACAACATGAGACATGCCTACACAAGGGCAGCAGTAGAGAGGACCACAGATCTTCTGAAGATGTGCTCCGATGTCTGGACCGTAGAGGGGGTGCACTACAACACCCTCCAGAGTGGATGTCACTAATAGTGGTTGCATGCTGCGCTCTCCACATCTGGCACTGGCAAGGAGGAGCCCACTGGAGATAGAGGATCTTGATGCAGCTCCACAGGCCACAGATGATGATTCCAGTAGTGAGTCAGAAGAAGAGCACCATGAGGATACCACTGAGGGCATGGAGGCAGACCTCTGTATCCTCTAGGGAGGCAGGGACACCAGGGACGCCTTGATCCAATGCTACTTCTGCTAGGCTGCCAACGATCTGCTTCCACCTCATGCCAAGACTGCCACCTCCATCCCGGGTGTCTGAAATGACCCTTTCATTTGAACCCAAAGTCCACGTAGTGCCTGCACAATAAAGTTTAAAGCCACTCACATCCAGCATTACATACTGGCATACCCTGCACCAGCAAAAAAAAATGTGAAACATACTCAGGCCATCCAAACAAAAGCAAATTTAATGTTATTTTCACACTGAATGCATAATGATATATGAAATATGATATTACCATTACTAGTGTTAATGTCCACACCAGGAGACATAAAAACCAAACATAACTGAACAGAAAATCACCCGTGAAATGTCCCTCTTGTGCTCATGGCACCTTTAACTTACATTTCCGCGTGCTACATCTTGGTGCCTCCCCACCCTCACCTTCGCTAGCACTGGCATTGGAGGCAGTCTGCTGACTCTGGTGTCTTGTTGACCCTGCTAGCCTTGATGACCTTAGCCTCCATCCAGTGGAGCTTGTGCTGGTCACACCTGGGAGGGAGCAGCCAATGCCAAGGCTGGCATCTCCCCAGTCATCACAATCTCATCAGGTGCCACAGTCACTGGCGGAGTGGTGAAGGAGCCGCTGCCATCATTTGGAGTGCCCTGAGGGGAGCCCGCAGAGATGACAAGCACATCGTGCGGCAACGTGAGGTCACTCTGGACTTCCCTGCTCGCCAGCAATGGATGGGCACCTAGCTGGGATACTGGGTGCCTCATCCATCTCTCACACTGGCACTGACCACCTGTGGTCATTGCCTGTGTGAGGGCTTGCAGATCCGAGCGCAATGCCAGGAACCCCTAATTCTGCTCCTGAAGCTGCCTCTCCATGGGAGTCACCGCTCTCTCAATGGGGGAGGCTGTGTCCTCGGCCATGAGGGTCAATGCAGTGCTCATGCTCCACGTGCACTCCTCCATAACAGAGACCATGGCATGCAGACCTCATGGATCTCCACCTGATCCTCCTGCACATCCCGCTAGACATCCAGCATCTGCTGCCTAATGGACGACTCCAAAGGCTCATCATTTGCCTTCGACTCAGCATCATCCTGGTCCCCAACAGTCCTCCGACTGCTGGCACCCTGGGCACTCTCTGTCTCCACCTGTACCTCAGGCAAGTGTAATGTGCCCTCACCAATGTGCAGTCACATTCTAGTCACTGATCTAATGCCCACCAAGGTGCTGGTATCTGCAGTGGGTGTGACGCAAGTGCAAATGAAGATGGTGGTCCTCAGGCGTCAGGGGTGGCTCTTCGGGGTCCAGAGAATGACGCCTGCTGGTGAATCTAAGGGAGAACACAGGCATGTCATTAGTTAAAGTCATCACAATGTCGCTGTGCATGCCAGGCACCTGGTGAGACAATGGAGATCTGCATCACGGTGCCATTGTCTTTCAATAATCAATGGGGACTCCAGGTTTGAGTCTCCCATCAACAAAGAGGCTACACTAGAATAGTTCCACAATCCAAAACTCTCACCGCTGTGCACTGCATTCTTATCAGCTGCACGTGGAGCATGCTGGCTCTCTAGCTCTAGAGCATCCCACTCGAACCTAGTCAGCAGCAGCAGGTTGGGTGGACCTCTGCTTGTACGTGATTCTCTGATTGGCTATGGCTTGTCTTCTCCTGAAAGGACAGAGGAGCATTGATTAGTCCACTCTCTACCAGCTGCGCCATTGCAGCCTGGCCAACCCCAGCTGAGGTACACTTCACAGGGCACATCTGAGTCACAGCCCTCGAACCACAAGGCACTCAGTCCAAGCAGCCAAGGCTCACCCCCTTGGCCAGCTCCGGCATCATTGACAGTTGGCACCTAGATTCAGGCATCCCTGAGGTTCACAGGGGGCCGGCCAGGCCTTAACACTTCTGCACACTGATGCATACCAACACGGTACTCACCCTTCCTGAGCGCAGCAGGTCATTGAACCTCTTGTGGCACTGCACCCGTGTGCACCGCACTACATCATGGTTGCTGACCTGTACCGCAACCTCCCAATTGTGGGGTGCAGTGGCCTCCTCCTCCTCCCACCTCTGGGGACAAGGGTGTCCCTCCTGGCAGCCAGCTCCTCCAGGAGGACCACGAGGCACTCATCTGAAAAGCGGGAGGCCGAGTGCCCACCCGACTTGCACTCCCATCTGGCATCTCCAGCCACACTTGATTCCATTATGGTCAGTAACATAACACAGAAGAAACATTCTTCCATGGCAGCCTTCAAGGGGCTGCCTGTGCCGTCTTTAAATTAGCTGCCAGGTCACCATTGGACCCGGTGGCCAACAACCCGCCAATCCCGCCCGCCCGCTGACTTGAAAATTCTGCCCCATTAAAAATGGATTAATACATACTCATACCCCTCAGTATCTGCTTGTGTTTTATATTTATATATATATCATAATGTGTATGCAATTTCCTGTGTGTATATTTTATCTCATAGTGTATCCATATTTGTGTGTATATATTATCTACATTTATATATTTATGTATATAAATTTATATATATTCCACTCAGTGTGTATGTGTAGGGCACCACTTGAGAATATACATGAATTCATTTAAAGTTTTACTGCAGCGTGGCACATCAGAATTTCAGACTCTTCTGAAACATAGTCAGCATTGAGGATTATTGGGTAAGGTCCAGATTGGAATAGAGGATGTGTAAAGCCCTCTTCAACAACTGTTCTAATAATATCCCATAAGCTAATTCAGCAGTCTCACTGGTCAAGTGTAGCACCTCATATCCACTCTCCCACCCTATTATGTCCTCCACCATTTAATTTAGTGACCTTTCTAAGGGAGGAAGAATAGATTGTGCTAAACTAAGAGCTGAGCTGTGCTTTAAGTTCCTATCCAGTTGGACATGAGCTAATTTGATGAAGTTAATTTCAGGTTAGATGCTTGCAAGCAGCAGGTTGAGGTGATACGTCATGTAAACGTAAACCTTACCTGAGCTCCAATCCCAGACTTTGGAGTTTGCTTTTAAAGAAGTAAAACTTTCAGTTCTGTGCTTTTGATATAATGAGTTTGTATACTTGCACAGGGCAGTTGTGGTGAAAGCTAAGGATCAGTCGATGTTATATTGCACATGATAATACATCAGCCATGTTATAAATGACTTGCGTGTTTTTGTTGCCAACAGTTGGGAAGATCATTAAAGGTTGTACAACTGAGAACGCGTGCAAATCATCGCATGGTATTTTCAACATGGTATTCGGCAATGCACCCAATTGCTGTACAGGTAACCTGTGCAACAAGGGCATGACCCTTCCAGGTAACAATAATAGATATGGATACATAGTATTGCAAATAACCTGTCAATTAGTGTGAATCTCCATAGCATGGTTAAGTTGACTGATCACTAAGCATTTTTCGCCAAAGCAAAAGGATTTAAGGGCATTAAAAGTACTGACACAGATTAATAAGGCCATTAAAAAAGCACGCTAGGCACTGGGGTTTGCTTGTAGTCATAATGGCCCAAATTGTCCATTTTGCGGATGGTCATACCGCAGAGGTACCCTGGAAGTGGCGCTGGGGAACCCCTCGGATGTCCCCACTCAAGGACTGCATGGAAGTTGCCCGGGAAGTTTCAATTTTTGTTGGGCATTTATGCTGCACTTGGAACCTTCTGAAATTCTAATTTAAATCAGAGACTTCAGATGATTCTGACTATCTTCGCAGGATTAAAACCACTTCTAACTCCTGGGTAACTATAGTACTGATGTTTGCAGGAAGCTACATATATTCACATGCAGGGATCTGTCCTCTGCAGGCAAAAGGAACATGTCTTGGCATTGTGCCCTTTTTTGAATTAAATAAAAGCTTGGGGGACAATAGTTCCCTGGTGTGTTCTCCATAGCAACTCCTCAACCAATCAGAGTCAACTTGCCAACCCTTTCTCATGTATTGTAATTGTAGTGCCCTTTAAAATTTGGCATTCTTGTATCTGTCTTCATGAGTAAAATGTGAAAAGATTCAATAGCATGGATCTTTTTTGCAGCAATACTCAAGTTATATTTATACAGTGCTTTTCACCTCATGAAACATCCCAAGATGCTTCACTGGAACATTATAAAACAAAGTATGACACTGAGCCACATAAGGAGATGACCAAAAGCTTGGGATTTCTTAAAATGAGCTGGGGAGGTGTAGGGAGGGAATTCCAGAGCTTGAGGCCTAGACCACTGAAGCTATGGCTGCCAATGGTGGACAAATATGATTGGGAATGCATAAGAAGCCAGAATTAGAGGAGCACAGATGTCTCAGGGGTTATGGGGCTGAGGGAGATTATAGGGAAATGGTGGTGTGAGGTACCAATGGTATGAATGAGGGTTTCAGCAGCAGATGAGCTGAAACAAGAGTGAAGTTGCTCAATTTCTTCCAGAGGTGCAAATAGGCAGTCTTAGTGATGACACCTGCAGGTCCCTTAAATGCAGAGGCAAGTTAAATTAACATGGGAAATTATGAAATGGTACAGATGTTGAACTAATATATCCTGTCTGTCTTCAAAGTAGGGGGGGGGGCACAGGCGATGGCATAGTGGTATTGTCACTGGACTAGTAATCCAGAGACCCAGGCTAATGCTCTGGGGACCCAGGTTCAAATCCCACCACAGCAGATAGTGGAGTTTGATTTAATAAAAATCTGGAATGTCTAATGAAGACTATAAAACCATTGCCGATTGTTGTTAAAACCCATCTGGTTCACTTAATGTCCTTTAGGGTACTATCCTTACCTGGTCTGTGTGTGACTTCAGACCAATGTGGTTGACTCTTGAATGCCGAGCAGGCCATTCAGTTGTATCAAACCACTACAAGGTCACAAAAACGGAATAAAACCAGATGGGGCTTGTGAGAGCTGGGAGAGGTGTCTCATAGACAAGTTAAGCAACAGTCATAGTCATTCTCATGGAATCATATCTTAATGTTCCAGACACCACCCTCACCAGCAGTTCCAACAGTGGTGGAACAGTCAGGAGGGAATTGCTCTGAGAAACTTCAGCATCAACTCTGGATCTCATGAAGTCTCATGGCATCAGACATGGGCAAGGAAACCTCCTGCTGATTAGCACATGTATAATACCACTTGGAGGAAGCACTGAGGGCAGCCAGGGCACAGAATGTACTGTGGGTGGGGACTTCAATGTCCATCACCAAAAGCGACTCACTAGCACCACTACTGACTGAGCTGGCTGAGTCCTAAATGACATAGCTGCTAGTTGGTTCTGCGACAGGTGGTGAGGGAAAAACATACTTGACCTCATCCTCACCAATCTGCCTGCCACAGATGCATCTGTCCATGACAGTATCGGTGAACACTGCACAATCGTTGTATTAAGGGATTCAATTTGGTAGGAAAAATTAGGACAGGCAATGCAAAATGAAGGATATAATTCTAAAGGGTTGCAGGAGCAGAGGGACCTGGGGGTATATATGCACAAATCACTGAAGGTGGCAGGGCAGATTGAGAGCACAGATAATAAAGCATCCTGGCCTTTATAAATAGGGCCACTGAGTATAAAAGCAAGGATTTATGATAAATCTTTATAAGATACTGATTCAATATCAGCTAAAGTATTGTGTCCTGTTCAGAGCACAACACGTTAGGAAGGATGTGACAAGGTACAGAAAATATTTTAAAAAATGATTCCAGGGCTGAGAAATTTCCATCACTTGGCCAGATTAGAGAAACTGGAGAAGAGTAAGAGAAGGTTTGATAGAGGTATTAAAAATCATGAGGGGTCTGGGCAGAGTAGATAGGGAAAAATTATTCCCATTGCAAAAGGACTGAGAACCAGAGGACACTGATTTATGATAATTGGCAAAAGAATTGACGGTGACATGAGGAAAAGCCTTTTTAGGTAGCAAGTGGTTAGGCTCTGGAATGCACTGCCTGAGAGTGTGGTGGAGGCAGATTCAACCATGTCCTTCGAAAGAGAATTGGACAATTACCTGAAGAGAAAAAAAAATGCAGGGCTACGGGGAAAAGAGGGGCGGGGGAAGAGGGATGGGGTATTGCTCTTCCAGAGATCCGGCACATAAACGGCCTGAATGACCTCATTTTGTGCTGTTTTTATCCTGTAACTCTCAGTAGCAGCAGATATAGTGGATACAAAGGTTATTATTTTCCAAAATTCCCCAGATTCTAGAATGGTGACAATGGATTGGAAATGAGTAAATATAACACAGCTTTTCAAGAAATTAAGGAGGGAGAGAGAAAACAGCAAACTACAGCCCAGTTGTCCTGACATGAGGCATCAGGAAAATGCTGGAATATATTATTAAGGAAGTCTTTACAATGCACTTTGAAAATCATAGCATGATTAGACAAAGTAAGTTGATGTCATGTAATTGGATTTCCAAAAGGCATTCAATAATGTGCTACACCAAAGGTTATTATGTAAGATAAGGGCTCATGGAGTTAGGGGTAACATATTTGCATGGATGGAGGATTGGTTAATGGACATGAGTAGAGATAAATGGGGCATAAGGTAGAGATTGATAGATTTCTGATTACCAATAACATAAGGGGTTATGGGAATAGTGTGGGTAAAGGCATTGAAGTGTTCGATCAGCCATGATTGTATTGAATGGCAGAGCAGGCTCGACAGGCTGAATGGCCTTTTCATGTTCCTATGTTCAAGTTGGCAGGCCATAACTAGTGAAGTATCACAAAGATCAGTGCTGCGACTCAGTTATTTACAATCTATATTAATGGCTTAGATGAAGAGACAGAGAATAATGCATCTATTGGTTTGCTCATAATACAAAGCTAGGTGGAAATGCAAGGTGTGAGGAGAACATAAACCAGATACTAAAGTGATATAGAAAAGTTAAGTGAATGGGCAAATAGGTGGCAGATGGTACATAATGTGGGTGAGTGTGAGATTATTCACTTTGGTTAAAACAATATAAAAGCAGAACAATTTTAAAAGGTGTGAAACTTTAAATTGCTAATGTTCAGAACGACTTGTGTATACTCCCACAAGAAACATAGAATGATACCATTCAGGTACAACAAGCAATTAAGAAGGCAAATGGCATGCTGTCCTTTATTGCAAGTACAGGAATAAAGAAGTCATGCTACAGTTGTATGGAGCATTGGTGAGACCACAGCTGGAGTACTGTGTGCAGTTTTGGTCTCTACATTTAAGGAAGGGCATACTTGCATTGGAGATGGTGTAGCAAAGGTTCACTAAATTAGTCCCTGGGATACACATACTGACCTACACTAGCACCCAGTTCAGCAACACCTTAATTTTGAAATTCACATCATCGTTTTCAAATCCCTTCTGGTCTCACCCTCTCCATTTCTGAAATCTCCTCTAATCATACAACCCTCAGATCTCTGTGTTTTCCAATTCCAGCCTCTTGATCCTCCCCTGATTTTCCTCACTGTAGCACTGGCAGCCGTGCCTTCAGCTGCCTGGGCCATAAATTCTGGAATTCCGTCCCTAAACTTCTTCGCCTCTCTGTGCCTCCACCTTTAAGACGCTCCTTTAAACCTACTTCTTTAGCCAAGTTTTTGATCACCTGTCCCTAACATCTCATGTGGCTCGCTGTGAAGTTTTGTTTGATTTATTCTCTTGTGAAGCCCTTGGAGTACATCTTACAATGTTAAAGGTGCAATATAAATGCAAGTTGCTGTTGTTATATTGCAATTCTGGATATTGTTGTGTTTTACACTTAGAAATTTATTTCTATTCATTATTTTCAAATCATTTTTGATGTATTTATTTCTCACAGGTCCTGGGATTACTGTTTCCATCCTGACAGTTGTGATAGTCAAAACATTACTGTGAAAGGCGATATGATACATTCTTCAAAGTGGCAGATTCCACTTCCAGTATTTGACCTCAGCCACTCACATTTCTCACTCGATTTTATTCCTACAAACAGCATTAAAAATAAATCTTATCTGAAATCTATAATAGCATCGAGCACCATCATTTCCTGGTGGCTATCGTAATTTGAATTAGTGGGCACTGTTTCTGTGGGTTGTTAGAAATAACGGTCCGATAACCTTATAAATGCTTAAGGAATTAATTAAATATTATAGAAATAATGCACTCTGTCTGTCTTATTAAGTAAACTTCTATAGTATGCAGCCAGGTTAACAGACTCAGGACAGCTTGGGCCTACTTTCTCTGCAAAGGACATGACTCTGAAACAAGGCACATCTAAGTCCAATGAGGTGGGATCTCATGACCCATATCTAAACCAACTGACTGAGTAAAGGTTAAACAGGGGGGTAAATTTTACTTTGTGAAAGTGGGACTGCCATAGTCCTACAGAAGCATAAAATCCAGTGTGATGATATTGGGTTGTGAACCCGATGTCACCACATCAGTCTGCAATAATATGGTGGGTTGCAGGCTCCAAAATCAGCAGCCTGCCTGCCATTTTGAAATTATTCATTAAAGGCTGTTTAAACTAGTCAGCAGTCCAATTGACTGCAATAATATGTTCAGAAGCAAAAATAAGATGGGTGCATATGAAACACGTCCATGGGAAGCTTGATTTATTTTCAGAGTCTCATGAAAGGGTGGATATAAGGGAGATGGATCAATGTCTGACTTTAGCATGAGAGGCTGCTGACAATTATTTCTTTCAGAGGATTTTGTTGTTCATAATCCTCTGATCATAATTAGGCCTTTCCCTCAGGGGCTGGTCCAAAAAATTGGTGCTATGGTCATCTATGAGCATTGCACCATTAGAGGTGTGAAATGGCATCCCCTGTGGCCACTGTATATTCTGTAGGATGTACCTCTTCCAGTGAGGAAGTGGAGGAGAAGGGGAGGCCAGATGTCCAACGACAGGAATAACAGGGGTTGCAGGAAGATGGACAAGCTGCTGAGGAACAAGGGGCTACGGAAGTGAGGCGGCAGCAAGTACTCAGGCTTAGGCAAAAGACAAGGACGTACCCTGCTAATCGGGTTTACCGGGAGGGAATGTCATATCTTCAGATGACGAAACGACAATAGCTCCACAGACTTTCTAGGGAGACTCACATCCCTATCTAACATGTTTGCATCTGAGATAACCTCCAAATGTGTGGGTGGCCACCCGATGCCTGTGGCATTAAAAGTGACAGTCACTTTGAACTTCATTCCCTCCGGGTCATTTCAGGCAGTCTCTAAGTGTGATCACCTAGCCTGCAGCACATCACTGCATAAAGGTCTTCACTGAAGCCATGTTTGGGCATGTCCATCATAAATCTCTTTCACTACAGACAACAAGTCAACTGGAAAGAGCCAGAGACTTTGCAGACACAGCTGGTTTTCCATGGATACAAGGGGGTCATTGATTGTGCCTATGTCACAATCATAGCACCAGCAGGACATCAACCATCTGAGATACCTCCCTATACATGCCAGGCCCCTCACGGCCTCAGGGACCAGAGAACGCCCACCAAAGTCCACAATTAAAGAATCTGTAGGTGGGTGCAAGGTACCCGGGAAGCAGCACAAGTCCTACATCCGCAAGTACTCCCAGGTGCCAGGGATCATTATGAGCTGCTCAAAGACAAAGGTTACCCCCTCAAGAAATGGCTGATGACTCCAATTTGAAGTGCTGGGGCAGAACCAAAACAACATTACAATGAAAGACACACCGTGACACAGTCCATCATTAATCAGTCTGCTCAGGATGAGATTCCGACGTCTCAAAAGACCATGTAGATCTTTCCAATATGCACCAGCCACGTTGGTTTAGTCTCATTGTCTTGGAATCTGTCTGGTAGTCTGCTGTGCACTCCACTATCTGGCCATCCAGAGAGGAACCAAGGGAGACAGCCCGGTCCTCAAACGAGGAACCAGAGGAAGAGGAGGCTGACTGCAGCAGGTAGATGTCCAAGATGGCCCCAGGGACAGTCTTGAGGACAGTGAGATATGGGAAGCTCAGACGATTCCAACAGCTGACTCTCTCCAACTCTATCAGCTCCATGGCCAGTGGTACCTTCTCCATGCACATCCATGACATGAACAGCAGTGCAACGTATGGGCAATGTTACTCAGCTAAATAAATGGCAGTTGGTAGGAAATGCATAATCACAGAATCGAATAAGTGCATCATTTGAATCCTTATATATTTCATGAACGAATGCAGCCGGACATAATATGGAAAACGTTTCATTTATGTACTCAAAAAATCAGGAACGTGTGCAAATCTCAAAAGTAAGAAAGGCACCCATGTGCACCCAAGTGTGACTAATATGTGGTTTTCTTAAATCTTGGGTACTATGGCATGGTGCTCCCCCCTCTCTGGCAGCTGTGCTGAAGACAGGCCGCTCACCCATATGCCACCTTGTCTGGGATGACTTTGGTGGGCGTTCTCAGGTCCCCGAGGCCGTGAGGGGCCTGGCATGGTGGGAGTTTACTGCACATTGGCAGGAGGCCCTTCTGCACTTGAATGTACCCGTATCAATGGCCAATGGGCAGAGGTGAAGCTGCCCCCATCAGAAGCGCCCTCAAATTTGCCCCCTGATGGTGTCAGCTGCTGCTCACCTGCTAACATGAGATCCATTTGGCCCTCTCTGCTTCCCTGAGCAGGGCCAGGACCTAGGTGTGACTCCAGGCTCCTAGTCCCCCTCTCATCCTGGCTCTGGGCTCCAGAGTTCAGGGATGAGGCAGTGGAGTACAGGTCAGAATGCACATCCAATTTCACTTCAGCAATCTGCAGAGTTTGGCCCCCCATGACAGTCGCCAGTCTGTCAATGGAGGAAAGCCATGCGTTCTGTAGACTGGGTGATCACAGTGCTCATGGCCTGGATGGCCTCTACCAAACACCATGCCAAGATGCGCAATCCCACTGGCATCTCTGCCACACCTTCACGAGCTTGCTGCTGCACATCCAGCAGCCTTATCAGACTAGTCATCAGGCAGGACTCATGCAGCTGTGATATGCTTTCACCAATTTGTGTTTCCCTTAAAGCCGAGTCTCATATACCCACCAAAGGTGATAGCATCTGTGCTGGTGCTGGGTGCAGAGCAAGGATATGATGATGCACTCTCTGAGGCACTTTCTTCCTCCTCAAAGGTTAATGTTGGCCCCTCAAGATAAGTGCCAGCAGCTGCCAATGTTGCACCCGTATAGGATCAAAATGAAGGATAGTTAGGGACATCTTCAACCTTTGAGGTGTGTGAGCTGAGACGCATTCCTCATTGGCAGTTCAAGGGAATGGCAGAATAGATTGTTTCGATAGCAAATAGACATGAGCTAATTGAAATGTGAATCAGGATATCAGGAAGTGAATGTATGGCTGCAAGTGTGCAGTGGGGAAGAGGTCTCTAATTTCATCAGACATTGGCAGCAGGACAGGGAGATGGAGGAGCTGCACCATTGGGATGGGTCAAATGCCTTCCTGGAAGTGTATATGTTACAGCCACCAATGATGCTATTTGTTGAGCAAGCCAGATCCCAGAGGGAAACCTGTTTTAATAATCATAACCTTTTCTTTTGTACTTTAAAAATGAGGAGGAAACTTATTGAGCCCAGAAGCATAACACTCCAGTAATGCCTTCAGGATTTTAAAAATTACAACAGTTATTAACAGGGAGAAAAAAAACTTAAGTATATAAGATGAAAGTTACACAGTTAAAACAGTCTTACAAAACATCTCCCAAAATACCCACTGGTCAGAACACACATGTAACCTACTTGGCAACAACTCCCTTGTAGATTTTTAACAATAAAAATCCAGTAATATTACCCCAAGGCAAAATTGCCATTATTTTCGTTAAAGTATACCACACAACTTTTCAAACACTTCCACTCTGCTGTGGAAAATCAAGACGGTTCAGAAAACAAACTGCTTTCTGAAACAAGGCTTTTCAGGTTTAACTGGATGACTGTTTCCGATTTCACTCCTCTCTCAGCACATATCTGGTCTCGGGACACCTCCGTCACACAGCCACACAACTCAGCTCAACATCTTTCCTTAAATATCCTTTTCCCCATTCATCTCAGGTTCCATTGTCCTCAGAACCTTTTTGAACTCAACTTTATTTCATGTTTTCCTATTGCTTCCACTTTCGGATCAAATAAAATTTAATAATCTTCTTTTGTTTAATTAATCATTACACACGTGCACAGGCACACACACGCATACACAAAGACACACACGGCAATGGTGTAGTGGTATTGCTGCTGGACTAGTAATCCAGGGACCCAGAGTAATGCTCTGGGGACCAGGGTTTGAATCCGCCATGGCAGATGGTGGAATTTGAATTCAATAAAAAAATATGGAATTAAAAGTTTAATGATGACCTTGAAACCATTACCGATTATTGTAAAAAACCATTTGGTTTACTAATGTCCTTGAGGGAAGGAAATCTGTTGTCCTTACCCGGTCTGGTCTGGCCTACATGTGACTCCAGACCCACAGCAGTGTGGTTGACTCTTACATGCCCTCTGAAATGGCCCAGCAAGCCACTCGGTTATAACAAGCCACGACAAAGTCACAAAAAAGGAATGAAGCTAGACGGACCACCCGGCATCAACCGAGGCAGCGGAAATGACAATGGCAATCGCAGCCCTGTTGACCCTGCAAAGTCCTCCTTACTAACATCTGGGGGTTAGTGCCAATATTGGGAGAGCTGTCTCACAGACTAGTCAACCAACAGCCAGACATAGTCATACTCACGGAATCATACCATACAGATAATGTCCCAGACTCCACCATCACTGTCCCACCAGCAGGCTAGATCCAGCAGAGGTGTTGGTACAGTGGTATACTATTGGGAGGGAGTTGCCCTGGAAGCCCTCAACATCGATTCCGGACCCCATGAAATCTCATAGCATCAGGTCAAACACGGGCAAGGAAAATTCCTGCTGATTACCACGTACTGCCCTCCCTCCGCTGCTGAATCAGTGCTCCTTCATATTAAACACCACTTGGAGGAAGCACTAAGGGTGGCAAAAACACAGAATATACTCTGGGTGGGGGAACTTCAATATCCATCACCAAGGGTGGCTGGGTAGCACCACTACTGATCAAGCTGGCCGAGTCCTAAAGGACATAGCTGCTAGATTGGGTCTATGGCAGGTGGTGAGGGAACCAACAAGAAGGAAAAACATACTTGACATAAACTTCACCAACCTGCCTGCTGTAGGTGCACCTGTCCATGACAGTATCGGTAGGAGTGACCATCGCACAGTCATTGTGGAGATGAAGTCCCGCCTTCACATTGAGGATACCTCCAACATGTTGTGTGGCACTACCGCCGTGCTAAATGGGATAGATTTCGAACAGATCTAGCAACTCAAGACAGGGCATCCATGAGGCACTGGGGGCCACCAGCAGCAGCAGAATTGTACTTGAACACAATCTGTATCCTCATGGCCCTCATATTCCCCCACTCCACCATTACAATCAAGCCCTGGTTCAATGAACAGTGCAGGGGAGCATGCCAGGAGCAGCACCAGGCATATCTAAAAATGAGGTGTCAACCTGCTGAAGCTATAAAACAGTTCTACTTGCATGCCAAACAGCATAAGCAGCAAGTGATAGAGCTAAGCGATCCCTCAAGCAACAGATCAGGTCTGAGCTCTGCAGTCTTGCCACAACCAATCGTGAATGGCGATGGACAATTAAACAAATCACTGGGGGAAGCGGCTCCACAAATATCCCCATTCTCAATGATGGAGGAGCCCAGCACAGCAGTGCAAAAGATAAGGCTAAGATAAAAGCATTCGTAATGATCTTCAGTCAGAAGTACCGAGTGGATGATCCATCTCGGCTTCCTCTGGAGGTCCCCAGCATCATAGTTGCCAGTCTTCAGCCAATTCGATTCACTCCAATTTGATCAAGAAACGGCTGAAGGCACTGGATACTGCAAAAGCTATGAGCCATGACAATATTCCGGCAATAGTACTAAGGGCTTGTGCTCCAGAACTTGCTGTGCTCCTAGCCAAACTGTTCCAGTACAGCTACAACACTGACATCTACCCAACAATGGAGAAAATTGACCAGGTATGCCCTGTACACAAAAAGCAGGATAAATCCAAACTGCCCAATTACCACCCCTTCAGTCCACTCTTGATCATCTGTAAAGTAATAGAAGGGGTCATCAACAGTGCTATCAAGTGGCACTTGCTTAGCAATAACCTGCTCACTGATGCCCAGTTTGGGTTCCACCACGGCCACTCAGCTCCTGACCTCATTATAGCCTTCATTCAAATATGGATAAAAGAGGTGAACTCCTGAGATGAGGTGAGAGTGACTGCCCTTGACATCAAGGCAGCATTTGACAGAGTGTGGCATCAAGGAGCCCCAGCAAAACTGGAGTCAATAGGAACCAGGGGGGAAACTCTCCACTGGATGGAGTCATACCTAGCACAAAGGAAGATGGTTGTGGTTGTTGGAGGTCAGTCATTTCAGCTCCAGGACATCACTGCAGGAGTTCCTCAGGGTAATGTCCTAGGCCCAACCATCTTCAGCCGCTTCATCAGTGACCTTCCTTCCAGCATAAGGTCAGAATTGGGGATGTTCGCTGATGATTGCACAATGTTCAGCACCATTCATGACACCTCAGGTACTGTAGCAGTCCATGTACAAATGCAGCAAGACCGGGACAATATCCAGGCTCGGGCTGACAAGTGGCAAGTAACATTCACACCACACAAGTGTTAGGTAATGACCATCTCCAACAAGAGAGAATCCAACCATCTCCCCTTGATGTTCAATAGCATTACCATCACTGAATCTCCCACTATCAACATACTGGGGGTTACCATTGGCCAGAAACTGAACTGGACTAGCCATATAAACACTGTGGCTACGAGGACAGGTCAGAGGCTAGAAATCATGCAACGAGTAACTTACCTCCTGATTCCCCAAAGCCTGTCCACCATCCAGAAGGCACAAGTCAGGAGTGTGATGGAATACTCCCCGTCTACCTGGATGAGTGCAGCTCCCACAACACTGAAAAAGCTTGACACCATCCAAGACAAAGCAGCCCACATGATTGGCACCACATCCACAAACATTCACTCCGTCCACTACCGACGCACAGTAGCAGCAGTGTGTACCATCTAAAAGATGCACTGCAGGAATTCACCAAGGTTCCTTCGATAGCACCTTCCAAACCCACATTGACTACCACCTAGAAGGACAAGGGCAGTGGATAGATGGGAACACCAATACCTGGACATTCCCGTCCAAGTCACTCACCATCCTGACTTGGAAATATATCGCTGTTCCTTCACTGTCATTGGGTCAAAATCCTGGAACTCCCTTCCTAACAGCACTGTGGGTGTACCTACATCACATAGACTGCAGCGTTTCAAGAAGGCAGCTCACCACCCACATTTTGAAGGACCACTAGGGATGGGCATTGAATGCTGGCCCAGCCAGAGAAGCCCACATCCCGTGAATAAATAATAAAAAACACACCCTTCTTTACAGTGTCACGACTCACTGGGGATAGTGCTCTGTATCATCAAGCCCCACTGCTCTCCGAGCTGTGACAAATGTGAGAAGTTTAATCAGATTACCAAATTGCCCTAATTCTACCTAACTGTTTAATTTAGGTTAAAAGAATACAGGCACCAGGTTTGTAAACTTAACAAGTAAATAACTGCTTACTAAACAAATTGTCTGTCACCAGTGGCAAAAGAAAGAAATTTGAACTGCTATCTTTTAACTCTATGATTTAAACTCTTCCCTTTCTTAAACCTTGATACACAAACACACACACACACACATAAGACACACAAAACATGGATTTTAAGGGTGAAAAAACAGTTCAATAGCACCAATCCGGAGTTCAGGATTAGATGGGTTGATTTTGATTGCTTTCTTCCAAATTTTTTGCAGGAAGACACACGCAATTGCAGTCTGTGTTTCTCTGATTGAAACTTGCTTTTATTGTTTCTACTGGTGATTTTTCCCTTTTCCCCCTGACACGGGTCTCTCAATGAAAGTAGGATACAACGATATGAGGAATAGCCAGCTAGCTAATATGGCAGGACTACTGGAGTCTTACAAAACAGGAGAGGTTTCAGCTCTTTTCTCTTTTCAGGCTAGGAGCTGATCTTCTGCGCTATCATCACACAGCATCTGGCCACTTGGTCAGGAGCCATCAAAACGCTGTAATTAGGCATTCCCTCTTAAACCAGGTCTGCATTCCAGCACCATTCTGTACAACCTGGCACACACTGTTCCAGGAGGCAGCAACATTGTAGATTTTCTTCTTCTTGCTCCATTGAACCTCTTGTAAACTGAAGCCATGGTAGTTTTACAGCCACCGTCCAATCTTACTACCCGAACCACGTTAAATGAGCTTGTGACGCAGGTTGAAATTGGCACAGGGACGTGAGAATACGGGAAGTAAACACATGGCTAAAGGAGTGGTGTGAGAAAGAGGGGTTCCATTTTGTGGGGCACTGGCATCAGTATTGGAACAGGAGGGATCTCTACCGTTGGGACGGTCTCCACCTGAACCGATCTGGGACCAATGTTCTAGTGAAAAGGGTAAATAGGGTGGTCAACAGGACTTTAAACTAGAAAGTGGGGGGGAAGGGAAGGGTAAAACTCCAAGAAGTATGACTAATGGGAAACAAAGCAGCAGATCAGCGTGTGTTGTGGGGGGGGTGGTAGGGGGGGTGGATTCAACTCCATGGAAAATTATGAGGAAACTGAAAAGAAAGGAGAACCCAGGAGAGGCTATTAAAGTCTCCAGAACACAAAATAGGACCAAGTGTTTGGAAAGGGCTTGGAATCTAACTTCAAGTACATCAAATAAAGGGACGACAATGAGAAAGGGGACAGGAAATACCGAACTGAAGGTGTTGTATCTGAATGCACGCTATATACGAAATAAGTTAAATGAGCTTGTGACGCAGATTGAAATTGGCAGGTATGATGTGGTGGGCATCACGGAGACATGGCTGCAGGGGGATCAGGACTGGGAGCTAAATATCCAAGGATATACATCCTATTGAAAAGATAGGCAGATTGGCTGAGGGGGTGGGTTGCTTTGTTTGTAAGAAATGAAATTAAATCGATAGCAAGAAATGACGTAGGGTCAGATGATGTAGAATCTGTGTGGGTAGAGTTGAGGAACCACAAAGGTAAAAAAACCATAATGGAAGTTATGTACAGGCCTCCGAACAGTAGTCAGGATGTGGGGCACAAGATACACCAGGAGATAGAAAAGGCGTGTAAGAAAGGCAAGGTTATAGTGATTATGGGGGATTTAAATTTGCAGGTATACTGGGGAAATCAGGTTGGTAGTGGATCCCAAGAAAAGGAATTTGTGGAATGTCTATGAGATGGCTTTTTGGAGCAGCTTGTGGTGGAGCCTACTAGGGAACAGGCAATTCTAGATTTAGTGATGTGTAATGAGGCAGATTTGATAAGGGAGCTTAAGGTGAAGGAACCCTTAGGAGGAAGTGACCATAATATGATAGAATTTACCCTGCAATTTGAGAGGAAAAAGCTGGAATCAGATATAACAGTATTACAGTTGAATAAAGGCAACTACAGAGGCATGAGGGAGGAGCTGGCCAGAATTGACTGGGGGATGAGCCTAGCAGGAAAGACAGTGGAAAAGCAATGGCAGAAGTTTCTGGGAGTAATTTGGGAGACACAGCAAAAATTCATCCCTAGGAAGAAGAAGCATACTAAAGGGAGGACGAGACAACCATGGCTGACAAGGGAAGTCAGGGACAGCATAAAAGCTGCGGTGAAGAGCAGTGGGAAGCCAGGGGATTGGGAAGCCTACAAAGACCAACAGAGGACAACTAAAAAAGAAATAAGGAGGGAGAAGATTAAATATGAGGGTAAACTAGCCAGTGATATAAAAGAAGATTGCAAGAGTTTTTTTAGATATATAAAGGGTAAGAGAGAGGCAAAAGTGGACATTGGGCTGCTGGAAAATGACGCTGGAGAAGTAGTGGTGGGGAACAAAGAAATGGCGGAGGAACTGAATAGGTATTTTGCATCAGTCTTCACAGTGGAAGACATGAGTAACATCCCCAAAGTTCAAGAGAGTCGGGGGGCAGAGGTGAGTATGGTGGCCATTACCAAGGAGAAGGTGCTAGGAAAACTGAAAGGTCTGAATGTGGATAAATCATCTGGACCATCTGGATTACACCCCAGAGTTCTGAAGGAGATAGCTGAAGAGATAGTGGAGGCGTTAGTGGTGATCTTTCAGGAATCACTCGAGTCAGCAAGTGTCCCAGAGGACTGGAAAATCGCCAATGTAACCCCCCTGTTAAGAAGGGAGTGAGGCAATAGACAGGAAATTACAGGCCGATTAGCCTGATCTCGATTGTTGATAAGATTTTAGAGTCGATTATTAAGGATGAGATTTCAGAATACTTGGAAGTGCATGGTAAAATAGGGCAAAGGCAGCATGGTTTCATCAAGGGGAGGTCATGCCTGACAAATCTGTTAGAATTCTTTAAGGAAGTAACGAGCAGGTTAGACAAAGGAAAGCCAATGGATGTTATCTACTTGGACTTCCAGAAGGCCCTTGACAAGGTGCCGCACAGGAGGCTGCTCAGTAAGATAAGAGCCCATGGTGTTAGAGGCAAGGTGCTAGCATGGATAGAAGATTAGCTGTCTGGCAGGAGGCAGAGAGTGGGGATAAGGGGATCCTTCTCAGGATGGCGGCCGGTCTAGATGGTGACTAGTGGAGTCCCGCAGGGGTCAGTGTTGGGACCACAACTTTTCACATTATACATTAATGATCTAGATGAAGGAACTGAGTGCATCCTGGCTAAGTTTGCAGATGATACAAAGATAGGCGGAAGGACAGGTAGAATTAAGGAGGCAGGGAGGCTGCAGAAGGATTTGGACAGGTTAGGAGAATGGGCAAAGAAGTGGCAGATGGAATACAACTTGGGAAGCGTGAGGTCATGCAATTTGGTAGGAAAAATAGAGGTATAGACTATTTTCTAAATGGGGAGGGAATTCAGAAATCTGGAGTGCAAACTGACTTGGGAGTCCTAGTCCAGGACTCTCTTAAGGTTAACTCGCAGGTTGAGTCGGTAGTTGGGAAGGCAAATGCAATGTTGGCATTTATTTCGAGAGGCCTAGAATATAAAAGCAGGGATGTGCTGCTGAGGCTTTATAAGGCTCTGGTCAGACCACATTTAGAATATTGTGAGCAATTTTGGGCCCCGTATCTCAGGAAGGATGTGCTGGCCCTGGAGAAGGTCCAGAGGAGGTTCACGAGAACAATCCCAGGAATGAAACGCTTAACATATGAGGAACATTTGAGGACTCTGGGTCTATACTCGATGGAGTTTAGAAGGATGAGGGGGGATCTGATTGAAACTTACAGAATACTGAAAGGCCTGGGTAGAGTGGACGTGGGGTAGATGTTTCCATTAGTGGGAGAGACTAGGACCCAAGGGCACAGCCTCAGAGTAAAGGGAAGACCTTTTAGAACAGAGATGAGGAGAAACTTCTTTAGCCAGAGAGTGGTGAATCTATGGAATTCATTCCCACAGAAGGCTGTGAAGGCCAGGTCATTGAATGTATTTAAGACCGAGATAGATAGGCTCTTGATTGGTAAGGGGATCAAAGGTTATGGGGAGAACGCGTGAGAATGGAGTTGAGAAACTTATCAGCCATGATTGAATGGTGAAGCTGACTCGATGGGCCGAATGGCCTAATTTCTGCTCTTATGTCTTATGGTCTTAAAGCCACAACCCAAAAAAATTATTATATATTCTTTACAATAAAATACCACCATATTCCCAAAATGTAAAAAAAAATCCATTTTCATAGCATGGTTACCAGAGGTGCTTCTGGTACAGCAGATATGGCATCATGTTGAGCAGGGCACTGGTGCAGGCATCCCTTACGAGCAACACAGCCAACCAAATTGGTAATATCATGATGTTACACTTTATCACAGAGTTTACAAATCACTATGGGAAGAATTTTCTGCCTGTCGGGCGGGCTGGGCGGGGGCAGGCGCAGGAGGGTGCAGAGCCGATCGCCGCCTGCATTCGTCTACAAGCCATCATTTGATGTGGGCAGGCCAATTAAGGCTGGGGGAAGAGGGAGAGGCCGGGGCCTGTGCTCTTTTGCACATGCGCACGAAAGAGCACAGAAATCTCCGAGGCACAGAGCTGCCTCCGGGAGATTAAGTTCATATTGACAGTTTTAAATAAAGATGAAAATTATTTAGACATGTCCCCTCGTGTGACAGTGTCACAGGAGCTAGGACCTGTTTATGAACTGTGAAAAAAATATCTATTTATTCAATAAAACCTTCAGGAAACCTCATCCGCCCATAGATGAGTGGCGATGTCGGGACGCACACCCAATGTCACCGTGTGTCATTTTACACATTGGCGTGCGGGGCCCGCCTCCGCATGCTGACGTCAAAGTTCTGGCCTATATGAACTTAGGTACAACACTTCGCAGTTCCAGCCTGTCCATAGCAAACCGTGATTTACTCAAAACACATACCAATTCTACCTCCCTTGCATCTGATGCCCACGTCCTTCCAGCTGAGACGTTGACCTGAAAGATTAGCCCTGTTTCTCTCTCCACCAATGCTGGCTGATTTGCTGCGTGTATTCGACATTTTCAGCTTTTATTTCAGATTTCCAACTTCTGCAATACTTTGCTTTTGCAAAGGAAACACATGGGTGCTGCAAAACTGGTGTGGGAGGGTATGGTTTCGCCACATGGGCACTCGTACTGAAACAAATGGAGTTGCAGCGCTGGGATCAAGGCACCAGCTAAAAGGATAGATAAGGCTTGGAATGGACTTTAAAATAATAAATAAAGGGATTCAGTGACTAACTGTAGAAAATAATAACCTAAAGATAAGAAAAAGTGATAAAACGAGGAAAATGTAAAGATCAAATGTAATATATATAAATTCCAGGAACAGAATGGATTCTGGGAAATAATATAACATTGTTGACACCATCTGGCTCACTAACATCCTTTAGGGAAGGAAATCTGCCGTCCTTACCTGGTCTGGTCTACATGTGACTCCAGACCACAGCAATGTGGTTGACTCTTGAAAGCCCTCTGAACAAGGATGATTAGGGATGGGCAATAAATGCTAGCCTAGCCAGTTACACCCACATTCCATGAATGAATAAAACAAATGTGGATAGCTAGTACCACTACGCCACTGTTTCCCTTCTGTCAGCGAATGGCCTCCTCCTGTTCCTATACCCTGCAGTGAATGGCCTCCTCCTGTTCCTATACCCTGCTGTGAATGGCCTCCTCCTATTCCTGTATCCTGCAGTGAATGGCCTCCTCCTGTTCCTACACCCTGCAGTTAATGGCCTCCTCCTGTTTCTATAGCCTGCTGTGAATGGCCTCCTCCTATTCCTATACCCTGCAGTGAATGGCCTCCTCCTGTTCCTATACCCTGCAGTTAATGGCCTCCTCCTGTTTCTATAGCCTGCTGTGAATGACCTCCTCCTATTCTTATACCCTGCAGGGAATGGCCTCCTCCTGTTCCTATACCCTGCAGTTAATGGCCTCCTCCTGTTTCTATAGCCTGCAGTGAATGGCCTTCTCCTGTTCCTATAGTCAGCAGTGATTGGCCTCTTCCTGTTTCTATAGCTTACAATGAAAATGTTCTCCTCCTGTTCCTCAACAATGCATTCACAGAATCATAGAATTCTTACAGCTCAGAGAAGGCCATTGAGACCATCATGTCTGCACCAGCTCTCCGAATGAGCGTTTTACCTCGTGCCATTCCCTTGGCTTCTCCCCATAACTGTGCATATTCTTCCTTTTCTAATAACAGTCTAATTCCCTTTTGAGTGCCTCAGTTGAACCTACCTCTACCACACCCTCAGCCGTTGCATTCCAGATCCCAACCACTTGCTGCACGATAAAGTTTCTCCTCATGTCACATTTGCTTCTTTTGCCAATTATTTTAAATCTGTGCCCTTTCGTTCTCGATCCCTCCACAAGTGGGAACAGTTGCTCCCTATCTACTCTGTCCAGACTCCTCATAATTTTGAACACCTGTATCAAATCTTCTTTCAGTCTTCTCTTCTCCAAGGAAAACCGTCATCGCTTCTCCAATTTATCTTCATAACTGAAGGTCTTCATCCCTGGAACCATTCTTATGAATCTTTTCTGCTCCCTCTCTAATATCTTCACAGCTTTCCTAAAGTGTAGCGTCTAGACATGGACGCAATACTCCAGCTGAACCCAAAAGAGTGTCTCATACAAATTCAACATAATCTTTTTTTGATTCATTCAAGGGATGTGGGCATTTATTGCCCATCCCTAATTCCCCTTAAGAACGTGTTCTTTGGAACTCTCTTCCTCAAAAGATGTTGGAAGCAGTCTTTGAATATTTTTAAGGCAAGGCTAGATAGATTATTGATTAACAAGGGGGTGAAAGGTTATCGAGGGTAGGCGGGAATGTGGGGTTGAGGTTACAATCAAATCAGCCATGATCTTATTGAATGGTGGAGCAGGCTCGAGGGGCCGAGTGGCCTACTCTTGCTTCTAATTCATACCTTTGTATATTCGTAAGGTCATGAGCTGCCTTCTTGAACCTCTGCAGTCCATGTGGTGTAGGTACACCCACAGTGCTGTTAGGGAGGGAGTTCCAGGATTTTGACCCAGCCACAGTGAAGGAATGGCGATATATTTCCAAGTCAGAATGGTGAGCGGCTTGGAGGGGAAATTGCAGGTGGTGGTGTTCCCATCTATCTGTTGCCCTTGTCCTTCTACATGGTAGTGGTCGTGGGTTTGGAAGGTACTGCCGAAGGAGCCTTGATGAATTCCAGCAATGCATCTTGTAGATGGTACATACTGCGGCCACTGTGCGTTGGTGGTGCAGTGAGTGAATATTTGAGGATAGGGTACCAATCAAATGGGCTGCTTTGTCCTGGCTGGTGTTGAGCTTCTTGAGTGTGTTGGAGCTGCACTCATCCAGGCAAATGGAGAGTGTTCCACCACACTCCTAACTTGTGCTTTGTAGAAGGTGGACAGGCTTTGGGGAGTTAGGAGGTGAGTTACTTGCTGCAGGATTCCTAGCCTCTGAGGAAAGAAAGAAGGAAATTTGGATTTTTTTTTGAAATTATAACAGTTCCAAAGGAGCGAACAGGGAAAGACTGTTTCTACTGGCTGTGGAGTCAGAGATGAATGGTTATCAATTTAAAATCTTTGCTCAGAGAATGAGGGGAGAGGTTAGGAGATAGTGGATACAGTACTGAGTGGTAGAAGTCATTGTTTCCTTTAAGAAAGAGTGAGTGCAAAAGCAATTGGGCAGGCTGATCCCTGTCCAACTTTACTCTGTTCGGGTGTGGTAAACCTACTTTCAATGAAACCTTAGCCTGGCTGAGATTAAGCAGAGATTGCATTAGAATGAGATGCTAACAGTGTCAGGAGAATGGCATGCGGAAGGAAAGTAGCGATGGAGGAAATGGAGCAATTTAAAAATGGAGAAGCAGTGAATGGAGTGTTATCCATGACTCAGGTGTTAGCATCCCCACCTCTGCTTAGGAGGTTGTGAATTTGTGTCCCACTCCAGACACATCAACCCAAAAAAATCCAGACTCACAACAACAACATTTTTTTTCATTCATTCACGGGATGTGGGCTGCGCTGGCTGCGCCAGCATTTGTTGCCCATCTCTAGTTGCCCTTGAGAAGGTGGTGGTGAGCTGCCTTCTTGAATCGCTGCAGTCTGTGATCTAATTCCATGTAACCCACCTTTGCCCGATATCACTTCAGGCTTTTGTATAAAAAAAGTCATCCTCTGGGTCAACTGTGTAAGTTTAAAGATGAATCCTGTCATAAAACTATTAATTCATTAATAGCTTTTAATTTAAAACTGAGGCTCAATCTTAATTTCTGAACTGGGGTCCAATGCTTCATGTGGGTTGATGGATCAAGGTCTTAGCTGCCAGTGGTCCTTATCTGCTGTTCCCTTAGCTAGTGTAGATTTGTCTTCTTTATTTTGCACTACAAGAGCAAATCTAGAGAGCTATCCTTAATTTAAATGCAGAGTCTTAAAGAAAGTAACACAATACAGTTAAAGTTTTATACTTATAAAAGGTGAACCAGTAATGCCAGTTCACTTCAAAAACAGAAATACCTGGAAAAACTCAGCAGGTCTGGCAGCATCAGCGGAGAAGAATACAGTTGACGTTTCGAGTCCTCATGACCTTTCAACAGAACGGTTCTGTTCTGCCAGACCTGCTGAGTTTTTCCAGGTATTTCTGTTTTTGTTTTGGATTTCCAGCATCCGCAGTTTTTTGTTTCTATGCCAGTTCACTTAATGCTCAAGGGTTAAATATTTAACTGTCATTAAAAAGAAAAACTGCATGCAACTTTGATGTCACTGGCACACATTTCAATACATAGTTAAACATTTTGTATCACTGTAAGGTACATGCAGTAATTATGTTGAACTCAAAATAAGATTTTCAAGATTACCGTGTAATATATTTTATTAAAAGACTTCCTTTTAAACAGTTATTAATCTATCCAAAACTTTTAAACTATTGATTCATCTAATGTCTTCAATTAAAATTAATTGAGGTTCATGATCTTTTCTGATCTGTTGCCGGCTTGCCTAGTTCATTAGTATAACAAAATAAAAAGTGGTTAGTATCAGGGAATCACATGTTAATTCTAAGATGGCTTCTTTTGGCCCGTTAGCTTATTCAGTAAATTTAATCTGAGAATGATCAATTTTTACTAAATCTCACCATCTAAGCTTATTTACAGAAGAGAGTTGACGGCAGTTGATTTAGCTGGGAGAGGGTCAGAGCCTGAGGAGAGGGAACTGTTAACTATATCAGCCGACATGGGAATCAGGAAAGAAACTTTTCCTGTCCATCTGAGCAGCTGCCAAACTGACATGTCAGGGCTGCCAGCTCCTGTACCGCACTCAATCCTGCTCCTTTGTCCCAGATCCCATCACTCGAGTCTCTCAGCTGAACTTTCTAGACGCAAACACTCCCTCCACCCAATTTTGCCACCATCAGCACCTTGTTTAGTCTTCACCAGTGTCCATAACGTTTTTGTCAATCTCTCCTGAGCCCCCACTTATCTCTCACCTTCTATCCTGCTTCACTTGCTCCACCCGTTTAAACAGTATTAATTCTATCACTTTCTACTTCTTTTTAGCTCTGAAGAAGGGTCATACGGACTCAAAACGTTAACTCTGTTTCTCTCTCCACAGAGGCTGTCAGACCTGCTGCGTTTTTCCAGCATTTTCTGTTTTTGCTCCCTCTACCCAATGCCACTGTCTGACTCAGGGGGAGAGACAGAGCGAGTGAGAGAGTGAGAAAGAGACGGCAGCTGCCGAGCGGGGAAATGGAAGGGAGACAAATTCAATAAAGTGCTTCCAGAAATAAAGAATAATCAATTCTCACAAGAGGTTTTCCAGCATTTCTAGCATTTTGGCTTTTGAAAAATAAGAGTTCTCTTTCATACTGAGTCGATATGATGAGCTGGGAATTCTACAGGAGGTGTTCTGACTCTCCTCCTGCCATTCTCCACTCCACCCCCCAAAAGTGACTGATTTTTCTCCTCCTCCTGTTGAACTCAAAATAAGATTTTCAAGATTACCGTGTAATATATTTTATTAAAAGACTTCCTTTTAAACAGTTATTAATCTATCCAAAACTTTTAAACTATTGATTCATCTAATGTCTTCAATTAAAATTAATTGAGGTTCATGATCTTTTCTGATCTGTTGCCGGCTTGCCCAGTTCATTAGTATAACAAAATAAAAAGTGGTTAGTATCAGGGAATCACATGTTAATTCTAAGATGGCTTCTTTTGGCCCGTTAGCTTATTCAGTAAATTTAATCTGAGAATGATCAATTTTTACTAAATCTCACCATCTAAGCTTATTGTTCTACAGGGGGCGCTCTGACCCTGAGCCTTTTCTGCCAGTATTCTGCCACTATATTTGTGAGGGAAAAAAATCTACTTATCAACTCTCCTCTAATCCTTTTGCCAAATATTTTTGATTTATGGCCCCTAGTTATTGACCTCTCTGCTAATGGTCCTTCCGATACACTCAATCAAGCCCTCCCCCACCATCATCTGATAGACCTCAACTAATTCTTCCCTCATCCAGCTCGGCATCAGTGACAACAAGCCCAATCCATCCAAACTTTCCTCATTGATAAAATTTTCAGGGTAACTAAAAGCTCAAGTGAACACATTAGGGGATTTAAATCGCCAGCAAGTTTCTGATATAGTACAACGTCCAGGTTGTCTTTATCGTTCCCATTGAGCCCTCGTGATTCCCCCCTCCCCCCCAGGACTAACTGATGTGGGTTTCGACGCCTTTTTTTACAAAATGCCCTCGCGCTCCGCCTTCCTGGGCACAGTATTGTATTGGATCCTCAGGGAACTGAAGATTTTTAACAAAGAAAACAAACACATTAAAAATGAGAAACATGTCCCCTGTCACATGAGCAGGGACATGTTAAATATATTGTTAAAAGTTTAACATTTTTTAAATCACTGGTTGAAACCTCATCCCGCCTGTGAGTGAGGTTTCACCAAAAACGCAAAGGCCGCTTGGCCTTTTTGCCTGCCCGCCAACTGAACAGTTGGACAGGCAGCGGAAAAATTCAAGTCAGTTGAGTTCTTAAGGGCCTTAGTAGCCCGCTTAATTAATGGCAGGCACAGCTCCAACTCCCGTGCTACCCGCTGACTGAAATATCACGTGAGTGCATGACGATGTCGGGGCACTCGCCTGTTGTCATCGTGCGTCATTTTACGTTCCTTCAGGGAACACCCGCTCGACGAGCGAAAAACTCTGGCCCAGTAACTTAGAGGCCCAGGCTAATGCTCTGGGGAAATGAGTTCAAATCCAACCATGGCAACTGGTGGAATTTAAAATCAATTAATAAAATTTGAAATTGAAAGCTTTCTCAGTAATGGTGATCCATGAAGCTACCTATCAATTGTTGTAAAAACCCCTCTGGTTTACTGATGTAAAGGAAATCTGCCAGCATGGCCTCTGTGTGACTCCAGAACCACAGAAATGTGGTTGACTCTGAACTGCCCTCAGTTCAAGGGCAATTAGGATGGGCAACAAATGCTGGTTTTGCCAGTGGCACCCACATCCCATGAAAGAATTAAAAAAAGTTGGACCACAAATCCCAAACATAGTAAACTCATTCTGTGTTAGTTTTTTTTTCTGGTTTCTCATGTAAGTGATGTTTTCTGAGCAATGGTCTGCTTGTACATTTTCATTCCAACTGTCCCCCTCGCAGCATCTCAAGACAGGACCTGCAATAGTGAGATGGTCATGTACAATAACCAGCCCAGGTTCTGGGGGAAGGTGGTAGGCAGTAATACACCTCTTCATTGTTATTCGACCAGGAGGGAAACCACCTTGGCAAAGACACAAGGAAACTGGAAATTCTGGATCTAGCCACACCTCCTCGCCAATATATTTGCTGACTGATAAACAGCATCCACAGAGCACTGAGGAGGAGAGATTTGTGTCACTGGTCTGCACACAGAATATCAAAGATCAAAGAAAGATGAAGTTGTTCTGGGTCATTTTCATCATTTCCGCGCTAGTTATTGAAGGTGAGACTTTTTATTAAATGGGTCACTTATTAATCTCCTCAGGTTAATTATTTCAATAGAAATAATAATTAGTGGCACCATTATATATATGTAAATAATATTCCATTCCCATATGGGGAGTGCTCTTTATACCAGTGAAATGTGGCTGCTTTTTAAACTTATTCTTTGGAAATGGCTGTTATTTGTAAGCTGTTGCTCAATGCTAGTTGCTCTTGAGAAGATGCAATTGAATATTTTCATTCAATTGTTGCAGTCTATGTGGTTCAAGTGCACCCACAGTCCTGTCAGGAAGGGGATTTCAGGATTTAGACCCACCGACAATGAAGGAATGGTCGGTATAGTTCCAAGTCAGGAGGCTTGGAGAGGATCTTGTAGGTGGTAGTGTTCCCATGCACCTGCTGTCCTTGTCCTTCTAGATGATGAAGGTCACAGGTTTGGAAGGTGCTGTTGAAGGAACGTTGGTGAGTTGCTGCAATGCATCTTGCAGATGGTACATCTGGCTGCTACTGTACATCCGTGTTGGAGGCCGTGAATGTTGAAAATGTGGATCGAGTACCAATCAAACAGGCTACTTTGTCTGGATGGTATCGAACTTGTTGAATATTGTTGGAGCTGCACACATCCAGGCAAGTGGAGAATATTCCATTACACTCCTGATTTGTGCCTTGGTGGACAAGCTTTGGAGAGTCAGGAGGGTAGTTAATTGCTGCAACATTCCCAGCCTCTGGTCTGCTCTTGTAGCCACAGTATTTATATGACTGTTCCAGTTTAGTTTCTGCTCAATGATAATCCAATCCCAGACCCATTCCACAGCTCCAGCCCCCCATGATACTGATGCTGTTGTGTCAGCTGTGGCTCAGTGGGTAACCCTCTCATTTCTGAGCCACAAGTTTGTGGCTTCAAAATCTTTCTCCTGGGGAACTGAGTACATGAAATCCAGGCTGATACGCCCAGTGACTACTGAGGGAATGCTGCTCTCTCGGAGGTACCCTCTTTCCAATGAGGCATTAAACCAAGGCCCTGACTGAATTCTCAAGTGGCCATTAATGGTCCCAAAGCCATTATTTGAAGATCCAGTTGAGTTCCACACGGGGTCTTGGACCAATATTTATCTCTCAATATTAACCAAAGACCTGCCTTTGGGCAGAGCACTTGTGGAATGGGATGGACTATCACTTCTCTGGTCATTTTTCTCATTGGTCTTTGTGGGATCTTGCTGTGCATCAATTTGCGGCTGTATTTCACTGTATTACAGCAGTGACTGCACCTCTGACCTATGCTCTAAAGCAATCTGGGTTGTCCTGGACACTCCCAAAGTGCCCGGTTCTGTGATCTATGTACATCAGCTCCATTCAATGTGACTCCGACAGTGACGGATGATTTTTCCTTGTTTGTTTTATTCCAGCCTCAACTCTGAAATGTTTCAGTTGTGTGAGTTCAACAGCAAGATGTCTGCAATTCAGCTCGGAACCTGAAATGCCAAACCATCTTAAAAATAGCGACAATCTGTGAGAATGCCTCCAAATAACTCGAATTCCTTGCAAGGTTGCAAAGGTACAGTGGTGAATAGATAGAGATGGACAGAAAGCTAGATAATTTGTAAGATAGAAAAGCAGACAGACCAATAGACAGCCAGGTAGACAGATAGATAAATGAATGATAGATAGATGGATAAATAGATAGAGTAATATGTAGATGAATTATAGTTAGAGATTATCAAACAAAAATGTATACATTTAGAAAATAGAAAGAAAGATATACTGGTGATCTACAGATAGAGAGAGAGAAGGATAGAGATATAGATAGCTAGATAGAGAGGGATAGAGAGAGATAGAAAGACGGAGAGAGAGATAGATAGAGAGGTAGAGAGAGAGAGGATTAGAGATAGATAAATAGATAGATCGATTGATAGATAAACAGTGAGACAGTTTTGTTTACTGAGTTAAACATAAATAAATTTTGTGTTCTCAGTGAAATCTCTAACAAGAGAGATTGTCAAAGGCTGTGGAAATTGTTCTGAACCCATTTTTTACAACACAGAGTTGACTACACATTTCCAGGAATCCAATTGCTGCACCTCTGACTTATGTCATGATCCCAGTCATCAAGGTAATATAAACACGTTAACCTAATCAGCACCCTTGGGTGGATCATATACTTGAAAAGGAACAAATTGCAGGGCTATGGGGAAAGTGCTGGCACAAGAACAATGGGCTGAATGGCCCTTTTCTGTGCTGCATTGTTCTGTGTAGCTGATGATGCATTAATTGCTAATTAATGACATAATAACCTAGGATGCCTTCATCCCCAAGGCAGTGCTTTTGGAATCCCGAATATTTTGTAGTCCTATTTCAGTGGAAGCAAGTACGACATGGAACGGTCTCGAGTGCTATGCGTGCCAAAGTGATTCTCTTGATACCTGTCCCGGCACTCTGCAAGCTGAAATGTATAGGGATTCAGAATGGCTGTCACTACAAATGTATCCAACTAGCTCCTTGTAAGGTTACGTGCTGTTAAATCGTGGTAAGAGTTAAAATGTCTCCAAAGATAGGAGAGATTCCTTGTTTGACGAAAGGGATCTCACAGTGAGTTGAATGTAAATCAAATTGAGGTTAGATTTCCTGGTCAGTATGAAACATTATTTCAGGTATATTTGTAAGGATGGAGTGAATTGTAAATTGATAAACTAATCTAGGAATGTTAGGCAAAGAGTCATCAAATGAAGTTTGACCCCTTCACTTCGATTCAATTGAATTGATAGAAAAGGTAACTTTTAAGGAGAGTCCTCAAAGAGGAGAGAGAGGCTGAGGGGTTTACGGAGGGAATTCCAGAGTTTAGGACCCAGACAGCTGAAGGCACAAACAATGGTGGAGCCATGGAAAACTGGGAGGCGGGGTGCACTTGAGGATAGAATTGGAGGAGCGCAGGGATCTCGGAGGACTGTAGTGGCTGGAGGAGGTTACAGAGATAGGCAGGGTTGTGGAGGCTGGGCAGGAGGAATTTAAAGATATAGAAAGGGTTCTTGTAGAATTAAGGGTTCTGGAAATGAGAGAGTTTCATGTATCATGATGGAACAGTGACATCAGCAGTCATGTGCAAGGGACTGAGAAGAGAACATGGAATAGTCTATACAAGAGAGGGATGTACTTACCTAGAGGCTTAGAATGCACTAGAGTGTAAATAAAGGAGATTTTGAATAAACTTACTGGAGTTGGACCTTAGTCATTCATAAGTCATGGGAAACCTTCCTAATCCAGAACAGGCCACAAGTTAACCGAGAGAGATCCAAAGAGTATTCAAAGTGAAATCCAAACGCAAACCATAATAGCAGCGGTGGTAACACCAATCTGACAATGGCATGCCATGGACAGGACACACAAGGGGAGAGATCTGAAGAGGACTTCTTCAAAGGAAAAATCTTAAGACTTAGTGAGAGGGACTCTTTAGAATCAATAGTGATGTGAGCACGTGGCGTGCAGTCACTGCCCTTTCTGCAGCCATTTGTAAACCCTGAATGTCCACAGAGGGGCCAGCATTGGGAGCTGTGGAAAAAACACTTCCTGAGGTATCAAGCAGTGTTGGGTTTGCTTGTCAAAAAGCAGAACCACCAAGTTAGTACATTCCTGTATGCATTACTGATGATGTCCACCTGAGGCAGGGGATAGAACAGGCTTCTGAAGATTTTGAAACTGTGCTGAAAGCAGTTGATACATACGTCAGCCGCAGAGAGAACCATGAAATCACGTGCAAGTGTGATTCAATCAGAGATCCCAAAACACAGGGGAATGCATTGAATTGTTCCTTACTGACCTGTATGTGCTAGCCAGTTGTTGTGTGTATGGTACATTGAAAGACAAACTTATTCACAAACACACTGTTGTCAGAGTCCGTGACAAAAAGCTGTCAGATTTTTTGCAGACAAAAGACAACCTAATATTCGAATAAGTGGTTCAATATGCTACACAGGTAGATCTTAGGGAACAGCATTGGTCCATAATCCATGGAATACTGAGGGTTTGGATGAGCTTGTTACTTGGGTGGGCCCAAAGGTAGCAGCCCCACCCCCCAAAAGCCCACCAAAACAAGGGAAAGCAGGATACCCTGAAGCAGCCATTTTCAAGTGCCCACACCGTGGAGCTAAAAAGCAGCACAAAAGGCAAGATTGCCCAGCAGGGGGTGCAGAGTGTTTACAGTGTGGAAGGACAGGACACTTTAAGCAGTTCTGTGGATCTAAATGTGCAGTTAAAGGAAGAAAGCAAGAGAATAATTCTGAAAAGAAGACAATCCATAAAATTTGGAATGAGGAAAGAAATGAGAATACAGCTATCCTAGGAGAAGCAAGGGATCAAGAACAAAAATTCTGGTCAGTTGCTTTCGAAGTTAAGGGCTTTAAAACTGAGTTCAAACTTGATACTGGAGCTGGTGTTACAGTACTGGCTAACCAGTTGGATTGGCTCAACTCAGTACATATCCAGCCATCAAGAATTAAATTGCAAGTCCCAGATGGCACAGATCTTCAAGCAGAAGGTCAGATAACCGCTACCCTTTGCCACAACGGCAAGAGATTACCGAGACTCTCTATATCTTGCACAAAGTACATCTTTACTGGATAAAGATGTAACTGGGTCTTCTGGAAAAAGTTAAAAAAAAGTCCTACGGCAAGACAGCCAGCTACCGATAGGGGAGAAGTTTCCAAAGTTGGATGAAGAACTGATGGATTTCAATTCAGCAGCAGCTGGTGAGGGTTATTCTTTGAGCAGTGAAGTATTCTTTATTACAGGAGCGTCATCCACTGGATCACAGGAGGAGATTTTAGATATCTCAGTTCTTTTCATAGACAGGGTAGAAGGTGCCGAAATATAAGGCACTGAAAAAGACGGAGACCATTCGCTAGAGGAGCTTCTAGACCTAGGTTGGCTCATTCCTGACCACGGTTATAAGAAAGAGGTTATTGCAGCAACGAGTGATCCATTGGAGCATGAGGACCTAGAAATGGTTATGCTCTTTGAATCTGCTTCCAAAGCACACAAAGCCTCTGTTGCCTTTTTTTGAGAAGTCCACTCTGTTTGCTGTCGAAGACGTGAATTTGTACATTTCTCCCACTGAACCTACCAATGAGACGCGTTGTTTGTCACTGGCTCACCACAGTGAGCTAACTGGGGAAAACAAAGTGCTTGATTCAAACTGCTGGAGCGAAGATAGAGCCTAGTAGATTGTGTGAAAGTAAGTTGAAGCCTACACTTCAATCTCACCTATAAGTCATCCTTACACTAAAGTCAGTGCAGATGCAGAGGCCAAAACTACAGAGCTTCTACAGCTGAAGAGTCCTATACAGGAATTCCATCTTGATCCAGTTCTGGAGATTCATTCCAATGTTGAAGGTGGTGTAGCCTTAGCTCCTTAGGCTGATACCATCATCCCATTGCCTACAATGGAGCAGCCTCACACTGAAGCAAGTGCGGCAACGTTACCACTACCTAAAGAAAATGCAATTAGTACCCTTTGTGCCGTAGTGAAATTATATTTTCTTCATATCCTGCCATGTCTACACGATTTTCTTCATTCATCTTATCTTCCAGATTTATTCAAATCTCAGATATTGAATACCTTTCTCGTTGTCAATGCAGCAGTGAATGATACAACAGTGAAATTCTCTTTGAAGCTGGAGACACTTCATCATCTCAGGCCTTTCTCCAGTGTGCGAGGAAGGAGCAGGAGGTTCCAGAGAGAGTGCAAGTTTTTCCTCTTTCTGTTCAAGAGAATGCAATCGTCCATGTCTGAAATCTTCTCTCTTGAATCAGTCTTTCGTTAAAAAGATATCACAACTCTTACAGCCTAGTCATCATAGAGCTCACAGCCCAGGTACCAGCAGTCATGGAAAGCTGTTATTCCAATCCGCCAATATGTTTATCTTCCAGGAAAAAGACAAGAGACCGGATGTGTCCACAACATCCTCCAAGAGAGCCAAGAACGCTGTGGAGATTGAAGCCCTTTATGAGAGTGACTTTGAGGTGGTGTGGGTGGGGAGGGGCAAGGGTGGGGGGGGCATGCTGGGGAAGGGTAGGAGTTGGATACAGTACAGGAGGTTTATTGATCTTCGAAAATGTAAATAGCTAAGAAAATACTTAAGATGGTTATTAAAAAGTTGAGGTTAGCCTTGGGGGGAGATGTAGAATAATGGGTTAATAGTTATGTTAATGAGATAGTGATGATGGGGGAGGCAGTGGCCAAATGGTATTGTCACTGAACTAGTAATGCAGAAACCCAGGGACCTGGGTTCGAATTGCGCCAGATGGTCTAATTTGAATTCAATTAAAATCTGGGATTAAAAGTCTAATGATGACCATGAAACCATTGTTGATTGTTGTAAAATCCCATCTGGTTCACTAATTACCTTTAGGGAAGGAAATCTGCTGTCCTTACCTGATCTGGCCTACATATGAATCCAGACCCACAGCATTGTGGTTCGCTCTGAATTGGTCTAGCAAGCCACTCAGTTGTATCAAACTGCTACAAAGTCTAAATCCTGGAAATCCCTTCCCAACAGCACTGCGGGTGTACCTAAACCACATGGACTGCAATGGTTCAAGAAGGCAGCTCACCACTACTTTCTCAATGGCAACTAGTAATGGGCAATAAATGCTGATCCAGCCAGAGAAGCTCACATCCTGTGAATGAGCAAAAAAAAAATGTGTATCGTGATGTATCAGTGATATTATTAGTCATCTGCAAGAGACTAAGAGAAGGTGGAATATCTCTACAAAAGAGAGATGTACTCAGCTCGAAGCTTAGAATGTACAAGAGCGTAAGTAAAAGAGTTTTTGAAGAAACTTACCGGAATTAGAACTAAGTCACCCATAAGTAGTTTCGAAACGTCAACTCTTTCCTTCTCCGCCGATGCTGCCAGACCTGCTGAGTTTTTCCAGGTAATTCTGTTTTTGTTTTGGATTTCCAGCATCCGCAGTTTGTTGTTTTTATACATCCAGTCAGAGTTGGCAACCCTAAGGTGGAACAACAGCAGAAAAAAATTCACCGGGTTCCAGACTTGCTTCTCAACACCTAATCCTCAGGGAACAATTCCCATATCCTCATTTTAAACAATTTTTATATATACCATTCTTTCCTTCCAGGTTCTCCATGGTCTCCCTGCCATATCAGTCTATGTTCACCTGGGGGAGTGGGGTGCCATTGCTTAGTTTCTATTGGTCAGTTTAGCTGGACGAGCAGCACCATCTACTGGCTGAAACATTTTAATACAGGAACCAGACTCTGGGTCTACTTTTTCTTATTATTTCATGGGATGTGGGTGTTGCCCATCCCTAATTGCCCTTGAGAGCATTTAGCAGTGGACCGCATTGCTTTGGGTCTGGACTCACACATAGGCCAGACCAAGTAAGGACGGCACAGGGCCATTGCGACTGCTAGGCAAGCTAGGCAGCCACGTAGAGCAGCAAAATCTTTGGGGAAGGGAGGGGGTGCGGGGGATTGGGGCAGCAAAGAACTGAATGAGCTATTCATGACAGTACGTAAGAAAGCAAACAGGCTTCAGCAGTGGGAATGGAAGGCCTAGATGGACTAAGATACATCCACGTATGCTGACATACATACAGATTCCCATGTATTTACATTGAAGTCTTTCCCGAAGTTTCACATTATATTCCTAATTCTGTTTGTGACAGTTTTATAAATTTGTACATTTACATGGCTATTCCAAAATTGCGAACCAGTGAATAATGTCAAAGAATGTAATTTAATCTAGCCCGCCCTCTCAAAATAATTATTGATTGTGTCAAATCGTCTGGTAACTGTTGCAGGAACACGCTGTATTACATCACGTAATTCACATCACAATTATAAAAGGCATCCCCTCTAGCACATATCCTGCGAAAAGTGTATGTAATGAGATATATACTTTTTAAATATATTTTGGGATTATGTTAGTATTCTGTGTAGGTAAAGAAAGTAGTGTATGCGTGTGTGTCTGTGTCCAAGATTATTTAAACAGGGAGCAGGTTACTGGAGATGGGTTGTCTCTGAGGGCTAAGAGATGGGAGGTTAAAAGTTTTAGATTGATGCATTTGTAATGAGAAGTCATGGTGAGGTTGAGTTACAAGTCAATAGGGTGGATTTGATATTTGCATTGTGAGATAAGTGGGAAACTTGGTTTTTCCGCTGTTGAATTTCAAAAGGGATTTCGGAGGTGGAAAGGAACATTTGCATCTTACAAAGACTTCTTGAGTAAACAGGGGAAGGCATATTAAATTTTATTGACCCGAAAGTAGAGACAAAAGAGAAAACATGAAAGACTTTTATTTGGAGAAGTCAAGTTCAAAGAGGTGTTTGAGGACCAAGGGACCTGAGATGAAAGAGGAGAAAAGATATTTCAGGAAGGATGTTTAACTGAATGTGAGGTGGCTGTGGGGGAAAACACCCTGAAGACCAGCTCTGTGGCGTGTGAGCCACTGAAAGGTGTGAAAGTTTTGAATTGGAGGCAGCCATCCAGTATTAGTCCAGGAAAGTCTGTGTTTTCGGAAACAGTTTGTTCCTGGGCCTCTTTTGGAATTCCACATAAAAGTGGAAGTGTTTGAGAAGTCATGAGGTGTACCTTTATTAATGTGACAACAATTCCTTGATTTGGGTAGTATTACCAAATTATTATGGTTAAAAATATATAAGGGGGTTGTTGCCAAGAGGGTAGGGTTTGTGTACTTTTGACCAAGCAGGGTTTTGGGGGTTATGCTGTAAGACTCTTTTGACTGGGTAACTTTAATCTTGTGTGCTTAAGCTTTTTTTTCCTTTTAATAAATCTATTAATTTTTTAAACCTTAAAGGTGTTATTGGAGTTCTATGCCTCTGAGTTCAGTTCCTCCTTGTTTGCACAATAAAAAAAAAGATTTATGATCATTCAGACAGACTTCATTCTGGGGTCTGGCTTGCTCAGCAATAACATCTGCTGTGATCATAACATATAGAATAGTGAGAATGAACAGTCAATATAATCTTTTTTATGTAAAATAAATCTGTAATTATAAATGCAGAATTTTTCTCCATACTAATGCACAATATTCACTGTCAAAAGTTGATTACCATTGGTTGTGGGGGGGGGAGCGGAGTGAGAGGAAGGGTCTGTGCATAATGCTGAAGGTTCACCTAGGGCACGTACCACGCTTGCACCAGCCCTGGGACTGCAGATTTCCATCCCTAAAGGGGCATTAGTAAACCAGATGGGTTTTTATGAAAATCATTGATAGTTTCATGGTTACCATTTAGTTTCAGGTTTATACTGAGAGTGACAGACAACCAAGCAGACAGAGAGATAGACAGACACAGAGAGAGACACAGATAGACAGAGACTGTGGACAGAGAATACGCAGAAGACAGTTCAGAGAGAGAAAGAGACACAGAAAAAGAGTCACGTTGAGGTAGATACAGAGAAGGTCAGAGAGAGAGAAAGAGACAGGAGGAGAGTGTCCTCGGACCCAGTGATAATGCAAAATCCAGGCCAAGAGACGCAGAGACACAGAAAATGAGACAAATAGAAACACAGAGAGTCAGAGAGAGAGCGAGAGACGGTGAGTGAGACACAGAGTGAGAGAGACACGCCACATTTCTCTCTCAGCACGTGTCTCTCAGTGTCTCTCTCTCCAATGTGTGTATCTATCTCTCTCCCTCCATGTCTTTCTCGCTCTGTCACTGTCTCTTTCTCTCTCTCACTGTGTGTCCCACTCATCATTAACTGCCACTCGTGTGGCAGGAATGTCACTTGTGACTTATCAACCCAAGCCTGAATGTTGTCTCAGTCTTGCTACATATAGACATGGGCTGCTCCAATACCTGAGGAGTTGCAAATGGTACTGAACATTGTGGAATCATAAAAGACATCTCTACTGCTGGCCTTATGATGGAGGGATGGTCATTGATAAAACAGGTGAAGACTAGGACACTGCCCTGCAGTGATGTCCTGGGACTGAGATGATGGACCTGTAATAACCATAACCATCTTCCTTTGTGCTTGTTATGACTCCAACCAATGGAGTTTTCCCCTGATTTCCCTTGGTTTCAATTTTGCCAGGGCTCCTTGAAGACACACTTGGCCAAATAACTGGCTTGATGTCAATTACCCATTACTATCTTGGTCCAGAATCCTGATAAGTGATAAGCTGTTGGTGTGAACTGGAATGCAATGCATGAAAGGACACTGAAAGCAGATCCAATAGTTACTTTCAAATGGGAATTGGATGAACATGCGGAGATAAATAATGTGCAGAGCCATGTGGAAGAAGCACAGGAATGTGGAAATTAGATATTCTTTTCAGTGTCAGTGCAGCCACATTTTTGCATGTTACTATGGTTCTCTCCAAGTGCTGATTCTCCTGTTGGTTTCTAGTATTTTCTTCCTTTGTTCTAGGATTTAGTGAGTCCAGAACTCAACGTGTGCTTGAGACCATTTTGCTGTTGCAGACTGGAGTATCCTGCCCTTTCCTTGTGCAGCTTGCAGCAGTGAGCAAGAAACATTGAATGTGTGGGTCATACTCTGGAGTATAAGAAATCTCTGGTTCTAACTGCTGATTTGCATCTGTTTATTCCAATTTTCAGCCCACTTCTTGGGCCAACTGGTGCTTCTGCCATGTCTTGCGTAGGTCATTGCTCAGTCACTCTCTGTAAAATGTAACTGAGAGCACGTTTCCAGGAAACGCTGACATTCCGAATAATTGCACAAAAGGGGCTCCGTATTTTAAATTGTTTTGAGCCAATCTTCCATGGGGTGGATGGCCAGGTATGTTCCTCTACAGTTGGCGCTACTGTTGAGCCAGACCTTGGGTGCCCAGGCACTGTCCTTGCGTTTCTTTCTCCGCCACCTGCCCTGTGTCTTCACCCCCACACGGCGAGCACCTGGTCCTTCTCCGCTTTGCTCTTTGCTTTGGCACCGGCTTTCCACACCCACCATTTTGTCCTGAGGGCAACTCACCCACACCTGAGCTGATTCTACCTCAGGGAAAAGGAATTTTTTTTCAAGAACCAGGGGAGGCAAAATGGAGGGTTTTAGTCCCAACAAGTTTCTGATGTAATAAAACATTCAGCTTGTTCTTCATCTTTCCAATTCAGCCCTCCCCAAGACTGAATTCATGTGGGATCCGGCGCCAATTTTGGTACAAAAAGCCCTCGCGCGCCCCCCTCCCCGGGAAACGTGAGGCGCTCGCGACACCCGCCCAACCGTCAGCGGCGGCGCTCGGATTGGCAGAGCGTGAATCACGTGTCGCCCGCCCAACGGCCGCCTAGCCGGAAGTCGGCGCTATAAATAGATGCGGCGTGACACTCCCCCCACCCCCCCTCCCCCGCACTGCGATCGGCAGAAAGAGTGAAGCTGCTGTTTGTTGCATAGTGCATGGAGGGATGGTGCATGGAGGGATGGTGGATAGAGCGATGGTGGATAGAGCGAGGCTGTATAAGGGGATGGTGCATAGAGGGATGGCGCATGGATGGTGCAGGCTGCATGGAGAGATGGAGCATGGAGGAATGGCTCAGTGTGCATGGAGGTATGGTGCATGGAGGTATGGTGCATGGAGGGATGGCGCACATAGAGGGATGGTGCATGGAGGGATGGCGCACATAGAGGGTTGGTGCATGGAGGGTTGGTGCATGGAGGGTTGGTGCATGGAGGGTTGGTGCATGGAGGGTTGGTGCATGGAGGGTGGCGCACATAGAGGGATGGTGCATAGAGGGTGCATGGAGGGATAGTGCGTTGTGGTGGGAGGTTTTGCAGAATGTGTTTGGGGTGGGGGTGGTTGGTGAGGGGTGGAGATTGTTCATGTATAATTTTCCTATCTGTCCTCAAAATGAGCTTAAAGTTCCCAGGCAAGTTGCAGCCAGAATTTAAACCTCGGTAGTTCAGAGAAATACCTTCCAAGTGCTTAAAAAAAAAACCAAAAGCAGCAGGGGTTGGGGAAATCTCTCAAGTCCTTTCATTAAATTGCTAGTCAAAAATTTAAAGTAACATTTTGTTGAAATAGTTTTCACGTAAATCTCATAAATTGTACATAAAGTGTCAATTTGATAAACTGATGTGGAAAAGAAATAAATCAGTCCAGAATTTGAATCCTTTCTTTAAAAAAAAACAATAGGAAAATGAATTTGAAATCATTTTGTGCTGTGAACCTTTTTTTTTCCAAAACGCCATGCTTTACACTTTTACTTGTCGATGGTAAATTCAGTTAATAAATGGTATTTAACATTTTAGAAATTTGTTTGGTGACCTTACTTCTGTCAAGAAAGAGAACAAAAATGTCCTGAGGGGGGGAAAGAGGAATTAGCACGGTACCTTTCAGTGAGAAACAGACTGAGCTGATGTCAGCCTGAGGAAAAGACAGAAGGAAAGACAGGTTCAGATATTAGTACTATAAACGTTAGGCACTGCTGCTGAGAGGAAAGTATTAACTGAGATTGGATTCACTTCAGCCTGTGGGGCAACCAAAAAAAAGGAAGCAACAACAGACCTGGTGCCACTGAAAAGGCTGAGGGACAGATAAGGGCATAAAAAGATGAGGAAATAAGATCCCATACTTCTGGAAGGGACGGGTAAAACTCAAAGTGACAGGGCAGACACTGGAGAGGGAAAAGCCAGGTGTGAGCAGAGGAAATCCGAGGGAAGGTCATGGGAGATTGGGAGTGGAAACCAGATAGAAAATGCAGGATCCGTGTATTTTTTGTAACTGAAGATGGTGGAATATACATCGGGTCAATCATTAATACAGTCTGTAAGGGAGTGAGTGAGTTCATCAGCGTTTCAATGGGGTCACAAACATTAATATTGATCCGTGGGATCATTTGGTCCTTCTAACTGACCCTTCCAGTGGAAACCTAAGTTACCCTTATTACAGTATCTACCTAATGAATTACTGCACCTTTTTTTGGCTTATACTACTGGACCCAGATGATTCTTTCAGTTCCTGATAATGAAAGTCCAACTGTGATTTTGCCTTTTCCATTGCATTTAGTACCTTAGCCCTGATCAGAGAATGTGCAAACTTCCCTGGAGATGAGGAGTGATCTGATTGAGGTGATGCCCCTCCCCGCAAAACCCCACCCCCCATCATCATCATCTGAGGGAAACTTGACTTGGTCATTTGTCAGGAAGATATACTATTTCCATAATGTTATTGGAATTTATTGTAAAGTGATGTAATTATGTCTATATCTATCTGTGTGTGTGTAGTAGGGGGACTTAATTGAATTAAAGACAGCTGGTCCGGGTGCATTGATGTTTCAGAAGAGGAGCTAGATTTGGAATGCTAAATGGGTTAACATGGTTGAAGTTTTAGAAGGGGTGGTGTAAAGGGAACATTTACATTTTTAAATAAACCAGAGTAGCTTGAATTCAAAAGAGGATGTGAAATGTTACATCCAGCCAGAAGAAGTTAAGAAATATGTGTTTATTGTTCCCAAAGATTACTGGTAAAATTGGTACAATGATAGATTTTTATTATAAGAGAGGTAAAGTCCAAAGACATAGTGAAACAATGGGAATGTGCATTCAAAAGAGAAAATATGTAGAAAGGAGAGGTTTCGTGTAAGAGAAGGCATTCTAAGATCTAACAAGTGTGAAAAACCTTCAGCCTCTAAGCCTCAACTTGCTGCCTGGAGGAACTGAAGTTAAGAAAACTCTTGTTGAATTCGACTGTTCAGGGCATTGTGTTACTTTGAGTCTTTTTAAAATGTGTTTTGCTGTTGCCTTAATGGATGTGTAACTGGGAGCCAGATTAAGGTGGGGATTTAGAAGTTATAATAGTAATTTTAGACTTATGTATGCACTTAAAATCATTTTTAAATCAATAAATATTCAATTTAGTTTTGTAAAGAAGCTCTAAGACTCGGTGGTCTTATTATTACTGAATTCAAGGCACGCATCACGAAAGAAAAATACAAAATGCAAAAGTAATTGTGGCAGTTCAGAATCACAGTGAAGAAGAGGCCCTTCGGCCCATCAAGTCTGCACCGACATGTGAGAAACACCTGACCTACCTACCTAATCCCATTTACCAGCACTTGGCCCATAGCCTTGAATGTTACGACGTGCCAAGTGTTCATCCAGGTACTTTTTAAAGGATGTGAGGCAACTACCTCCACCACCCTCCCAGGTAGCGCAGTCTAAACCGTCACCACCCTCTGGGTAAAAAAAAGTTTTTCCTCACATCCCCCCCCAAACCTCCTGCCCCTCATCTTGAACTTATGCCCCCTTGTGACTGACCCTTCAACTAAGAGGAACAGCTGCTCCCTATCCACCCTGTCCATATCCCTCATAATCTTGTACACCTTGATCAGGTCGCCCCTCAGTCTTCTCTGCTCCAACGAAAATAACCTAAGTCTATCCAGCCTCTCTTCATAACTTAAATGTTTCATCCCAGGCAACATCCTGGTGAATCTCCTCTGCACCCCGTCCAGTGCAATCACATCCTTCGTATAATGTGACGACCAGAACTGCACATAGTACTCCAGCTGTGGCCTCACCAAGGTTCTATACAACTCCAACATGACCTCCCTACTTTTGTAATCTATACCTCGATTGATAAAGGCAAGTGTCCCATATGCCATTTTCACCACCCCACTAACATGCCCTTCTCCCTTCAGAGATGCATGGTCATACTCGCCAAGGTCCCTTTCTTCCTCAGAACTTCCTAGTGTCATGTCATTTGTTGAATACTTCCTTGTCAAATTACTCCTTCCAAAGTGTATCACCTCACTTTTCAGGGTTAAAGTCCATCTGTCATTTATCTGCCGATCCCATCTATGTCTTCCTGTAGCGCAAGACACTCAACCTCACTGTTAACCACCCAGCCAATCTTTGTGTCATCCGCAAACTTACTAATCCTACCCACAACATAGTCATCTATGTCCTTTATATAAATGACAATTAATAGGGGACCGAGCACAGATCACTGTGTTACGCTGCTGGACACTGGCTTCCAGTCACTAAAGCATAGTCCTGTCATCATCCTCTGCCTCCTACAACTAAGCCAATTTTGAATCCACCTTATCAAATTACCCTGTATCCCATGTCCCTTTGTCTTCTTTATAAGTCTCCCATGTGGGGTTTTGTCAAGACTTTGCTGAAATCCATATAAACTACATCAACTACACTACCCTTATCTACACACCTGGTCACCTCCTCAAAAAATTAATGAAACTTGTTAGGCATGACCTCTCTCTGACAAAGCCACGCTAACTATCCCTGATCAAACCTTGCCTCTCCAAATGGAGATAGATACTCTCCTTCAGAACTTTCTCCAATAGTTTCCCTACCACTGATGTGATACTCACATGCCTGTAGTTCCCTGGTTTATCTCTACAACCCTTCTTAAATTGCGGAATCACATTAGCTGTTCTCCAGTCCTCTGGCACCTCCCCCATGGCCAGAGAGGAATTAAAAATTCGGGTCAGAGCCCCTGCGATCTCCTCCCTTGCCTCCCGCAGCAGTCTGGGATACAAATCATCCGGAACTGGAGATTTGTCCACTTTTAAGCCTGCCAACACCTCCAATACCTTGTCACTCCCTATATCAGTTTGCTTAAGAACTTCACAGTTTCTCTCCCCGATTTCGATACCTTCATCCTCATTCTCTTGGGTGAAGACAGATGTGAAGTATTCATTCAACACACTAGCGATGTCTTCTGGCTCCACCATAGATTGCCCCCTTGCTCCCTTATGGGCCCTAGTCTTTCCCTGGTTATCCTCTTCCCATTGATATACTAATAGAATATCTTGGGATTTTCACTACTTTTACCAGCCAGAGCTTTCTCATATCCCCTCTTTGCTCTCCTAATTGTTTTCTTAAGCTACACCCTGCACTGTCTATACCCCACTAATGCCTCCGCTGATTTGCTTCCCTTGTACCTGCTAAAAGCCTCTCTTTTCCTTCTCATTGTAACCTGAATATCTATGGTCATCCATGATTCTCTGGGCTTGTTACTCCTTCCTATCATCCTAGCAGGAACATGTTGAGCCTGTACCCTTCCCATTTCCTTTTTGAACACCCCCCACTGTTCCTCTGCAGATTTCCTCACAAGTAACTGTTCCCAGTCTACCTTGGCCAGATCCTGCCTTATTTTACTAAAATCCACTCTCCCCCAATCCAAAACATTTTTTTTACAACTTGTTGATTTCTTTGTCCATAACAAACTTTAACTGTACCATGGTGTGCTATCATTAAAATGCTCGCCCACCACCACCTCAGCCACCTGTCAGGCTTCATTCCCCAGAATTAGGTCCAGCACTGCACCATCCCTTGTTCAACCCTCTACATATTGACCTAAAAAGTTCTTCTGTGCACATTTCAAGAAATCCACTTATCCAAGCCAGTAACAGTATGTCTATCCCAATTAATGTTGGGAAAGTTGAAATCACCTAATATAATTACCCTATTGTTATTGTTTTTACACACCTCCACAAATTGTGCACATAATTGCTCCTCAATTTCCCTCTGACTATCTGGGGGTCTATAATAATGTGGTTGCCCCTTTTTTATTCCTAGGTTCTACCCACAAAGCTTCATTCGATGCCCCCTCCAAGATATCATCTCTCCTTACTGCAGTAACTAACTCCTTAACTAATAACGCAATGCCTCCTCTTTTACCCCTTCCCCTGTCTCACCTGAAGATTCTATATCCTGGAATGTTGAGCTGCCAATCCTGCCCTTCCGTCAACCACGTCTCAGTGATGGCTACTATATCACAATTCCACATGTCAATCCTCACCCTTAACTCATCCGTTTTACCTGTAATACACCTGGCTTTAAAGTAGAGGCCATCCAGCCTTGCCTTACTCCCTTGAAGCTTATTGCAGCTGTACTCCCTCTGACTTGATTGTTTTACTGTGTTATGATGTGTCCCTATTCTGCTAACATTCTGTGTCCCCTCCCCTTGCTGAATTGGTTTAAACTCCTCCCAACAGCACGAGCAAACCCGCCCACAAGGATGTTAGTGCCCCTCTGGTTCAAATGTAGACTGTCCTGCTAGTATAGGTCCCACCTTCCCCAGAAACGGTCTCAGTGATCTAGGAATCTAAAACCCTGCCTCCTGCTCCAACTCTTAAGCCACGTATTCATCTGTGCTATTCTCCTATTTCTGAGCTTGCTAGCACATGGCACTGGGAGTAATCCAGAGATTACAACTCGAGAGGTCTTGCTTTTTAGTCTATTGCCTAACTCCCTGAATTCTTGATGCAAAACCTCATCCCTCTTTCTACCTATGTCATCGGTACCGACATGTACTATGACTTCTGCCTTATCACCCTCCCCCTTCAGGATGCCCTGCAGCCATTCAATGACATCCCAGACCCTGGCACCAGGGAGGCAACATACCATCCTGGATTCATGTTGACAGCCACAGTAGCACCTATCTATTCCCCTGACTATAGAATCCCCTAATACTATTGGTCTTCCTCCCCTCCTGTACAGACAGGCTGCTTGTGGTGCCAGAGGATTGGCTCTGTCCGCACTCGCTGGAGGAACGAGTGCCCTCATCAGCCTCCAAAATGGAATACCGATTTGCGAGCAGGAACCCAGGGGACTCCTGAACTACCTGCCTGTTTTCTCTTGGACTGCCTGGTGGTCACCCATTCCCTTCCTTCTTCAAGTCCATTCATGAGCAGTGTGACTACCTCTCTAAAAGTGCTATCCACGATGATCTCAGACTCGCGGATGCTCCACAGTGTCCGAGCCACAGTTCCAGCTCTGAAACCCGAACTTTTAGGAGCTGCAGCTGGACACACTTCCTGCACACATGCTGGTCCCGGGCACTGGGAATGTCCCCAGCTTCACACATGGAGCATGAGGAGCACATCACGGCTTTGAGCTCTCCTGCCATGACTTATCCCTTTAAATTAAACCGTTTAAGTCAATTCCTCTAGGGCCCTTCTTTCCTAATCCTCGCAGAATATACAAACTGTAAACCACAAAAAGAACTTAAACTATAAGCGATTAAAGTGGTAAATACCTTACCCACTACTTACCAGTGATTCCTTTCCCTTGCAGTCTCAACTGTTGCAGCACACTCTGAAGATTTAAGAAGTTGGATAGCAAGGAAAAAATGCAGAGAGCACCTCGTCCCCTATGCACCAAATTCCCGCTTTGCACCAAATTCTGAATATCCACTCTGACTGTGCCCCACTCAGGATGTGCTCTCTCTCTCCTGTTCATGTGCAAGTTGTTTCAGTTTTCCCTCAGGGATTTGAACAGCTCAGCATTTAGCATCTGCTGTGCCAAAAGAAAAATTTGGGGCTCTTTGCGGGATATATTTGATATTCCTTGATTGGTTTGGAATTGGTGAATCTTAGGGTTATCAATACGAGAAGCACTTTGAGTTCAGGAGTTGGGGTGAGGTATTTCTAAAGTGGTAAGACTGCAAAAATGACTGAATCCAAAGCAAAACCATTTTTGGAAGTAGACGATACACCTCAGATTGTGTTACAAAAAGCATCCAAGAGTAAGTTAACAGTTGGTGGATAAGTTGCAGTTGTGGTTACCTGTTGGGGCAAAGAAAGCAGACGTAGTTGAAATGATAGCCCAGCATTTAAAGTTAGAGTAATACCTGACGCTAGTGAGTCACAGCTGGAGGTAGTGAGACTTCAGTTAGAAATGAAGAGGTTTGAATTTGAACAAGCAAAGGAACTGAGAAAGCTTGAATTCAAGGCAAATGAAAAGGAAAAAGAATTGGAAATGAAAACAACTGGAATGAGAGGCAGCAGAAAAAGAAAGGGAAAAGAGAGATTATTTCAAAAAAACATGGAAATGCGAAAACTTGATCTCCAGAGGGAGAAGTTGGCAATGGAAGAGAGAATTAAGGAAAGAGACAGGGAATACCAGCTTAAAAAGCTGAACTTAAAAAAAAAAATCTCAGATTCTGAAGAAATTTATGATGATGAAAAAAACCTTCGACCTGAAACCCAGTGGGGAGATGTTTAAATTTGAAAAGATCTTCCAAAATCTGAGGAATGGGATCTTGAAGCGTTCTTTCTTTCATTTGAAAAGATAGCTAAACAGGTGAAATGGACACAGGAAAACTGGACATTGCTGTTACAATCCAGGTTGGTGGGTAGAGCACATGAGGTTTCTGCTTTGCTGTCAGAAGAAGTATTGGTGAACTATGATGTGGTAAAAAAAAGCAATTTTGAGTGCATATGAGTTAGCTCCTGATGCATACAGGCAGAAATTTAGGAATATGAGAAAACAACCTGGGCAAACTTATGTTGTGTTTGAGAGAGTAAAACAAAGTAATTTTGACCGGTGGATAAAAGCATTAAAGATAGAGACAACATATGCAGCACTTCGCGAAGTAATTCTTTTGGAAGAATTTAAAGATTCAATCCCTTCGGTAGTGAGAACTCTTGTGGAGGAACAGAAGGTTAAAATGGTAAGACATGCAGCAGAGGTAACTGATGATTTTGAGTTAGTTAATAGAGCTAAGCCGTTTCCTCATCACCTTTTTATAATCAGAAAATGATAGAAAGTAGGAAGTGAAAGGAAGGTGGGTAGTTAGGGAGGAGAAGGCGTAGGTGGAAATTCCCAAGAAGTTTTTTTCTCAGAATTAAAAGGAAGATGCTGAGGTTGGAAGTTACATTCAAAAATTGAGGTGTTTCATTTTAATGAAATTGGACACATTAAGTTAGTGTGTTGGAAATTGCCAGGAAAATCTTTTGGAATTATTGGGGTACAGAAAAATTCATTGAGGGTGGTCTTTCCAACATTGTTCATTTCCTTGAGCATAAATAGAGAATGGAATTACAGTGTAGATTGGCCCAAATCTTCTTTTGTCCAGATCGTTGGAGATTGGACATTAGTTGGGAACATACAGTCAGGAACCCGCAGACGGCACACACATTAGCGGTAATTGCCCACAAACTTCAAATGGGCTGATTTCTGTTCCCAGGGACCCCACAGTGCTATAAGGAAGTTCCAGGATTTTGACCCTGTGACAGTGAAGGAACGCTGATATAATTGCAATTCAGGATACTGAGTTGCTTGGAGGGAAACTTCCAGGTGGTGATATTTCCATATGTCTGCTGCCCTTGTCCTTCTAGATGGTAGCAGTCGTGGTTTTGGAAGGTGCTGCCTAATAAGGGTTGGTGACTTCCTGCAGTGCTACACGCTGCTGCTGCTGTATGTCGGTGGTGGAGGGAGTGAATGTTTGTGGATGTGGTGCCAATCAAGAGGGTGCTTTGTCCTGAATGGTGTCAAGCTTCTTGATTATTGTGGGAGCTGTACTCATCCAGGCAAGTGCAAAGTATTCCATCACACTCCTGACTGGTGCCTTGTAGATGGTGATCAGGCTTTGGGGAGTCAGGAGGCGAGTTACCCGCAGCAGGATTCCTCGCCTGTGACCTGCTCTAGTAGCCATCAGTTTCTGGTCAATGGTAACCCCCAGAATGTTGAAAGTAGGGGATTCAGCCATTGAATGTCAAGGGGTGTTGCTTAGATTCTCTCTTGTTGAAGATGGTCATTGCCTAGCACTTGTGTGGCTGGAATGTTATTTGCCACATGTTAGTCCAAGCCTGTATATTGTCTAGGTCTTGCTGCATTTGCACATGGACTGCTTCATTATCTGAGGAGTTGCGAATGGTGCTGAACATTGTGCAATCATCAGCGAACATCCTCACTTCTGACCTTATGATGGAAGAAAGATCATTGATGACATATACTGATATACATTTAGATTCCCACGTATTGACTTGAAGTCTTTCCCAAAGTTTAACATTACGCTTCTCATTCTGTTTATGTGACAGTTTTACAAATTTGTACATCTACATGGCTATTACAAAACTGCAAAATAATATCAAAGAACATAAATTAATCTAGTCTATCTTTCATAATGAGAATTACATATTGATTGTATAAAATGGCGTATAAAATCATCTGCTGACTTTTAGAGATACACATAAGCCGGGGAAGTGGTAGAAGTGTCAGTGGGGGAGCATTTCGGTGATAGTGACCATAACGTAATAAAATTTAAGGTAGTTAAAGAAAAGGATGAAGATGGACCAGAAATAAAGATTCTGAATTGGGGTAAGGCCAATTTTGGTATGATAAGACAGGATCTACCCAAAATGTACTAAGAGAAGCTACTTGTAGGAAAATCTACATCAGAACTGAGGGAGTCAATCAAAAAGGAAAGAGAGAGAGAGTGCAGGGCCAACATGTTCCCATAAAGGTGAAGGTTGAGAGCAACAAGTCCAGAGAACTCTGGATGTCGAGGAATGTACAGGATTGGATAAGAAAGAAAAGGGAAGCTCATGGTAGATACCGAGAGCTCTAAACAGCAGAAGCCCCAGAGGTGTATAGAAAGTGCAGGGAGTTACTTAAAAAAGAAATTAGGAGAGCAGAGAGGGGTATGAAGAAACACTGGCGGGTAAAATAAAGAAAAACCCAAAGCTGTTTTGTAAATATATTAGGGGAAATAGGATAACCAGGGAAAGAGTTGAGCCCATTAGGGACCAAAGTGGCAATCTGTATGAGGAGCCAGAAGACGCAGGTGAGGTTTTAAATGAGTACTTTGCATTTGTATTCTCGATAGAGAAGGACAATGTAGGTATAGAAATCAGGGAGGGGGTTTATGATACACCGTTTCAAATTAGCATTGAGAGGTAGAAGATATTAGCAGTTTTAGCAGACTTCCCAGTGGATAAATCCCTAGGCCCAGATGAGACGTACCCCAGGCTGCTGTGAGAGGCAAGGGAGGAGATTGCTGGGGCCCTGACATTAATTTTCAAATCCTCACTGGTCACAGGAGAGGTGCCAGAGGACTGCAGGACAGCTAATGTAGTACCATTATTCAAGAAGGGTGGCAGGGATAAACCAGGGAACTATAGGCCAGTGAATCTAATATCGGGAAATTTTTGGAAAAAATTCTGAGGAATAGAATTAATCTCCACTTGGAGAGGCAAGGATTAATAAAGGATAGTCAGCATGACTTTGTCGGGGGAGATCATGTGCAACAAATGTTTGAATTTTTCTAGGAGGTGACTAGGTGTGTAGATGAGCGTAGTGTATTTGATGTAGTCTACATGGACTTCAGTAAGGCTTTTGACAAGGTCTCGCATAGGAGACTGGTCAGGAAGGTAAGAGCCTATGGGATCCAGGGCAATTTGGCAAATTGGATCCAAAATGGCTTAGTGGCAGGAGAAAGAGGGTGATAGTTGAAGGTTGTTTTTGTGACTGGAAGCCTGTGTCCAGTGGCAGTTTTATGTTCTGTGCTAGGTCCGTTGGTGTTTGTAGTGTACATTAATGATCTAGACATGAATGTAGGAGGTATGATCAGTAAGTTCACAGATGTCACAAAAATTGGTTGTGTGGTAAATAGCGAGGAGGAAAGCCTTAGTCTACAGGACGATATAGACGGGCTGGTCAGATGAGCAACAGTGGCAAATGGAATTTAATCGTGGAAAGTGTGAGATGATGCATTTAGGGAGGACTAACAAGGCAAGGGAGAACACAGTGAATGGTAGGACCCTAGGAAGTACAGATGATCAGTGGGACCTTAATGTGCACGTCCAGGTAAATAAGGTGGTTTAGATGGCATATGGGATACTTGCCTTTATCAGTCGAGGATTTGAATACAAGAGCAGGGAGGTTATGATGGAGCTGTATAAATTGTTAGGCCACATCTGGAGTACTGTGTGCAGTTCTGGTTGCCACACTATAGGAAGGATGTGATTGCACTGGAGAGGGTGCAGAGGAGATTCACCAGGATGTTGCCTGGGCTGGAGCATTTCCGCAATGTAGAGAAACTAGATAGGCTGGGCTTGTTTTCCTTAGAGTGGAGAAGGCTGAGGAGGGACCTGATTGAGGTGTACAAAATTATGAGGGGCATAGATAGGGTAGATAGGATGAAACTTTTTCCCTTAGTAGAGGGGAGACAATAACTAGGAGGCATAGATTTAAGATAAGGGGCAGGAGGTTTAGGGGTGGGGAGTATCTGGAACTCACAGCCTGGAAGGGTGAGAGAGGCGGGAACCCTTACAACATTAAAAAAAGTATTCAGATGAACACTTGAAATGTCATAGCATACAAGGTTACAGGCCAAATGCTGGAAAAGGGGATTAGAGAAGGGCTTCATGACCATCTCGGACATGATGGACCGAAGGGCCTCTTTCAGTGCTGTATGACTCTGTGACATTGTATTATATCATGTAAGAAACATTACACGTTTAAATGTGCATCCCTTTTGGTATATATCCTGTGAAAAGTGTAGAATAATGAGAATGTACAATCAGTTTCATAATATTCTCCTTTTTTCATGTAAAATAATATGTAATTATAAATGCTAATTTTTATTCATACAAATGCATAATATTCATTTCCAAAAGTTAATTACCCGTGGTGGTGGGGGAGGGGAGCGGGGGGATGGGGTGTTGAACACAAGGATGTAGGTTCACCTCAGGAACCTACCACTCTTGCACCAGCCCTGGGACTGCAGATTTCCATCCCTAAAAGGCCATTAGTGAACCAGATGGGGTTTTATGACAATCAATGATGGTTTTGTAGTTACTATTTAGTTTCAGGTTCATATAAAGAATGAGAGAGAGAGACAGAGACATGGAGAGAGAGAGGAGGAGACAGAGTGAGAGAGAGACTGACAGAAACACAGAAAGAGTCACACAGTGGGAGGCACAGAGAGACTCACAGAGAAATGAGAGACACAGAGACAGGCTGAGAGAGAAAGGACGGGGGTGTCCTCTGACCCGGTGATAATGCAAAAACCACACCAGGAGCCACAGAGACGCAGAGAATGAGACAGAGAGAAACACAGAGCAAAAGAGACACACAGCAAGGGAGAGAGGGACAGAGAAAAAAAGAGAGAGACAGACTCACACATGGAGAGAGAGATACACGAGAGACATATGCAGAGAGAGACATGTGGCATGTGTCTCTCGCTCTTGTCTCTCTCGATCTCTCTCTCTCAGTTTCTGTCTCTCTGTGTGTTTCTCTCTGTCTCATTCTCTGTGGTTCCTGGGGAACAAAGATAGGAATGCAAGGCAGAAAAGTAGAAAGCAAAAGTAGTTTCATGGTACCATTCACTTTCAGGTTAATAGAGAGAGAGAGAGAGACAGAGATATGAAGAGAGTATGGAGAGAGACACAGGCAGACAGGGAGAGAGAGAAAGAGACACAGGCAAACAGGGAGAGAGAGCGAGAGAGACTGACAGAGAGGCACAGAAAGAGTCATGCAGAAGGAGGCACATAGAGAGAGAAAAACAGAGAGAGAGAGAGAGACAAACAGAGATAAGGACAGGAGGAGGGTCTCCTCAGACCCAGTGATAATGCAAGAACCACACCAATGGCCAGAGAGAGAGGGAGAGAAATAGCAAGAGAGAGAACGAGACAGAGAAAGAACAAAGAGAGAGATACACACACACACGCATGGAGAGAGAGAGACACCAAGAGACACATGCAGAGAGAAAATGTGACTTGCCTTTCTCACTATGTGTCTCTCTCGCTTTCTCCCTCTCTCTCTCTCTATATATGCCTTTCTGTGTGTCTCTGTCTCTCTGTGTGTTTCTCTCTGTCTCATTCTCAGTGGCACCCGGGAAACAAAGATAAGAATGAAAGCAAAAGTAGAAGGCGGAGGAAACAAGGGCTAGCAGCAGATAGGGCCATAGTACAAAAAAAGATGTGTACAAGTCTTAAAAAGACCAAGCTCAAGGTATTGCACCTGAATGCATGGAGCATTTGCAATTTAACAGCGCAAATAGAGGTAAATGGGTACAACATGATTGTGATTATAGAAACGAGGCTGGGAATTGAATATCCAAGGGTATTTGATATTTAGGAAGGGCAGGTAAAAAGGAAAAGGAGTTGGGGTGGCGTTGTTAGTTAAGGATGAAATCAGTGCAATCATGAGAGAGGATATTGGTTACCTTCTGGACATCGTCAAGGAACGCCATTATCTCCTCTACCCTCGTGATGGCCAGAGGAGGTCCACCAGGGTCACCAACCCGGATTGGGAGGAGGTCTCTGTGGTAGTGTCATGAAGATATTAATGTATATAATGTTTTTGGAAATTATTTTTAAATTGGACTTGTAGTAGGGTCTGTGTCTTAAAGCCAGATAGTCTGAGTGCTTTGATGTATAGTAGTTTGAGATGTTAATTGGGTGAACAATAAGGCTAGAAGATAAAGAGTACATTTGCATTTGTTGAATATTTCATTCAAAAGAAGGGAGTAAAATCTGCACCTAGCTAGGAGACACCAAGCAACGTGTTTATCTCACTCATAAAATTGGCGCTATGAAAAGGGTTTTATTGTTAGAAGAGCTGAAGTTCAAAAGATCTGGTGATACAATGAGAATTTGCATTCAAAAGGAAGGCTGGGTATATATAGAAAAGAGTTTTGCATGTGTGCATCAGAGGCATGTAAGATCTAAGCAGCTTGTAAGCCCTACAAGTGAAGGAACCACATTGCAAGGGACCTCATTTTGAAATTGTAAGATCAACTATGCTTTGCCTGGTACTGGTTTAAATTCAATGGGTTCATTCAATGAGTCCTCATAACGACTTGAAACGTTAACTGTTTTCCTCTCCTCAGATGCTGTCAGACCAGCTGAGTTTTTCCAGGTATTTTGGTTTTCATTGTCAATGGGTTATTGTTGCTCTGTGAAAGATTTACCTGGGAATGATTAATTTGGGGATTTGTTTAAAAGTTATTATGGTAGTAATTTGTAGATTTGTGAATGTGGTTAAAATTTCTTGTTAAATCAATAAATGTTTAGTTTAATTTAATTTATGTATAAAAACCTCTTGAGGCTTGGTGGTTTCATTTCTGAATTCAGAGCTACATCTCAAGCATATCAATTGAAAATATAGGTTATGACAATTGTTTAAAGTTTTGTTCTAGGATTTTTAATAACTCAGCCTTTACCAGCTGCTGTGTCATAACAGCAGTGAGTGCCAACTCTGCCTGGAGGAGAACAGGGATCCAATGCCGCAAACAGATGAATGATCTAATCCGCACAGTGAGAATAAGTCAACCTTCTTATCGCTCTTCCCTCACATTCTCACACGCCGCTTAGACTTCACAGGGTGACACTCCTCAGGGAACTCATACACTACCAAAATAAGGGACATCACTACTCAATCTCCCACAAGCAAACATAAAGACAGATAGAGGCAGTGTGAGCAGGAAGAATGCCAAGGCAGATGAAAAGAATGGTATGTGTATGTGTGTCTGTGCTGAGTGGAGCCATGCACTGCATGAGGATTCGAGCTGCATAGGATGTCAATGTTTGTGTGGGAGATTGAGTGGTGATGTCCCTTGTGCTGGTAGTGTGTGGGTTCCCTGAGGAGTGGCATCCTGTGAAGTTAGAGATAATCTCCCCCTGACAAAGTCATGCTGACTATCCTTTATTAATCCTTGCCTCTCCAAGTGGAGATTAATTCTATCCCTCAGAATTTTTTTCCAAAAATTTCCCCACCACTGATGTTAGATTCACTGGCCTATAGTTCTCTGGTTTATCCCTAGCAACCTTCTTGAATAATGGTACCACATTAGCTGTCCTGCAGTCCTCTGGCACCTCTCCTGTGGCCAGTGAGGATTTGAAAATTAATGTTAGGGCCCCAGCAATCCCTTCCCTTGCCTCTCACAGCAGCCTGGGGTACTTCTCATCTGGGACTGGGGATTTATCCACTGAAAAGTCTGCTAAGACTGCTAATATCTCCTACCTCTCAATGCTAATTTGTTCAAATATATCATAACCCCAACCCCTGATATCTATACCTACATCATCCTTCTCTATCGAGAATACAAATGCAAAGTACTCATTCAAAACCTCACCTGCATCTTCTGGCTCCTCATACAGATAGCCACTTTGGTTCCTAATGGGCTCTACTCTTTCCCTGGTAATCCTCTTTCCCCTAATATACTTACAAAACACCTTTGGGTTTTCCTTTATTTAACCCGCCAGTGTTTCTTCATGCCCCTCTTTGCTCTCCTAATTTATTTTTTAAGTAACTCCCTGCACTTTCTATACACCTCTGGGGATTCTGCTGTTTTCAGCTCTCGATATCTACCACGAGCTTCCCTTTTCTTCATTATCTAATCCTGTACATTCCTCAACATCCAGAGTTCTCTGGACTTGTTGCTCTCACCCTTCACCTTTATGGGAACATGTTGGCCCTGCACTCTCTCTCTTTCCTTTTTGAATGACTCCTTCTGTTCTGATGTAGGTTTTCCTACAAGTAGCTTCTCCCATTCCATTTTAGGTAGGTCCTGTCCTATCATACCAAAATCAGCCTTACCCCAATTCAGAATCTTTTCTTATGGTCCATCTTTATCCTTTTCTTTAACTGCCTTAAATCTTACTACGCTATGGTCACTATCACCGAAATGCTCCCCCACTGACACTTCTACCACTTGCCTGACTTATGTGTTTCTCTAAAAGTTAGCAGATGATTTTATGCACCATTTTATACAATCAATGTGTAATTCTCATTATGAAAGATAGACTAGATTAATTTATGTTCTTTGGTATTATTTTGCAGTTTTGTAATAGCCATGTAGATGTACAAATTTGTAAAACTGTCACATAAACAGAATAAGAAGCGTAATGTTAAACTTTGGGAAAGACTTCAAGTCAATACGTGGGAATCTATATGTATATCAGTATATGTCATCAATGATCTTTTTTCCATCATAAGGTCGGAAGAAGGGATGTTCGCTGATGATTGCACAATGTTCAGCACCATTCGCAACTCCTCAGATACTGAAGCAGTCCATGTGCAAATGCAGCAAGACCTGGACAATATCCAGGCTTGGACTAACACGTGGAAAATAACATTCCAGTCACACAAGTGCTAGGCAATGACCACCACCAACAAGAGAGAATCTAAGCATCACCCCATGACATTCAATGGCATGACCACCCCTTGACATTCAATGGCTGAATCCCCTACTTTCAACATTCTGAGGGTTACCATTGACCAGAAACTGATGGCTACTAGGTCACAGGTGAAGAATCCTGCTGTGGGTAACTCATCTCCTGACTCCCAAAGCCTGTTCACCATCTACAAGGCACAAGTCAGGAGTGTGATGGAATATTCTCCACTTGCCTGGATGAGTACAACTCCCACAACAATCAAGAAGCTTGACACCACTCAGGACAAAGCAGCCTGCTTCATTGGCACCACATCCACAAACATCCACTCCCTCCACCACCCTCGCGCAGCGGCAGCAGCGTGTAGCACTGCAGGAACTCACCAACCTTCCTTAGGCAGCACCTTCCAAAACCATGACTGCTACCATCTAGAAGGACAAGGGCAGCAGACACATGCAAATATCACCACCTGGAAGTTTCCCTTCAAGCCACTCAGTATCCTGACTTGCAATTATATTGGCGTTCCTTCACTGTCACAGGGTCAAAATCCTGGATCTCTTATAGGACTGTAGGGACCCAGGTAACAGAAATCAGCCCATTTGAAGGTTTAAGTTCGTGGGCAATTACCGCTGATGTGTGTGCCGTCTACGGGGTCCTGACTGTATGTTCCCAACTAATGTCCAATCTCCAACGATCTGGACAACAGACGATTTGGGCCAATCTACACTGTCAATTCCATTCTCTATTTACACTCAAGGAAATGAACAATGTTGGAAAGACCACCCTCAATGAATTTTCCTGCACCCCAATAATTCCACAAGAATTTCCTTGCAATTTCCAACACACTAACTTAATGTGTCCAATTTCATTAAAATGAAACACCTCAATTTTTGAATGTAACTTCCACCCTCAGCGCCTTCCTTTTGATTCTGAGAAAAGAACTTCCTGGGAATTTCCACCTACTCCTCCACCCTGACTACCCACCTTCCTTTCACTCCCTACTTTCTATCATTTTCTGATTTAAAAGGGTGATGAGAAAACGGTTTGGCTCTATGAACTAACTCAAAATCATCAGTTACCTCTGCTGCTTGTCTTACCATTTTAACCATCTGTTCCTCCACATGAGTTCTCACTACCGAAGGAATTGAATCTTTAAATTCTTCCAAAAGAATTACATCTCCAAGTGCTGCATATGTTGTCTCTAGCTTTAATGCCAGTATCCAATGGTCAAAATTACTTCTTGTTACTCTCTCAAACACAACATAAGTTTGCCCAGGTTGTTTTCTCCTAAATTTCTGCCTGAATGCCTCAGGAACTAACTCATATGCACTCAAAATTGCCTTTTTTACCACATCATAGTTCACCGATACTTCTGACAGCAAAGCAGAAACCTCATGTGCTCTACCCACCAACCTGGATTGTAACAGCAATGTCCAGTTTTCCTGTGTCCATTTCACCTGTTTAGCTATCTTTTCAAATGAAATAAATAACGCTTCAACATCCCTCTCCTCAAATTTTGGAAGAGCTTTTCACATTTAAACATCTCGCCAGTGGGTTTTAGGTTGAAGGTTTTTCATCATCAGAACTTTCCTCAGAATCTGAGATATTTTTTTAATTCAGCTTTTTAAGCTGGTATTCCCTGTCTCTTTCCTTAATTCTCTCTTCCAATGCCAACTTCTCCCTGTGGAGATCAAGTTTCTGCATTTCCATGTTTTTTGAAATAATCTCTCTTTTCCCTTTCTTTTTCTGCTGCCTCTCGTTCCAGTTGTTTTCATTTCCAATTCTTTTTCCTTTTCGTTGGCCTTGAATTCAAGCTTTCTAGGTTCCTTTGCTTGTTCAAATTCAAACCTCTTCATTTCTATCTGAAGTCTCACTACCTCCAGCTGTGACTCACTAGTGTCAGGTATCACTCTAACTTTAAATGCTGTGCTATCATTTCAACTACATCTGCTTTCTTTGCCCCAACAGGTAACCACAACTGTAACTTATCCACCAACTCTGTTAACTTACTCTTGGATGCTTTTTGTAACCCAATCTGAGGAGTATCTTCTACTTCCAAACACCATTTTGCCATGGATTCAGTCATTTTTGCAGTCTCACCACTTTAGAAATACCTCACCCCAACTCTTGGACTCAAAGTGCTTCTTGTTATTGATAACCCTAAGATTCACCAATTCCAAACCAGTCAAGGAATTTAAAATATATCCCGCAAAGAACCCCCAATTTTTGTTTTGGCACAGCAGAGGGTAAATGCTGAGCTGTTCAAATCCCTGAGGGAAAACTGAAACAACTTGCACGTGAACAGGAGAGAGGGGCACAACCAGAGTGGGTATTCGGAATTTGGTGCAAAGCGGGAATTTGGTGCATAGGGGATGAGGTGCTCCTTGCATTTTTTCCTTGCTATCCAACTTCTTAAATCTTCAGAGCGTGCTACAGCAGTAGAGGCTGCAAGGGAAAGGAATCACTGGAAAGTAGTGGGTAAGGTATTTACAACTTTAATCGCTTATAGTTTAAGTTCTTTTTGTGGTTTACAGTTTGTATATTCTACGAGGATCAGGAAATAAGCGCCCTGGATTAATTGACTTAAAAGGTTTCATTTAAAGGGATAAGTCATAGCAGGAGCGCTCAAAGCCGTGATGTGCTCCTCGTGCTCCATGTGGGAAGCCTGAGACATTCCCCATGCCCGGGACCAGCATGTGTGCAGGAAGTGTGTCCAGCTGCAGCTCCTAGAAGTTCGGGTTTCAGAGCTGGAATGCCGGCTCGGACACTGTGGAGCATCCGTGAGTCTGAGTGCATCGTGGATACCACCTTTAGAGAGGTAGTCACACTGCACGTGAAGGGACTTGAGGAAGGAAGGGAATGGGTGACCACCAGGCAGTCCAAGAGAAACAGGCAGGTAGTCCCCTAGGGTCCTGCTCGCAAATCAGTATTCCATTTTGGAGGCTGATAAGGGCACTCGTTCCTCCAGGGATTGCGGAAAGACCCAAGCTTCTGGCACCACAAGCAGCCTGTCTGTACAGGAGGGGAGGAAGACCAATAGTAATAGGGGATTCTATAGTCAGGGGAACAGATAGGCACTACTGTGGCTGTCAACGTGACCCAAGGATTGTATGTTGCCTCCCTGGTGCCAGGGTTCGGGATGTCACTGAATGGCTGCAGGACAGCCTGAAGGGGGAGGGTGATAAGGCAGAACTCATAGTACATGTCGGTACCAATGACATAGGTAGAAAGAGGGATGAAGTCTTGCATCAAGAATTCAGGGAGTTAGGCAATAGACTAAAAAGCAAGACCTCTCAGTTAATCCCGGTGCCCCGTGCAAACGAGCTCAGAAATAGGAGAATAGCACAGATGAATACATGGCTTAAGAGTTGGTGCAGGAGGGAGAGTTTTAGATTCTTGGATTACTGGGACCGTTTCTGGGGAAGGTGGGACCTGTACAAACAGGACATTCTACATCTGAACCAGAGCGGGACTAACATCCTTGCAGGTGGGTTTGCTAGTGCTGTTGGGAGGAGTTTGAACTAACTCAGCAGGGGAAGGGGACACAGAATGTTGGCAGAATAGGGACACATCATAACACAGTAAAACAATCAAGTCAGAGGGAGTACAGCTGCAATAAGCTTCAAGGGAGTAAGGCGAGGCTGGATGGCCTCTACTTTAAAATTAGGAGTATTACAGGTAAAACGGATGAGTTAAGGGTGAGGATTGACATGTGGAATTGTGATATAGTAGCCATCACTGAGATGTGGTTGAAGGAAGGGCAGGATTGGCAGCTCAACATTCCAGGATATAGAATCTTCAGGTGAGACAGGGGAGGGTGTAAAAGAGAAGGAGGCATTGCATTATTAGTTAAGGAGTGAGTTACTGCAGTAAGGAGAGATGATATCTTGGAGGGCGGATCGAATGAAGCTTTGTGGGTAGAGCTTAGGAATAAAAAAGGGGCAACCACATTATTCGGTGTTTATTATAGACCCCTAGATAATCAGCGGGAAATTGAGGAGCAAATATGTGCACAATTTGTGGAGGTGTGTAAAAACAATAACAATAGGGTAATTATATTAAGTGATTTCAACTTTCCCAACATTAATTGGGATAGACATACTGTTACGGGCTTGGATGAGTGGATTTCTTGAAATGTGCACAGGAGAACTTTTTAAGTCAATATGTAGAGGGTCCAATAAGGGACGGTGCAGTGCTGGACCTAATTCTGGGGAATGAAGCTGGACAGGTGGCTGAGGTGGTGGTGGGCGAGCATTTTAGTGATAGTGACCACAACATGGTACAGTTTAAGTTTCTTATGGACAAAGAAATCAACAAGTTGCAAAAAATGTTTTGGATTGGGGAGAGTGGATTTTAGTAAAATAAGGCAGAATCTGGCCAAGGTAGACTGGGAACTGTTACCTGTGGTGAAATCTGCAGAGGAACAGTGGGGGGTGTTCAAAAAGGAAATGGGGAGGGTACAGGCTCAACAAGTTCCCTCTAGGGTGATAGGAAGGAGTAACAAGCCCAAAGAACCACGGATGACCAGAGATATTCAGGTTACGAAGAGAGGGAAAAGCGAGGCTTTTAACAATTACAAGGGGAGCAAATTAGTAGAGGCATTCGTGGAGCACAGACAGTGCAGGGTGGAGCTTAAAAAAGCAATTAGGAGAGCAAAGAGGGGATATTAGAAAGTTCTGGCTGGTAAAAGTAGAAAAAAATCCCAAGATATTCTTTAAGTATATCAATGGGAAAAGGATAACTACAGAAAGACTAGGGCCCATAAGGGACCAAGGGAGCAATCTATGGGTGGAGCCAGAGGACATCGCTAGGGTGTTGAATGAATACTTCACGTCCGTCTTCACCCAAGAGAATGAGGATGAAGGTATCGAACTCGGGGAGAGAGACTGTGAGGTTCTTAAGCAAATTGACAGAGGGAGTGACAAGGTATTGGAGGTGTTGGCAGGCTTAAAAGCGGACAAATCTCCAGGTCCGGATGATTTGTATCACAGACTGCTGAGGGAGGCAAGGGAGGAGATCGCAGGGGCTCTGACCCTAATTTTTAATTCCTCTCTGGCCACGGGGAAGGTGCCAGAAGACTGGAGAACAGCTAAAGTGGTTCCACTGTTTAAAAAGGGTTGTAGAGATAAGCCCGGGAACTACAGGCCAGTGAGTATCATGTCAGTGGTAGGGAAACTATTGGAGAAAGTTCTGAAGGAGAATATCCCAAGATATTCTACAGGAAGAGATAGACGGGATGGTCAAATGGGCAGATAAGTGACAGATGGAATTTAACCCTAAAAAGTGAGATGATATACTTTGGAAGGAGTAATTTGACAAGGAAGTATTCAATGAATCAACGAATGTCATGGCACTAAGAAATTCTGAGGAACAAAGGGACCTCGGCGTGTATGCCCATAGATCTCTGAAGGCAGAGAGGCATGTTAGTGGGATGGTGAAAAAGGCATATGGGACACTTGCCTTTATCAATCGAGAAATTACAAAAGTAGGGTGGTCATGTTGGAGTTGTATAGAACCTTGGTGAGGCCACAGCTGGAGTATTATGTGTTTGGTCGCCACATTATAGGAAGAATGTGATTGCACTGGAGGGGGTGCAGAGGAGATTCACTAGGATGTTGCCTGGGATGAAACATTTAAGTTATGAAGAGAGGTTGGATAGACTTGGGTAGTTTTTGTTGGAGCAAAGAAGACTGAGGGGCGATCTGATCAAGGTGTACAAGATTATGAGGAGCATGGACAGGGTGGATCGGGTCAGCTGTTCCCCTTAGTGGAAGGGTCAGTCACAAGGGGGCATAAGTTCAAGGTTTAGGGGGGATGTGAGGAAAAACTTTTTTTATCCAGGGGATGGTGACGGTCTGGCATGCGCTGCCTGGGAGGGTGGTGGAGGTGGGTTGCCTCACATCCTTTAAAAAGTACCTGGATGAGCACTTGGCACATCATAACACTCAAGGCTCTGGGCCAAGTGCTGTTAAATGGCAAAGTAACACAATACCCTGAACAGTCGAATTCTACATGAGTTTTCTTAACTTCAGTTCCTGCAAACAGCAAGCTTAGGCTTAGAGGTGGAAGATTTTTCACACTTGTTAGATCTTAGAATGCCTTCTCTTACACAAAACCTTCTCTCCTGTCTACATATTTCTCTTTTGAATGCACATTCCCATTGTTTCACTATGTCTTTGGACTTTACCTCTCTAATATTAAAAATCTATCATAGTACCAATTTTACCAGTAGTCTTTGGGAAAAATAAACACATATTTCTTAACTTCTTCTGGCTGGATGTAGCATTTCACATCCTCTTTTGAATTCAAGCTACTCTGGTTTATTTAAAAATGTAAATGTTCCCTTTACAGCTCCCATTCTAAAACTTCAATCATGTTAACCTATTTAGCATTTCAAATCTAGCTTCTCTTCTGATACATCAAAGCACCCGGACCAGCTGTCTTTAATTCAGTTAAGTCCCCCTAGTACACACACACACAGATAAATATAGACACTATTACATCACTTTACAATAAATTCCAATAACATTATGGAAATATTAAATCTTCCTGACAAGCATCCAAGTCAAGTTTCCCTCAGTTGATGACTGGGGGGACAGAGAGGGACATCACCTCAATCAGATCACTCCTCATCTCCAGGGAAGTTTGCACAGTCTCTGATCAGGGTTAAGGTACTAAATGCAATGGAAAAGGCAAAATCACAGTTGGACTTTCATTATTAGGAACTGAATGGGTCACCTGGGTCCAGTAGTATAAGCCAAAAAAAAAGTGCAGTAATTCATCAGGGAGATACTGTGATAAGGGTAACTTAGGTTTCCACTGGAAGGGTCAGTTAGAAGGACCAAATGATCTCACGGATCGATATTAATGTTTGTGATCCCATTGAAACTCTGATGAACTCACTCGCTCCCTTAAAGACTGTATTAATGATTGACGCGATGAATATTCCACCACCTTCAGTTACAAAAAATACACGGATCCTGCATTTTATATCTGGTTTCCACTCCCAATCTCCCATAATCTTCCCTCGGATTTCCTCTGCTCACACCTGGCTTTTCCCTCTCCAGTGTCTGCCCTGTCACTTTGAGTTTTACCCGTCCCTTCCAGAAGTATGGGACCTTATTTCCTCATCTTTTTATGCCCTTACCTGTCCCTCAGCCTTTTCAGTGGCCCCAGGTCTGTTGTTTCTTCCTTTTTTTGGTTGCCCCACAGGCTGAAGTGAATCCAATCTCAGTTAATACTTTCCTCTCAGCAGCAGTGCCTAACGTTTATGGTACTAATATCTGAACCTGTCTTTCCTTCTGTCTTTTCCTCAGGCTGACATCAGCTCAGTCTGTTTCTCACTGAAAGGTACCGTGCTAATTCCTCTTTTCCCCCTCAGGACATTTTTGTTCTCTTTCTTGACAGAAATAAGGTCACCAAACAAATTTCTAAAATGTTAAATACCATTTATTAACTGAATTTACCATCGACAAGTAAAAGTGTAAAGCATGGCATTTTGGAAAAAAAAAGGTTCACAGCACAAAATGATTTCAAATTCATTTTCCTATTGTTTTTTTTAAAAGGAAAGGATTCAAATTCCGGACTGGTTATTTCTTTTCCACATCAATTTACCAAATTGACACTTTAATGTACAATTTATGAGATTTATGTGAAAACTATTTCAACAAAACGTTCCTTTATATTTATGACTGGCAATTTAATGAAAGGACCTGAGGGATTTCCCCAACCCCTGCTGCTTTTCAGGTTTTTTTTAAGCGCTTGGAAGGTATTTCTCTGAACTACCGAGGTTTAAATTCTGGCTGCCACTTGCCTGGGAACTTTAAGCTCATTTTGAGCACAGATAAGAAAATTATACATGAACAATCTCCATCCCTCACCAACGACCCCCCAACCCAAACACATTCTGCAAACCTCCCACCACCATGCACCATCCTTCTATGCACGATGCACCATCCCTCCATGCACCATACCTACATGCACCATACCTCCATGCATGATGCACTATCCCTCAATGCACCATCCCGCCATGCACCATCCCTCTATGCCGGTGACATTCCTGCCACACGAGTGGCAGTTAATGATGAGAGGGACACACAGTGAGAGAGAGAAAGAGACCGTGACAGAGCGAGAAAGACACGGAGGGAGAGAGATAGACACACACATTGGAGAGAGAGACACTGAGAGACACGTGCTGAGAGAGAAATGTGGCATGTCTCTCTCACTCTGTGTCTCACTCACCGTCTCTCGCTCTCTCTCTGACTCTCTGTGTTTCTATTTGTCTCATTTTCTGTGTCTCTGCGTATCTCGGCCTGGTTTTTGCATTATCACTGGGTCCGAAGACACCCTCCTCCTGTCTCTCTCTCTCTCTCTCTCTCTGACCTTCTCTGTGTCTACCTCAACGTGACTCTTTCTCTGTGTCTCTTTCTCTCTCTGAACTGTTTTTCTGCGTACTCTCTGTGTCCACAGTCTCTGTCTGTCTGTCTGTCTCTCTCGGTGTCTCTATCTCTCAGTCTGCTTGGTTGTCTGTCACTCTCATTATAAATCTGAAACTAAATGGTAACCACGAAACTATCAATGATTGTCATAAAAACCCATCTGGTTCACTAATGCCCCTTTAGGGATGGAAATCTGCAGTCCCAGGGCTGGTGCAAGACTGGTAGGTGCCCTAGGTGAACCTTCAGCATTGTGCACAACCCCTTCCTCTCACTCCGCACCCCACCACCCGCCACCCCCACCAATGATAATCAACTTTTGACAATGAATATTGTGCATTAGTATGAATAAAAATTCTGCATTTATAACTACGGATTTATTTTACGTAAAAAAGATTATATTGACTATTCATTCTCACTATTCTACATGTTATGATCACAGCAGATGTTACTGCTGAGCAAGCCAGAACCCAGAGTGAAGTCTGTCTGAATGATCGTAAATCTTTTTTTTATGGTGAAAACAAGGAGAAAGAGCAACTGAACTCAAAGGCATAGAACTCCAATAACCACCTTTAGGGGTTAAAAAATTAAAAGATTTATTAAAAGGAAAAAAAACTTAAGCACACAAGATTAAAGTTACCCAGTCAAAACAGTCTTACAGAATAACCCCCAAGACCCTGCTTGGTCAAAAGTACATAATTAAACTACCCTCTTGGCAACAACCCCCTTGTATATTTTTAACCATAATAATTCAGTAATACTAACCAAATCAAGGAATTGTTGTCACATTAATAAAGGTACACTTTACGACTTCTCAAACACTTCCACTTTTATGTTGAATTCCAAAAGAGGCCCAGGAATAGACTGTTTCCGAAAACACAGACTTTCCTAGATTAATACAGGGTGGCTGCCTCCGATTCAAAACTTTCACACCTTTCAGTGGCTCACACGCCACAGAGCTGGTCTTCAGGGTGTTTTCCCCCACAACCACCTCACACTCAGTTAAACATCCTTCCTGAAATACCTTTTCTCCTCTTTCATCTCAGGTCCCTTGGTCCTCAAACACCTCTTTGAACTTGACTTCTCCAAATAAAAGTCTTTCATGTTTTCTCTTTTGTCTCTACTTTCGGGTCAATAAAATTTAATATGCCTTCCCCTGTTTACTCAAGAATTCTTTGTAAGGTACAAATGTTCCTTTCCACCTCTGAAATCCCTATTGAAATTCAACAGCTAAAAAACCAAGTTTCCCATTTATCTCACAATGCAAATATCAAATCCACCCTACTGACTTGTTACTCAGCCTCACCATGACCTCTCATTACAAATGCATCAATCTAAAACTTTAACCTCCCATCTCTTAACCGTCAGAGACAACCCGTCTCCAGTAACCTGCTCTCTGTTTAACTAACCCTGGACACAAACACACACATGCACTACTTTCTTTACCTACACAGAATACTAACATAATCCCAAAATATATTTAAAAAGTATATATCTCAACACATACACTTTTCACAGGATATGTGCTAGAGGGGATGCCTTTTATAATTGTGATGTGAATTACGTGATGTAATACAGCGTGTTCCTGCAACAGTTACCAGATGATTTTACACAATCAATAATTATTTTGAGAGGGCGGGCTAGATTAAATTACATTCTTTGACATTATTTACTGGTTCGTAGTTTTCGAATAGCCATGTAAATGTACAAATTTGTAAAATTGTCACAAACAAAATTAGGAATATAATGTGAAACTTCGGGAAAGTCTTCAATGTAAATACATGGGAATCTGTATGTATGTCAGTATATGAGGATGTATCTTAGTCCATCTAGGCCTTCCATTCCCACTGCTGAAGCCTGTTTGCTTTCTTACGTACTGTCATGAATAGCTCATTCAGTTCTTTGCTGCCCCAATCCCCCTCACCCCCTCCCTTCCCCAAAGATTTTGCTGCTCTACGTGGCTGCCTAGCTTGCCTAGCAGTCGCAATGGCCCCGTGCCATCTTTACCTGGTCTGGCCTACGTGTGAGTCCGGGCCCAAAGCAATGCGGTCCACTGCTAAATGCTTTCAAGGGCAATTAGGGATGGGCAACACCCACATCCCATGAAATAATAAGAAAAAGTAGACCCAGAGTCTGGTTCCTGTATTAAAATGTTTCAGCCAGTAGATGGTGCTGCTCGTCCAGCTAAACTGACCAATAGAAACTAAGCAATGGCACCCCACTCCCCCAGGTGAACATAGACTGATATGGCAGGGAGACCATGGAGAACCTGGAAGGAAAGACTGGTATATATAAAAATTGTTTAAAATGAGGATTTGGGAATTGTTCCCTGAGGATTCGGTGTTGAGAAGCAAGTCTGGAACCCGGTGAATTTTTTTCTGCTGTTGTTCCACCTTCGGGTTGCCAACTCTGACTGGATATATTCCTGGAGATGTTGTCGCATGAGCGTCTTATTCCAACTGTCCCGGCCCTCTGCCATTGGTCACCCGGCAGGTCAATCACAGTGCCCCGCCTCCCCACGGCCAATCGGAAAACAAACATATTCTTCAGTTCCTCCAGTTGGATGATTACTGACTATTGGTCAAACAGCCTTTTTTCTCCCATATCACCGACATGTGTTTCTCAAATGAACAAAAGGGTTTAAAGTTTTTATTTTTTAAACGTCCTTGTTGTTTTTATCCTGGGTTTTTCTCCCAGCAGTATCCTGGAGTGAAGGGTTATGTGGCACAATGGCTGGTCCCCCTACCCCTGAGCCAGAAACAGGGTGTGAAACTTTAGTGACATAGGAACAGGAGGAGGCCTTTCAGCTCCTCGAATCTGTTCCACTATTCAGTGAGGTGTGACCTAACTCCATATCCCTGAATACCTTTGGCTATCAAAGATCTAATGAATCCCTGATTTAAAATTAACAATTGATCGAGCATTAATTGCTGTTTGTGTGCATAAGTGTTTCCTAATTTCATCCTTGCAAGGTTTGGCTCTAAATTTTAGACTCTGCCCCCTAGTCCTAAACTCCCCAACCGGAAGAACAATTCTGTGATTCTATGATGAGGAGAGATGGGGGTTCAGGAGTGTTGGGAGTTCAGGTGAGTTGGGGGTTCAGGAGAGGACGAGGGGAGTTGGGGATTCAGGGAACATGGGGTTCAGGAGAGGACAAGGAGAGATGGGGGTTCAGGAGTGTTTGGGGTTCAGGACAGGGAGTGATTCAGGAGAACGAGCAGAGAGTTTGGTTTTCAGGAATATTTGGAATGCAGGAGAATTGAATCTTTCCCTCTTTACAAATGGCGAGTCCCTTTGCAGCCAGTGTGTTGCCACCGGAAGTGAGATCACCATGCGACAAAGGCCACCATCTTGACAAGGCCCGGAAGCAATGACCCAGAGGTCAAAATGACCTCCTCTTGCCAATCTGATGACTTTATTACACATCCCCTGCTTGTAATTTGAATTGAGAATATCTTCCACTTAGTGACATTGACTTATCTTTCTCTGTATCACTGTACAGTCACGCTGTCTCCCTCTGCTGATATCTTTCTCTCTATCACTATGTTTTATCACACTCTCTCATCATCTGCTGATGTCTCTTTCTCTATCACTATATTCTGTTCCATTCTCTGTTACGCTCTCTTTCTCCCTCTGTAGATGTCTCTCTCTCTTTTTGTATTACTATATTCTGTCATACTCTCTCTATCATTCACTGCTGATATCTCTCTAGCACCATATTCGGTTCCATTCCTTCTATCATTACGTTATATTACATTCTGTCTGCTGCTGCTGATCTTTCTCTCTTATCAGTATTCTGTCACACTTTATCATTTGCTGATGTCTCTATCTCTCTCTCTCTCTATCACTATATTCTATTGCACTATCTATTTCTCTCTGCTTATGTCTTTCCCTCTCTGTCACTATATTCTGTTACACTCTCTCCATCATCCTCTGTGGATGTCTCTCTCTCTATCACTGTAACCCACAGGACTGCAAAACAGGAGCTGGAAAGTGGGAATAGTTTGTGCAGCTATTTCTTTGTCTGCATGGACACAATGTGAATAAAGACTGCCCTCTGTGCTGTAAATTATTCATGTTTTCAATGTTTTTCTCAGGTAAGGTGTCACTATGAGAAATGTAGTAAATTATTCTGCAAACCTATTTAAAATAAATCCTTTAGCATGATCTAGTGTTTAGGTTTAAACATTGACAATTTATTGCAGAGTATTTCACTACAGAGTACAGCAAAGTTTACCTGCCACTTTACTCCCTGCTATTAATCGCTTTGATACCGTGTCTGTTTTAACCAGGGCTCTGAGAACAGTAACAGTGGTTGGGATCTGGAATGTGCTGCCGGAAAGGGCGGTGGAAGCAGATTCATTAATAAATTTCAAAAGGCAAATTGGATAAATATTTTAAAATGAAAAATTTGCAGAGCAATGGATGAGTGGCTCTAACTGGACAACACTTCCAAAGATCCAGTACAATGGGCTGAAAGCCTGCTTTCTGTGCTCTAAGGCTCAATGATTTTCCTGTCGGGATCAGTAACATAACAGGCCTGGGTTTTTGCAGATACTCTCGGAGGCACAGCCTTTAATGATGACATTCTGCAGCAAATTGTCTGAAAAAGGTAACGTTGGCATGACATCGGTGTGAGCTGGTGTTACATTTGGTGATAACTGATGGAGGAACATGTAATTCCCTCCCTAAACCTCTCTCCCTCTGTCTCTCTCCCCTCCTTTAAGACACTCGTTAAAATCTACCTCTTCCACTAAGTTTTTGGTCACCTGATATTCCCATGATTGACTCGATGTCAAACATTGTTTCACAATGTACCTGTGAAAAACATTAGGACTCTTTACAACATTACAGGCACTATATAAATGCAAGATATTGTTGTTTGTACATTCTTGGAGTCTTTATAGATATTGATGTATTGAAGTATGTAACACCTAATCTAAAGTAGGAACAGTTAATACTTTGAAAGAACATTGATACTTTTAAGCACGGTTTGCCCTGGATTACTTACTGTTAACTTCTTTGACGGAGACCACTTTGCAGCTTGCAGTGATGCACTGTATGGACTTGGATTGGCATATTCCAGGCCTCCCTACACAGGAGTGACATTGCGATCCTGAAGTGGATTGAAAACAGAATATTGGACTCAGTGACTTCACACAGTAGATGTCAGTACCCTGTGTATCCCCTGCCCATGATTGGTACCTGGGAGGTTCGTGTCCTTGTTGCACAGGTTCCCCTCACAACACTGGATGTCAGAACTGGTTTGCACTCCGAAAGATGATGATTTGGGCGACTGACAGAAGCTCTCGGACATACAACCTTTGACGACAGCATATGCATTTACTGTTGGTAAGAGAAAGATACAGATCATTTCTAGATGGTCCGATGTGCAATCATCTGTTTTACTGAATTTTCTGTCCCTTAAATCAAATCCCAGCTCCCCTGTGGAACTCTTAGAAACTTAAAGTATCCAAGAACAAATTGAAATTTTCACTTATTTACAAAACAAATCAAGCTCCAAAGACTGGGATTGGAATTCAGGTGAGGTTTGTACTCACAAAGCGGGATTCCCACTCCCTGATCCTCCCAAACGTACCCTGAACCTACAGCACAGAAACAGACCATTGGGCTCAATAGCTCTATGTCAGCATTAATGTTGTTCACAGTCCTCTTCCCATCTTACTTGATCTGCACCTATCAGCATAGCCTCCTAGCCCTTTCCTCCCTCTTATGCTTATCGACTTCTGAACTAGAATGAATTTGGACAAGGTCCCCCCAATCCCAACTGGATGTAAGCTCACAGGGTAACCCTACTCCTAATTTAGAAGAAATCTCATTCTCTTTCCACCCAAAATGACCACAAACTGGCACGGAGAAGGATGTGGGATAGATGTCAGAGTATGAGTTTGTGTAAGGCCTCAACCTCTCCCTAACTCTGGAACCACCTCCAGCCCGATAGACCTCCCTATCTCTGTAACCTCCTACAGCCCCAATAACCCTCCCTATCTCTGTAACCTCCTCCAGCCCCAACAACCTTCCCTATCTCTGTAAACTCCTCCAGCCCTTGCAACCTTCCTTATCTCTGCAACCTCCCCCAGCCCCTACAACCCTCCCTATCTTTGTAACGTCTTCTAGCCTCCAACACCCTACCTATCTCTGTAACCTCCTCCAGCACTACAACCCTCCTCATCTCTGTAGCTTCCTTCAGCCCTTACAACCTCCCCAGCTCTGTAACCTCCTCCAGCCCTAAAGACCTCCCTACCTCTCAATCTCCTCCAGCCCGATAACCCTCCCTATCTCTGTAACCTCCTCCAGCACCTACAACCCTCCCTAACTCTATAACCTCCTCCTGCCCCAACAACTCTCCCTACATCTGTAATGTCCTCCAACCCTTACAACCCTCCTTATATCTGCAAACTCCTCCAGTCCCTACAACCCTGCCTATCTCGGTAACGTCCTCAAGCCCCGACACCCTCCCTATCTCTGTAACGTCTTCCAGCCCCAACCAGCCTCCCTATCTCTGTAACTTCCTCCAGCCCTACAACCCTCCTTATCTCTGCAATCTCCCCCAGCCCCTACAGCCCTCCCTATCTCTGCAACGCCTTCCAGCCCCCACCAGCCTCCCTATCTCTGTAACTTCCTCCAGCTCTTACAACCCTACCTATCTCTGTAACCTCCTCCAGCCCCTACAACACTTCCTTAATCTGTAACCTCCTCCAGCCCCTACAACCCTCCCTGTCTCTGTAACCTCCTCCAGCACTTACAAACCTCCATATCTCTGTATCCTCCTCCAGCACCTACAACCCTCCTTATCTCTGTAAACTCCCCCAGCCCCTACAGCCCTCCCTATCTCTGTAACGTCTTCCAGCCCCCACTACCCTACCTATCTCTGTAACCTCTTCCAGCCCTACAACCCTCCTTCTCTCTGTAGTTTCCTTCCGTCCCTACAAGCTCCCTAGCTCTGTAACCTCCTCCAACCCCTATAGCCCTCCCTAACTCTGAATCTCCTCCAGCCTGATAACCCTCCCTATCTCCGTGACCTCCTTGAGCTCTCACAACCCTGCCTATCTTTGCAACCTCCCACAGCCCCTCCAACCCTCCCTACCTCTGTAACCTCCTCCTGCCCCAACAACTCTCCCTACCTCCAGCCCTTACAACCCACCATATCTCTGTACCCTCCTCCAGCCCCTACAACCCTGCCTAACCCTGTAATGTCCTCTAGCCCCTTCAACCGTCCCTATCTCTGTAACGTCCTCTAATCACCACAACCCTACCTATCTCTGTAACCTCCTCCAGCCCCTACAACCCTCCCTATCTCTGTAACCTCCCCCAGCCCCTACAACCCTCCCTATCTCTGTAACCTCCTCCAGCCCCTACAATCCTCCCTATCCCTGTAACCTCCTTCAGCCCCTACAATCCTCCCTATCTCTGTAACCTCCTTCAACCCGCCCTATCTCAGTAACCTCCTCCAGCCCCTACATCACCCCCTATCGCTGTAACCTTCTCCAGCCCCAATGACACACCCTATCTCTGTAACCTCCTCCAGCACTTGCAACCTTCCTTATCTCTGCAACCTCCTCCAGCCCCTACAACCCTCCCTATCTTTGTAACGTCTTCCAGCCACATCCACCCTACCTATCTCTGTAACCTCCTCCAGCCCCTACAACCCTCCTTATCTCTGTAGTTTCCTTCAGCCCTTACAAACTCCCCAGCTCTGGAACCTCCTCCAGCCCGTATAGACCTCCCTAATTCTGAATCTCCTCCAGCCCGATAACTCACCCTATCTCTGTAACCTCCTCCAGGCCTTAAAACCCTACCTATCTTTGCAACCTCCCACAGCCCCTCCAACTCTCCCGACCTCTGTAACATCCTCCAGCCCCAACAACTCTCCCGACCTCTGTAACATCCTCCAGCCCTTACAACCCTCCATATCTTTGTACCCTCCTCCAGCCCCTACAACCCTCCTTATTTCTGCAACCTCCTCCAGTCCCTACAACCCTACCTATCTCAGTAATGTCCTCCAGCTCCGACACCCTCCCTGTCTGTGTAACCTCCTCCAGCCCCTACAACCCTCCCTGTCTCTGTAACCTCCTCCAGCCACTACAAACCTCCCTATCTCTGTAACCTCCAACAGCACTAACAACCCTCCATAGCTCTATATCCACCTCCAGCCCCTACAACCCTCCTTATTTCGGCAACCTCCTCCAGTCCCTACAGCCCTGCCTATCTCGGTAATGTCCTCCAGCCCCGACACCCTCCCTATCTCTGTAACCTCCTCCAGCCCTACAACCGTCCTTATGTCTGGAATTTCCTTTAGTCTCTGTAACCTCCTCCAGCCCCTGTAGACCTCCCTAACTCTGAATCTTCTCCAGCCTGATAACCCTCCCTATCTCTGTATCTGCCTCCAGCTCTTACAACCCTACCTATATTTGCAACCTCCCACAGCCCCTCCAACCCTCCCTACCTCTGTAACCTCCTCCTGCACCAACAACGTCCTCCAGCACTTACAACCCTCCATATCTCTGTACCCTCCACCAGCCAGTACAACCCTCCCTATCTCTGTAACATCCTCCAGCCACTACAACCCTGCCTAACTCTGTAATGTCCTCTAGCCCCTACAACCCTCCCTATCTCTGTAACATCCTCCAGCCACTACAACCCTGCCTAACTCTGTAATGTCCTCTAGCCCCTACAACCCTCCCTATCTCTGTAACCTCCTCCAGCCCCTACACCCCTCCATATCTCTGTATCCTCCTCCAGCCCCTACAACCCTCTTTATTTCTGCACCCTCCTCCAGCCCCTGCAACCCTGCCTACCTCTGTAACTTCCTCCAGCCCCATAACCCTCCCTATCTCTGTAACCTCCTCCAGCCCCTACAACCCTCCCTATCCACATAACCTACTTCAGCTCCTACAACCCTCCCTATCTCTGTAACATCCTCCAACCCCTTCAACCCGCACTATCTCTGTAACCTTCTCCAGCCCCTAAAAACCTCCCTGTCCCTGTAACCTCCTCCAGGGCCGACAACCCTCCCTATCCCTGTAACGTCCACCAGCCTCTACAACCCTCCTTATCTCTTTAGTTTCCTTCAGCCCTTACAACCTCCCCAGCTCTGTAACCTCATCCAGCCCATAAAGACCTCCCTAATTCTGAATCTCCTCCAGCCTGATAACCCTCCCTATCTCCGTGACCTCCTCCAGCTCTTACAACCCTACCTATCTTTGCAGCCTCCCACAGCCCATTCAACCCTCCCTACCTCTGTAATCTCCTGCTGCTCCAACAACTCTCCCTCCTTTGTAACGTCCTCCAGCCCCTACAACACTCCCAATCTCTGTAGCCTCCTCCAGCCCCTACAACCTTCCCTATCTCTGTAACTTACTCCAGCCCCTACAACCCTCCCTATCCCTGTAACCTCCTCCAGCCCCTACAACCCTCCCTATCCCTGTAACCTCCACCAGCCTCTACAACTCTCCTTATCTCTGTAGTTTCCTTCAGTTCCTACAACCTGCCTAGCTCTGTAACCTGCTCCAGACCATAGAGACCTCCCTAACTCTGAATCTCATCCAGCCCGATAACCCTCCCTATCGCCGTGACCTCCTCCAGCTCTTACAACCCTACCTATCGTTGCAGCCTCCCACAGCCCCTCCCACCCTCCCTACCTCTGTAACCTCCTCCTGTCCCAACAACTCTCCCTACCTCCAGCCTTTACAACCCTCTATATCTCTGTACCCTCCTCCAGCCCCTACAACTCTCCTTATTTCTGCAGCCTCCTCCAGCCGCTAAAACCCTGCCTAACTCTGTAATGTCCTCTAGCCCCTACAACCCTCCCTATCTCTGTAATGTCCTCAGCCAGCACAACCCTATCTCTGTAACCCTTCCAGCCCCTACAACCTTCCCTATTTATGTAACCTCCTCCAGCCCCTACAACCCTCCCTATCTCTGTAGACTACTCCAGCCCCTACACCCCTCTATATCTCTTTAACCTCCTCCAGCCCCTACAACCCTCCTTATTTCTGCAACCTCCTCCAGCCCCTGCAACCCTGCCTAACACTGTAGCTTCCTCCGGCCCCTATAACCCTCCCTATCTCTGTAACCTCCTCCAGCCCCTACAACCCTCCCTATCCCTGTAACCTCCTTCAACCCCTACAACCCTCCCTATCTCTGTAACCTCCTCCAACCCCGTCAACCCACCCCTATCTCTATAACCTCCTCCAGCCCCCACAACACTCCCTATCTCTGTAACCTTCTCCAGCCCCTACTACCCTCGCTATCCCTGTAACCTCCTCCAGTGCCTATAACCCTCCCTATCTCTGTAACCTCCTACAGCCCCTACAACACTCCCTATCCCTGTAACCTCCTCCAGGTCTGAGAACCTTCCCTATCCCTGTAACCTCCACCAGCCTCTACAACCCTCCTTATCTCTGTAGTTTCCTTCTGCCCTTACAACCTCCTCAGCTCTGTAACCTCCTCCAGCCCCTATAGACCTCCCTAACTCTGAAATTCCTCCAGCACAATATCCCTCTCTATCTCTGTAACCTCCTCAAGGCCTTGCAACCCTACCTATCTTTGCAACCTCCCACAGCCCCTCCAACCTTCCCTACCTCTGTAACCTCCTCCTGCTCCAACAACACTCCCTACCTCTGTAAAGTCCTCCAGCCCCTACAACTCTCCTTATTTCTGCAGCCTCCTCCAGCCCCTACAACACTCCCGATCTCTGTAGCCTCCTCCAGCCCCTACAACCTTTCCTATCTCTGTAACATCCTCCAACCCCTTCAACCCGCACTATCTCTGTAACCTTCTCCAGCCCCTACAACCCTCCCTATCCCTGTAACCTCCTCCAGCGCCTACAACCCTCCCTATCCCTGTAACGTCCACCAGCCTCTACAACCCTGCTTATCTCTTTAGTTTCCTTCAGGCCTTACAACCTACCCAGCTCTCTAACCTCATCCAGCCCATATAGATCTCCCTAACACTGAATCTCCTCCAGCCCGATAACCCTCCCTATCTCCGTGACCTCCTCCAGCTCTTATAAACCTACCTATCTTTGCAGCCTCCCACAGCCCATTCAACCCTCCCTACCTCTGTAACCTCCTCCTGCTCCAACAACTCTCCCTCCTCTGTAACGTCCTCCAGCCCCTACAACACTCCCGATCTCTGTAGCCTCCTCCAGCCCCTACAACCTTCCCTATCTCTGTAACTTACTCCAGCCCCTACAACCCTCCCTATCCCTGTACCCTCCTCCTGTTCCGACAACCCTCCCTATCCCTGTAACCTCCACCAGCCTCTGCAACTCTCCTTATCTCTGTAGTTTCCTTCAGTTCCTACAACCTCCCTAGCTCTGTAACCTGCTCCAGACCATTGAGACCTCCCTAACTCTGAATTTCCTCCAGCCCGATAACCCTCCCTATCTCCGTGACCTCCTCCAGTTCTTACAACCCTACCTATCGTTGCAGCCTCCCACAGCCCCACCCACCCTCCCTACCTCTGTAACCTCCTCCTGTCCCAACAACTCTCCCTACCTCCAGCCTTTACAACCCTCCATATCTCTGTACCCTCCTCCAGCCCCTACAACTCTCCTTATTTCTGCAGCCTCCTCCAGCCGCTACAACCCTGCCTAACTTTGTAATGTCCTCTAGCCCCTACAACCCTCCCTATCTCTGTAATGTCCTCAGCCAGCACAACCCTATCTCTGTAACCCTTCCAGCCCCTACAACCTTCCCTATCTATGTAACCTCCTCCAGCCCCTACAACCCTCCCTATCTCTGTAGCCTACTCCAGCCCCTACACCCCTCCATATCTCTGTAACCTGCTCCAGCTCCTACAACCCTCCTTATTTCTGCAACCTCCTCCAACCCCTTCAACCCACCCCTATCTCTATAACCTCCTCCAGCCCCCACAACACTCCCTATCTCTGTAACCTTCTCCAGCCCCTATTACCCTCCCTATCCCTGTAACGTCCTCCAGCGCCTATAACCCTCCCTATCTCTGTAACCTCCTCCAGCCCCTACAACACTCCCTATCCCTGTAACCTCCTCCAGGTCCGAGAACCTTCCCTATCCCTGTAACCTCCACCAGCCTCTACAACCCTCCTTATCTCTGTAGTTTCCTTCAGCCCTTACAACCTCCTCAGCTCTGTAACCTCCTCCAGCCCCTATAGACCTCCCTAACTCTGAATCTCCTCCAGCCCGTTATCCCTCCCTATCTCTGTAACCTCCTCAAGGCCTTGCAACCCTACCTATCTTTGCAACCTCCCACAGCCCCTCCAACCCTCCCTACCTCTGTAACCTCCTCCTGCTCCAACAACTCTCCTTACCTCTGTAACGTCCTCCAGCCCCTACAACTCTCCTTATTTCTGCAGCCTCCTCCAGCCCCTACAACACTCCCAATCTCTGTAGCCTCCTCCAGCCCCTACAACCTTTCCTATCTCTGTAACTTCCTCCAGCCCCTACAACTCTCCCTATCCCTGTAACCTCCTCCAGCCCCTACAACCCTCCCTAGCCCTGTAACCACCTCCAGATCCGACAACCCTCCTTATCCCTGTAACCTCCACCAGCCTCTACAACTCTCCTTATCTCTGTAGTTTCCTTCAGTCCCTGCAACCTGCCTAGCTCTGTAACCTGCTCCAGCCCCTAGAGACCTCCCTAACTCTGAATCTCCTCCAGCCCAATAACCCTCCCTATCTCCCTGACCTCCTCCAGCTCTTACAACCCTATCTTTGCAGCCTCCCACAGCCCCTCCCACCTTCCCTACCTCTGGAATCTCCTCCTGCCCCAACAACTCTCCCTACCTCCAGCCTTTACAACACTCCATATCTCTGTACCCTCCTCCAGCCCCTACAACTCTCCTTATTTCTGCAGCCTCCTCCAGCCCCTACAACCCTGCCTAACTCTGTAATGTCCTCTAGCCCCTACAACCCTCCCTATCTCTGTAATGTCCTCAGCCCTCACAGCCCTATCTCTGTAACCTTTCCAGCCCCTACAACCTTCCCTATCTCTGTAACCGCCTCCAGCCCGTACAACCCTTCCTATCGCTGTAGCCTACTTCAGCCCCTACACCACTCCATATCTCTGTAACCTCCTCCAGCCCCTACAACCCTCCTTATTTCTGCAACCTCCTCCAGCCACTACAACCCTCCCTATCCCTGTAAACTCCTCCAGCGCCTATAACCCTCCCTATCTCTGTAACCTCCTCCAGCCCCTACAACCCTCCCTATCCCTGTAACCTCCTCCAGCCCCTATAGACCTTCCTAACTCTGAATCTTCTCCAGCCCAATATCCCTCCCTATCTCTGTAACCTCCTCAAGGCCTTACAACCCTACCTATCTTTGCAACCTCCCACAGCCCCTCCAACCCTCCCTACCTCTGTAACCTCCTCCTGCTCTGACATCTCTCCAACCTCTGTTACGTCCTCCAGCCCCTACAACCCTCCCTATCTCTGTAACCTCCTCCAGCCCCTACAACACTCCCTATCCCTGTAACCTCCTCCAGGTCCGAGAACCTTCCCTATCCCTGTAACCTCCACCAGCCTCTACAACCCTCCTTATCTCTGTAGTTTCCTTCAGCCCTTACAACCTCCTCAGCTCTGTAACCTCCTCCAGCCCCTATAGACCTCCCTAACTCTGAATCTCCTCCAGCCCGATATCCCTCCCTATCTCTGTAACCTCCTCAAGGCCTTGCAACCCTACCTATCTTTGCAACCTCCCACAGCCCCTCCAACCCTCCCTACCTCTGTAACCTCCTCCTGCTCCAACAACTCTCCCTACCTCTGTAACGTCCTCCAGCCCCTACAACTCTCCTTATTTCTGCAGCCTCCTCCAGCCCCTACAACACTCCCAATCTCTGTAGCCTCCTCCAGCCCCTACAACCTTTCCTATCTCTGTAACTTCCTCCAGCCACTACAACTCTCCCTATCCCTGTAATCTCCTCCAGTCCCTACAACCCTCCCTATCCCTGTAACCACCTCTAGGTCCGACAACCCTCCTTATCCCTGTAACCTCCACCAGCCTCTACAACTCTCCTTATCTCTGTAGTTTCCTTCAGTCCCTACAACCTCCCTAGCTCTGTAACCTGCTCCAGCCCCTAGAGACCTCCCTAACTCTGAATCTCCTCCAGCCCAATAACCCTCCCTATCTCCGTGACCTCCTCCAGCTCTTACAACCCTGTCCTGTCTTTCTACATTGTAAACACTCTGCGCCCCCTGTTGGGCAATCTTGCCTTTTGTGCTGCTTTTTAGCTCCACGGTGTGGGCACTTGAAAATGGCTGCTACAGGGTTTCCTGCTTTCCCTTGTTTTGGTGGGCTTTTGGGGGGCGGGGCTGCTACCTTTGGGCCCACCCAAGTAACAAGCTCATACAAAGCCTTAGTATTCCATGGATTATGGACCGGTGCTGTTCCCTAAGATCTACCTGTGTAGCATATTGAACCACTTATTCGAATGTTAGGTTGTCTTTTGTCTGCAAAAAATCTGACAGCTTTTTTGTCACAGACTCTGACAACAGTGTGTTTGTGAATAAGTTTGTCTTTCAATGTACCATACCCACAACAACTGGCTAGCACATACAGGTCAGTAAGGAACAATTCAATGCATTCCCCTGGGTTTTGGAATCTCTGATTGAATCACACTTGATTTCATGGTTCTCTCTACGGCTGACGTATGCATCAACTGCTTTCAGCACAGTTTCAAAATCTTCAGAAGCCTGTTCTATCCCCTGCCTCAGGTGGACATCATCAGTAATGGACCCAAATGCATACTGGAATGTACTAACCTGGTGGTTCTGCTTTTTGACATGCAAACCCAACACTGCTTGATACCTCAGGAAGTGTTTTTTCCACAGCTCCCAATGCTGGCCCCTCTGTGGACATTCAGGGTTTGCAAATGGCTGCAGCAGGGGCAATGACTGCACGCCACGTGCTCACATCACTATTGATTCTAAAGAGTGCCTCTCACTAAGTCTTCAGATTTTTCCTTTGAAGAAGTCCTCTTCAGATCTCTCCCCTTGTGTGTTCTGTCCATAGCATGCCATTGTCAGATTGGTGTCACCACCACTGCTACCATGGTTTGTGCTTTGGATTCCACTTTGAATACTCTTTGGATCTCTTTTGGGTAACTTGTGGCCTGTTTTGGATTAGGAATGTTTCCCATGTCTTATGAATGACTTGGGTCCAACTCCAGTAAGTTTCTTCAAAAACTCCTTTATTTACACTCTAGTGCATTCTAAGTTTCTAGGTAAGTACATTCCTCTCTTGTATAGACTATTCCATGTTCTCTTCTCAGTCCCTTGCACATGACTGCTGATGTCACTGTTTCATCAAGATACACGAAACTCTCTCATTTCCAGAACCCTTAATTCTACAAGAACCCTTTCTATATCTTTAAATTCCTCCAGCCCAGCCTCCACAACCCTGCCCATCTCTGTAACCTCCTCCAGCCACTAAAGCCCTCCGAGATCCCCGTGCTCCTCCAATTCTGTCCTCTAGCACACCCTGCCCCCCAATTTTCCATCGCTCCACCATTGTCTATGACTTCAGCTGCCTGGACGCTAAACTCTGGAATTCCCTCCGTAAACCCCTCAGCCTCTCTCTCCTCCTTGAGGACTCTCCTTAAAAGTTACCTTTCCTATCAATTGAATTGAATGGAAGTGAAGGGGTCAAAATTCATTTGATGACTCTTTGCCTAACAGTCCTAGATTAGGTTATCAGTTTATAATTCACTCCATCCTTACAAATATACCTGAAATAATGTTTCATACTGACCAGGAAATCTCACCTCAATTTGATTTACACTCAACTCACTGTGAGATCCCTTTCATCAAACAAGGAATCTCTCCCATCTTTGGAGACATTTTAACTCTTACCATGATTTATCAGCACGTAAACTTACAAGGGGCTAGTGGATGCTATTGTAGTGACAGCGATTCTGAATCCCTGTACATTTTAGCTTGCTCATACTGCTGCACAGGTATCAAGAGAATCACTTTGGCACGCATAGCACTCAAGACCATTCCGTGTTGTACTCGCTTCCACTGAAATAGGAGCACAAAATATTTGGAATTCCAGAAGCACTGCCTTGGGGATGAAGATACCAAGCTTATTATGTCATTAATAAGCAATTAATGCATCATCAGCTACACAGAACAATGCAGCACAGAAAAGGGCCATTCAGCCCATTGTTCTTGTGCCAGCACTTTCCCCATAGCCCTGCAATTTGTTCCTTTTCAAGCATATGATCCATCCAAGGGTGCTGATTGGTTAACGTGTTCATGACATTACCTTCATGACTGGGATCATTACATAAGACAGAGGTGTAGCAACTGGATCCCTGGAAATGTGTAGTTAACTCTGTGTTGTAAAAAATGCGTTCAGAACAATTTCCACAGCCTTTGACAATCTCCTTTGTCAGCGATGACACTGAGAACACAAAATTTAATTATGTTCAACTTAATAAACAAAACTGTCTCTCCATCTATCTCTCTCTCTATCTATCTCTCTCTCCATCTCTCGATCTCTCTCTACCTCTCTCTATCTTGCTATCTATATCTCTATCCTTCTCTCTCTCTCTCACCTGTATATCTTCCTTTCTATTTTCTAAATGTATACATTTTTGTTTGATAATCCCTAACTGTAATTCATCTACATATATCTATCTATCTGTCTATCATTCATTTATTTATCTGTCTGCCTGTTGATCTGTCTGCTTTTCTATGTTACAAATGATCTATCTTTATGTCCATCTCGCTGTCCATCTCTCTACCTATTCACCATTGTACCTTTGCAACCTTGCAAGGAATTCGAGTTATTTGGAGGCATTCTCACTGATTATCACTATTTTTAAGATGGTTTGACATTTGAGGTTCAGAGTTGAATTGCAGATTTCTTGCTCTATAAAGGTTCCTGTTGAACGCACACTACTGAAACCTTTCAGTGTCGATGCTGGAACAAAACAAGCAAGGAAAAATCATCAGTCACTGTTACGTTAACATTGAATGGAGTTGATGTATAGATCACAGAATCGGGCACTTTGGGAGTGTCCAGGACGTACCAGATTGCTTGACAGCCTAGGTCAGAGGTGCAGTCACTGTTGCAATACAGTGAAACACAGCAGCCAATTGATGCACAGCGAGGTCCCACAAAAAGCAATGAGACAAATGACCAGAGAAGTGATAGTCCATCCCATTCCACAAGTGCTCTGCCCAAAGGCAGATCTTTGGTTAATATTGAGAGATAAATATTGGTCCAGGACACTGTGCAGAACTCATCTGGAACTTCAAATAATGGCTTTGGGACCGCTAACGGCCACTTGAGAACTCAGTCGGGGCCTTGGTTTAATGTCTCATTGGAAAGAGGGTACCTCCGAGAGAGCAGCACTCCCTCAGTAGTCACTGGGCATATCAGCCTGGATTTTGTGTGCTCAGTTCCCTAGGAGAAGGATTTTGAAGCCACAAACGTGTGGCTCAGAAATGAGAGGGTTACCCACTGAGCCACAGTTGACACAACAGCATCAGTATCATGGGGGGCTGGGGCTGTGGAGTGGGTCTGGAATTGGGTTATCATTGAGCAGAAACTAAACTGGAACAGTCATATAAATACTGTGGCTACAAGAGCAGGTCAGAGGCTGGGAATTCTGTGGATAGTAACTCACCTCCTGACTCCCCAAAGCCTGTCCACCAAGGCACAAATCAGCAGTGTGATGGAATACTCTCCACTCGCCTGGATGAGTGCAGCTCCAACAATACTCAAGAAGCTCGATACCATCCAGGACAAAGCAGTCAGTTTGATTAGCACCCCATCCACATTTTCAACATTCACTCCCTCCACCATGGACGTACAGTAGCAGCCAGATGTACCATCTGCAAGATGCACTGCAGCAACTCACCAACGTTCCTTCAACAGCACCTTCCAAACCCGTGACCTCCATCATGGAGAAGGACAAGGACAGCAGGTGCATGGGAACACCACCACCTGCAAGATCCTCTCCAAGCCTCCTGACTTGGAACTATACCGACCATTCCTTCATCGTCGGTGGGTCATAATCCTGAAATCCCCTTCCTGGCAGGACTGGGGGTGCACTTAAACCACATAGAGTGAAACAATTGGGAACACTGAGGGGGTAGACGTTGACCCAGGCATACTCCAGGTAGGCAGGGGCACCCAGGAGGCTTTCATCCAACGAACCTTCAGCTAGCCCACCACAGATGGACCTTCAACACACGCCAGGGCTGCAGGCTCCAAACTGATACCCGATTGTTAAATCTACCTGGATACTAACATTAACTAAGGCCTTTGTCAAGAAAGCTCAATGTCAAACAACTCACTTATAACATCATGGGCTCCCGTCCACTTGCAGAAGTAAGGAATCACCCTGAGGCATGGCAACATGTCAAAATTTATTGAGAGAACAAATGTATCACAGAATCACAGTGCAGAAGAGGCTCTTTGGCCCATCGAGTCTGTACCGACACGTGAGAAACACCGGACCTACCTACCTAATCCCATTTACCAGCACTTGGCCCATAGCCTTGAATGTTATGTCTCATCCAAGTACTTTTCAAAGGATGTGAGGCAACCCGCCTCCACCACCCCCCCAGGCAGCGCATTCCAGACCCTCACCACCCTCTCGGTAAAAAAGTTTTTTCTTACATCCCCCCTAAACCTCCCGCCCCTCATCTTTAACTTATGCCCTCTTGTGACTGACCCTTCAACTAAGAGGAACAGTTGCTCCCGATCCACCCTGTCCATGCCCCTCATAATCTTGTACACCATGATCTGGTCGCCCCTCAGTCTTCTCTGCTCCAACGGAAACAACCCAAGTCTATCCAAAATCTCTTCATAACTTAAATCTTCCATCCCAGGCAACATCCTGGTGAATCTCCTCTGCACCCCCTCCAGTGCAATCATATCCTTCCTATAATGTGGCATCCAGAACTGCACACAGTACTCCAGCTGTGGCCTCACTAAGGTTCTATACAACTCCAACATGACCTCCCTACTTGTGTAATCTATGCCTTGAATGATAAAGGCAAGTGTCCCACATAACTTTTTCACCACCCCACTAATATGCCCCTCTGCCTTCAGAGATCTATGGACGCACATGCCAAGGTCCCTTTGTTCCTCAGAACTTCCTAGTGTCATGCCGTTCATTGAATACTTCCTTGCGTAACTTCATAAACAAAGAAAAAAGGTGTTGCACATCACACTAAGTCTTCAATAAACTACTATGGGCCAACATAAAGGCACCAGTGAGAAAACTGTGGTGTGCCTAAGATACCTTAAATTTACGCTTACAGGTTCTACGTCTAGGTGCTGTCCCCTCACTGGCACTGGCATCTGAGACAGCCTACTCACTGTGCTGTCCTGTTGGCCTCGATGACCTTGGCGGACCTCCTCTGGCCTGTTGGGCCTTAGATGGCCACGCCTGGGAGAGTGCGGCCAGTTCCACAGCTGACTCCTCCCCAGTCACCGCAGCCTCATCGAATGTCATGGTCACTGGCAGAGGGGCGGAGGAGCTGCTGCCCTCATCCGGAGCACCCTGAGAGGAACCCGCAGAGACGACAGGCAGCTGCTGTGCCAACGTGATGTAGCTTCAGACCTCCCTGCTCACCGTAGATGGATGGGCACCAAGCTGGGATATTTGGTGCCCAAATCATCTCCCACACGGACAATGAGCAGCTGAGGTCGATGCCGCTGTGGGGGGTTGCAGGTCCGAGCGCAACCCCAGGAGGCTCTGATTGGTCTCTTGGAGGAGCTCTTCATGAGAGTCATTACTCTCTCCAAGGAGGGAGCATGGCGCTCAGCCATGAGGCTCATTGCATCTGCGATGCTCCGCGTGGACTCCTCAAGCACGGGCACCATGCCACACATAGCCTCATGTATCTCCGCCAGATCGTCCCGCATATCCTGCTGCAATTCCAGCGTTTGCTATCTCACGGATGACTCCAGAGGCACATAATCAGCCACCAACCTAGCATGTGCCTGGTCCACAGCAGTCCTCCAACTGCCGGCGCCCTGGACACTCTCTGTCTCTGCCCGCACCTCAAGCCAGTGTGAAGTGCCCTCACCATTGTGCCCCAGGACACCAGTCAAAGATCTATTTCCCACCGAGGTGCTAGCAAGTGGGTAAAAGCAATCATAAGGTTTAGATTACTAATGGAGAAGAGCAAGGAACATTAATTTTAACAGAATGAGAAGGGATCTAGTCAAGATAAAAAGGAACCAGAAACTGTAAGGAAAAACTATAGCAGAACAATGGATGATCTTTAAGGAAGAGATGCTAGGCCCAACCATCTCCAGATGCTTCATGAATGACTTTCCTTCCATCATGAGGTCAGGAGTGGGGATGTTCACTGATGATTGCACAAGTTCACCACCATTCACAATTCCTCAGATACTGAAGCAGTCCATGTCCAAATGCAGCAAGACCTGGACAATATTCAGGTTTGGGCTGATAGGAGACAAGTAACATTCATACCAAACAAGTGCCAGTGAATGATCATCTAGACCAAGAGAGAATATAACCATATCTCCTTGACATTTAATCACATTTAATCACATCCCCATTGTTATCAATATCCTGGGGGTTACCATTGACCAGAAACTGAACTAGACCAGCCATGTAAATACTGTGGCTACAAGAGCAGGTCAGGGGCTGGGAATTCTGTGGCGAGTAACTCACCTCCTGACTGCTGAAAACTTGTCCACCATCCACAAGGCACAAGTAGGAAGTGTGATGGAATACTCCCCACTTGCTTGGACGAGTGCAGCTCCAACATCACTCAAGCTCGACACCATTCAGGACAAAGCAGCCTCCTAGATTGGCACCCCATCTACAAATATTCACTCCCTCCACCATAGCACACTGTGGCAGCAGTGTGTGCCATCTACAAGATGCACAGCAGTAACTCACCAAGCCTCCTTCGACAGCACTTCCAAACCCATGATCTCTATCTCCTAGAAGGACAAGGGCAGCAGATGCATGGGAACACCACCACCTGCAAGTTCGAATCATGGAATGGTTACAGCACAGAAGGGGCCATTCTGTCCATCAAGTCCATGAGGGCTCTCTGCAATGGCAACTCAGCAAGTCCCACTTCTCCCACCATTTCTCCTTAGCACTGCAACTTTTTCTCTTCCGGTGCATAACCAATTCCTATTTGAAAGCCTCTATCGAACCTTCCTCCAATACACTCTCGGGTATTGCATTCTGAATCCTAACCACTCACCTGTACTAAAACAAATCTTTCCTTATGTCTCCTTTGGATCTTTTACGATATCATTAACTTGGAACTATTATCGCTGTTGCTTCACCGTCACTGTGGGTGTACCTACAGCACACATACTCCAACGATTCAAGATGGTAGCTCACCACCCCCTTCTCAAGGAAATTAGGGATAGGCAATAAATTCTGGTCTTGCCAGCATGCCTGTGTCAGGCATTGCATTGACACTTGGCCCCTATGAGAAGCAAATATTAGTTGTGTTTTTAATATATAGTATATAATAATAATATATAATATGTAATATATACAACTGGTTCTATTGAAATAATAAGAACATACAAACAGGAGGAAGCTGTTTAGCCGCTCAATCCTCTTCTGTTATTCGATAAGATCGTGACTGATTTGTGACCTAATTCCATGTACCTGCCTTCATTCCATATCCCTTAATACCTTCGAATAACAAATTTCTATCAATCTCAGATATAACATTAACAATTGATCAATTGGCATTTGAGTTAATAAATCCAAACTTCTACCACCTTCTGCATGGAGAAGTGCTTCTTAATTTCACTCCTGAAATGACTGGCTTTAATGAAGGTTCCCCCTGGCTTTTGACTCCTCAACCAACAGCAATAGTTTTGATCTATCCACCCTCTCTGATCTTTTTAATTATCTTGAAAACTTTTATCTCGATCAAATCACCCCTTAGCTTTCTAACTTCCAGGGAATACAACTCTAGTTTCTGTAATTTCTCCTCATAATTCAACCCTTGGATTCCTGATATCATTCTGGTAAATCTACCAGGTCAAAATGTCCTTCCTAAGGAGTACTGCCCAAATCTGTTCAGAGTAACTCCAGGTGGGGTCTAACCAGGGGTTTGTGTACTGAAACATGACTTCTACCCACTTCTATTCTGGTCCTCGAGATATAATAACCAGCATTCCAATGGCATTTTTGATTATTTTCTGTTCCTGTTCATAACATTTTAATGATAGTGTACCTGGACCCTGTGTACCTTTCTTTTGGCTGAAACCTCACACGTGCCTATTTGGGTGGACGTAAAAGATCCAATGATATTATTTTGAAGAAGAACTGGGGAGTAATCCCTGGTGTCCAGGTCAATATATATCCCCTCAACCAATGGGCGGAATCATCCCAGATTTGCACTAAATGCGGAAGCGGACCAATAAGACAACATTTTACCTGCTGGCTGCGATGGCGGGTTTTCACGCCATATTGTCCCAAACACGCCACATTATTTATGCATTCCTGGGAAACATGCCGTTTCCATGGCGGGCGGGCTCCGGATTCGCCTGCCATGCTGCTTTAACACACCAGGCAACACATTTAACGTAAAGCCGTGCTCAGTTCTTCCAGCCCAGGACTGTAGCAAAGAAGACATGGCCCCGAAAGGCAAAAAGACAGCAGCCCCCAAGCGTCCTTCAGACATTGTGGAGGCCCACTGTGATGTCCTCTACCCCCGCTCTGGCAGCAGGTTACCACTGCAGCTTGGTAAGCGATGACAGTTGTGATCAGTGCCAATGTTGGCCACAACGTTTTACCTGCTGGCTGCAATGGCAGGTTTTCATGGAAGAGGTTGGCCATCCAATGCAGATAGAGCTTGTATGATCTCATCTGTGCAGCCAGGGTATGGCAACCATTTCAGCACTCTAAACTCACAAATCCAATCTCATCACACGTTCACTGGCATCTCATTCACTGCCAACTCAAAAGGCATCACCACCCATTTTGACACAGAATCACACAGTGCATAAGAGGCCTTTCGGCCCATCAAGTCTCCACCGACATGTGAGAAGGACCTGACCTAACGACCTAATCCCATTTACCAGCACTTGGCCCTTGGCCTTGAATGTTATGACGTGCCAAGTGTTCACATAACCTCACATACCCAAGTGCACACACATACCCTCACATGTCCATATGGCCTCGTCTCCTCTGGAGACAGCCTCCTCAGCCCTCACCATCTTGAGGCCACTTTCACAGATCAACATGTGCCCCAACACACACACACCCTGGGTTACCCTCCTTCCCCAGTGCAGTCCTTGTCCTGCAGTCTCTTCCCTTGCCTGAGGTCACTTCTCCCCCTCTGCCAAGCAAGCCCTAGCCCGGCAGCCATTTAAAAGCCACCCACATATGACTGGTCTGGTAGGTAGAGACCTGCCGTGAGCCCCCCTAAAAGTGATGTGGTGCTGTCTGTGAAGCCTGGCACCAATGACTGCGGGTTTTGCCCGAAGCAAGGCAGGCAAACAAACCTTGAAGTCCTGAGTGAAGTGCAGCCCGCCAAGTGCATATCACTTATGTGATGTTGTGAAACACATCGGTGTGTTTTCCCACTGACATGGGCGGACAATCCAGTGGGAGGGTGGATGAGTCCAGTGGGCTGGCCTTATAATGATATACTGATGTATTACAATGAGGCTTTCAACGTCCGATGGGAGGGAATGTGGCCCACCATCGGTGGGCTGAGCGGATGATTGTGAACTGGTTTCACACCGTCATGAAACCGATCGTGCCATATTGCCTGCTCATGCCACCGAGCATGCCCAATGCCGGCGGGCAGGGAAAATCCCGGCCAATATCACAAAAACAGATTATGGTCATTGTTTGTGGGAGCTTCCTGCATAATGGCAGTCGCATTTCCTACATTACAACAGTGACTACATCTCAAATACACTGAATTGTCTGTGATCCTATGGTCTTGCAAAGCACTAAATAAATGCCAGCTTTTCTTCCTTTCTCCTTCGGTACCTCCTCATTATGCCTACTCTCTGTGTCCTGCAGCTCAACCAATTTTGTAACCTGGTGAATAACTTGCCTCCAATTGCATGAGCTACAATTTTCGCCATCAGTTTCTTCTGAGGAACTTTATCAACTGCCTTCTGGAAGTATAGCTAAATAATATCCATTGAGAGACTGTCTACTACTTTAGGCACCTCTTCAAAAAATTTCATCAAGTTTGTCAGGCATGACTTAGCGTTTACAAATCCGTACTGGAACACACTGATCATGGAAAATTTTCAAGGTGTTCAGATACCCTATCCTTAATTGTAGAATAGCAACTTCCAGAAAACAGATATTAGGCTAACTTTTCTATAGCTCCTTGGTTTCTCTGTCACCTTTCTCATATAATGCAGTGACATGCACGATTTTCCAATCTGCAGGAACAGTCCCCAAGCCAAGAGCTTTGGAAGATCATGGTTAGGCCAGTCAGTCTGTCAGATGTAATAAGTAATTCATATCTGTGGCAATCAGGTGGCACTACTTTATCTACTTATTTCCCCCAGAATGTGAGCTGTTTATTGTACAGGGGTCTAAAGTCACATTGCTACAATGGGCATTGAGGTTACTTTTGGACCAAGTCAATTTCTAAAGTGGGACTGCCTGAAAGGACAGTGTGTGTTTGGAACAATTGTTTCACTGACATTGTGACCTGTGCCATTTTGATTGTCTTCACATCCCAGATTGGAAGGCACTGTAATGACAATCTAATTCTTTCCTATTTTGTGACTGTAAATGTATCATTTTAAAATTGTCATCCTTGTGTTTAAATGACTCCAAAGCCTCACTTCTCCCTGCCTGGGTTACTTCAGTTCAGGGATTGGTATCTCTCATAGGTAATCTGAGCACACAGGGCCTGAGCAGAAAGGCACTGTCTACATTGCAGGCTCTCTCCCTCTCCCTGTTTCTTTACTTTCTGTTGAATTTCTTCTTTCTTTTCCTATACCTCATCATCCACTTCCTTCTCTGCTTCCTGTTCCTTCTCCACTTCCTCATTCACTTCCTCTTCCTTCTCCTCTACTTCCTCCTCCACTTCTTCCTCCTCCTCCTCCTCCATTTCGTCCTCCCCCACTTCCTCTTCCTTCTCCTCCACTTCCACCTTCTCCTCCACTGCCTCCTTCTCTTCCACTGCCTCCCCCTCCACTTACTCCTCTTCTTCCAATTCCATCTCCTCCCCAGTTGTTCCTCCCCCACTTTCTCTCCTTTCCTTCTCCTCTTCCATTTCCCCCCACTCCATATTTTTCTTCTCAACCCTCCTGCTTTCTCCCTTTTCTCCTCCACTTCCTCTTCTTCCTCCACTACTTCCTCTTCCATCTCCTCTTCCTCCTCCTCATCCTCATGTCCATCATCTTCTGGCCTGATAGATTATTGTAAGGGCCATTTCCCCAAAAAATGGCCAGATAGTGTGCCTTGCAGCAAACCATCACAAATTGTGATAGCTGCTCAGCTGAGTACTATAGGGCTACTCCAGGGCGGACCAGACAATGGAAGCATTGAGGATCCAGATGGTGAGTCTATAATGTTCTTTTTGGCAGCATGCCTCTCATTCTAGACCAGCTGAGCACATCTGCAGAAGTTCCAGAGCAGATATCATGAGCCATATCATGAGGGAGAAACCTTGTCACCCAGTGGTCTGTATGATGAGCTGCCTGTGCTCACATACCAGCTACACATTGAAAGGGTGAAATCCATTCCAGTTCAGAGAAGTGACAGAATTGGGATAAGTATTACTCAAAGCAATGTTCATGTCATCAATGTCACCCTACACCTTAGGGAAGCCTGCAATCCGAGGAAACACTTGTCTTTGACAAGTGGGAGAAAGATGAAGATTTATTTCTGTGTATTGAGTGCCACAGTGTCCTCCTTTATATACCATGTAATGCAAACTGTGAAGAGTTGCTTTTATCTCCAGCAGCAACTGTGAAGAAGCCAGATGCTTAAACGTTAAGAGCCACATTCACCTTGACAGCGAGAGGCAATGCAGTCCTTGCCTTACTTTGAGGGTACAGCTGTGTCCATAACAATTTGTAGATTTCAGTTCTGAGCACTTTAGTCATCACTGATGTCCCTAAAGACCCTAATTGGATATGACCTCCTGTTGTGAGCACTTCTCCCCTCCTCCTCCCCCTTCCAAAAGCTTGTCCTATTTTGTGTGGTCTCCATTCTCCCATACAAGCTCCATCCATGAGATAAACCTGCCAAGCCATGAACGGAAGCAACTCATTTCGTCACGGGATTTAAAATGGCAAAGAAGGTGTTTTGAAACAAGCCAGACCATTCCCTGTAGTCAGGTATAGGAAAGCTTCACAAATGTACACAGCTGCACCAAGAGCCGGAAGGCATTCTGTGGCAGGGTGTGGTAGGGGATGATGGTTTGTGCCTTGGTGGTCAATTCTGTGTTAAATGTGAGAAGGAATCATTGAGCAACTAACCTGTAAGCACTGCATGATCTCTCTAAGTAGGGCTTCTGAGGAGGTGGTGTGGTAGTGGCGGGTATTGTGGGGGGGCATCATTCATGCTTAGTAACATCACATTCAGCTGGGTGAGTGTAAGATAGATCACTGTGTGGATGTGTGGATTTTGGAAAGAGCAGCACTGGCAACAAATCAGCATTGGGCATTGGTGATTGGGCACTGACTTGGAAATATATCGGCCGTTCCCTCATTGCTGCTGCGTCAAAATCCTGGAGCTCCCTCCCTAACAGCACTGTGGGTGTACCTACACCACATGGACTGCAGCGGTTCAAGAAGGCAACTCACCACCACCTTCTCAAGGGCAATTAGGGATGGGCAATAAATGCTGGGCCCAGACAGCGAAGCCCACATCCCATGAATGAATAATAAAAAAATAATAATGTTAACATCTCACTGCTGTGCACGCTGCTGGCCATCATTAGATGCACCTTTTACTTAGGTGGTCCAGTGCATTACAGGATAACCAGGGTTGAACGAAGTAACTGAAACCAACAAAAGGCAGGGAGTGTTTGGGTGGAAAATTTATAAGCTGACATATAAATGGTATGAATCAGAGCCAAGGTTAGAGCTCATAAACCCGTAAAACTAACATAAAGTGTTCTGGGAACAGAAGAGCTTATAGGAAATAATAAAACACACATTAATGACAAAACCCTAATGATAGGAAACCATAAATACATTAAATTGCCTGCACAGCAATGGACATTCAGCAAGGAAATGGGGTAATGAAAAAGTGTGAGAAATGCACCACCCAGACTATAGACAGTGGGGGGTTCAGTTGCCAGAATTAGAATTTTCTTACAATTACAGAGAGCACCAGAAATTTGAGTTTGGAGACAATCCAGGGACCAGTTTATAAGCTGAGCATGGCTGGGAGATAAATATTCTACTCTAGAATATCTTCAGAAAGCAGAGGGGAGTTGGGAAAGGGGAGAAATCGTAATATTGATAAAGGACACAATTACAGCAGTGAAAAGGAAGGTTTAGTGAGAGTGAAGACAGGGTAGAGCTGAAGCAAAGAATGCAAGACTCTGGAGAGATGTGGAACAACATTTGACAGTAGGGATTTTATGAAGCACTGAGTTTAAAGTAACTTGTCACAGGAGCAGCATGGTTAAAATGGGTGATTTTAATTATTATCCAGAATGGTAAAAGTAGAATAGTTCAAGTAGTGAAGGTGATGAATTTCTGCAAAGTATTGCAATGGTGTTCTGCAGCAATATGTTTTGGAACTGACATGGGATAAAGTGATGGGTAATGAAATTGGCATAACAATCTGACACCAATGCAAGACCTGGCAAACAGTGACCAAAATATGATTGAGTTTGGATATTAGGTTTGGGAGGGAGAAGGGAGATTCTTGAATCAAACTTTTGAACTGAATGAGGGCTAAATTCAAAAGGATGAAGAATAAATTGATCGACTGGACTGAGCTGCCCATGTCTAAACATTGGGAAATAATCAGTTGTGTTCTTATTACAATGCAGAAACAGTCTATGTCCCTAAAAAAACAAATGTGGTTAAGCAACCATGGTCAATAATTACAGCATAAGTGAAAGTATTAAGCTCAAAGGAAAGGCTTAGCAAGTCTAAGATGAATTTGAAATCAAACAAACTGGCTGTGATATTATTTGCAACAAACAGATATATAGCATGGAATCGACCTCTGCCATGAGGCAACTGCGGGATTTTGACCCAGGCACAGTGAGGGCGCAGCCATGGGGTGTGGAGTAGAGGGCAACTTGCAGGTAGTGCTGTTCCCATGCATCTGCTACTCTTGTCCTTCTGACTGGTAGAGTTTGTGGGATTGGAGGGTGCTGTTCAAGGAGCCTTAGTGACTTTCTGCAGTTTATCTTGTAGATGGTTCACACTGCTACCATTGTGTGTCAGTGGGGGAGGGAATGAATGTTAAGGGTGCTGCATGGGGTGTCAATCAAGCCAGCTGCTTTCTTCTGGATTGTGTCTTGCTTCCTGAATATTGTTGGGGCTGCACTCATTAAAGAAAGTGGAGAGTATTCCACTACTCTGCGCACTGGTGGCCTTGCACATGGTAGTCAGGTTTTGGGAAGTCAAGAGGTCAGTTACTAGCACAGAATTAGCAGTCTGCGACCTGCTCTTTCATCAAACATGCTCACAATCCATCTGCTTTTATGCAGGAGAAGGAAGCCCACAATAGGAGGGAGAGAGAAGAAGGCAGGGCGGATCCCTGAACTCAGGCTCAATTTGAGGAGCAGGCTGCCAAGCTTGTAGGGGAGGATCGTGACCATGCCTGTGCCGAGGGCAAGGTCGGGCTCCCCCAAGCATCTAGTGAAGAAACATGCATAATTCCAAGAACCTTGGAAAATCAAGATGATTGATGAGCGCAATGCTTGAGCCAGTCTAGTCAGTCACTCATTCTCTCTTCTCTCCATTCTAGGTGCCAGCAGGAAGAGGGTGAAGCCAGCCCACACCTGAAGTCAGCCCCAGCTCACAGGAGATCTCGGAGGAGGATGAGGATTACTTTGCACCTGTAAAACTGACATGGCGTGCACCTGCACCCTCCTCCAGCCCAGAGAAACACACCTTGGTGGGTCAAAAATCTCATTTAGGTTTGGACTCACACACTGGTGGTCATCTCACAGACACGTGTCCACAGCAGGAGGAAGCGGTGACAGAAAAGGCCTCCAGCACTCGGAGGACTGCTAGAGAAGCAGCCGCCACTGAGTCAGACTCAGGTAATGAGCCTCTGGAAGTGGCCATGGAAAAGATGTTGATGTATCAAAGAGACACAGGAGAACATCAGGCAGAAGTGTCAGAGGCCTTCAATAGAGTGGCGCGAGAGGTGGATGAGTCCGCGTGCACTGTGTGGTCATGGCTCCGGCATGCGAGTGCATAGCAGCCTCGATTGGGAGAATGGCGGAAGCCATGGAGATCCTGGTCCAGCAGAACGCACAGTTTCCGCCAGAGATGCACTCAGACTTGCATTCCATCGCTGTTGCCATAGATGAGCTTTCGCAGTAGCTACGTGAGATTTGGACAGGGTACCTTGACCTCTCTCCAGGTGCTCCTTCTCCTCAAGGAATCAGGAAAGGGCCCTTGGGCACCCAAATGGAGAAGGAGTGCTCAGCAGACACTCCGGGAGCATCCACCCAGGATATTCCAAAGATGTCCAGGTGTTCCCAATCCCCACTACCTATGACCTTATCAGCTCCAGATTCTGAGGCTTCGGAGGGTGCACCGGCCCCTGAGCAAGAAATCCAAAGTAGGCCAGGGCCTTCCAGAGGACACCCACCAAAGTCACTACAGACAAGAGGGAATTGTAGTCAGCAGGCTGCTTCCACATCTGCTGTGGATGTCAGGAATGCACCCAGAAGAAATGGTAGAGTGAGGAAAATTGAGAAGTTTGAATTAACACTGGTGGCATGTTCAATCATTGTATATAATTTTGGCACTTATAAATATATGTTATCATGCACTAATTGGAAGTCTCCTGGATTCATTCTTGCAGTTAGTTGTTTTAATGGTCATGTGTACTCCACCCCTTCCAAAGGGGACCATGGATTGGTCTTTCTCCCCCAATACAGACTGCACATGGAGACACCACTCTTTGACAAGGGTAGTGACAGCCATGTGTGACTTCGACTCAATGGCTTCTGCTTGCCTCTACTACCCTTAAGACTCCACGGACAATGGAAAGACTAACTACATGACAAGCCCTTGTCAGGCAGGTCCATTCCCCAGGAGGGTGGAGATTTTTAGTTGTGACTTGGCTGTTATTCATCTGCATGTCCCTTGTAGGCACCCCACTCCTGCTTCTTCCCTAACTCTGACTGGAGCCGATGGCAAATGGCTCACAGTGAATGGCAGTTCTACACTTTGCTGGGATCTCTTTGCAATGAGAGCCAATGGGCCAGACCAGCAGCCACGTGGCCTTCACCAGCCAGTGAGGATTTGCAAAGCAAAAAGCTCCCATACATAAGACCATTAGACCATAAGACGTAGGAGCAGAAATTAAGCCATTCGGCCCATCGAGTCGCTGGCTGATAAGTTTCTCAACCCCATTCTCCCGCCTTCTCCCCATAACCTTTGATCCTCTTACCAATCAAGAACCAGTCATTACCTAATCATGTCCCTTCAGTTGTCCAGTTGTGCTGACCTTCAGCACCACTCACCCGAAAAGACCCTCCCCCACCCCACCCCAACCCCCACCTTGATGTGTTGCTGTTGGACACCGAGGGCGCTGCTGTTCAGCCGCCTCTGTCTCAGGATGGAGCCTGTCACATATCAGACTGTCTCTACAGCCTTTTACCCTCCTTCTGTCTCCCATCAATCTCCCCCCATCACTAGCAATCCCCTGCCCCAACGAAAGACACCTTCATTCTCCCCTTGAGCCTCCCCACAACACCCTGGAGCTTATCACTGTTAATCTGGACATGCATTCCCACCCAGTCCACTGAGCAGAGCCCAGTTCCTAGCCCACCCTGATCCTCCGCACTCCTGTAATTCATGCCACTATCCTAGACCTCCTTAATGACCCTCTGGATGAAAACTGCATCCGCCATACCCAAACTCTGCCATGCTACTGCATCTCACTTCCTCTTTCACAGTCACCATCCCTTCCTACCATCAGCATCCTCAGTTGTCCCCCCAGCACTCCTCATTGAATCAATGGACTCCTCTGTCTGAAAAAAATCTGCCCCTACCCCCCCTTCCCCGCTCACTCCCCACCTTCCCCTTCATGCCTTTCTCCCTCCCTCTTCCTCTTTATGCTTTTCTCCCCCCCCCCCTGCCCCTTCATGCCTTCCTTTCCTCCTCACTCCAGCCACCAACCCCCCTTGTATGTTCCTCTGGACCATGCCCCCCACCCTTTGTGTCTTCTACACACCTCACCCCTTTGTGTCTTCTGAGTGCACCAGCCCTGTGGTTATCTCCAGTGGTGCGGGCACCGTGACTGTACAGTAAGTGCTCTTAAATTCTCCCTTGCCAGGTGCATGCCACCTTTGTTAGGTTGTGAGACCAAATGGCACAAATTCCCACTGGCAGGCCGGCCGATTTGACGGGGACAGAAAATTCTGGTCTGCTGGGGTTTGGGTCCTGAGCGTGCAAGAGACGCAATTAGGATTCCCTATGAGCCTCAGTGGGAACATTGAGCGGCCACCAACCCTCCATGAAAATTGGGAGCTCAAGATCCTGCCCTAATTTTCCAACATTGGAAAATTGATTTTTCACATCTTGACATATTTTCTGCCCCTGCCCACCAGAGATCCCCCCCATAAAATGTACAGGGGGTCTTTTTGGTCAAAGGGTGAAACCAACCTTTAAATGGATGCAATGCTACTAAGACTAGACTATTTGAAAGTCCAAATTTAGTTCAAATGTTTGGCTCTCATTGCTGATTATCATAATTTAACTTGCCTGGAGATGCTAACTAGAGGCAAGCAGGTTTAGTGCTGATCAGACACAATTTTCATGGAATGTTATCTGTGGGTGTTAAGGATTTAACCAAACTAATGAAGAATTTAAATCGTTGCTAAGAGCAGGGAGAGTGGAAAAAAAAACTTTGCACAGAAAGATGTAGCCAGCCTTGAGATTGCTTGCTGCAAGCTGGAAAACATCTGCACACTTATACATTGATTGACCATCAAAAATTAATAAAGGGCTCTAAGAAAACCTGATAACAGATATCAATGCTTATTTTATTCTTAAATCAAAAGATTTTCTTTAAAATTGGCCTCTAGGTAAGAACCAAAGTCCAACCTCGCCATCACTAACTAAGCGAGTAGAGGTCTTATAGGTAAGATTTCCTTATAGCTAAGCCAAGACAAACCATGTTTTATATTTGTAAGCATTAACTTAGAAAACTATTTGTTTGAATATCCTATATTTATTTCTAGCTGGATTTGCATATCAAGCACTTATTTCTAGGTGGATTTGAATATCCTGGATTTCTTTCTAGGTGGAGTTGTTATCCTGCATTTGATTATTTTACTTATTTACACTTTACACTTTGTAATATTACAACCATTACTGTTATATAACTCAGGATCTATTCTTATAAAATATTATTAAGTAATTATGATAAAAGTTGTGGACAACCTTAATACCTCAGGACCCTAGCCTCTCTAGAATTCCTAAATGGAGAATTCTATGCACTGAGAATGGGTAACTCAGAGGAGTTATTTCTGCTATAATATACCTATTAAGTATATTTTATTCTGAAATTCTTTGTTTAGCCTAAATACTCCAGGAACGCAGGAATGGAATGAGGCGGAAATGGATTAAGGGGGCACAAAGTGAGAGGGCATTCAGCCAATGAGGGGGATCGGAATGAGGTGGAAATGGAGTCAGGCAGGAACAGAGTGAGGTTATAAACACTGAACAGGGATGGAGAGGGGAATTGGAGTGATGGAGAAATGGATTTGGGCAGGATTGGAGTCAGTTGGGATTGGAGTTGGGTGGATTGGAGTCATGTGGGACCTGAATGAGAGGAAAATGAAGTGGCTGGAGAATCTAGAACCAGAGGGCCCAGTCTCCGAATAAGGGGTTGGCCATTTAGGACTGAGACAAGGGGCGGAATCATCCCAGATTTGCACTAAGTGCGGTAGTAGGTGGGTAAAACAACGTTTTACCCATCGGCCATGATGGCAGGTTTTCGTGCTGTATCATCCCAAACCCGCCACATGTGCTTCCAGGAAACTTGCCATTTCCAGGGCAAGCGGGCTCGTTCGTCTGCCTATCATCACCTCACCATTTCATCATGCCGGGCGCCATATTTAAAGTCCAGCCGTGTGCACACATCTCAGTACCTTCAGACAATGACTACTGCAAAGAAGATATGGCCCTGAAAGGCAAAAAGACTGCAGCCCCGCAGTTCAGCGACCCGACACTCTAACGCCTTTTGGATGCTGTGGAATCCCACTGGAATGTCCTCTAACCCGGCTCTGCCTGCAGGATGGGCAGCAACATCACGAGTCTGGCTTGGGAGGCGGTGGCAGCGGTGGTCAGCACCAATGCCCTTCAAAAGAGGCAGCCACCCACTGTCGCAAGATGATGAGTGGTCTTCTCTGTTCCACCAGGGTAAGTCACTCTTCTCATCACTCAACCCACACACTCACAAACCCATCACACACCAACAGGGCCCTCACTCACTGCCAGTTCAAGGGACATCACCATTCACTCTCTCACACTAACCATCATTGTCCTCGTCCCATCCTTGGGACCACTCACCACCCATACAGGCCAGGCATACTTTTCATCTGGCCCGGCAGGTGCCCTGCTTACACTTGCACTATCTCTATTCATGCAGGGCAAGTTGGCACACAACAGCGGAGAGAGGTCGCAGACTAGTGGAGGAATGCCTGAAATCAAGGTCCTCACTGACTTCGAAAACAGAGCCATCCAGCTAGTTGGCAATGATCTGGACCAGTTCTGTGCTGATGGTGAGGTCAGTGGTGCTCTACCAAGTGAGGGTCCAGCAGTGCATTATCCATCAGGCAACCATGCTATGAGTGATGTGCCCTGTTTCACAGGCCACTGCCATGCACTAATTATCTCCCCTTGCTTCTGCAGGCATATCTGGGAAACAGCCAATAGAGTCCATGACACAGGGCCTTCAATCAAGCCCCAAAGAAACCTCTGAAGAGGAATCTGAACGCACATTCCTTGAAGTCCCATCACAGCGCTCACCCACACCCTCCACCAGCACAGACACACACACCTCGGTGGGACGTGGCTTGAGAATAGCCTTGGGATCACAATCTGGCGAGCACATCGCACTGTATGATCTACAGCAGGCAACGGCAGGGACTTCCCTGTTGTCTGGCACTCGGAGGACTGCTGGAGGCCAGAAATTTGCTGAGTTCGAGTCAGATGACAAGCCTCTGCACTCGGTCATGTCACAGTTGTTGAAGCTGCAAAGGCAAGCTCGGGAACATCGGGTCAGGATGTCCGCTGCACTCCTGAGATTGAAAGTTATGGTGGAGGAGTCCGTCCACTTTCAGGCTGAGGTGATAGCACCGGCATGCCAATGCACCGAGGTCAACACTGGCATGATGATGGTTGCCATGTAGACCTTGATCCAGGACATCACACCTGCACTGCTGCGCGGGCTCAACTCCATTGATGATGCCATAGTTGGCCTCCAGCAGTGTGTACGCGAGAGGGGTATGCCAGGCAGCTCAATCTCACTCCAGCTACCCCTTCTCCTCATCGAGTCATCCTGGGGCCCTCAGGCACCCATAGGGAGGAAGATCAGCAAATGCACACTCTGGGGCCATCCACCCATCCTGGCTGTCCTGGCCCCGGACAAAATGCACAAGGCCGTATGCCCTCGAGAAGATGGCATCGTGACCTCATGGATGAATTTGTGGGTGGAGGCTTCAGAGATCCCACAGAGGTCACCTGTGGAGCTCTGAAAGGAGATGCTGCGTAGAAATTGAGCACCAAGTTCACTTTCACGGCCACAGGCAGTGAATACCCTCCATGTCCCTGTGGCGCCAAATCCTGCAGTATCTGGCAGATGTGACCGACCAGTTCGCTTGATATTTGCACTCTTTGGCCACACTGGTTCCCGGTCATTTGCAGGAATGACAGATGACATCTGTAGACACTGGGTGTTGCTTGGCGCTGACCAGCGATGACTTACTATGGCTCTTCGGTGGTGTGTGTGTGAGCCCCAGCTGCCCCTTTTTCCTGAGGTTGCTGCTCCAGCCTCTGCACAGCCAGGAGCCTCAATCAACTCTCCTCCATCTTCTTCATGCTCTGTAGGCCATCAGGCATATAGCTAGTTCACCAGGCTCCATGATCCTCCTGCAGGATGAAAGAGAGAGATGCATAAGTTAGCATGGGTATACTGAGGAACTATGTGGCCACTTCCCTCACCCACCCTCCACCCCAAATGCTTGTGCAGTATATTCAATGGCAGGGCTGCTCTTGCTACCACCACAACCTCTTGCTGTGGCCCGCCCACACAAGTCGCCTGAACGGCTGGACTGGCCTTGGCCTGTCCCCCACCACCACGTCATCTCAATGGTGGGCTACCCTTAACTCAGACACCCCAACGCTCCTCAAGCTTGAAGTCCAACAGGCAATCCTGGCGAGTGCTGCACAATGTTACTGTGTTCTCACCTCCGGGTTGCCCTCAAAGTTCAGGCCGCCAAGTGCACACCTTTTAAGTGCAGCCCTGAAGAAGGGTCATACGGACTCGAAACATCAACACTGTTTCTCTTTCCATAGATGCTATCGGACCTGCTGAGTTCTTCCAGCATTTTCTGTTGTAGATCCTATTTCTTATGTTCTTCACAGGTGCAATGTGCTACTACATGTAAGGAGAAGAACATAAGAACTAAAGAAATAGGAGCATGAGGAGTCCATTCAGCCCTTCAAATCCATTCCATCATTCAATGAGATCATGGCTGATCTTCTACTTCTACGACATTTTCCTGAACTATCCAAGAATCCCTGGATATTTTAATATGGAGAAATCTATCAATCTCAGTCTTGAACATATTCAATGACTGAGCCTCCACAGGCATGAGATCATGGAGAAGATGGACAGGACTATGGTGCAATGGAAAGAGGTTGTTCAAATAGGGAGAGAGACAGGACAAAATCTTTACAGTTAAGCTTCAATAATTAGTGCAATAAAGTGTCTCTGTAGTTATGGTGCAAGGTCCAGGAAGTTGTGCTGCCCCTGGGTACCAGGTTGCGGAATGTCTCAAAGGTGCAGGAAAATAACTTGGTTAAGGAGGGGGAAGGTCAATTTGTTGGCATCCATGGCAGAATCAATGACACAGCAAAGATCAGGGAGCAGTCCCCGCTGTTGGGAGAACGAAGGAGCTGGGAACTAAAGTTTAGAGCTGGACCTCAATTGCTGCAAGCTCACGATGAGTATCCAAGCCACATGTTCATTGACAAAAGGATAGACAGATCAGGGAAGTGAATGGGCAGCTGAAGGGCTGGCATGGAAAAGAGGGATTCCATTTCATGGGGCATTGGCAGCAGTACAGGGTCAGGAAGGGGCTGTAAATCTGAGATGGGCTCCACCTGAGCATGCTAGGAACAAGGACTTTGTTCCAAAAATAAAGAGTGTGGTAGTAAGAAGTGTAAAACCATTAAAGAAAATGAACATCTGAGTGGATTAAATAATTTATAGATAATAAAAAATAAATAAATGTTCAGCTTGCAGATACTGATAAAGGTAATATGTAGAATCCATGAACAGGTTAGATTATCGGGAATAGCAAAACATATGTGAACAATAAAAGCAGAATGATAGGAAACTATAAACACATTAAGCAACTGTATTGAAATTGACACAGCATCAGCAAGTGTCCAGTGTAATATAATAAAATATAATAATACGTAATAAAACGTGCAAAAAGTGTACAACTGTTCATTTATTGACAAACCTTAGTTTATTTACACAAACCACCTTGGCCAGTTCTCCCCTTGTACCTATATTTTGTTTAAGGTAATGAATTTTTGGAAATAATTTGTGACAGCTTTAGGAGGAGGTGGTGGTGTAGTGGTAATGTCAGTAATCCAAAGGCCCAGCCTGCTGCTCAGGGGACATGGGTTCAAATCCCTTAGCAGGTGGTGGAATTTAAATTCAATTAATAAATCTGGAATTAAAAAATTAGGTAATAGTGATCATGTAATTAATTATAATTCAATCATTCAATGCTTGATTGGCACCACATGCCCAAATAATCACTCCCTCCACCATTGATGCACAGTAGCAGCAGTGTGTACCATCTACAAGATGCACTGGAGGAATTCACCAAGGCTCCTTAGAGAGTACCTTCCAAAACCATGGCCACTACCACTGAGAAGGACAATGTTCCCCTCCAAGTCACTCACCATCCTGACTTGGAAATATATCACTGTTCCTTTGCTGCTGGGTTAACATCTGGAACTCCCTCCCTAACAGCACTGTGGGTGTACCTACACCACATGGACTGCAGGGGCTCAAGAAGGCAGCTCAAGGGCAACTAGGGATGGGCAATAAATGTTGGCCTAGCCAGTGAAGCCCACATCCCATGAATGAATAAAGGAAAAGAATAAATTTCAAATTCATATTAAAATTTTGTAAGACTTTTTAGCCTAATTTTTACTGTTTATTTAATGCACAAGTCAACCATTTTCTTTTTAGCTTAGGAACATGGACTGTGGTTTGGGTACACCCACAATGCTGGTAGGGAGGGAGTTCCAGGATTTTGACCCAGCAACAGCGAAGGAATGGTGATGTATTTCCAAGTCAGGATGGTGAGTGGCTTGGATTGGAACTTCCAGGTGGTGGAGCTCCCATCTGTCTGCTGCCCTTGTCCTTCGAGATGTTTGTGTTGTACCAAAAACACTGTTGAAAATTTCCCACTGATTGTCTGTAATAGCTTAGCCTAGTTTACTGTCAATTTATGTCTCAGTACCATGAGGTTTAAAGTAGTTACATTTGAAACTTTTGTTTTTGACTTACTTTCCCTTCTCAAACTTAATATCAAATTGAAACATATTCGAAACACAGTTTGCAAGATGCCCCCTTAAAATCGGATTATTAACTTTACACCACTAAATCTAATACCGTCTTGTCCATTCTCAGTGTTAAACAACGGCCAAGAATTTTCACTCCCACCCACAGTGGGCGTCATGGGGGACAGAGGCAGAAAATATCGCGAGAGCAATAAAATCAGTTTTACATTGGCGGGAAAACAGATTGTGATCGTCCGCTCCAGACTTCAATGGCGGAATGCGTTTCCTGCCACACCATGTCAAAAATATCATTTTAATATATGTGATTAAAATGAATACGCATCTTAGTAGCTGCTCATCGATATCACCCTCCCCACTCTGGTTCAACCAGGCACGTTGGTGTCTAAGTTAGACCAATGTGTTTCAGTACTGTATATAAGAGACGAGCACCTGGCGACCTGCACTTCACTTGTGACTTTGAGGTTTGTTCGCCTACCTTCCATTGCTCGCAGTGCTCGTGGCACCTCAGACTCTGCGCCAGGCTTCGCAGGCAGCACAATATCACTTTCAGGGACTTTCAGAGGCAAGGCCTTATTTACCAGACCAGCGATAAGATGGGAGTGGCTTGTAATGTGCTGCAGGGCAAGGACACAGCTCAGGGGTGCGGGTCGTTGGGGGGTAACATGACAGAGACAAGAGAAGGGGTCACAGGGCAAAGGCTCGCCTGGGGAGGGAGGAAACTGGATAGAAGCAAGGGAAGGGATTGCAGGACAAGAGCTTGACTTGTGGGGAGAGGAGTGGCGAAGATTGCACTGAGACACATGACTAGGGGGCATGCAACCTCTGGGTCAGAATGGGGTGGAGTCTCTTACAAAGGGTCTTAAGCGAGCTAGGACCAGAATAAGAGGATGGCGGAGCAAAGAAACGCTTCAGTTGACATTGCTGACCTTGCAAAGACTGTCTTTGTCCCAGTCCAGGGATGGGGCGGGTATGTCAGTCCAGTGTCAGTCATGCCCAGCGTGTTACATGCAGGGTGTGACCGTGACATTGGGCGTGTTGGTCCGGGGAGTTTCTGACATAGTACTGGGCCACAGATGGCACATTTACAGTCAGGGGAGGTATCTGCAGCCTATGGATGGGGATCAGGTAGCATAGGGACATTTGAAGGTCTCATGGCGGTGGGGGGGTGGGGGGTGGGGTCTCTACATTTCATATGCAATAGGCCTCAAGATGGAGAGGGGCAAGGCCTACATGGGGCATAGGCACATCCACCTCAAACGATTCAGGTGCAAGACAGGGATACCCACCACAATCACAATGGGATCACGGATTGGGGGGAAAGTCTTGAGAGTTATTGGAGGAGGGAAACCTGAACATTAAGCTCCTCCAGGATGATGGAGGGATTTCCACAGTCACACAGGGAAGATCCAAACTGGCCTGGCTGTGAGAGCTCAGCACCACCATCTTGCAACATGAAGCGATGGTGCAACAGAAAAATTAAATGTGGAGAAACTCTGCTGGTGAGGGCTCTGAGGGCCATTGGAGGAGTGGTGCCTGCACTGGGGGCCGACTGAAGGGCCACCTAACTGAACTGTGTATTCCCAAATGAGGAAAGATGCACAGCTGAGACATGTTCGGAGCCTTCAATGACAATGCAGGGACTCAGGAGAGTGAAGCAAAGAAGCACATTCATGTGAGACTAATCCAAAATTGTGGCGCTAAATGATCCACTTGTATTAACCCCTTGTTCCAAATGTGGAAATTCCCCAGAGTGAGAACGAGGTCAAGAGCAATTGCGCAACTGGACAAGCTGCAGATGTGTGTTAAAAGGAGGAGCTCAGAATCTTGGCACTGGCAGGTTCACAGATGAGAAGCCTCAGCATCTTCCTAATAATTTCAGGTCCTCACTAAACATTAGCCCTCATGTGTATTCCAAAGAGTGCAGTCTTTGTGTGCAGTGAATGAGGATCCTGGCACCTGGCCTGAAGCAGCACATCCAGGCGTCTGGCCAAAGCAATCTCATAGCATTTGGTCAAGAAAAGGCGGGTGGGGGCGAGGAGCACCTTGAAAGTTACCTCTCACTGGCCAGGATTTTAGTAGTGAATAGGCACCAACACCGGACCCACAGTCACTCACTCGTCAATGATAGAAACAGGACTTTTGGAGGCTCACACTGACTCATCTTTTTTTCATTGATGCTGCAGAAAGGAGACCTTCAGGAACATGGACGCTGTATTTATTGCTGCATGCATAATCGCATACGGTCAGGAGAGAAGGTGGGGAAGATTGTGATGGTTCCAGGCTCGCCAAAGGGGAAGCAGGGCACCCTCCAGACATGGATGATAAGGTTCACTGAAACATCATGCCTAGGTGGCTGTCTGGGCCAAGGGTGTACAGAACACGCATGTCTTTTCTGCAGATGCCCTTGGGTACTTTCCAGCGGTGCCTATGAAAGAAAGTATAAATAATTAGTGCCTGGAAGGCGACTCAAAGACAAAACAATGCACTCACAGTATCGCTGTCTGAGGGATGTGCAGGCTCGTCATTTGGGTGTGTGTTGCCCACCTCACTGTTGTCACAGGCATGGCCCTGGCCCCCTCTGATCAGAGTGAAGGCAGGCTCCTCGTAGAGAGTGAGGGCCTTAATTTTGGCCACTCGACCCCGGTCTGGGACCTCTCCCTCCTATTGTGTGCCAGCTTGTCCTGTATAAAGACAAATGGAGAGTGTGAGCAGGATGCCTGCCAAGACTGATGATAAGGATGTCTGCCTTGTGGTCGGTGGTGAGTGGAGCCATGCACAGGATGAGGATGCGATCTACATGGGAAATGAGCCCAGATGGAGATGTGAAGGTATATGTGAGAGAGGAGCGGTGATGTCCCTTGAGCTGGCAGTGTGTGAGATCCCTGTGGAGTGCCATCCTACAAACGTCTGAGGGGCTTGTGAGTATGTGAGTTGAGAGTGATGAAATGGTTGACTTACCACGGTGGAACAGATGAGATCATCATTTCCTCTTTCTACACTGGGTGGCCGACGTCTTGTGTGTGATGTTAGTGCTGATCATCATTGCCACCACCTCCCAAGCCGGAGTGGTGATGTTGGTAGACCTCCTCCAGCCATGACGTGGGTAGAGGACGTCCCGTTGGGCCTCCTCAGTGTCCAGCAGAGTCACTAAATTTTGGCGCAGCATATTTCTTCCCTTTGGGAGCCATGTCTTCGGTGGAGCAGTCCTGGGCTGCAGACATTGAGAAGGCTGTGCACGGGTGCGGTTTAAATATGGAGCCCGGAGTGATGATCCACTGAGGTCACGGCGGGATGGGCGAATCAGAGGCCGCCTGCCCGCGATCCAGCGTGTTTCCTGCCGATGCATAATTAATGAGGCAGGAAGCGGACAATACAGCACAAAAACCCACCATTGTGCCCGGCGGGAAAAATGTCACTTTTTCCACCCACCAGCGCACTTAGTGCATGGATGGAAAATGCTGCCCCACAGTGTTTCAGAAAATTATTACGAATGCAATGCCAGAAATTTATGCTCTTCTCTACGTGAGTTATTCTGCCATTCCTCGTTTGTGTAAGAATCCAATTGTCCATCATAACCATATTTCCCTTACTAATGTTTCCCTGTTCTCAGTATTTCTTTATTTCATTATTAGCAAGTGTTCTGTAGATGCATTGCTTCAGAATTTTGCTACTTTTATTGTTCCTCAGTTCTCACTTTTTTTCCTCTGGTGTAATGGTGTTCTCTATCTATATTGATGCTCCTCTCGCTTTCTCAAATTGAACTATCCTTTCGAAAGAGCCTAGAGCCTAGAATATTAAATCCCAGTCACGCTCAGCTTTGGGCTAATGTTTGAAATGGCTCCTACCTTATACTCCTAAATCTGAATCTGTACTTTGTTTTATTTCTGGTGCTCATTGTATTTGGGCAAAGAGCTCTAAATCTTGTAACTGACCGCACCTGTAACCTTGATCTTTAATTCTAACACTTTCTGGCATTGCGCTTTTGCTTGCTGATGCTCTTCCTAATCTGGCGATGCAATGTGTTTATAGCTTTCTATCACTCTGTCATAAACAGATGTTTTCTTTTTTCTTATCTATTCTGTTCCGGGCATACTTATATAAATTTTTATTAGGTGCTGCTCTCTGACATTTGTTCTTGTTCTCTTGTTTACCTTTTTAATCTAATTTTTTCACCTTTAAATGATTTCTTTCAACTCAAACATTCACTATCTTTTATTGGTTTTTAAGGTCCAGTCCACAGAACTAATTATCCTTTCAGATGGGGCCATAGCCCCATTCCGGTTCAGGCAAAATCCATTCCAGTGGTACAGCTCCTTACAGTTGTAGTACTAGTGCTGGTTCCCCATGAAACGAAACACCTGCTTCCCACACCAATCCTTCAGCTGCACATGCAGTACCCTGATCTGTATCACTCGAGCTCCTGTTTTACACTTTGGCTCCAAACTCCTTTTTGTCCCCCAGGAAGACCTCATCTCGGTTCCTTCTTATGTCTCTGGTCTGCTATGAATCCCAACAACTGGACTTTTCTCCTCCTAATCCAAGTTACCTATCAGCTGCTTTGAGATATTCCTCACACAGCTCCAGTTAGCAACACATCTGCCTGGATCCTCAACTGCGATTGCAGAAGATGCCCTGTATTCCAGTAATTATTGAACCAGCTGTGACTATGTATGTTCTGCTCTGATCCTCTTCCCTTGTCCTGCTTCTGCTCAATAGTACCATGGCCAACATTCTGCCAGCTTTCTCACAGCTTTCTTCCTTAATTCTGGGGTAGCAAGTATATTGGACCGGGCCAGATTCTGCAGTTCCTTCTTCTCTGGCTACACTGGGCTTCCCTTTCCCTGTTTAAAAGAAAGGATGAGTTGCATTTCATAGCACTGCTCAGAATCTCAGGAAGGATGTACCTACCTTGAAGGGGAAACAAAGACTCACTGGATTGATTCACGTTGCTGCGCTCTCTGCACGATCTTAATAAAGCCCTATGCAATTGTAGCAAGACTTCCTTACTCTTATACCCCAATCTCCTTGCAATAAAAATAACATGTGATTTGTCCTAATTGTTCGCTGTGCCTGTGTGCTAACTTTCATGATTCTTGCACAAGGACACCCAAATCCCTTTGAATACTGATATCCACCCACCTTTCACCTTTTAAATTATCTTCTACTTTTCAATTCTTCCTCGGGACATTCCAAAGTGTATTACCGCCACTGGAGTACTTTTGAAGTATAATCACAGCTATAAATTGGGAACCATGGCAGTCAGTTTGCGCACAGCAAGCTCTCACAAACAGCAATGTTTGATGATCTGTTTGATGATGTTGATTGAGGGATAAATATTGGCTGGGGCACCGGGGAGAACTCCCCTGCTTTTCATTGAAATGTTGCCAGGGAACCCCTTAGGCCCACCTGAAAGGACAGGCAGAATCCCAGTTTAACATCTGATCTGAAAGATGACACCTCCAATAGTGCTGCACTCCCTGAGTAGTGGCAATGGGAATGTGGGACTAGATATTTATCATGATGTCCATGGTGTGTGACATGGACGCACAACTTTCAGAGGTAATAGTGCTACCAACTGAGCCCTGGCTGGCTCTCCATTCTCAGCTCACCCTGCTCCTGGCTCACTCCATTCCCAGGTAACTCCATTTCACCGTCACTCAGTAACTACCTCACTCTGCTATCACCTCATGTTGCTGTGCTCTCTGTGTAATCTGGAGTGCTGCTGTGATTCCTATGAGAATAGATTTTTCTCTACTTGAATGCTATGAATTTGAGCAGAAATGAGCTGGTCTCATTGTTTTTCCATTCACCATTCTTGAAGGATACCATGGTTTCTGTCTCAACCATTAAGCTTTGCCTTTATCTGCTCAAGCACCATCTGTGTGTAAAGAGATTTCTCCTAAACTCTCTTTTCACACATCACTAACTCCCCAACCAGTGGAAATAAATTTTCACCATTTATTCTAACAAAAGTCCCTCACAATTTGAAACTCCCATTAAATTTCCTCATAGCTGTCCCTGCTCAAGTCCCAGTATCTTAAGTATCTCCACAACGTACCGCTCGCCATCCCTAATATAATCATGAACAATGTATGATGCACAATCTCCAAAGCTATTAAGGTAGAAATAATTTTTGGGTGGTTATAGCAAAACAGGTAATTTGGTATCAACTTCGATGACACGGTATGTTGTTTGGGACATGAGAAAGCCATGCTGCTCCACTTGTCATGCCAAACCAGATGAATTCATACTACTTAGTAGGAAGATTGAAACAGGGAAGGACACCATTGCATGAACCTGCTCTACCGTTCAGTGAGACCATGGTTGAACTGTGATGTAATATCCCTTAATGCCTTTAGTTAAAAAAATCTATGAATCTAAGAGTAAAAATTAGCAATTGACCTATCATCAACTGCCATTTACAGAGGAGAGTTTCAATCTTCTACCATTCTTTGTTTGGGCTATCTTTAATTGTCACTGCAGATAAACACGATTTTCCTTCATCACAAATGGCCTCTTGCTTATCCTGAGTGAATGACCTTTAGCTCCAGTCAGTGAAACTGCCTCATGGAATCTATTCTGTCAAACCCGAAGAATTTTGTTAGCTGCCAGAGAGGCCATCTTTCATCCTCCTAAACTCCAGAGAATATCAGCACGCTCTACTCAATCTCTCCTCATAGAATAGCCCTCTCATCCCAGGAATCAATCCAGTAAGTTTTTGTTTCCCCTTCAAGATAGGTACACCCTTCCTTAGGTCGGGAAACAAAACTATAGAGTACCCCAGCTGTGGTCTTTACAAAGCCCTATGCAAAACTTCCTGCCTATTATACTCAGTCTTCTTGCAAGTCAAAGAAACACATGATTTGCCCTAATTGTTTGCTGTGCCTGTGTGCTAACTTTCATGATTCTTGCACTAGGACACCCAAATCCCTTTAAATATTGATATTCCCCCACCTTTCACCTTTTAAATTATCTTCTACTTTTCAACTCTTCCTGCCAAAGTGGAAAATTTCACAATTTCCCTCATTATATCTGGCACAATTCTGCCCAAATTCTGAAACAGTCTATATCCCTTTGCCACTGCTTTGCATTCTCTTCACTGCTTACTTTCTCAATCAGCTTTCTATTGTCAACAAACTTGGATATTTTACATTCAGTCCCCTTAACTAAGTCACTGATATGGATTGTGAATAGCACTCCAGTAGTTGCACCTGCCACCCCAAAATGACATGTTTCTTTCTGCTCCCTTTCTTCTATCCATTCAATCAATCTTCAATTCATAGGAATATATCATTCTTAGACACATGAGCCCTACTCCTGTGTAACAACCTCTTCTGTGGAACCTAGTCAGATGCCTCCAAAAAATACAAATGTACGATACCCACTGGTTCTCCCATATCTATCCTGCTATATGCACTCTCAAAAAAGTTAGAACTTTGTTTAAAGTAGATTCTAAGTTGTTCCCTGCTCCTGATGTTTGGCTAACTGGTCTATCACCCCCTTGTTTTCTCTCACTGACCTTTCTTGAACAGCGAGGTGACATTTGCCACTTTCAAATCCATGGGGACCACTGTAGAATGTGGGGAATTCTGCAAGATCAAAACCAATCTCTGTAAGCATCTCTTTTAAAACTAATTTGCAGCCCAATGGATCCAGGGGATTTGCAGGCTTTTAGTCACATTAATTGCACTCCGCATTTGCAATTATAATGCAATTGCAATATAAACAAAGTCGCCCCTGGTTATACTCTAATCACTTGGTTGCTGACCCCTCTGACATGGGAGGCAGTTTCTCCTTTATCTAAACCGTTAATTAATTTGAGCACCTTAATCAACTCTGCTCTCAAACATGTCTGCTCTAATGATAGTCTCTCCTCCTCTAGTCTTGCTTCTTAAAGTGTGGTGGCCAGAACAGAACCCAATACTCCACCTGGAGCTTAATAAGTGACTTATAAAATTTTAGTGTATCTTACATACGGATTTACATGCGAATGAGGAGCAGGGATAAGCCAGTTGGCCACTCGCACCTGCTCCGCCATTCAATAAGATCATGGCTGACCTGATTGTAACCTCAACTCCACATTACTGCCTACCCCCGATAACCTTTCACCTTGTTGATCAAGAAACTATCTAGCACTGCCTTAAAAATATTCCAAGACTCTGCTTCCACCACCTTTTGAGGAAGAGAGTTCCAAAGACTCGCGCCCCTCTGAGAGAAAAAGATTCTCCTCATCTCTATCTTAAATGAGTGACCACTTATTTGTAAACAGTGACCCCTAGTCCTAGATGCTCCCACAAGAGGAAACATCCTCTTCCACATCCACTCTGTCAAGACCCTGCAGGATCTTAAAGGTTTCATTCAAGTTGCCTCTTATTCTTCTAAACTGCAGTGGAATCAAGCCTACCCTGTCCAACCTTTTCTCATAAGATAACATGCCCATTCCCAGTCTTAGTCTAGTAAACCTTCTCTGAACAGCTTCTAACGCACTTACATCTTCCCTCAAATAAGGAGACCAATACTGTACACAATACTCTAGATGTGGCCTCGCCAGTGTCCTGTATAACTGAAGCATAACCTCCCTACTTTTGTAATCAATTCCCCTTAACTTTCCTTGTACTGTGCTTAATACCTCATTCCCCTTATTTTGTATTATCTGCAAGCTTTGGAATTATGCCCTGTATTCCCAGGCTGGGCCATTAACGTATATATCGAAAAAATACAGCGAACTTTACAGTGACTGCTGGGAAACATTACTGTGTACATAGAGTCATAGATGTTTACAGGACAGAAGGAGGCCATTGGGCCCATAGTGTCCATTCCTGTCAACAAAGATCTGACTACACTAATCCCATTTTCCAGAGCTTGGCCCATCGCCCTGGAGGCTACGGCAATGCGAATGAACCTCTCATCAGGCGGGAAAACACCTGTTCACAATTACTCTCTGTTTTCCAACCTTTAGATCTACTTCAGAGCCTTATATCCTTTGTTGTTCTTTAGTTCTACCCAGACTGCTACAAGTATCGCACTGAAATCCTTCCTCCTCGCTGCTGTAATTGTACCTTTTCTCAATATTGCTATTCTTTCCGAAGCTCCTACTGCCAGGAACATTTGGCTTCTCATCATGTTCAGATTGTATCAGTTTTCTGCAGTGCCTTGTATATAATTCCCCATAAAGCTGAATTCTTGTTTCTAATTTGCTTTTTATTTCTGAAATTATGGGCAGGATTTTGAGGTCATCGGGTGGATGTGGTGGGCGGGCCCGGGAGCAACCTGGAAACGGCCAGCCGCCCGCGATTGGCCCTTGACCTCAATTTCGCGCTGGAGGCCCACTGGTGGAATGTGGCTCCGCAGTGGCTGGCAAGGTGTGGGCGGGGGCAGGGGCCTGTCAGCGGCCCCCTTTTCCAATGAGTGCCTCACTGTCCGCCTGGAAGAGGCGGCTGCCAGGAGGAACACCCTTGTCCCCAGGGATGAAAGGAGGAGGCCACTGCATCTTACCAAGAGGGCACAGGAGGAGGTGGCAGCAATGGTGAGCAGCCATGATGTGGTGCAGCACCGCAAGAACCTCAATGACCTCTTGTGTTCAGGAAAGGCGAGTACTGTGTTGGCATGGGTCAGTGTGCAGAAGTGTTAAGGTCTGGCCATTATCCCATGGAGCTCAGGAGTGTTAGAGTCTGAGTGCCAACTGTCAATGATGTTGGAGCTGGCAAGAGGGTGAGCCCAGACTGCTTGTACTAAGTGCCTTGTGGCTCGAGGGCCACAAATCAGGTGTGGCCTGGAAGGTGCTCCTCAGCTGGGGTGTGCCCGACTGCAATGGTGCTGCAGGTAGAAAGTGGACTAATTGATGCTCCTCTGTTCTTTCAGGAGAAGACAAACCATAACCAGGCAGGGAGGGAACATACAGGCGGAGGAAAGCATGTTCAAGCAAGGCTCCCTGGAGACTGAGAGCTGGTAAGTTCCATGTGCAGCCAGGCGTGGAGAGACAGGGTTGCCAGATGAAGTAAGAGTGCAGCGCAAAGAGGTGAGAGTTTCGGATTGTACAACCATTTTAGTGTAGTGCCTTCATTGATGTGAGCCGTGAACCTGGAATCCCCATTGATCACTGGAAGATGATGGCTCCATGATGCAGATCTCTATTGTCTCACCAGGATACCTGGCATGCACAGTGAGAGTGCCTTGACTTTAACTAATGACATGTCCTTGTTCTTCCTTTTAGGTTCACCAGCAGGCGTTCACTCTGCAGGCCCCGAAGAGGCCCCTGACACCGGAGAACCACCGTAATTGTCTTGCACCTGCATCACACCTGTTCTCTGAAGCAGACACCAGAGCAGATACCAGCAACTTGGTGGGCATTTGTACGGCGGCTAGTATCTTGGTGCACTTTGGTGAGGGCATTTCACAGTCGCTTGAGGTGCAGGTGGAGGCAGAGAGTGGCCAGGCTGGCGGCAGTGGGAGGACTGCTGGAAACCAGGATGATGCTCAGTCAAAGGCTGATGATGAGCCTCTGGAGTCATCCATTAGGCAGCAGATGCTGGACGTCCAGCGAGATGTGCGTGAGGATCTGGTGGAGATCCATGAGGGTACGAGAGCCATGGTCTCCGTTATGGAGGAGGCTATGCGGAGCATCAGCACTACATTGACCTTCATGGCCGAGCGCACAGCCTCCTCCATTGACAGAATGGCAACTTTCATGGAGAGGCAGCTCCAGGAGCAGAATCAGGGGCTCCTGGCTTTGCACTCGGACCTGCAAGCCCTCACACAGGCAATGACCAGAGGTGGTCAGTGCCAGTGTGTGAGATGGATGAGGCACCCGGTATCCCAGCCAGGTGCCAGTCCATCATTGGTAAGCGGGGAGATCCAGAGTGACCTCACATTGGTGCACGAGCTGCTTGTCATCTCTGCAGGTTTCTCTCAAGGTGCTCTGGATGATGGCAGCAACTCCTCCCCGCCTCTGCCAGTGACCATCTGCAATGACTGGAGAGATGCTAGCCATGGCACTGGACACTCCCTCCCTGACAAAGCCAGCACAGGCACCACTGGCCAGCGGACAACCGCCAAAGTCATAAAGGCCAACAAGACAGCAGAGTAAGCAGGTTGTCTCCAATGCTGGTGTCAGCGAGGTGGGGTCACCAAGTCAAAGCACTCGCAAGTTTATTTTAAAGGCACCATGAGCACAAGAGGGACAGGTCACGGGTGATTTTATGTTCATTAATGTTTACTTTCTCTATATTGGCCTGGTAATAAAGACCAGAGAAGTTTTGGAAATAGTTTGGAATTGAGATAAATTTTGTATTTGTCGTTATGGCCTGAGTATGCTTCACCTTTTTGTTTTATTGGTGCAGGGAACACCAGTGTGTAATGCTGGACATAAGTGGCTCTGAACTTTATTGCATAGGTACTGAGTTTTCTTTGTGTTCAAATGAAAGGGTCCTTTCAGATATCCAGGATGGAGGCAGCAGCCCTGGCATGGAGTTGAAGCTGATCTTTGGTAGACTAGCTGGAGGAGCGTTGGATCATGGTGTCCTTGCCTCCCTGGAGGTTACCGAGGTCTGTCTCCATGCCCTCAGCATTCTCCTCACCATGCTCCTCTTCTGACTCACTACCAGACTCATCATCCAAGGCCTGTGCAACTGTGTCAAGATCCTCTTCCTCCATGGGGTCCCTCCTTACCAGTGCCAGATTGTGGACAGCGTAGCATGCAACCACTGTCAGTGACATCCACTCTGGAGGGTATTGTAGTGCACCCCCTGAACTGTCCAGGCATTGGAAGCACATCTTGAGAAGACCTATGATCCTCTCTACCACTGGCATTGTGGAGGCATGACTCCAATTGTAATGCTGCTTTGCCTCTGTTCTTGGATGGCGGAGAGCTGTCATGAGCCACCTCTTCAATGGATAGCCCTAGTCACCTAACATCCAGCCGGGCTGGAGCAGTGGAGAGCCTCGGCACCTGGTAGTGTCTGAGGATATAAGCGTCATGGGAGCTGCAAGGGTACCGTGCACAGACTTGCAGAATCTGCATCCTGTGGTCACACACTATCTGCACGTTCATGGAGTAGAATCACTTCCTGTTGACAAAGACACCCTGTTGAACTGCTGGCACCTTGATGGCCACATGTGTGCAGTCTATTGCATCCTGGGGGAACCCAGCAATCACCGCAAAACCTCTGGCTCGCTCTGCCTGGCTGGCCTCGTCTGTACGGTAAAAAATAAAGGTCAGTACATGCCTGAACAGAGCTTCTGTCACCAGCTTGACACATCTGTGGACAGCTGGTTGGGAGACTCCATACTTGAGCCCTGGAAAGAGCCAGAGGCACAGAAGTTGACGGCCACTGTGACCTCCAGAGCCACTGACATAGGATGTTCTCCCACACAGTTGGAGCTGACCTCAGGCCCAATCATCTGACAAATGGAGGCCCGGTCTCCCTTGAGAGGCAAAGCCTCCTTTGGCATTGCACCTCAGACATATTGAGGTAGCTGCATCACCGCCTGTAAACTCTGGTAGCAGGATAGTGGCATCTTCTGTGGCCCTTCTGCCATGGACTACTTGCTGGCCCTAAGCACCTTGTGCCTGCACCATTCCTCCCACAGGTCCCTCCCCTGGAAGCTGCACTGGGACACATAGCCTCCTCTCCCTTCTGCCCCTCTCTTCCTCCTCAGAGGAGGTGCCAACAGTGGAGATAACAATCCATTACCAGGGTAATGGGATGCTCTGTGATACCTGGAAGGGTCCACATGGTCAAATTCCTCCGGGGGCCTTGCAGATACCAGGGAGACCTGAAATGAAGCCTGAAGCCCTGAACGGAGATGAAGCTGCCAAGTACCAATAAATCACCAGCAGCAACCTATCTACCAAACTCCTCTATACTCACACTGGCAATGCTGCTGACCCTTCTTATCCTGCCCTTGGATGAGGTTTTTGAAAATACCGGCTAGCCGCCTGCCCATTTTGCCTGTGAGATGAGTGCGAAGTCGCACACGCAACGAAAAATTGCCTTCAATTGGACTGTTCATGGCCTTAAGTGGCCTGTTAATTAATGGCGGGTGTGGCTCTGGCACCTGCGCGTGCCTGCTGAGTGAAATATTGCGTGAGTGCGCAATGATGTCAGGACGCTCGCCCAACGTCATCACGCGCTATTTTACCCCCGATCATGTCGGGCGTGTGTCCACCCAAGGGACGTAAAATCCTGCCCTATGTGTCACTGTGAACTAAACTCTTAGTTTGGTAACTGACCTCACTCATCTTAGCCTTTTTTCAAAGCACATCTTTTATTCGTTGATGACATTTATATTGTTGTACAAGCTATTTAATGTACTCTTAGTTTCTAGTCACTAAAGTTTCAATATTAGCAGGCATTTTATTATTTACTATAATCTCTTGTGTTCTTTGAATACTCATATAAGTTTTACTGCTTTCTGTACTTTGAGCTTTTCTTTGATTCACATCTTTCAGTTATTAATTTGCCATCCAGATACTCCATTCCCTTTAGTGGTTTCCATTCTTTCCTACATGCCTAATTATAATTTCAGTTGGGGTTTGGTACCCATTCCAGTCCAAGTGGTGTCCACTGCAGTGTTATAGCTCCATTTTCCTTTACTACTGGGGTCAACACCCCATGAAATGGAAACCCTCCTTCCCACACCAGTCTCTCAGCCACACACTCAGATCCCTGATAGCCCAGATCTTCTGGTCTCCGGATAGTCAGAGACAAAACATAGCCCAGAAGATGTGCTTCAAGACTCTTCTGAAGTCCCAACACAAGGACTCAATGGGAATTTCCCAGGAAGTTTGAACTTCTTATGGGCAATTCCCCTGTTCGCTGGGATTCTCTGAAAAATTCTCCAACTCTTAGTCAGAGTGGGAGATTTTGGACGATTCTGGCTTACTTACATGGATAGTTATCCAGGAAATATTAGAAAGAAACCTTTTCTAACTCCTGGGTAGCTGACACCCAACCACCCGCATTGACCCCCCCAACCTACTCCACCGACCCAAACTGATTAGACCCAATCGACCTGACCAGACCCCGCCACCCAACTACCCCCGACCCCTGACTACCCCACCGACTCCTCGATTCTCCCCAATCCGACCTGACTAGCCTCCAACCTGACAACCCCTCCCGACCATACCCAGCTTATACACCAGCCAGCCTGCTCCCTGATCACTTACCCACCTGCCACCCAATCAATCTACCCAACTTCCACCCTACACACCTCACCCACTTGACCTCCACCTACCTCACCAACCTGCCCTCCAGCCACCTCACCAACCTGCCCCCTACCCACCTGCCACCCTACCCAACTCACCCACCTGCCACCCTCTTTCCTACCCCCAACCCTTCTTTCCTTTCTTCAATACCCAACAGGTAAGCTATATCGGTGGAGATAAACAGAGTTAACATTTCAGGTCGATGATCTTTCACCATGACAACCATCTCTCTATCTACTCTGTCCCCACCTCATGATTTTGAATTCTCCTCTCAACATCCTCTTCTCCAATCGTAACTGAAACCCCTCAACCACATGCTGATACTCGTAAATCTTTTCTGCAATTCTTTCACATCCCTCCTAAATTGTGGTGCCCAGAATTGGACACAATCCTCCAGCTGAGGCTGAAGCAGGGTTTTATAGAAGTTCATCATAATCTCCTTGTTTGCGTACTCTGTGTCTCTATTTATGAAGCTGACGATCCTGTATGCCTTGTTAACTGCTTTCTCGACCTGCCCTGCACCTTCAATGATTTGTGGACCTATAGCCCCAGATCTTCCTGTTCCTGCTTTATTTTACATTACCTCTCCTTCTTCTATTTGTCAAAATGAATCACTTCACACTTCTCTACATTAAGCTTCACCTGCCAGATGTCTGCCCATTCCACTAGTCTTTTGAAATCAACCACTAAAGTGCTGCTGATTGAAATATGACTACTACTGCAGCCACAACCTCAAGGTAGGGCTTGGACTGCATTGCCTTTGGCTGTCAAAGTGACCATGCTCTTAACTTTTATGCCTCTGGCACCTTTCAGGCTGCTTTTGGAGACACATGAATCATCTCATAGTTTGGAGTATACTGAGGTCCTCTATACTCAGAATGGATGATTCATCTGATTACCTTTTGCCAGCAACAAGCTGAGGGAGCATGTAAGAGTGTATTCTTAGATTGCAGAATTGACCCATGGTGCAGGATCCAATTGACTGCATGACGTTACTTCATGTCAACTTTTTTGCCATTTTCCTGAACCGGGAAGGTTTCTACTCTCTCAGGGTGAAGCTCATGTGCTATGAGATGCTTCACAGCATGGTGGCTACCAGGAGCACAAGAATTAAATGGCTCATGAATCTCAACTGGAACCCACCTACCAATGATGAGAGCCATGCTGCTACAAGGAACATTACAGAGATTACTATCAACCTGATCAAGCCTGGAACAGTCTGAAGGAGCCCTAAAGTACTCAGCTGACTAGCTATCATGATTTAAGTAAGTAGGTTGCTTCATAATCTGGCCATCATGAAGGAAAAATCTTTGTCACCACCTATCAAGCGAGAATCTGAGGAACAGGCATATGGAAAAGGAGGAGGAAGTGGGTGAAGAGGATGAGGATAAAGTGCTGGAGGTGGAGGAAGAGGAGAAATATGCAGCAGGAGAAAAGGAGAGGATGAGGAATATGAATTGGTGAAGAAAGAAGAGGAAGTGGACAGGAGGAGACGAAAGTGGAGAAATTGGAGGAGGGCGAAGTGGAGGAATTTGAGGAGGAGGAATTGGAGAAGGAGGAAATGGAGACGAAGAACGTAATGAGAAGGAGCAGCAAATGGAAGGGGAGGAATAGGTGGATAAGAAGGAGGAAATTAGGAGGTGGAGGAACAGGAAGTGTCAGGGTGTCTTTCTGCCCAGACTCCACATGATCAGATTATTGGTCAGCCAGACCAACACCTGAACTGAGGTAACAGTGACAGGAAGGCACACAGCCATGGAGTGACCTAGAGATAAGGATAAGCAACTTAAAATTGCCCACTGTCAACTTCACACAATTCCAAGACAGGAATGGCCAGAGTTAGAATGCCGCAACAGACCATTTCATTTCCTGACAAAGTCGGGAAAAGCACACGTACAATGCTGATGAACTCTTTGTTTCACACATACTGTCCCATTCAGATAGCCTCAGGTCAGGAATAAACTGGGTCCAAAACCTTCCAACCCAGTGATCCCAATCTCCCAAGACAAGTGTCCCAGTGCACTGCTCTAACTATAATCTTTTGTACAATATTCATTCCAATTTCCAACTGAGTAATCTGTTTACTCCAAAGTAATTGTTATCAGATTTGAAGATGGATTGTTAATGATTATCCTAAATCACATTGGCAACAGAACAAATAAGAAGCAGATTCTGGGCGTTAACGACAATGTTCGTAGATATATATGCTCTCTGATAAACACCACCTGCAGATCTGTGAGAAGAATTTTGCAGCAGTGGTCAGCGAGAACAAAAAAAATCAAAGCAAAGATGAAGTATTTCTCTGGTATATTCATCATCTGTGCTCTAGTTACTGAAGGTGAGACATTTTATCAAATGGGTCATTTATTTATCTATTCTAAACTTTGTTTCACTAAAACCGTTGGTTCCAGGGACCAAAAATTGTATTTGCTTTCCATTTGGGGCAATGTGCTTTGAAATGCAGGTCATTTTAAAAATTAATTCACAAGGTGTCTGTTTTGTTGACAAGGCTGACATTTATTGTCAATCCAATAGTTGCCCTTGAGACATTAGATGGCCGGGCACCATGTTTAAAGGCCAACCACAAGCACAGTGCTCATTGCTTCCAGCTCATCACTGCTGCCCGGGAGACATGGCCCTCAAAGGCAAGGAGACTGCAGCTCCCCTGGTTTAATAACGGGTCCCTCAAGCTATTGCTGGATGCTGTGGAGGCCCACCGGGATATCCTGTACCCCCGTTCTGGACACAGGATGGACAGCAAAGTGACCAATCCAGCTTGGGAGGCGGTGGCAGTGGTCGTCAGTGCCTAAGCCCTTCAGAAGAGGACAAACACCCAGTGCCACAAGAGGATGAATGATTTCATCCATTCCGCCAGGGTAAGTCACTTTTTTCATCATCCTCAACACACATACTCAAAAATGCAGCACACATCCACAGGGATAAAAGCAAAATACTGTGGATGCTGGAAATCTGAAACAAAAACAGAAAATGCTTTAAAAACTCAGTAGGTCTAACAGCATCTGTGGAGTGAAAAAGAGAGTTAACATTTCAAATCTGTATGACTCTTCTTCAGGGCTAAAGAGGAGTAAAATGTAATGAAATTTATACTGTTTAAGGGGGGGTGGAACAGGTGAAGCTGGATAGAAGGTCAGCGATAGATGGGAGCAAAGGAGAAATTGCCAAAGGTGTCATGGACAAAAGGACAAAGGATATTAATGATAGTGGTATTGGCTAAAGGAGGTGCTGATGGTGGCATTAAGGTAAGAAAGCAGAATGTGATAATTATCACAACCATTCACATCTCTTTGTCCTTTTGTTCATGACATCTTTGCCAATCTCTCCTTTGACTCCAGCTATCGCTGGCTTTCTATCCAGCTTCACCTTCTGTGCCCCCTTTAAACAGTGTAAACCTCATCACTATTTTACTTCCTTTTAGCTCTGAAGAAGAGCCATAAGGGCTTGAAATGTTAACTCTGGTTTTTTCTCCACAGATGTTGGTGGACCTGCATTTTCTGTTTTTAGTATATACCCACAGGCCTTCCCTCACTGCCAGTTAAAGGGATATCACCATTCACTCTCTCACACACACCCTCATTGTCCTCATCCCGTCCATGGGACCACTCACCACCCACAGCGGCCTGGCACATTCAGCATCTGGCCCGGCAGGCATCCTGCTTGCAATTTTTCCATCTCGATCCATGCAGGACAAGCTGGCACACGACAGGAGAAAGAGATTGCAGACCGGTGTCAGAATGCCCGATTTCAAGGTCCTCACCGATTTTGAAAGCAGAGCCATCCAGTTGGCCAGTGAGGATCTGGACTGGACCTGTGCTGATGGCGAGGCAAGTGCTGCTCTATAAAGTGAGGATCCAGCAGTGCAACATCCATCAGACATCCATGCCGTGAGTGATGTGTCCTGTTTCACAGGCCACTGCCGTGCATTCATTATCTCTCCTTGTATTCACAGGCACATCTGCCAAACAGCTGACAGAATCCATGACCCGGGGCCTTCAATCAAGCCCCAAAGAAACCTCCAAAGGGGAACCTAAAGGCACCCTCCTCGAAGCCCCATAATAGCACTCACCCACACCCTCCACCAGCGCTGAGACACACACCTCGGTAGGATCTAGCTTTAGAGTAGCCCCGGGATCACAATCTAGTAAGCACTTCACACTGTCTGATCCACAGCAGGTGGTGGCAGGGATTTCCCTGGTCCCTGGCCTTTTGAGGACTGCTGCAGGCCAGACACTTGGTGAGTGTGCGTCAGATGATGAGCCTCTGGACTCAATCATGTCACAGTTGCTGAAGCTGCAAAGGCAAGCTTGGGAACACCAGGAAGGGATGTCTGCTGCATTCCTCAGATTGCAAGGCATGATGGAGGAGTCTGTCCGTCTTCAGGCTGAGGTGATAGCCTCAGCGTGCCAATGCACCAAGGTCAACACTGGTAGAATGGTGGCTGTCATGGAGACCTTGGTGCAGGATGTCGCTCCGGCATTGATGCATTGGCTCAAATCCATTGCTGACACCATAGTTGGCCTACAACAGTGTGTACACAAGAGGGGTGCAGGGCAGCTCAGTCTCACTCCAACTACCCCTACCCCTCAAGGAGTCAGCCAAGGGCCCCCGTGCACCCATAGGTAGGAGGATCAGCAGATGCCCATCTACCCAGGTTACTCCGGGAGTGACTGGCCCATGCGAATCCCCTCTTCTTGTGACTTCAGCAGCTCCAGCTTCACAGGCCAAGGAGGATGCCACTGCTACACAGCAGGACCCCGAAAGCAGTCCAGGTCCCTCCAAGTCTCAGCCCTCCATTGGACACCTGCCAAAGTGATCACAGACAGGGTGTCACAGTCAGCAGGCTGCCTCCACCTCTACTGTGGATGTTTGGGGAACACGAAGACATAGAGGCAGGGTTAGGAAAATTAAGAAGAATTAGTTGCGCAGCCTGGGCATGGGTGTTAATCACTTGTACATACTGTTCACTATTGTCAATTAACTCCCAAGAATGTTTCCCTGCCTATGGCTCCTTGTTCTGATGAGCAGTGTTCTTGTCACTCAGACAACAACGATGCATGACACCTTCTGCAGACTACATTGCAGAGCTTGACCAGGCTGCTCCAGGCAGCTCATTTTCAGCATCCCGATGGTTTGCTCCCCCAAGTTGCGAGCTGCAGCATGAGCTGCATTATACCGTCGCTGTGCAGCAGCCTGAGTCTGCCGCACAGGTGTCATCAGCCACGGCCTCTGCTGGTAGTCCTTGCCCCCAAGGAGCCAACCCTGCAGCTTCTGTGGACCCTGAAAGACTCCAGGGATTTGTGACCAACAGAGAATGTATGCATCGTGCACATTCCCTGGAAACTGTGCGCATACCTGCAGGATGTGTTTCTGATAGTCGCACACCAGCTGCACATTCAGTGAATCAACCCTTGTGGTTGATGTAGTCCACGGAGATCTTAGCACCATGTGAGTGCAGTGATATCACATCCTGAACTTGTGGGAAACCCGAAATCTGGGCAAAGCCAATTGCTCCTGCATCTGGCTGCTCCTGTCCTGGGCAAGATGCACAATGTTGCATGCTCTCCCAAAGATGGCATCATAACCTCATGGATGCATTTGTGGGTAGAGGCTTCAGAGATCCCATAGAGGTCACCTGTGGAGCCCTGAAAGGAGCTGCTGGTATAGAATTTGAATGCCGCGTTCACTTTCACAGCCAGTGTCATGGGATGCCCTCCATGTCCCGGTGGCACCAAATCCTTCAGTAACAGGCAGATGTGGGCGACCAGTTCCCTAGACATTCGTAGTCTCCGATTGGTTCTCGGTCATCTGCAGGAATGAAAGATGTCTATAGACCCTGGGTGTCGCTAGGCGCCAACCTGCGATGAAACACAGTGGCCCTTGGGCAGCCTGTGTAGGAGCCCCAGCCGCCTCTGCATCCTGAGGTTCCTGCTCCTGCCTCTGCACAGCCAGGTGTCTCAGTCGTTCTCTCCTCCGTCTTCTAGGGTCTCTGTAGGCCATCAGGCATACAGCTCGTTCATCAGGCTCCATGATTCTGATGTACTCCTCCTGCAGGATGAAAGAGAGAGACACGTGGTTAGCATGGGTGTAATAAGAAACTGTCCTGGTTAGGTGTGATGGCCCTTTAATGCTTCCTGGAGAGTGCTGGCTGCCACTTGAATGGCCAGGGATTAGTGTGCTGCATGGCTCCCCTGTTAGCTTGAACCATCGGGGAGACTGGTCCAAACCGGGATGCTGACAGTGCAAGGGATGTGACTGCCTCTAGCATTGACTACTGCATGGCCAGCTTTAGCGAGGAGATTGTACAATGTGTGCAGTCCAACTGCTCTGCAGTGCACTGAAGTGCTCATGAATTTTCAGTCTGTGCTGGGATGGGTGGGGTGCGGTGGAAGGGAAATTGTGGAGAACTTGTTGGCACTTTGATGCCTCTGCATTGCTTGAGTGGGCAGGTAAGCTAGGAGCCTGACCCCAAACATATCTATGTGGCTGCACCTGAACTGTCTCAGTCGCAGAGGAGTGGTCACTTTCTACAGGCTTCCCAAATGAGTGGCCACTTCCCTCGTCCAACCTACCACCCCCATCCCGAATGCTTGTGCGCTGTATTCAACGGCAGGGCTGCCCTTGTCCCACTCCCGCCAACAGTTAACTCAGAGGCAGGTCTGCATTTGCCCCCTGTTCCCCCTCACCTTCAAAAGTCGCCTCCGAGGCAAGGCGGTATTTGCCACCCCGCACCCCCCTGCTCCCCCTTACCCTCAAATGGTGCCTCCGAGACAGGATGACACTTAACCCCGACTCCCCTGGCACCCCCGAAGCCTGCAAACCAACAGGCGAGCCTGGCGAGTTCTGCAGAAGGTTGCTGTGCACTCACCTGCAGTTCACCCAAAGTGCAGGCCGTAAAGTACGAGTTGCCTCTGTGCTGTTGTGAAACACATCGGTGTGGACAGATGATCCAGCAGGAGTGCAAGAGCCTGGCGGGATAGCCTGATAATGATATGCTGATGTATTACAATGAGGTTCCTGACGACTGATGGCAGGAAACGGGGACCGCTGTTAGCGGGCTGAGCGGTCAATTGCGACCTGCCTTCCCGCCGTCATGAAACCGATCACGCCATATTGTCCACTGATGCCACCAATCATGCCCACTGCCGGCGGGCTTGGAAAATGATGCCCTGTGTTTTTAGTAAGTCTGCAGTGGGCACTAAAGCACTCTTGCGCACAGATTCTTTCTTTTATTCGCTCACAGGAATCTGAGCATCACCAATAAGGCCAGCATTTGTTGCCCATCCTTAGCTGCCCATGAGAAGGATGTGGTGAGGCATTGCAGTCCATCTCGGGTAGGTACACTCACAGTGTTGCTCAGAAGGGAGTTCCAGAATGCTGATCTAATGAAGGAATTGTGGTATATCTCCAACTCAGAAATTGTGTGTATCTTGGAGGGAACCCTGTAGCTGGTGGTGTTCCCATGTGCCAGCTGTCAGCTAGTCCTTCCATCCAGTTGTTAGAGTTAGGTTTAGAAGGTGCTGTCAGGGAAGACTTGGTGAGTTGTTGCAATGAATCTTGTAGATAGTACACACTGTGTGCCGGTGTTGGAGGAAATAGAAATTTGAGATGGTCACTTGGTGCTAATCAAATGGGCTGCTTCATTTTGATAGAGTTGGACTTCTTGATTTTTATTGTTGCTGCACTCATCCAAGCAAGTGGAAACTTTTCCACCACAGGTCAGGTTTGTGCCTTGATGGTAGTGAACAGGCTTTGGAGAATCAGGAGGTGAGTAGCTCACTGTAGAATTCCCAAGCTGCTCTTGTAGCCACGGTATTTGATTGGTTACCCCAATTGAGTTTCTGTTGAATTGTGACCCCAGTATGGTGATGATGGGGACATTTGGTGATTGTTATGTCACTGAATGTTAAATGGAACTTCACTGTTAGCAGCTCAGGAAAAGAGATTGTAAATTTTAACAGGGTATTTGACATGTGGCTGAGCATCAGGGATTTACTTGATATTTGCAAATTGGGTCCAATGTGGAGTGATTTTTAAGGGAAGGAGCGATGACTACAGATTTGAAGGGAAAGTGGATAATACCTGAAAAAGGAGAACCGTTAACAATATCAGGTAACATAGGGGTCTGGAGGTGAAGTTGGATGGTCAGCAGTTTAGTGGAAATCAGGCCACTGGAGCAGGAGGTGGGTCTCATGGACAAAATAAGATTGGAGAGGACGTGATGGAGAGAAAGGAAAGTTTTCATTGAGACATCATGGGATTGTGGAAGGTGCTATTGAAATGGAAATTTTCCCTTTTTAATTTCTTTTGTCTGTGAAAATCATTGGGATTCCTGAGAACGTGCAATGATCTATTCAGTGCGAAAGGGGCATGTTGATTGGAGGAATAAGGAGGCCCCACTCTCCTTAGAAAATAAGAATTTAAATGGAGATGAGAAGCAAAGTGATGTAGGGGGCACAGGTGCTCAGGTCAACAAAACTAAAGGTCATAAACAGTGTAAACAAAGCAAGAGGGTTAATTTCGAGAGGAACGTTACTGAAAATTGGGGAACGTATTATATATAATCATTGTATATATTGTATAATTGTCTTGAGCAATGGATTAACAATACTTCAAGCACTATGAACAGTTCAGATCTCCTTACTATAGATGGAACAATGCGGCACAGGAGAAGTTGTAAAATAAATTTACACATATGCTGTGGAAACTGAAAAGCTATAACTATGAGGAGGGACTGAACAGGCTGGGAGTCTTTTTTCCAGAAAAGGGAAGACTGAAGGGTGACCTATTAAAGGTCATTAAGATTATGAAAGAGTTTGATAGGATAACCTTAAAGAAGATGTTTCCACTTGTGGGGACTTCCAAAACTAGGTTAAATACAGGATAATCACCAATGAGCCCAATAAAGAAATGTCTTTATCAGAGAGGGTTGAAAATTTGGAACTCATTGGCGCAATGGCTAAGATGAATAGCTTAGATGCATTTCAGGGAAGCCAGTTAAGTACATGAGAGAGAAGCAAAGGGGAGGATATACTGATATATTTCAATGAAGGAAGTAGCAGGAGGCCGGTGTGGAACATAAACACTGGCATAGACCTTATTGGGCCCTATGGCCTGTTTCTGTGCAGCCCATTCTATGGATATTTCATGTTTGTTAAATTTGATGCATTCAATGTGATTGAACAATGACTGACTGACTGGTTTCCTTGTTTGGTTTGTTGCAGCCTCAGCTCTGAAGTGCCTCTCTACTCTTGGTACACCTGGAAATGGCAAAGAGAGGGAAGAAACCTGCCAATCAGAACAATACCAAAGTTGTGTGACAGCACTATCCATAGACAAATTAGGTGAATTGTCCTCTTTTCTTTTGCCTCCAAATGAATTTACTTTCTAGCATGACAAATCCTTCCTGGATTGCCACAGAGAAACTGAAAGCCTAGGGGTAAAAATTAATCTTGGCAAGTGGTAGATTTAGAAAAAGTGAAGTTGCTTGTTCCTTGTTGTTAAAGTATGTTCCCTGCGAGAACAAAGAAAACTCTCAGAATAGAAAGTAGGTACGAGAGAGATAGCTAGATAAAGAGAGCGAGGGAAAGAAATAGAAAGGGAGATAGGTAGATTTATCATGATATATAGTGGTATATAGATGGATGCATAGAGAGAAACATTAATAAATAGGTAAAAATAAATCAATGTATATATGCATATATATATAATATAAATAGAGAGAGAGGGAGAGAGGGGCAAATAGAAATGGATTCAATTGCAATACCTCAGAAGGAACATGGTCACAGTAAATAATGTGAAAAGTGTTGAACAATCCTACAATATTAGAAGATGAAATATATTCTCTATTTTTTCAGGTGGAAATCTGAACAAACGCACTTTCAAGGCCTGTGCACCTTGCGTTGAATCGAATTCCTTTGGCAACACTTATATAATGCAATACATGGAATACCATTGCTGCAATACTGACTTATGTAATAATAAGCCTTTCCCAGGTAAGGTTCTAGAATGGTAACAGGGATGAATGACCTCAGTTCTTTGAAAAGATTGGAGAAGCTTGGGTTATTTCTTAAAACAGCCTGTTCTAGAGCCATCCAGAGAGCAGGCTATACTAGAACTGGTATTGTGCAATGAGATAGGTTTAATTGATGTCTTCATAGTGAAGGCAGCCCTAGGTAGCAGCGATCATAACATGATTGAATTCTACTTTCAGTTTGAGGGAAAGAAGAGTGAGTCTAAGACTAGTATTTTAAACTTAAATAAGGGCCATTATGAGACCATGAAAGCAGAGTCAGCTAAAGTGAACTGGAAAATTAGGTTAAGGGATAGGTCAATAGCGATGCAGTGGCAGATATTTTAGAATAGATACATTCAAACAAGAAATTAAAATTGCAAGGGGAGAATGCACCATCCATGGTTAACTTAAAAAGTTAAAGATCGCATCAATCTTGAAGAAAAAGAATGTAATTGTGCAAAGATGGGTGGCAGGTCAGAAGGTTGGACAGATTATTAAAAAAAACAAAGAATGACTAAAAGATTGATAAGGCGGGAATAAATAGAGCACGAGAAAGCTAGCTAGAAATATAAAAATAGCTAATAAGAATTTCTATAGATATATTAAAAAGAAAAGAATAAACTAAGTGACAGTTAATCCTTTTGAAAATGAGTCTGGGGAATTAATAAGGGAAAATAAGGAGGTGGCACACGAATTGAACAGGTACTTATCATTGGTCTTCATTATAGAAATAGCTGTAAATTGGGAAATGGAAGGGAGGGTGGAACTCAAGACAACTACTATCACCACAGAAGTGTAACTGAGCTAATTGTTGGAGCTGAGGGCTGACAAGTCTCCAGGTCCTGATCGACTTCCACCTAGGATCTTAAAAGAAGTGGCTAGTGAGATAGTTGATGCGTTGGTTTTAATTTTCCAAAATTCCCCAGATTCAGGCAAGGTTCCATTAGATTGGAAAATAGCAAATGTAGCTCCTTTATTCAAAAAGGGAGGGAGACAGAAAGCTGGAAACTACAGGCCAGTTAGCTTAACGTCTGTCAAAGAGAAAATGTTAGAAGCTTTTTTTTATTCATTCACGGGATGTGGGCTTCACTAGCTGGGCCAGCATTTATTGCCCATCCATAGTTGCCTTTGAGAAGGTAGTGCTGAGCTGCCGTCTTGAACCGCTGCAGTCCATTGTTAAAGCTATTGTTAAAGATGTTATAGTAGGGCACCTGGAAAAATAAAAGCAATCAGGCAGAGCCAGCATGGTTTTGTGAAAGGGAAATCATGTTTATTGGAGTTCTTTGAAGAAGTAACATGTGCTGCAGATAAAGGGGAACTGGTGGATGTACTGTACTTAGATTTCCAGGAGGCATTTGATAAAGTGCCACATCAAATATTATTGTGGAAAATAAAAGCTCAAGGTGTAGGGGGTAACATATTGGCATGGATAGAAGATTGGCTAGCTAACAGGAAACAGAGAATAGGCATAAATGGTTCATTTTCTGATTGGCAAGATGTAATGAGTGGTGTGCCACAGGATTCAGTGCTGGGGCCTCAACTTTTTACAATTGATATAAATGATTTGGATGAAGAGACCAAAAATATGGTTGCTAAATTTGCTGATGATACAAAGATAGATAGAAATGTAAGTTGTGAAGAGGATATAAGGAGGCTACAAAGGGATATAGACAGGTTAAGCGAGTGGGCAAAGATCTGGCAGATGGAGTATAACATGAAATTGTCCATTTTGGCAGGAAGAATAAAAAATAAGCATATTAGCCAAATGACGCGAGATAGCAGAGGGATTTGGGGGCCACGTGCATGAATCGCAAAAGATTAGTATGCAGGTATAGCAAATAATTAGGAAAGCTGATAGAATGCTACCAATTATTGTAAGGGGAATTGATTACAAAAGTAGGGAGGTTATGTTTCAGTTATTAAGGGCACTGGTGAGACCACACCTGGAGTACTGTGTACAGTATTGGTCTCCTTATTTAAGAAAGGATGTAACTGTATTGGAAGCAGTTCACAGAAGGTTTACTGGACCAAGACCTGGAATAGGCAGATTGCATTATCAGGAAAGGTTGGGCAGGCTAGGCTTGTATCTGCTGGCGTTTCAAAGAGTAAGAGGCGACTTGGTTGAAGATTATAAGATCCTGAGGAATCTTGACAGGGTGGATGTGAAAAGGATATTTCCCCTTGAGAGTGAATCTAGAACTAGGGGTCATTATTTAAAAATAAGGGGTCGGCCATTTAAGACAAAGATGAGGAGAACTTTTTTTCTGTCAGAGTCATGAGTCTTTGGAACTCTCTTCCTCAAAAGGCGGTGGTAGCAGAGTCTGTAAATATTTCTAAGGCAGAGGTAGGTAGATTGCTGATAAGCAAAGGGGTGAAAAGTTATCAGGGGTAGGCGGAAATGTGGACGTGAGGTTACAACCCAATCAGCCACGATCTTATTGAATAGTGGAATAGGTTGAAGGGGCCAAGTGGGCCACTCCTGCTCCTAGTTCGTATGTTCTCCTTGGAAGCTCTGCAAGTTAAGCGATGAGTTAACAGAGTTGTTCAAAATCATGAATGGTTTTGATAGAGCAAATACAATGAAATTGAATTCACTGGCACGGGGGGTCAGTAATTAAAGACACAGATTTAACCTGATTGCCAAAATAACAAGAGGAGATATGAGGAGGTGATTTTATGCAGCAAGTTGTTGTGATCTAAAATTTATTCCCTGAGAGGAGTGGAAGCAGATTCAATGACTTTAAAAATGGAATTCAATAAATATCTGGACGGCTAAATATTTGATGGCTAGCGGGGAAAGATTAGGATAGTGGGACTTACTGGACAGTTATTTCAAAGAGCTGTGACAGGAAAACTGACCCCCAAATGTACTGTATCCTTCTGTGACTCTAGTGTTGGATTGTTTTCCTGTTACATTTTATTTTGTCACTTCATACAGAGTCTTTAACCAGAGATAACAGTTGTCACAACTGCAGAATCAGGCTGTTGTTTTTAACAAGTTCATATTTATTTATTTATTTTTATCAAATTTTGGCAAACATACTGCCTAAATCGTTGGTTGAGGCTGAAACACTCAACTCATTTAAAAGGTACCTGGATCTGCACCTGAAGCGCTGTAACCTGCAAGGCTACGGACCAGGTACTGGAAAGTGGGATTAAAATGAGCGGCTGGTTTCCTTTTCATCTTTTTCTGGCCGGCACAGGCTGGGCTGAATGGCATCTTTCAGCGCCTTAACTTTTCTGTGGTTCTATGTCACAAAATCCAACATGAATACACAGTTAAAAGAAACTTATTATGTGATTCTATATGCTTATTTGCTTCTTCATTATTGAGTTCACAAGAACTCAGGTACGAGTAGTACCTTGATCTGCACCTAAAGTGCTGTAAACTGCAGGGCTATGGGCCAGGTGCAGGAAGGTGCGATTAGAAAGGGCACCTGGGCGTCCTCGGGCTGGCATGGACAAGATAGGCCAAATGGCCTCTTTCTGTGCTGTAACTTTTCTATGGTTTTATGGCTCTATGATGCTTCACAGTTCCAGTCTGACTAAAGCAAACAGTGGTTTGCTCAAAACACTTAGAACAATTGTACCTTTCATCTCTACAATGCATGCACAGTAACATCAAACTACAATGCAGACAATGTGGACTTCAGATAACATAGAACCAAGGAGACACGCTCATGTTCTCTCCAACGAGAGAGAATCCACCTCCCCTTGTCATTCAATGGCATTACCATCATTGAATCCCCCACTATCAACATCCTGGGGGTTACCATTGACCAGAAACTGAGCTGGACCAGCCATATAAATACTGTGGCTTCAAGAGAAGGTCAGATGCTAGGAATTCTGTGACAAGTAACTCACCTCCTGACTCCTGTCCATACAAGGCACAAGTCAGGAGTGTGATGGAACACTCTCCACTTGCCTGGATGAGTACAGCTCCATCAGCACTCAAGGAGCTTGATACCATCCAGGATAAAACAGCGCACTTGATTGGCACCCCATCCACCATCTTCAACATCAACTCCCTCCGCCACTGACACAGTGACAGCAGTGTGTGCTATCTACAAGATGCACTGCAAGAACTCAGCAAGACTTCTTCAACAGCACCTTCTAAACCCATGACCTCTGCCACAGAAGGACACAGGCAGCAGAGGACCACCAGCTGGAAGTTCCCCTCCAAGCCACGCACCATCCTGACTTGGAACTATATCGTAGTTCCTTCACTGTCGCTGGGTCAAAATCCTGGAACACCCTCCCAAAGAGCAATGTGGGTGTACCTACACCTCATGAACTGTAGTTGTTCCAGAAGGCTGCTCACCAACACCTTCTCAAGGGCAATTATGGATGAGCAATAAAAATGCTGGCCTAACCAGTAACGTTCACATCCCATGAAAGAATAAGAAAAGATTGCAGTCTCTCCCAGTCACTCTGCTATCATGCTTATATGATACACATATATTTCAAAGAGCCAACACAGAAAAGATGGACTGATTCTAAGTCACAGTAATGTCACATTTACCATTAGTACATCAGCACTTTGTGGCATCTCTCACTGAGAGTCCATTCAGTGTCACTTAAAGGGAAGCCTGAAGCAGATTTGCATTTTGGAAAGAGATAGATCTCTTCCCCTAATATGGTTATGATCTGAGAGAGAAAGGTTTCTCCCCATATGAGGGTGGGGTCCACTCCAAAAAAGATTTCCGAGGCTGGATCCTAATCCATTGCACTGCATTGATTGGTCTTCAATGTGTGTTTCTCACAGATCAGTCTCAAATTCTACAGGAACTGAATTTCAGTTAGCTGGGGAGCATACAGAAGTTGGGATTGTTTTCCATACAGCAGAGAGACAGTTATATTGTTCAATATTATGATGGTTGGAGTAGATAGGGAGGAATTGTTTCAACTTGTGGGTAGTTTGTTAAATAAAGAACAGGAGACTAAGATAATTTGCAAAAGGGCAAGAAGGAGATGAGGAGGATTGTTTTACTTGTGATCTGGAATACGCTGCCTGAAAGGGTAGCGGAAGCAGATTCAATAGTAGCTTTCAAGGGAGAACTGGATAAGTACTTGAAAAGGGGAAAAAAAATAACAGGTCTGTGGGAATAGAGCAGACAGAGTAGATTTAATTGGATAGCTCTTTCACAGATCCAGCACAGGCACAATGGGCAGAATGGTCTCCTCCTATGATTGTGATTCTATGGGTGGAATTTTAGACCCCCACCCACCAAAGTCAATGGAAGTTTGAAGAGCTCACCGCATTTTATAGCCCCCCCCACCACGACGGGGCCATAAAATTCCGCCCTATGAGTCAATTAAAAATAATTCCATATGAATGAAATTTCATAATTGCCTGTACCTGGAAGTTCTTCAAGTCAAAACTCAACACTTTTACAATCCTAAAATGTTTCTGTTCAACATTCATCAGAAAATCCAACTCCAAATGGCTTAGTGTGCGCGGCCTATTATAAAGATTCAACTAACCCTGAAACCAGCTCGAGGGGCACTGTGAATTGCATTGGGATTCAGGATCGCTGCCTAACTGGTATCAGAAGAAGAAACAATGGTAAGTTTACTCCTAATATGTCACGGTGGCAACTTAAAACATTTCGTGGATGTTAGGTGATGTTCCTCATTTGATGAGAAATCTCACGGTGAGATGAATATGATTCAAATTCAGATGTGATTTCTGTGTCAATTGCAAAAGGTAATTTCAGGTACATTTGTAGGAATGGAAGAGGCCCATAAATCATGGCAAAAACACTCAACTACAAACCTCAAGTGAATTGCAACCTCTGAATTCTATCTCATCAAATTGGCCAGAGGTTAATCAGTCCATGTTTAATAATATGTCGAAAATTGATCTTGCCCCTGACCCATCTCGCATTTTGCAATTCCATGCACATTATCAGGACCTGATGAGAGTGATCAAAGATAAAGTCATACACTGAAAAAATGAAACCAGGGCAAGCAGGTAGAAAAGTGTAATAATCTCTGGATTACTGCCAGTGCCTCACACTAGCCAGAGTGGAAATAGGAATGGGGACAATCAATGCATGGCTTTATACCTTTCCTATAATTATTCTGTCTTCTCCAATCCCTACCACCCTCTCCCATTCTTTCCCATCTGCCCGCAACTCCCATCCAACCCATTCTCTCTCATCTGCTTCCATTTCTTTCACCATCCTCTTTTTCCTTCCCCATCCTCTTCCACCGTCTCCCATCCTCCCTCATGCTTCCCTGTTTCCAAAACCTCTCCCACTCACTTCCATCTTCCCCATCTCACATCCATTCTCCCTCATCCACCTGACCTATCCTCCCCCATCTTCAATCACATAACCCTCTACCCTCCTACTTCTATCCTCCCCCACCACCCCCGCTCCAGTATTCTCCCATTCTCTCAGATCCTCTTGCACCTTCTTACCTTTTCTGGGGGAAAAGTGAGGTTTCTGCTAAAAGAGGAACAAGGGTTTATTGTAACTTTGATGTGTGTTGAAATCTGATCAAATTCATTTCCGATTGGACATTAGCAAGCTTAAAGGAGGGGAGACATGTTCTGTAAGTGTGAACCTGACCCAAAATCCAATCCTAAGCTTTGGAATTTGTTTTTAAATAAGTGAATGTTTCAGTTTTGTACTTTGGTTATGGTGCGAGTTCAATGGTTGTGCGGCGAATATGTAGACTCATAGACATTTACAGCACAGGAGGCCATTCGGCCCATTGTGTCCATGCCAGTCAACAAAAATCTGACAACACTAATCCCATTTTCTAGCACTTGGCCCTTAGCCCTGGAGGCTATGGCAATGCAAATGCATATCTAAGTACTTCTTAAATGTCACGAGAGCTTCTGACTCAACCACCCTTTCAGGCAGTGAGTTCCAGACTCCCACCACCCTTTGGGTGAAAATATTTCTCCTCAACGCCCCTCCTAGCCTTCTACCTCTTACCTTAAATCTATGCCCGCTGGTTATTGACCCCTCTACTAATGGAAAAAGTGCCTTCCTATCCAACCTATCTATGTGCCTCATAATCTTATATACCTCTATCAGGTCCACACGCAAGCTTTGCTGCTCCAAGGAAAACAACCCCATCCTATCTAACCTTTCCTCACAGCTCAGACTCTCCAGCCCAGGTAGCATTCTCGTAAATCTCCTATTCATGCTTTCCAGTGCAATCACATCCTTCCTATAATGTGATGACCAGAACTGCATGCAGTAGTCCAGTTGCGGCCTAACCAGCACTTTATACAGTTCCAGCTTAACCTCCCTGCTCTTGTATTCTATGCCTCATCTAACAAAGGCAATTATCCCATATGCCTTCTTAACCATCTTATCTACCTGCCCTGCTAACCTCAGCGATCTGTGGATATGCACATCAAGGTCCCTCTGATCTTCAATACTTTCCAGCATCCTACCCTTCATAATGTAATCCCTTGCCTTGTTAGCCCTCCCCAAGCACATTACCTCACACTTTTTCTGGACTGAATTCCATTTGCCACTGCTCTGCCCATCTGACCAGTCCATTAATATCCTCCTGCAGGTTACGGCTATCCTCCTCACTATTTACCGGTCTACCAATTTTCGTATTGAGAGAATAAGGAATAATTGATGCTATTTTCCACACTGTAGTACACAAGACTAGCTATAAACTACCTGTGTGTTTCTGTTACCAACAGATGGGGAATCAATTGTTTTCCAAGGATGTGCATCCAGGAACCTTTGCCAATCCTTGCGTTCACCAGCTTTGAAGGCACCATTCACTCAAGAATCTGTCTGTTGTGAGGGCAACCTGTGCAACAGAAGGCACCAACTTCCCAGGTAACAATAAGGGGAATATGCACAAAAATCATGTTCCCAAGAACATTTATTTAGAACAAATTTACGTCCTGTGGTTGAGTTGACAGACCCACCAATCCCTATCCAACTAAAAATTGTCCATCCCACTCACCCCACTAACTCCTGTCTCAGCTAAGCCCAACTCCACTTATTTATTGTCCCATCCCTGCCCGCCAGTGCCTGAGGTCTGGTTTGGCCTACATGTGATTGCAGAGCCACAACAACATGGCTGACTCTTAACTGCGCTCAGAAATGGCCCAGCAAGCCACTCGGTTGTATGAAAGCCCTATAGAAAAGTCAAACAATAAAATTGGATGAATCTTCCCAGGCAGCACTGTGCATGCACTCAACGCCACCTGGACTGCAGCAGTTTAAGAAGGCAGCCTACACAAGGTCAATCATGGATGGGCGACAATTATTGGCCTTGCCTAAATGCGCACATCCAATGGCCAAAATAAATGAAACTTTTGGACCTCTGGCAGCATCAAATTCATTCAAAATGGTTGTAAGGTCTTCAAGAATTTCCCACCCAACAGGTTCCAAGGCCTCCCCCTTCCCATGTCTGTAACCTCCTTCAGAACCAACAAATCTCTGCACTGCTACAATTCTGAGCTTGTCTGCAGCCCCCGATTCCTATCACTCCACAATTGGCAATCATGCCTTCAGCTGATTGGTGCCTGACTCTGTAATTCCCTCCCTTAACCTTTCTACCTCTCTCTCTCTTTCCTTCCTCAAGCTTTGACTTAAATATTACCTCGTTGACAAACTTTTTGTCATCTGCCCTAATTTCTCCTTATCCATTTCAGTGTCAAATATAGCCTGATTTGGACATTTGTGCAGTGCCTTAGAGCAACTACTCCATTAAAAGTACTGTATAAATGCGAGTTGTTGTTGTTGTTACTTTGAAATTCAATTTGTTTGTGTGTTCTCCACATATCGGGGGATTTATTCCTTTTTGTACTTCCAATTACATTTAAGGTATTTATTTCCCACAGGTAGAGGTGTTGCCCTGACGATTGCGGAAGTCGGAACATTGTTGTGAATGATGATATTATATGAACATATTCCTCAAAGCAGCAGACTCCACTTCCACTATCAATCTGATTGACTCATGCTCCTGCCTCAAGGGATTTGATACATTTTCATAGTATTAAAAAAAATCTGATTGTAAACATGTAATAGCATTAAGCATCATAGTTTCCTGCCTCCCATTGTGCTTTGATGTGGTGTGCACTGTTCCTGTGGGTTGTAACTGGGCTAGTGGACAGAGTGAATATTGTATATATTCACTTGCAGATTCTCAGCAGTGAATCAATCTGTCTTCATTTGAAATGTTGGGCTAGTATTGCCAGAGATACTATGGTATTATTTAAAGTATGATGCATGCTTGCATCTTTCTTTAAATAAGGAGACTAGTACTGTACACAATACTCCAGATATGGTCTCACCAATGCCCTGTACAACCGAAGCATAACCTTCCTACATTTGTAATCAATTCCCCTCATAATAAATGATAACATTCTATTAGCTTTCCCAATTACCTGCTGGACCTGCACACTAATCTTTTGTGATTCATGCACAAGGACACCCAGATCCCTCTGAATCTCAGAGCTCTGAAATCGCTTACCATTTAGATAAGCTTCTTTTTCATTCTTCCTGCCAAAATGAATGATTTCACATTTGCCCACATTATACTCCATTTGCCAGATATTTGCCATTCACTTAACCTACCAATGTCACTTTATAGCTTTCTTACGTCCTCTTCACAATTTACTTTCCTGCCTATCTTTGTGTCATCAGCAAATTTAGTTACCATTCCTTCGGTCCCTTCATCCAAGTCATTTATATAAATAGTGAAAAGTTGAGGCCCAGCACTGACCCCTGTGGCACATCACCCGTCGCATCTTGCCAACCAGGAAAAGACATATTTATGCCAATTCTCTGCTTCCTGTTAGCCAGCCAATCTTCTCTCCATGCCAATATGTTACCCCCTATACCATGGACTTTTATTTTCTGCAATAACCTTTAGTGTGGCATTTGATGCCAATGGAGGACCCAAAGGCTGGACATGAAGTATCCAGCCTGGAATGGGAGGTGGAATTGTGCAATGAACAATGGAAACAGAAGTCAGAATGAAGCTGACAGTGGTTATAATGATGAGCATCTCAGTGACTTCAGTATCCAGAATAGAACCCACAAACAAAGGGAGCATCCATGAGGCCCTGAAGTCTAACCAACAAGTTTCACTACTACAAGTATTGATCCAACTTTCTCTCAAAGGATGCAATGGTCTTTACTTCAATGATTCCCTGTAGCAAGGCATTTAGAAAGGTCTGTGGGGAGAATAGTTGTGAACTGTCAATTTAAAAATAAATTAAAGGATGTAGAGCTGGCACGGAGACATGGATGGGACACAGAGGATGATGTGAGGAGAATTTCAGTTGCAATGCTCTCTCCTTTGTGGTATCTATACTGGCAATGATTGGTTTTTGGTTGGGATTTTCTCCCTCTAGTATTAGATCCACTTGCCTTTATTGTTTTGTTTTTCATGATGAGCCTGTTGGTAGTTTGATTAAAAAAAACATTTCCTCTCACTCATCTTGACACCAACTGTGTACCTGTAGCAGAAGAAGTTAGACGCAGAAAATACTGGAGTGCATCAAGTAGACTAACAAGTATTTTGTAGCTCTCCTCATATAATAAAACCCTTTAATATGTAAATACTAAATAGAGTTTCTGGGGGCAAATCTGACTGGTTTATGTCCTTTCTTGTAATGTTACTAGTAGCTTAGTATTAAAAGCAAAAAATTCCATCGCTTCTTGAGTTTGACAAGTGATATTTTTTTCAAGCCATTTTCTGCCTCAATAGCCAACAGTTCGAAACATCTGCATGAAGAATTTCTTCAACTCCCCACCCTTCATCCTTCAAATGTTAACCCTGAGCTCTCAGTGTTGGTGGACAGTTTGTGGGGTGTATTCTTCACTTGTTCACTCCCTCCCATCAGCCTCTGCCCTTATTCAGTCATTCATTCTATCCAAACCACAGTCAACACCAATCGATGGTCTCAATAGGAAGGCTCTCAACTACACGCATAAACAAACCTTTTCCAGCAGCAACCTTCTGAGTGTCAGCTGGCTAGCAATATTTCCATTGTTCACTCTCCCTTCACAAAACAAAGCTGTTCAGAACTTCTGCACATCTGGATTCACTCCTAAAGGGAACAGCAAGGAGAAACAGATCAATCACTGAAACTGGTTCTGCGAGTTTCTATCTCAAACTTACCCAGTTTGAAAATGTACTGAGGTTTCTGATTATACTGTGATGCTCAATGTAAAGGCAAGACTTCTCCTGTGACTTTTCGGTTTCCCTCATCCAGTTAAATGGCCTCACCTTGATGAAAGTGTTGGGCAAACAACATCGGGCTTCGTTTAGGTCACAATGATAGAATGAGCTAGAATGTAAAAACAGGTTTCCATGAGTTTACAAGCCAGAGAACAGGGACTGAGGGCATTGGGCAGTGATGGGAATGTTTGCCTTTTCTGTGTCCATTACACTTGATAGAGGATGGTTCCAACATTCCAATATCCTTCTGAAACCATGTTTGCACTTGTTGGGTTTGTGGCACTGTAGAGTTGAGCGTTTCAGATGATGCCAGGCACCATTGATCAGGGTCCACTGATGCTGAGTTGGTATCAATAATGTGGGGCAGTTGATCAGTCTGGTGGGGCCTTACATAGAGCTGAATCCAATTTCGACTGTGCTATACGTGTTGCCTGATCGAGGCTTTGCAACATGTTGCTGCTCAAGAGAATGGCCATGGTTAATGAACTGGTTCCACGAAACTACATGATGTACAGGCAGGTAGCCTCGTGGGATGGTCGGCGTGTGGGTGGAGGGTAAATGCCCTCCTGGACTTGAGAGTGAGGCCTAGTAAAGACTGGTTATTAATGTCCAGCCTTCAGACTGACACCAGCAATTCCATGGGAGATCTATCAATGAGGTTAAGAAGTTGTATACATTTATAGGACAAGGAGTGAGAACCAAATTCAAGGATGGGTAGCAACAGTGGGACAACAAGTACCTGCGAGTGAGAATGTGCACCATCAGTGACCAGGTTCCAGGATCCAGTACACCTATGAACAAAAATATTGAAGATTGACCTACAACAGCAATTTCAACTAATTCATCCTTCTGTGCACCAATATTACTGGGTGTGTTATACTGATTACACTGATCATTCTGACATTTACAAAATATGATAGAAGATAACCATGTCCACACAAACCATTCAATGTCCTCAGCTTTCTGTCTAATCCATTGGTTGATGGTGTCACCATTGGTCTCAATCCCTTCACAGAGTTAACTTGTTCAGTTCTTCCAGCCAATCACATTCATTTCAAGGTAGATCAGATAGTTAATAACAGTCCCCATCTTTAAATGACACTGGTTATACGACCTCCTGCCTCAAATTTACCCAGTTTACAAAGCTCTTGCGATGTTCGATCTCACCGTGATACTCAATGTAAGGAAGGGACTTAATCTGCGACCTCACAGTTTTACTCAACTAACTGTGGGCTTCACCTTGATGAAAGTATTGGGCAAACACCTTTGGGTTTCATTGACATCACAGTGACAGAATGAGCTAGAAGATAATAACTGGTTCCCTTGTGGCTATAACTCAGTGAATATGGCAGCTGGGCAATGGAGATGGGATTGTTTGCCTTCTCCGTATCTCCCTCTCTTGGTGAAGGATGGTTCTAATGCTTCAATGTCCTTTGAAACAGTGCTTATGTTTCTTGGGTTTGGAGCACTCCAGATCATCAGAGATTCTGGATCCCATTGATCAGGATCCATTAATGCTAGTTTGGTGCCAGAAGCAGAGCAGTCAATCGGTGCTATTGGAGGCTTTAGTGGAGCTGAATCAAGTTCTTGCCGGGCTATAGGTGTTGTTGCAGCTGAGGCTTTACAACAAGTCTTGTTGAGAGAAAGGACAAGGAAAATGAACCAGCTCCACTAAGCTCTACTCTGTACATGCAGACAGCAGGGGGTCAATGTCTAGCTGTCACTTTAGAATAGATCCAGCAAACATTGATACTATTTGCCCAACCTCGAGAATATTGCAAACAATGCTGCAGTTAAATATATTGACAGAAGAGAGCATGAGAATCAAACTATAGACTGGCAGTGAGATGGTCAGTCAGGGACTCCAAGGAGGGACCAGAGAGTGGGGCTGATTAACTATCAGATATGAGGCTCCAAGCACCCAACTACCTATGAGGAATGACATGTAAGGTTTACATATGAAAACAAATTCAACTACTGTACAACAGTATTGCTGAGTTTGTAATGTCCATCGCAAATTACGCTCCAAGATAACCGTGTTGAGACAAACCTTTCAATGTCCGTAACCTTCCATTGAATCTACCAGTTGATGATGTATACCATTGTTCACGATCCCTTCACAAAGGGCAGAATTTTCTGCTGCCTGGCGGACTGGCTGGGAGTGGGCAGGCGCAGAGCCGATCACCGCCCACGATTGGCTGCGCGCCACCATTTTACGCGGGCGGGCCAGTTAAGGCCAGCCCAGCATGACGCAATGGCTGGTAACGAACACTGATAGCATGGAGCAGCCTCAGGGAGATCAAGTTCATATTGAAAGTTTTAAATAAAGAGAGATTAAAATTATTTAGACATGTCCCCTCATGGGACCTTGTCACATGAGCTGGCACACATTTATGAATTGTGGGAAAAAAATTATTTATTCACTAAAACCTTTAGGGAACCTCATGCCGCCCATGGACGAGGTTTCCTGAAAAACGCGAAGGCCAATTGGGCTCTTTGCCTGCCCACCGACCTTAAGGTTGGACGCGCAGTCTGTTAATTATCTAAATTAGTTTCCTAATGGCCTTAAGAGGCCTTTGACAGTTCGGCGGGCATGCAACCGCCTCCAGAGCGCGCCCGCTGAATGAAAGATCTGAATGGCACGTGGTGACGCCGGGATGGACGCCTGACATCATCGCGCGTCATTTTACACGTCGGCGTGTCGGGCCTGTCCCCGCACAGCAATGTCAAAATTCTGGCCAAAGTAAACCCGTTCAGCTCTCCTGGCCAGCACATTCATTCCTAGATGCGCTGCTCCATTTCATTCATTCATTTAAACTGACTGTGCAGCCTCCTGCCTCAAATTTACCTGAGCGGTCTTGACAGGGTGGATGTGGTGAGGATGTTTCCTCTTGTGGGGCAATCTAGAACTTGGGGTCACTGTTTAAAAATTAGGGGCCACTCATTTAAGACAGATGAGGAGAATTCTTTTTCTCTCAGGTTTGTGAGTCTTTGGAATTCTCTTCCTCAAAAGGTGGTGGAAGCAGAGTCTTTGAATATTTTTAATAATGGCTATTTGTTGGTCCCCCTCTCCTGTGTGTTGAAGCTCTGCCAGGGAGTTCTGTCTGCTTGTCGCAGTTTGCTATATTTTTAACAGGGAATAAAGTGGCTGCTGTATCATGTGATTGTGTAACAAATGCCAAGTCATCTTCCAAATAAGGCACTGGGAGTAATCTAATTACAGCCTGAATTCTTATCCCACTGTTATGGCACAGCAGATGGTAAATGCTGAGCTGCTAAAATCCCAGAGGGAAACTTGAAAGAACTGCCACAACTGTTTTGCAATTTGTATTTTGATTTTGAGATGCGTGCCTTGAACTCAGTAGTAATAAGTCTACCAAGTCTTAGAGGTTTTTTACAAAACTAAATTAAACATTTATTAATTTTAAAAAATTAAGCACATACATAGGTCTACAAATTACTACTATGATAACTCCTAGCTCCCCTAATTAATCTAACTCCCAGTTACACCTCTGTTAAGGTCACGCTGAAAACAAAATAGATTTTAACAGACCCAGGGAAAGCACATCACCCTGGACAGGGATATTTACAGTGAATACTCTTAGCTTCAGTTCCTACAGGCAGCAGCTTGGTACATAAAGGTGGTACATAGAGGCTGGAGGCGTTTCACACTTGTTAGTTCTTAGAATTTCTTCTTTCCTTACACATAACCTCATCTCCTTTATAAATGTTTCTCCCTTTTTAATATAAATCCCATTAGTTCAATATGTCTTTGGACTTTACCTTTCTAATAATAAGAATCTTTCATAGTACCAATTTTATCAATAAGTTTTGGGAAAAATAAACTCACTGTTTGGCTTCTTCTGGCTAAGTGTAAGATTTCACCCTCTCTTTGAAATTCATGATTACTCTGGTTTATCTAAAAATGCAAATTTTACTTTTACACCTCACATTCTAAAGCTTCAGCCATGTTCACTTATTTATCATTTAAAACCTTCTGATATATCAAAGCCTTTAGATCAGCTGTCTTTGGTTCAATTAAGCATCTCCCACCACAAATGCACAGAGACAATCCAGATCCTATTATTCCTACTTTACAATAAACCCCAATAACAGTATGAAAATTATTATATTTTCATGACACCATCCTCTGTAGTGGCTTTTCGCACTTTAAAGCTTCTTAACAGTGAATGTCTTTTGTGTTTGGATCAAGACCATCAAAATAATGGCTTCTATTTACACCTGCAAAACTTCCATTGAGTTCTGAGGTGTCTTTCATGTCTGGGAATGTCCTTTCATTCTCTTGGGAGGTAAAGGGTCATGGGCAAATCCACAAGAAATGATAATCTCATCAGAGTCCATTTTGAATCAGTCCAAGCTGGGCAACTCTTCCAGCTTAGTTCTAACTCGTGTTACAAAGAGATATTAATGTCTATAATGTTATTGGAAATTATTTTTAAATTGGAATTGTAGTAGGGTCTGTGTCTATGTGTGTGTGTGTGTGTGTCTTAATTGGATTAAAGCCAACTAGCCTGGATGCTTTGATGTGTAGTAGTTTTGAGATGCTAATTAGAAAAACATCAGGAAGTTAAGAGGTAAAGTGTAAATTTGCATTTGTTGATCAAAGCATTCAAGAGTGGGAGTAGAATCTTTCACCTAGCTCGGAGATGCCAAGCAATATGTTTATATCATTAATAAGATTGGCAGAGTGAAAGGATTTATTGTTATGAGAGTAAAATTTTAAAAAAACTAGTAATACAATGGGAAATTTACATTCAAAGGAAAAGCGAGGTATAAACAGTTTATGGGCAAGTCAGAGGCATTTAAGATTTAACCAGCCTGTAAGCCAACAACTGGGTCTGCAAAGGAATCAAATTGCAACGAGCCTCATTTTGAAGTTGTAAGGTCAAATGTGCTTTGCCTGGTGTCTGTTTAAAGTCTATGGGTTACTGTTGCCTTGGTGAAGATTTACCTGGGAGTGATTAATTTGGGGATTTGTTTAAAAATTACAGGAGTAATTTGTAGACATGTGAATGTGTTTATTTTGTCGTTAACTTAATAAATGTTTAATTTAGTTTTATATTAAACAAAGCCTCTTGAGGCTTGATGGTTTATTCCTGAATTCAGAGCTGCATCTCAAACATACCAATTGAAAATATAGGTTATGGTGTTTGTTCAAGTTTCCCTCTGGGAGTTAAACAGCTCACCCTTTACCAACTGCTGTGTCATAACACTCCTCACAATTTCGGTCCTTTCTATCCTAGCAGGTTACTGCACAACAAACCATACAGATTTTTTGGCATCTAGCCATTCTCACTCTTCAAGATCATGACAGATTTAAAAAAACCTTGTGATATACAGTGATATTTTAGGAAAGCCTGTAACCTGATACTTACAATTGCTTCCTTTGCACCCTTCCCCATTGCAATGTGAACTACATAGACCTTATATCCAGGGAGACATGCAAATTAGCTATTCCTTATATCCCAACTCTATACTAACCGGGAATCAAATAGACAGTTCAAAGTATAACCCTTTACAATCTGACATTCTTAACACATGCCTGGCACTTGGACGCTCTCAGTCTGTCAGTCGGCATCATAGCTGCTTTCAACATTGTCGACAAGTGAGAGCTTCACACCTTCTTCCCAACGAACAATCAATGTGTTCCTTTAATTTTTTAGATCCCCATCACCTAAGTCCATTGTCAGGTTGAGTTCAGCACAGGTCACATGGCCCTAAATTTTACCCGAACTTTAAAGACACAGTCCAAGACATAATAATGCTATAAACCTCAGAAATGTAACACTTTCCAGGAAGCAGGGCAGGAGAAAGTTTAATCAAGGTAGTTGTGGGTTTGGTGCATTTACAGCAGATATTGGTGCACAGACAATCCCCTGAAATGGAGATGGGGAAATGAAGGAAGGTGGGTCGGGGGCCAGGAAGGGGGTCAGTATAAGAGATGGAGCATGTGAATACAAGGGAGAGGTGGAAATTAGAAGCAAAGTTGCTGACAGTTTCCAACTCAAGAAAATGGCACCAAATCATCAGAAAATATAAAGATTGATCCACATATCCTACCCAACAGCAGCAAAGCTAGGACCCAAACAGACTCCCATAGCATCAGCATTTGAGTGTTGAATATCCCAATGTTTGCACCCATGGCCCATATACCTATAATTTACAACAGGGTCCCTGCACAGGGGTAAGCGTCAGAAACCTGCAAGGGTTTTCCTTCCCTGTCCAGAGCCACTGAGTGGGAGAGGAGTTCCAGTGGGAATGACAAGCGAACGAAGCTAAATGAATCAGTTCCAAACGGAGCCCTTGGAATGTCCCAGCAGGAGATGGGGGAGAGAAACTGGCTGGGATTCGGCCTCAAGGTGTCGCTGTGAGTTTAAGGGCAGCTTGGGTTTACAGGACTTTGGACCAGAAAGAGCAGGTGGACATAGGCAGAAATGGAAATGGACTTCTGAAGCACAGCTCCGAGCGCAGGAGGGAGGAAGTCACTCGTGTTATGGGGTAGTTGGGGCAGATGTACCAGCAGATGACGATTCAGAGCCTGAAAAAGTGAACAAGATATCTGAGGGGAGGGACCTAAACTATCAAATAAGAGTGAACACATTTAATGACAAAAACTTCAAGACATTTAAGTTAGGAAGGGGGTGGGGGGGTTGGTGATATTTGCTGAAGTGACAAAGAGAGGGTCAGATATTTAGCTTGGATGGATTGCATTCACACATCCTAAAAGAAAAAGATGGGGCAGAGATAACAGATGCACAATGATCTGTTCATTAATAATTTTCAGAGTTGCAAATTGTGCCAGAGGACTGACGGAAAGCTAGAATTATTCTTGCATTTAAAACACAAGATAGAAAATGTCCAAAGAACTCTAGGCCAGTTAGCACATCAGTTGTAGGGTAGATAATGAAATCCTTACTCAAAGATGTAAGAGGAAAAAATCATCTAGAAACACATAACATAATAAAGAGTAGTTGGATGTATTCCAAAAAGGGAAGGTCATATTTTGACAACCTTATTAAGTCCTTCGAATAAGTATCGGAACAGTAAATGAGACGAACATAGATGTAATATAATTTTATTTTCTATTGATCTTCCATAAGGTACCACAGGAGGTCTTGTGGTGCATCCAGAAGTGTCCCTGTCTCTGAGGCAGAAACTCTGGGTTCAAGTCCCACTCCAGGATTTAATGGCCAAGGAAGGTGCATTCATAATGCAGCCAAACAGGTTGAGTATCGAATTGTAGATCCTCCCAACACACATCAATGGCAGGCGGTAAGAGTGGAGGAGATTCCTGGTCAGTCATGCGATGGAAAGAATTTGGAATCTCTATCATCACTATCCATAGCTCCAGGCTACAACATTCATGTCAAAGGGTATGCTGCCATAGCAACTCAGAGACCTTGGGGGGGCTTTTCAGCCGGTCTAGGTCAGATTGGTGCCCTGGGTTCGATCCAGGGGTGGATTCAGGACCTATCTCCTTACCCTACCAGTGGTGGAGGTCCTGGCGCTGTGGCTCAGACCTCCCTTTGGACAGAGAGCTGAAGAAGAAGGTACCAAACAGCAGGCTCATAGCTAATCTCAGAGCAACTTGAGTGAGGGGACAAACCGCAGCAATAGGCAGCAAGATAGCTACAAAAAGAGAGAGCCGGATTTAAAGATATTTACTCAGCTTGGATAAAGGTGGGAAGGCGTGTTTCACAATGGCCACTGCCATTTACATTCACATAAACGTGTAACATATGAGTGGGCAGGATCTTCCATTCTCACCGGGTGGTCTCACTCACTGCCTGAAAAAGATGCCTGTACCTTCTGCTCATCAGGCAGATAAGGGGAAAGCAATGGGCCTTCCCCTGGACTGAGAACCCCAGAGGATTACTTACCTGCCCGGCAAGAGCTGTGGACCAATCAGAGGATGGCAGCTCTTGCATTCGGTAGCGACACGGAGGGGTGGGAGGCTGTGGCTACTGCCATGGCAACACCCACCCCCAACCCGAGAGTCCTAGGGTTGCGGAACAACCCAGGAAAAAGGTGAGTGGCGTTGGCGGGGGTGAAGGGGACGGCGCGTGGGTGGTTCTCATGGGGCCGGAGTTATGGGGTGGAGGGGGGGAGGGCCATGGGGTCCACATTGAGGGCAGCGGAGGTGGCCATCAGGCGCCCTGCCCTTGACTATCCCCAGATTAGTGCAGGTTGAGGGACTCATCCAACTCCAGCTGACATGCAGCCCGCACAGTTATTCCAGCCGTGTAGGGCACACGTCGTCAGGCCTGTCTGGAACTGGGGAGATTGCAGCGCAGGCGAGCCCCCTAAGTGGTCAATAATTGGCTGCTTCAGGGACTCAAGCGGAGGCAGGGTGCGGAGGTCGACAATGGGCCTTCCCGCCCGGAACGCACTTCCAATGGAGTTGGGAAGGCATCCAGGTATCGGTCCCAATGGGAACCCACCGAATTCTCAGGACTGCCCACCTCGCTCCTTGCCTCCTTTGGGGGGCAGAAAATTCCAGCTAGCGTTTTTAATACTAGAACGATTTTCATGGCTACATTTAAAATTGACCTGATATGAATGTCGAAGCAAAGGACTTTGGAATTGTTTTATTATTTTATAGAATACGTGGGGTAGATATAACTGAAATAACATTGCGCATATTAAGGCAATATTCTTCTCATGGTGATTCATTACACTCTAGTTTTCAACCATAACAGGCATCAATGTTTGACATTTAATAAGGACTTGCAATTCCAGAAAGATAATTCACTAGAAAGCAGCTGAAACAAACAGTGCGATAGGAAAACAACATGATCAGAGTGTAGCCAACAACCCTGAAGCAAGATGTGCAAGTGTCATAAAGGGCTGGGAAGATACAAGACTAGAAAATCATGGCAATGGTTGTTAGTGGTCATGATCCTAGCTTACAATGACAAGTATCAGGATTAGCGAGAAGTGAAAATTAATTTTTGCCTGTTCCTGTTTATTTTTCTTCGAGTGTTTAATCACCTTTTTGGAATAATTTCCATTCAGATTACTGCAATGGGATTCATAAAAGTTTAGTTAATTTCATATTTTGTGCATGGTCTCCTGAAAGTCATGACCATTTCAGTGATTAATGTCACATGTCCAAGCTGGCGTTTGGATATGGAGATGTTTTAATAAGAGATGATGGTGTTGAGCTTTATAAAATATGATGTGAAGATGGATATCTTTTAAAAATATTTTGAGAATTTGGTGGTTTCAGTAAAGAAGGCCGTGTGTGTGTGTGTGTGCATGTGTGTGTCTTTGTGTGTGTGCGCGTCTGTGTGTCTGTGTCTCTGTGTGTGCATGCGTCTGTGTGTCTGTGTGTGTGCGTGTATGCGTCTGTGTCTGTGAGCGTCCATGATTAATTAAACTGCAGGAAGGTTAGCAAACACAGCATGTCTGTCAGAACTGAAAGATGAAAGGTAATAGAGCTAGATGCATGCATTTGCAATGAAAGGCTCTGGTGAGGTGGATTTCCAAGTAAATATATTGGGTTTTTAAATTTGCATTAGATGCTAGGTAGGGGCTTGACTTTTCAGCTGTTAAATTTCAAAGGGGAGTTTAAAAGTGATGAGGGACTTTTTACAACTTACAAAGGTTTTATAAGTAAACAAGGGAAGGTTATCAAATTCTATTTGACCCAAAAGTGGAGGCAGTAGGAAGGCATGAAAGAATTTGATATTTTGGAAAAGTTGAGTTCAAAGAGGTGCTGAGGACAATGGAATTGAAGACGAAAGGGGAAAAGGATATTTAAGGAAAAGTGTTGAGCTGAACTGTGTGGGGGAGATGATCCTAAGACCAGATCTGTGCTGGGGGGCATGGAAGTTGTGAATGTGAAGCAGCCATCAAATTTTCAGCCAGAAATGCCTTTGTTTTCAGAAAGCAGCCTGTTTCCGAATCTTTCTTTTGGATTTCCACAGCTGAGTGGAAGAGACTGAGAAGTCATGCGGTATACCTTTTACCAAAGTGACAGCAGTTTTGCCCTGGGTAATATTACTGGATTCTTATGGTTAGAAATTTATTAGGGAGCTGTTGTCAAGTGGCGTACTTGTTCTGACCAAGTGGGTCTTTTTGGGTGATATTTTAATTGTATAACTTTAATCTTGTGTGCTTAAGCTTATGCTTCTTCTTGTTAATAAATCTTTTAATTTAAAAAATCCTAGAAGTGTAACTGGGATTCTATGCTTCTGGGATCTGTAGGTCTTTCCCTCATTTTCAACTGCAAAGAAAAATTTATGATCAGCCAGACAAGCTTCAAGATTTGGCTTGCTCAGCCAATAACATCAGCTGTGGTCGTCACATCGGACCTGAAGAAAGCTGTTTGAAAGGTGAAGCCAAATTATTCCCAACGCATGACCACAAAGTAAGTAGATATTTGACGTCTCCATTACTGGAATAACATGTTTCACAATCGGCAGGATTTTCCACCCACCTCTGGGATCTTCCTGTCCCACTGCAAATCAATGGACTTCTGGCCGGGGCGCTGCCTCAAAACCACAGCGGGTCCCACCCGCAACAGCGCCAGAAAATCCCGGCCACTGTCCTATTTTTGAGATGCACATCGAACATGATACCATTAAATGTAGGACAGTTTGATTATACAATTCATGTTACGGTCCCGAAGGGCATTCTATCAGCCTCCAGGGCATTTGGTTGGGGGGTGTGGGGGGGTGAAAGAAAGGATTATTTATTTGCTCGTAAGGTCACTGAATGACTCCAAGTGATTAATGTTACATAATGCAGGGTGTCGGTAACAATGCAAGTTTTACAATGAAAAACATTTTTTTTGCTGTTTTCTTTATTGTGACATCTTTGAAGAACTGCATAAAAATCTTGCCTGTCTGACTTAACGCGTTTGAATTTTGATCTTCTTTGTCACATTATCATATACCAGTATTGTGAAATTACTCATACCTGATCATGGAAGAAAAGCACAAATTCAAAATTTGCAGACTAAAGTAAATAGAGGTCGCAGCCAAAATAGAGGGAGAATGCCACAAAAATACCTGAATAGCTTCATTACAATTATAAATGAACAGGGGCACAAGGGGCAGAATTTTGCCGTCGTTGAGCAGGAGGCGGGGCCCAGTCACCGACATGTAAAATGACACGGGATGATGTCGAGCGGAACCCCCGACGTCACCGCGCCCCATTTAAAGTTTCAAGGAGTGGGGGGGGTGTACAGCAAAATCAGCTGTGGGCCCGCCGACCTGTCAATGGCCACTTGAGACCATTGACAGGACTATTTAACCAATAAAAGGACCTGCCCGTCTAACCTTAAAGTTGGCGGGTCGGCCAGGAGCCCCGGTGGCAACTAGAGAAAACATGAAACCTCATCCACCGGCGGGATGAGGTTTCATGTAGGGTTTTAAAAATTATAATAAAGTTGTTCTGTACATTATGAACATGTCCCAACTCATGACATTGTCACAAGAGGGGACATGTAAGGGAATTTATTTTTCTCTATTAATATTTTTAAAAGTCCAGGCGATCTCCCTGAACCTGCACTTAGCCTCAGGGAGATGTGCGTTTTCTCATGCACATGCACACTCTTGATTTTAGGGATTCACCCCCCTCCCCCGCCCACACAGGGAGCGCATAGCGCTTCCCAGCAGATGTCACGCTGGGCGGGCCTTAATTGGCCCGCACACGTAAAATGGCGGTGCGGCCCCGATCGCTGGCGGCGATCGGCTCCGTACCCACCTGCGATTGGGTCAGGCCCGCCCACCCGACAAACAGAAAATTCTGCCCAAGGGATATTTAAATGGCAAATTAATTTCAATGTAGTTGAATGTAAGCTGATGAGTTTGGTTTAGGAGAATGAGCTTCCCAAATACGCCTTGGAAAATACACATCTGATTAGGGCAGGCGAGGGACAAAGTGCTTCAGCGGTACAAATTCCCAAACCATTTAAAGTATCAACACAAGTTAACAGTGTCAGGAAAATGCCAACGATGCACTGGAGCTGATTTGTAGTGGAATGGAAATGAAAAAGCCAAGAGTTGATGTTCAACTAATATAGAGCCTTGTTATACAACACTTAGTGGACTGTGCCCAGCTCTGGTCTCTGTGTGCTAAAAAAAATATTGATGCAGTGAAGCAGGTGCAATTATTTTAACCAGAAATGAGAGAGGTGTACTATTTATTACAACATTAAGCATTTACTAATATTAATATTTTATGTCCCCATTCTAATTTCTATATTGTGAAACCTCAGTAGGTATGTTCCTCAGTTAAAGGTGTCTTTCCTCACAGGGACTCACCCCACTGAACTAAGGAACAGGATCCACCGCAGGTTACATGTGTAAAGATTCTGAATCACGCAGAAGAGCCTTTAAGGCAAACAATATTTTATCTGAATTCGAACAAAGAGACATCAACTGAAGTCCCTGTTGTGATAGAATGTATTTATTTCTGAGGTTGAGTTGGAAAATTCAGGCATTTATTGACTAATGAAAGTTAGGAGCTGTAGTTTCCCTGCAATGAGATTGTTCTTTCAAATACAATCAGGCCCATCTTTAGATCTCATATTGTTTCATATTGATGTCCTTCACTTGACTGTGACCATGCAGTAATCAAGTTCCAAATGTTAGAGTGTCTGTCTCAGGGTTGTTCTGCTGCACTTTGCGATGTCACTGCCCCCTTGATATGTGCACAGTCAGTTCAGTGATTAAAGCAGGTTATTTGTGACTCTGCATTGCATATTTCAGCGAATTGAGCATCTGAAATTAATCTGATTGCCTCAAACCGACACAGAATCTCAATCATAACCAGCACCTCAAAGCTAAAGCAAAGATTTTCAACTGATCGGGCATCTTAAGTTATTTTTTTTAAACCATTCACAGGATGTAGGCATCACTGGCTATGGCAAAATTTATTGCCCATCCCTATTTTTTTATTGTTTTATTCGCTTACGGGATGTAGCTGTCGCTGGCTAGGCCCAAGCATTTATTGCCCATCCCGAATTGCCCCTTCAGAAGGTGGTGGTGAGCTATCTTCTTGAACCGCTGCAGTCCATGTGGTGTAGGAACACCCACAGTGCTGTTAGGGAGGGAGTTCCAGGATTTTGACCCAGCGACAGTGAAGGAATGAAGGAACGGCCGATAAATTTTCAAGTCAGGATGGTGAGTGGCTTGGAGGGGGACTTCCAGGTGGTGGTGTTCCCATATGCCTGCTGCCCTTGTCCTTCTGGTGGAAGCTGCAGATATGCAAAGCACTGTTGAAGGAGCCTTGGTGAGTTGCTGCGGTGCACCTTGTAGATGGTACACACACTGCTGCTACTGTGTGTCGGTGGTGGAGGGAATGAATGTTTGTGGATAGGGTGCCAATCAAGCGGGCTGCTTTGTCCTGGATGGTGTTGAACTTCTTGAGCGTTGTTGGAGCTGCACTCATCCAGGCAAGTGGAAAGTATTCCATCACACTCCTGACTTGTGCTTTGTAGATGGTGGACAGGCTTTGGGGAGTCAGGAGGTGACTTATTTGCCACACGATTCCCAGCCTCTGCCCTGCCCTTGTAGCCACTGTATTTATATGGCTAGTCCAGTTCAGTTCCTGGTCAATGGCAACCCACAGGATCTTGATAGTGGGGGATTCAGCAACATTAGTGCCATTGGATGCCAAGGGGAGATGGTTAGGTTTTCTCTTATTGGAGACCATCACTTACTGGCACTTGTGTGGAGCGAATGTTGCCTCTTATCAGCCCAAGCCTGGATACTGTCCAGGTCTTGAGGCATTTGGACACAGGCTGCTCCATTTTCTGAGGAGATGTGAATGATACTGAACACTATGCAAACATCCCCATCTCTGACCTTATGATGGAAGGAAGGCCATCGATGAAGCAGCTGAAGATGGTTGGGCCAAGGACACTGCCCTGAGGAACTCTTGCAGTGATGCCCTCTGATTGAGATGATTGGCTTCCAACAAACACAACCATCTTCCCATGTGCTAGGTATGACTCCAACCATTGGAGAGTTTTCTTCCTGATAACCATTGACTTCAACTTTGCCAGGGCTCCTTGATGTCACACTTGGTCAAATGCTGCTTTGATGTCGAGGACACTCACTCAGCTCCTCCAAATGAGACAGACCAGGCGATTGATAAAGCATCTCAGACTAACACAACTGAAAACAATAAGTCATCTGAAATTAATACAGTCCTCAAACTAATGCCCCACCTCAGATTAATCCAGTGTCCACATTGATATAGTACCTTAAACTAATGCATCTATTCCAGTTAATACATAATCTTAACCAAATATCTCAAGTTAAAATAAAACTTATATGCGCCAGCTCCTTAAACTAATGTAGTGTGCTGAATGAACACAGCATAGAATTATAGAATCATTGAAATTTAGTGCAGACAAGGCCATTTGGCCCATTGTGTTCATGCTGTCTGACACATAGCCCTCCAGCCTAATCTCACTTTCCAGCTCTTGGTCTGCTGTTATGTTTCTTCAAGTGCATATCCAAGTACTTTTTAAATGATGTGAGCGTTTCTGCCTCTACCATCTTCTCAGGCAGTGAGTTCCAGGTCCCCCACCGCCAACTCCTGACTGAAAAGATTTCACCTCACTTCCTCTCTGCCCATTGCTTTAAAGCTATGCTCCATGTTATTGATCTCTTTGCTAAGGGTAAGAGGTGCTTTCCATTCTCTCAACGAAAGCCCCTGAAAATAAAACAAGTCTTTCCTCATCTTCTTCTGTTCCAATGTCATGAAGCTATTAATGTATATAATATTATTGGAAAATATTTTTCTTTTAAAATAGAGGTTTAGTCTGTGGGTGTGTCTTAATTGGATTAAAGTCAGCTAGTCTGGGTGCTTTGATGTGTACTAGTTTTGATATGTAAGAGAGATATTGCATTTGCATTTTTTGAATAGAGCATTCAAGAAGTGGGGTGAAAACTGATGCCTATCTAGCAGATAACAAGCAATATGTTTATATTACTAATAAAATTGATACTATGAAAGGAGTTTTCTTGTTAAAACCTGGTGATACAATGATAATTTACATTTAATGAGCTGTGTCAGGTATACCTTCAGCAGTTTTCAGGTGTGTAGAGCAGGGACAATATGTGAGCAAAGTGCAGCTGTAAGCCTCCAACTGTCTCCATGGAAACCAAAGTGAAAAGAACCTCATTTTGAATTTGTAAGGTGAAAATGCTTTGCCTGATATCTGGTTAAGTCTATTGGTTGCTGTTGCCTTAATGGAGATTAGTTAGGGAATTTGTTAAAAGTTATGACAGTAGTAATTTGAAGTCATGTGTAAATTAATAAAATGTTTCATTTAGTTTAATGTAAAACCTCGAAAGCTGGTGGTCTGATTCCTGAACATGGAGTCGCATCTCAAACATAGCACTTCAAATTATTGGTTATGACAGTTGTTTAAAGTTTCCCTCTGGGATTTTTAAATAACTCCGCTTTACCAACTGCATTGGTCATAACATCCAAGGACAACAACCCCACTGACCTCATTTCTCCCAGTGACCTTCACTTCATTACCTCCCACCTCAGAGTTCCTCAACCCCATGAAGCCATGATTTAGGGTGAGCTTGAGCATACCCTTACATCTTTTACCCTGGCCGCCCTTTAAGCATTGGCCAACCAAAAGCTGTGAGGAATAACCTTCCAAGGGAAGCGGCTTTCATGCATCCAGCCGCAATGGCCCATCCAGCAGAGTTGGTTCCGCAGGAGCAGGGCTTCGATACTGGAAGACACAACTTCATGGAGGACACTCGAGTTAGTCTGCCGGTTTCATGTAAATATAATAATTTTCATAATTTTATTATGATTTATTGTAAAGGTAGGTTAATTGTGGGGTTTGGATTAGTTCCTCTGTGTGGATGCATATGTGTGTAGGGGATTTAATTGAATTGGAAACAATTGGTCCGGAGTTTTGAATTATCAAAAGGGAAGTTTGGTTTGAAATGCTAAATATGTAAACATGGCTGAAGTTTTAGAATGTGAGTTGTGAGGAAAATTTGCATTTTTAGATGAATTAAGTTAGTTTGAATTTCAAAAAGATAGTAAGATATTACACCTAGTCATAAGAAGCTAAGCCAAACAGTGTGTTTATTTTTCCCAAAGATTACTGATAATGAGTACTATGAAAAATTTATATTATATTTATATTACGAGAAAAGTGGAGTTGCAAAGACATATTGGAACAATGGAATTTACATTAAAAAGGGAAAAGCATGCAAAAAGGAGATGACGCTATGTGTAAGTGGGGAGGCATTATAAGATCTAACACAAGTGTGAAAAGCCTCCAGCCTCTGTACATCAAGTTGCTGTCTGCAGGAACCGAAGCTAAGAAAACTGACTTTGAACATCACTGTCCAGGGTATTGTATGTCCAGGTGTTGAAGAGGTCAAGTGTTGTTTGCATGTCCTGGACAGAGTGAGCCATCGTGCAGCAGTCACCCGCTATCTGAAGGTCATGGATGCCCATGGTGGTGAGTTCTGTTTTTGCTCTATCGTTCAGGGTTAATATGAGGTGCATGTGAATTAACAGACAATCTGTGGTTGAACACGCCACACTGCAAAATAAATAGCAAATGCAACCAAGGCAGATCCCTTGGATTTCTCAGCCACCCACCCAGGCGTCAGTAACACTGTGAGTCAACAAATCTCATTGTGCTCGGTCTCTCTCATGCAGGATTCCAGTTTTCACCTTTGAAGGCCTCACCTTGGAATCCTCTCTGAAAGCCGCTCCAGCTTGGAGGGTCTCAATGACCTGCTCCCCTTGCAGGATCTCAATCTTGCCCCCTGAGACTCCACACCCCTGGATTCCCGAGTTTGCATTTCAGCTCTGACTCATGAGCATGGCTTCAGTTATTTGGCTACGCCGAGCGGAGCGCTTCTGCCCCAAAGAGGGGTACCTTTGCCCCGGTGGCCGGTAGTGTGGAATCACTAGCCTTCCGCTGCCTTCTTTGACTGGCAGGCCTTCTCCTAAGGCCTCATTACTCCAAGTCGGCCAGCCGCAGACCTTTTTCTGCTCAGAGCCTCTTTCTCTGCTCCTCTCTCTTTCTTTTTAACTGAGCCCTCCCCTGTGTCCTTGTCCCTGTCACTGTCTCCTGCCTGGATCCCTTCTCTGATTAGGCTGCCCCACTCCTGGGTCAGTTGACCAAGGTTATCACAGCATTTTCTTTTTGTGTTTTCTCTTTGCATAGGCAGAGTTGGCAGGTCCTTGGCCTGAAGAAACGCAAGTTCCAGATTGCGCACACGCCACCCAGTCCCAGTGTGCGTGTGTGTGCGGACACTCTCAAGGCATGCTGGGAGTTGTAGTTCCTGGCTGCCTCCTTGACAGTAAAGTTTGGATCTCGTAACAATGATGAATTTCTTTATCGTCAGAAAGACAAATGGATGCCGCTGTGAAAAACGGGCGCGGGATACCTGACTTTATAAATCAAGGCAATGCGCTGCAATTGGTGTGGTGTAGGTTTTAAAGGAACACAGAAAAGCTACAGTGCAGAAAGAGGCCATGCAGCCCATCATGTCCGTGCCAGCCAAGAAGAGGAAAAAAGAAACCAGCTGTTTGTTTTAATACCACTTTCCAGCGCCTGGTCCGTAGCCTTGAGAAGGCGGTAAGGAGCTGCATTCCTGAATACACTCTCACATGCACACTCACTCTCGCACGCACACACACTCTCACACACACACACTCACACGGGCATTCACTCTCACACGCCCACTCTCACATGCGCACTCACTCTTACACATGCACACTCTCACACGTGCACAAACTTTCACAAGTGCACTGACTCTCGTGCACAGACTCTCACACGCACACTCTCACACGCACACACTCTCACACGCACACACTCTCACACGCACACTCACTCTCTCACGCACACTCACTCTCACATGCACACTCACTCTCACACACACACTCACTCTCACACACACACTCGCTATCCCACGCACACTCACTCTCACACGCACACTCACTCTCACACGCACGCTCACTCTCACACTCACTCTCACATGCACACTCACTCACACACACACACTCGCTCTCCCACGCACACTCACTCTCATACGCACACTCACTCTCACATGCACATGCACACTCACTCTCACACGCATGCTCACTCTCACACGCACACACTCACACGCGCACTCACTCTCACATGCACACACATTCTCACACGCAGTCACATGCACACACTCTCACACGCGCACACATTCTCACACGAACACACTATCACACGCACGCTCACTCTCACATGTGCACTCACTCTCACATGCTCACACATTCACATGCACACTCACTCTCACACACACTCTCACATGCGCACACACTCTCACACGCACACACTCTCACACGCACACTCTCACACGCACACACCCTCACACGCACACACTCTCACCCACACATTCGATCTCACATGCACACACACATGCACACACTCTCACATGTGCACACACTCTCACATGCACACTCACTCTCACATGCACACTCACTCTCACATGCGCACACACTCTCACGCGCACTCACTCACACACGCAGACACTCTCACATGTGCACACACTCTCACATGCACACTCACTCTCACATGCACACTCTCACACACACACACTCTCACACGTGCACACACTCTCACATGCACACACTCTCACCCACACATTCGATCTCACATGCACACACACATGCACACACTCTCACATGTGCACACACTCTCACATGCACACTCACTCTCACATGCGCACACACTCTCACGTGCACTCACTCACACACGCAGACACTCTCACATGTGCACACACTCTCACATGCACACTCACTCTCACACACTCACTCTCACATGCACATTCACTCACACACACACACACACTCTCGCACGCACATGCACACTCACGTTTGTATGCACGCAGATGGACCGATAAAGGAGCCACCCTTGATGCCGTCTTGATCCACCAAAAAGTGAAGAGAGTTGTTCGAGGAGGCAGCCAGAAATGCTAAATTCTGGGATAGCTGTCTGAACTTTGACTAGTGTATACATATTGTCACTGCTGGGTAATGTTCCTGTGAACACTGGCCCAGAATGAGCAATCCCTTAAGCAACTTGCACCTCATGGCAGGATCCATTGCTCTCCTGATCAGCTGCCTGTGAAGACCCAGCTCTGAGGTGTCTTTTAGCCCAGCCTTTCTCTGCATGACCCCTACGACTGCCTGTACTCTGCCAAGTGAACAGGCAGCAGCTCACGGCACAGATCTAACCACTGGGCCACAGAATCCCAGCTCAGGGGCTGCCCCCTAATGCTCCGGCCTCAGCAGCTCTGCTCCACACAACTTCCCTCTAGCCTGCAGCCTCCAAAGCAGAAACCAGCCCCTGAGCAATATCCTGGCCTCTCTCAGCCTTACCTCATACCAGGTCATAAGTGTCCCTCGAGGAGATCTGGCCTTTTGCAACATTGCTATGCGGTCTCAGTGCATGCCAGGCTGGCATGTGAGCAGCAACAGTGAGGCCACCCGTTCGCTGCACGGTGCACCCCATCACTGATATGTCAGACCATTGAATACCATCCCCTCATTATCATGTCAACCTGCCAGCTACTCATGCACTACAAACATAGACAATTATCACAAATGTACCAAATCCATTCCAGTGCCAGGATGGTTGAAAGTGGGAGCAGCCAGGAGCGCTGGGAAACGCTAACTGCACCATCCATCAATGGGCAACCTCTGGTGTGGATGACGAATGAGAGGAAGGACATACTCTTCCTGCCAGGCCTCAAGCCTGCCCCCTCCCCCCCACCCCAGAATAAGCAGGAGGACTTGGATGGAGATGGTAAAGGTGGCCAGTGCCTTGAGGCGGGGGGGGGGCGATCAGCACACGTGGATGCGGTGCCAGTGTTTCAGTGATCTGCTGCGTTCTGGAAGGCTGAGTGAGGCTCCCGCCTGCTCCATGTCCCACACTTGGATCACAGCGTGCAACGTGAGAAGCATCTGGGGGGACACAGAGTGCGTGATGTTCCTCAGCCTTGGAGGAGAGTGCCCAGGTCAATGATGCAGCGCCCAGTGCTAATGGGTAAGCCTGCCAACGAGGAGATGTTGTTTTACGCCAGGGATAGGAGAAGCCCTTCATCGCATGGCACAGAACCATCTCATTGCCCTCCCCTGTTGTGCCTAGAGGAGAAAGAGGTGCACAGTGTCCATGAGAAGAAGAGGACCAGGTATGGAACCTCATTGCTGAGGGCCATTCGCATGTGGAGGGGAGTGCCATGGGAATCACATGGGCCCTGTCTGGAGAAGGTGTAGTTGATAGTGAATCCCCCATTCCAGGTGCACAGGACTGTGGATCCTCAGGAAAGGACTGGTGTTGGTTGTCATGATGATGGATCATGGGGAATGGCTGTGGTCGGGGGATGGTGGGGAGGAGTGTTGATGCTTGATGGTGTGTCATGAAAATATAATAATTTTGATTTTTTGTCTGGTTTATTGTGAAGTAGATTTTTGGGGGTAAGCATAGCTGGGTCTGTCTGTGTGTAATTTATTTACAGTTGGAGTCAAGTAGACCACAAGCTTTAACTCATCAAAAGAAGCAGGTGCATGATAAGTTAATGTATAAACATGGATGCTGTCTTAGCATGTAAGGGGTGAATGGAATTTGCATTTTTGATAAATGAAGGCAGATTTAGATTTCAAAGTGATTTTAGTCTGTTTACAACTAGCCAGATAAGCAAGGCTAAGGAATGTGTTTGCTTTTCTCAAAGGTTACAGACAATAAATAGTAGCAACATGAAAGTTTTTATATTGGGAAAGACATATGAAACAATAGTATTTACATATTAAAAAGAGAGAAACATATATAAAGGGGAATGAAGCTATGTGTCAGGAAAAGGCCCTGTGATGAGATCTTACATAAGTGTGTGACATGGCCTCAATGAAACCTCCAGCATTTGTGCATCATCCTTCTGTCTACCAAAACTGAAGCTGGAGGAAGCCATTTGGAATTCCACTGTCCAGAGTATTGTGTTAATTTGCTGGATCTGTTTAAATTCAAAATTCTATTTTGGATCATTGCCTTAAAGGGGGTGTAAGGGAGTCAGGTTAATTGGGAATTTTAGGCATGTAATTTAGTAATTGTAGCCTTATATGTGTACTTGACATCTTTTACTCTTTTAATAAATATTTTAATTTAATTATTTTAAATCTCTAAAAGCCTTGGTGGACTTATTGTTTCCGAATTCAGTGCATGCATCTTGAAATAAAAAATACAAATTGCAAAACCGTTATGATAGCACGACCAAGTTTCCCTCATGGATTTGGTCCACCTGGCACATATCATCTTTTGTCATAACATGGTGGAAGGGTGGCACTCAATCCACTAGTAGAGTCTGACAGAATACCAAGCACTTAGTGTAGTGTGCAGAGACATCAATGAGGAGTGATGTGAGTCTCCATACCTTCCTCTTTAAGCCTCTCTAGTTCTTCCCACAGATCCCAGCATCGTGCTCCCACTCCCAGGAGCTGAGCAGTGCCTCAGACACAAGGAGGCAGACATCTTGCCCAAGGTCACAGTGCCACACCAGCAATTAGGTACTTTTTTGAAACGTGGTCACTGTTGTAGGAAATACAGCAATCAATTAATACACAGGAAGCTCCCAAAAATAGCAATGGGTTCTTGACAGAAAAAACTGTGTTTAGTAACGTTGTTTGAGTGATACATATTGGGCCCAGGACTTTGGGGAGAACTCCTATGTTCTGATTCAGAGAGTTTTGTAGAGAGGGAGGGGTGGGGGGCAATTGAGAGACGGGTAACAGACAGAGAAAGAGGAAAGGAAGTTAGATAGAGTGAGGGGTGAGAGAGAGACGGAGAGAGAGAGAGAGAGCCTGGTAGATGGGGACAGACAAGAGAAGAGTGAAGTAAATGATAGACAGAAGGAGATGTGCCTCTCTTTTTGTATTGGAAATTCCTGTGGGCCTGGGTCCTTTGAGCAGCTAGTGATCCTTTGAAAGAAAATATCTTAGTACTTGGTTTGATCTCAGATCTTTTATCTCCAATAATTTGTACCGAGGTGATGATCTGTTGACAGCTAAACAGAAGCCATCAGACCAAAGGATTTGTGAAGGAAGTTGATTAAGTTAAACACACTGGGACAACAGAATTTATATCACGACATTGATCCGAATGAGAGGCTGGAGCAGAGCATCGCAGGGAGGGAGGTCACTGAGTGAGGGGACGGGCGATAGTGACTGTGACAGAGGTAAACTTTCCCTCCGCGTCCTTCTCAGCCTGTCGGCAGGATTTGTTACAGTCGACCACACCACCCCCCTCCAATGCCTCTCCACTACCGTCTAGCTGGGTAGGACTGCTCTCACCTGGTTCCACTCTTACCTATCTAATCATAGCCAGAGAATCACTGCCACTGGTTCCTCTTCCAGATGCCACACCATTACCTCTTATGTCCCTCAAGGGCCTATCCTTGGGCCCCCTCTTCTATTTCTTATCAACACGCTGCCCCTCAGCCACATCACATGAAGGCACTGTGTTAGTTTTCTCACGCATGCTGATGACACCTCACCACCACTTCTCTTTACTCCTCCAGTATCTCCAAGTTACCAGAAAGCTTAGTCGATATTCAGGACCAGGCGAATTGAAAGCTGCTCCACCTAAATGCTGGGAAGAAGGAAGCCATTGTCTTTGGGCCCATCGAAACATCTAGGCACAAGCTACTGACCCCTTCCCGCTCTCTGGCGACTGTCTGATGCTGCAGAGTGCCAAGTGAATCCTTGCATTTAGCCACAAGGGACACAGGGGAGGGGGTAGAATTAGGTTCGGACTACAGTACAAAACACCAAGTTCCCTTCCTCCAACCAACATACCATCCAGGCTTGGACATATATCGCTGTTTCTTCATCGTCACTGGGTCAAAATCCTAAAATACCTTCTGTAACTGTATTGTGGGAGCGACTTCACTGCACAGACTGCAATGGTTGACGATGGAAGCCCACCATTTTCTCATGATTACTAGGGATGGACAAGGAATGCCGGCCTTCACAGGTGTCCTACACATTCCAGGAACATATAACCACAGAAGGAACGTGTACACACACATTTCAGCCTGTTTCAGTTAAGCAAAATAAGTGACAACCATTCACTGGTTTATTGGTCAGGTCAATGCCTTGACCAATCAGGGTCAGGCTGCCTCGTTTAAATTGCAAATAATACTGGACAGTTAACTGTCAGTCACCATCATTGGTGCATTCTCCATGGCAACGCCACTACCAATCAGGGTCTACTTGCCAACCAATCAGTGCTCTCTTCAAATGCAGTACAAATTGTTGTCTTCCCCCAATATTGCTATTCTTATGGTGCCCTGAAGAGTGCAAGATGAAAAGCTTTGACATGTCTCTTATTTCAGCAATACTCAGCTCCTGCACTCCCAAACAACTAAAATTAATGATTTTATAATTCACTGACTGAAACCAGGTGAAGCTTCTGATCAGAGCAAGGCTTAATACGCTGATAACCAAACTGTTTGGCTCGCCAATCCCTTTGTATTCACTTTTCAGCCCTCATCTTTATCGGAGAACAAGTAAGATTAGCCTCTGGCTGAAAAACCTGCTCAGTGTCAATTGTGCAAGTGAGATAGGGACTCAATAGATTAGGTTATCACAGAATCATTGGGGAGAATTTTCCGGTCAGCAGAGCAGGGAGCGGGGCCTGCTCGCCGACGCATAAAATGAGGCGCGTTGACATCGGGCAGGCGTCCCAGTATCACCGCGTGTCGTTTAGATTTTCGGTTCGGCTGCGCACAGCCAAGTCAGCTGCACGCCCGTAGAACTGCCAAAGGCCTATTGAGGCCTGTTATAAACGAATTAAACCAATTAAATGAGCTGCCCGTCCAACCTTAAGGTCGGCGGGGCAGGCAAAGAGCCCAGGCAGCCTTTGCATTTTTTCATCGAACCTCATCCACGGGCGGGTTGAGGTTTCATGCAGTGTTTATAAATTAAATAATTTTTTTAACGACTGTTCCTTGACATGTCCCAGCTCATGTGACACTGAAACAAATCTCCTCCAAGCCTCAGTGAGATTTCTGGTGCTCTTTCGACTGCTTGCAGGCCCAGACTCAGGGAACTCTGCACCCACCCACCCACCCCACCCCGCCAAAGCCCGCACAGGGAGTGTTCAGCGCTTCCAGCAGAGCGTCATGCTGGGCTGGCCTTACTTGGCCCGCCCATGTAAAATGGCGAGCTTCACGCTCGCTCCTGCCTACCACTGCACAACCCCCTCCAATGGGGGAAAATTCAGCCCATTGAATCCTACAACACAGGTGGAGGCAATTTGATCTTTAAAAAAATTATTGTCCATATAATGTCCAAATAATTCAAAATTATTACAAGTTCTCTCTGGTCTGTGAGTAAGCTGCTTTTTCCAAGAAATCACGTGACTTCAGCTCAATAACCAGCAAGGCACCAGATGAGATAAGAGTTATTTTGTTTACTTTAGTTAACATAAAAAAGTGCAGTTGCAAAGCCTTGAGCTTCTGCTGATTGGCTGAAAACAATTGGTCTGGGAGATGCTGTCCCTGAAAATTTTATTTTGAACACTGTGTGTGTGTGTGTGTGTGTGTGTGGGTGGGTGTGTGTGTGTGTGTGTGTGGGGGTGTGTGTGTGGGGGTGTGTGTGGGTGTGGGTGTGTATGTGTGTGTGCATGCGCGCCTTGGGATAAAACTGGGAAGGAAGACTGCTTCTCTCCCTCCCTCTCTCTCTCTTTGTCCCTGCATTACCTCCAGTCCAGAGTGAAGTGGTCACTTTCAGCCAGAAAATTCTCAGCTCAGTATAACTCATCTGTGTTTTGAAAGCTGGCAAAGCTGCGACAAGCGAGAGCTAACAAAGGCAGTGTTTCACTGAAGATCTCTGATTCACTGAAAGCACTCTGTCAAATCAATAGTATCAAGACCTTTTTGAACTTTATCCTTTTCAAAAGTGTCGCCTTGTGCCAACCTTTGCAGAGATCTTGTTTGCCTTGTCTTTTGTTTTGTGTGCATGTGTGTGTCATGGGATTTTAAAAAGTGGGCAAATCATTACACTTCAGGATTACACATTGTTCGTTAACCAGGTTTGGAGCGTATTTTTTAAAAATAAGTTATGTTTCATAATAAATCAATTGTTTGAGTTTATTGAAAGAAGCCTGGTTACTGTCTCTTTTATTCTGGGTCTAGCAGCAGCAAAGGTAAACAACTGGCCATTTTTGTGAATGAATTCACCATTTATATTATTGCTGTGACCGATGGAGTAGTGGGGCTAGAGAAACTATGCACTCCCCACCGCCCCCCATTCCCAGCTGTAACACTGCTTCCTCTAGCCTATCAATCAGCGTATTCCAGATTATATCAACTCGCTGTGTAAAAAAAAATCTCTTCATCTCCTTTCTGGTTCTTTGCCAATAACTTTAAAACTTTGTCTGTTGTTTACTGGCCCATATTCCAAAGGAACAAATTTCCCCTTATTTATTCTATCAAAACCCAACACCGTTTGGAATACCTCTATTAAACCTCCACTTTACCTGATCTGCTCTTGGGAAAAGAATCCCAGTTTCTCCACGTGATTTAAGTCCCCTCATCCCTGTCACCATTCCAGTAAACCTCATCTGCACCCTATCTAAGGCTCTGACGTTCTTTGTAAAATGTGATGCCCAGGATTAGACCTAATTCTCCGGCTGAGGCCTAACTAGTGATGTGTAAAATTTAGGATGACTCCCTTTCTTGTGTACAGCCTGTCTCGGTTTATAAAGAAATATATCCTGTTTCTTTTACCAATCCTCTAAGCTTGTCCTGCCACCTTCAAGACTGCTATCCTCTCTGTTCACAATTGCTCTCTGAATAACGTATCATTTACAAGAGTTGAATTTATGCCCTTTATGTCATTTATATGTGCCAAAAAAACAGTGGTTCTCATACCAACCCCTGGGGAACATATGTGCGTACTGCTCTCCAGTCTAAACAACCACCGCTCATCAACGCTGTCTGTTTTCGCTTAGCCAGTGTCAAAATCACATTGCCACCTCAATCCATGGGTTTCAGTTTCCGGAACAATCTACTAAATGGTATTTAAAACACACCCTGCGAAAGCCCATATACATCACATCAACAACACTACCCTCATCAGTCCTCTCCATTGTATCATTCAAGACCTAGGTCTACTTTATCAGGTTTTATTTTCCATTAACTTACACATTGGGCTTGTTATTTATTGAGCCTTGGGTCTTTTTACCAGGCACAAAAGATATTGTCTGGGGTTGAGGCCCCTAGAATTTCCTCACCACTGACTTTAGACTAATGGCTCTGCAGTTACAGCGTTTACCCCCACTCTCCTTTTATAAACAGGATGGAATATTTGTAAACCTCCAGCCCTCTGGCACCACTCCCATATATGAGGAGGACTGAAAAATGAGGGCCAGTCCTTCTGCTGCTTCAACCTTTACCTCCTTCAGCAACCCTCTCACATCCCATCCAAAGCGGGCAAATATTCTACTTCATTATGGCATAATAAGTGTTGGATTGAAAGGGGTTAACTGAACTAGTTTGTTCAGTGACTGTAATCAATGTCAGTCTCCATGGATCCTAATTGTGTCACTGGAGGTTTTCCCTCTTCTATTAATAAGGGATGCCTTCCAATGTGTTATCCCATAGTTAGTGGAAGCATCAATTCCTACATTAACAGGGCTCAGTGCCTTCAGAGAGAGGAAGAAGACAGATTGGAATCCAAGAACAACAGATTGGAATTTTAGAACAATGGGTCCGAATCTGAGAACAGTGGATTTGAATATTACAACAATGGATCAGAATCTTAGAACGGTAGATTGGAATGTTACAACGCTGGGCAGGAGTTTCTCCTATTATTTTGATGCTTTTATTGAAAGTTATAATTGGTTATCTTTAACTGGGCGGATTTATTATTCACTGAAAATGATTCAAACAATTTACTATCCCATCCTCGCTACAGTTGGTGTTCCTGGTGAGTCTCCCTATCCAGCTATTAATTCTATAAACCATGTTTGACTGCGTTCCTCTGGCATTTACACTGCCCTCTGTCCTGCCGCTGTTCCTCTAGTCAGTCTTGGTATCCAAGCATTAGCTCGACAAACTATTGCTAACAGTGTAATTGTTGTTGTAATTTACCCTCGTCTTTGCTGCTGGTCAGTCTCTATAGACAACCACATGCACTGCAAACCACATTTCATTGTATCACTGCTCCTGTTATTTAAATATTGGTAAGATGGAAGCCTTTGCTATCAGTTACTTTTCACAATTTGCTTCCCTTTTCTACTGTCTCCGTCCGCCTCCTTGGCCAATAACTGGGACTGAACCAGACTGTTGACAGCCTCTCCAATCACTTTGACCCTAATCTGATTTCCAATCCCATATCCGCACAATCACCCATCCTGTCTACTCCCCACCCAACATCGCACCCCACCCCCCACCCCTTGGCATCACACTCTACCTCAGCCCATTTACGGCATAAACCCTGACCTGCACCTTGGTTCAATCCAGAATGGACAATTCTAATGTTATCCTGGCCACCCTCAGTGCTACAAATCTCCATAACCCGCAGCCCGTCTAAAACTCTGCTTCCAACATCCAAACTGACACCAAACCCATCATCCCTCTGCTCACTGACCTACATTGTTTCCTGACCTGACACCCCTTCATTTTTAATATCCTCATTGTCGTGTTTGAACCTGTCCATGGCCTCACCCCTCCAATTTGTCCCATTCCCCTGTCTGTTTCCCATATTCCTGAAGGTTGTTCCCCTTAAGAATTTATTCAGTACCATTTTTAAAGTGGTTTTCTTTCCCTTGGTACCTCTCCCTGACCGTGAATCTTTGGCTCCAGGAACCACTGGAGCTGCCAATACAATGACCAAAAAACCATAAGAAGGTGCTGGTTGCAAAGCCGGCCACATTCGGTTTGCCCTGGCGATGCTTCGTGTTGGGCAGGGCACTTCAACAGCTTTGGCACACATCCGTGAAACATGGTCTATGCACGTCCGCTAAATGCCTGTTTTAGTCATACTCAGCTGACCATGTGTACAGCAGCAGAAGGAACCACCCCCCCAACCCCCCCCACCCCCCGCCAAAACACCCCCCGACCTTCTCCCCGCCATCTCGTGCCATTAAAACTGAACAGGCATCCGAATTGCTTGTGAGGAGCGTTTGACTCATTTCAGCTGTTGGCAAGCTAGCGGATGTGCCGTGAGTGGTTTTCTGGGGGGTTGTGTTGTGAGTTGCTGCCTATATTCATGGAGGCCAGAGGATTTGGCGACCCAACTCTGGCTGAGGAACAGGGACTGTAGTTACAGTGAATCTGGGTCTGCAAACATGAGCGACAAATGGGTGAGGTGAGTTGTGCGTTGCGGGGGAGGGTGAAGGAGGAGGGGGTGGTGGGGTGGGGACGTCGAGTGCTGGGAATGCAGAGGGATGATAAGCATGTAGGGTTCAGGGAGGTGAGCAGTGTTGGGGGCGCGGGGTAGTAAACAATGCCTGGAGTACGGGTGGATAAGAGTTTTCTGGGCTGGGGCTGAGCAATTTCCGGCAGTCTGGGGATATGAGCGGTGCTTGGCACAGTGGGAGGGTGGTGAGTAGTGTTAGGGGTGCATGGGGAGATGAGGAGTGCTGGAGCTTCTGCACGATTACTGTCAGGTATGTGTGCATTGAGAGCAGTCTCTGGTGTGCACGCAGGTGTGATCAGTCTCGGTGTAGTGGGCTTATGATCAGTGTCAACGTTGTGGGGTGTGATCAGATTGTGTTGTGGATTATCAGCAATGTCGGGGGATTGGGGATATGAGCAGTATTAGGGGTGTGGAGGAGCGCTGAGCTGTGTCTAGGGTGCAGCAGGGTGATAGCTGTGGTAGGGAAGTGGGGTGGGGTGATTGTTATCAATGAGGAGAAAAGAAGCAGAGCATTACTGAAATGGAGAAGGGCTGCATAATTCTGAGGTGTTTCCATTGGAGTTTAGAGGAGTGAGGGGTGATTTGACTGAAGCATTTAAGACCCTCAATGGTCTTGACAAGGCGGATGTGGAAAGGACGTTTCCTCTTGTGGGTGAGTCCCGAACGAGGGGGCACTGTTTTAAAATTAGGCGTCATCCTTTCAGGACAGAGATGAGGAGAATTTCTTTTCTCTCAGAGGGTTGTGCAACTTTGGAACTCTCTGCCTCAGAAGGTGGTGGAAGCGGGGTCATTGAATATTTTTCAAAGCAGAAGTAGATAAATGCCCTCACGCCTTCTCCTCCCTCCCAGAAACATGATAGGGTCCCCCTTGTCCTCAATTATCACCCCACCAGCCTCCGCATTTAAAGGATCATCCTCCGCCATTTCCGCCAACTCCAGCATGCTGCCACCACCAAACACATCTTCCCTTCACCCCCCTTATCGGCATTCCGTAGGGATCGCTCCCTCCGGGACACCCTGGTCCACTCCTCCATCACCCCCTACTCCTCAACCCCCTCCTATGGCACCACCTCATGCCCACGCAAAAGATGCAACACCTGCCCCTTCACTTCCTCTCTCCTCACCGTCCAAGGACCCAAACACTCCTTTCAAGTGAAGCAGCATTTCACTTGCATTTCCCCCAACTTAGTCTACTGCATTCGTTGCTCCCAATGTGGTCTCCTCTACATTGGAGAGACCAAACGTAAACTGGGCGACCGCTTTGCAGAACACCTGCGGTCTGTCCGCAAGAATGACCCAAACCTCCCTGTCGCTTGCCATTTTAACACTCCACCCTGCTCTCTTGCCCACATGTCTGTCCTTGGCTTGCTGCATTGTTCCAGTGAAGCCCAACGCAAACTGGAGGAACAACACCTCATCTTCCGACTAGGCAATTTACAGCCTTCCGGACTGAATATTGAATTCAACAACTTTAGGTTGTGAGCTCCCTCCCCCATCCCCACCCCCTTTCTGTTTCCCCCTTCCTTTTTTTCCAATAAATTATAAAGATTTTCCTTTTCCCACCTATTTCCATTATTTTAAAAAAAACCCCACTAGAGCTATACCTTGAGTGCCCTACCATCCATTCTTAATTAGCGCATTCGTTTAGATAATATCACCAACTTTAACTTTAACACCTATGTGTTCTATTGTACTATTGTCGTTGACATCTTTTGATGATCTGCTTCTGTCACTGCTTGTTTGTCCCTACAACCACACCACCGCCCCCCCACCTCTCTCTCTCTCTATCTCTCCAACCCCCACACACACACCTTAAACCAGCTTATATTTCAACTCTTTCTTGGACTCGAACTCAAGTTCTGTCGAAGGGTCATGAGGACTCGAAACGTCAACTCTTTTTTTCTCCGCCGATGCTGCCAGACCTGCTGAGTTTTTCCAGGTAATTCTGTTTTTGTTTTTGTTTTGTTCGGCGAGGGAATCGAAGGCTATTGGAGTTAGATGGGAATGTCGAAATCGAAATACAAGATGATCAGCCATGATATTATTGAATAGCGGAGCAGGCTCAAGGGGCCAAACGGTCTACTCCCATTCCTATTTCTTATGTTCTTATGTATCAAGTTTGCAGGAGGGTGAGAGAGAAGGAAGTAAGCAGAGTCGAGGGTGCAGTAATGGTGAGCAGTGTCGGGGTTGTGGCTGGTGGATGTCAGGGTAATTAGCAGAGATGGGGGAAATGAGCAATGTCAGGGGTGTGGTGGTGAGCAGTGTCACGGGTGTGGGTGAGGGTGAGCAGTGTTGAACCTGCAGGGAGGTAAGGAATATTGGGGTTGTCAAGGATGCAAATGCCTGGAGTGAAGGAACTGAGCAGTGTCAGCTGTGTATGGAATGATGAATGTCTGGTGTGTAAGGGGGTGCTGGGAGAGCAGTATTGTGCATGTAGGGGAGTGGTATGTGCAGTATGTAGGGTGAAAGAGGACAGAGGACACAGGTCTGGGGTGCAGTGTGGATGAGCAGTGTTTGGGTGGGGGTGAGAAATGTTGGTGGTAAATAGGGCATGAGCAGTGGCTGGGGGGGTCAACATGAACAATGTAGGTCATGTGGGTAGGTGAGCAGTGTTGGGCATTTCGGGTGGTGAACAGTGTTGGGGGTGCAAGGGACACAATATCTGGGGTGCGGGGAAATGAGCATTGTCAGGAGTGTGGGGAGGTACATAGTGTTATGCGATGTGGGCCAGGGAAAATAAGTCATGAATTAAACTTGTGAACTTTCTACCAGCCTGATGTATAATTTCCTTGTTTATTTCTTTTCCTTCCAGTTAACGCATTGACAATTGCGACCCTTTCTCAGGGAAAATGTGGTCTCTCCAAATGTGTCACTCACTACTTGGTGGCAATGGCAACAGTGGATCTACTCGTCATCATCCTCGACCTGATAATGAGACAGATTCCAGCTGTTTATCATGATCAGTTTGCTTTCCTGTATTCCATCCCTCTGTGTAATATCCATGCTGTCCTGCTGTTTGCAGCCACTGACTGTTCTGTCTGGTTTACTGTCATTTGCACCTTTGATCGATTTGTGGCTATTTGTTGCCAGAAGCTGAAAAGTAAATATTGCACTGAGAAAACAGCAGCTGTGGTCCTGGGAACAGTGAGTGTGCTAAGCTGTTTGAAGAACATTTTCTGGTATTTTATGTTAACAGATTTATATATGCTGCAGAACAACCCCTGGTTTTGCGATGTAACAATGTACATTAACTTCTCTCAGAGTTGGACAATAGTCGAGTTTCTCCATCACATTCTGACCCCGTGCGTCCCATTTGTTCTGATTTTTCTGCTCAATGTTCTCACCGTCAGACACATTTTAGTGAGCAGCAGAGCCCGCAGGAGACTCCGGGCTCACAGCAGTGGGGAGAGTTCCAGAGACCCAGAGATGGAGAGTCGAAGGAAATCTCTGCGAATTTCATCCTGTTGTGGGCAATGTTAATGGTGTTCTCTATATGGAGACAGATGTGGTATTTGGGGTACTGGGCTATAAAGTTGCATTGGTTTGTGCAGGAATTGGGCTTCATGCTGCAGCTCCTGAGTTGCTGCACAAACACTTGTATTTATGCCATGACCCAGACTAAGTTCAGAGAGCAGTTAAAGAATACGCTCAAATTCATTCGCTGATGAGAAGAAGTGAATCACCGAGAGTTTCCAGAATCTTCTCATTTTATTTTATATTTCCGGCGTTGACACTATGGCAATTGGGCAATAAAGGGCCCTGTCAGGGTGTGGTGGGGCCGGGAGCTGTGGTAACAGAGGTGACCCTGATATACACCAGCCCCACCTGCTTGCAGTCTCTATAGCAACTGAGGCAACAAAAGCAATGAAAATAGAGACAAGATTTGGGAAACCTGATCATTTTTAAAGCCGTGTTCCTCATACACAACCCCCTCCATTGCTCCATCCTCAGGATTCCTCCTGCCCTCATAACCTCTCCCTCCCTCATAAGCCCCTCTCCCTCATACTCTATTCCACCATTACATCCCTCTGCCCTTTTACCCCCTCTCATCACCCCCCACCATTCCTCATTCTGCTCCCTTTGTCATACTCCCTCCTTCCATCATACAGTCCCACAGTCATACCCCTCCCTCATACCATTTCCCTTGCCGACACCCCTCCCTTAACAATACCACTCCCTATATCGCAATGCTCCTTCCCTCACACCACCTCCTTCCCTTAAACCCCTGCCTCCATCATAACCAACCTCCCTCAAACTGTCCCTAGCCCACATGCTTTCTACTCTCCCAAATACACACTCTCTCCCATACCTCATCCATCCCTCATACCCCTTCCTGCCTACCACAACTCCATCTCTAATACCACATCCCGCCTACCCTGCCTCTTTGCTACAGCATGCTATGCACATATCTGCCCTTGCCTCAGCGTCAATCCACCCCTCACCCACCTCAACCCACATACAACCTTCCTCCCTTATAACCCTCCCTCACTCACAAACCCTGTTTCCCCCACTACTACTCACACCCCCTCACTCCCTCATAACCCTCCTTCATGCCCCTCACTCACAACCCTCCATCCTTATACTCTCCCATTTTCATACTTATCCCTCCCTGATATAGTATCATTACATGAGGAGAGCAAAGGCATGGTAGCTAAATTTGCATATGACACAAAGATAGGTAGAAAGTATGTTGTGAAGAAGACATAAGGAGTTTGCAGACAGTTATAGATAAATTGAGTGAGTGGGCAAAAATCTGGCAGATGTAGTATAACGTGGGAAAATGGGAAGTTGTTCCCTTTGGCATGAAGAATAAAAAAGGAGCGTATTACTTTAATGGAGAACGACTGCAGAATTCCAAGCTGCAGCGGGATTGAGGAGTTCTTGTGTATGAGTCACAAAAAGTTAGTATGCAGGTACAGCATTTAATCAAGTAGGCTAACATCCTTTATTATGAGAGGAATTGAACATAAAAGTAAGGATGTTATGCTTCAGTTATACAGGGGATTGGTGAGACCGCATCTTGAATACTGCGTGCAATTTTGGTCACCTTATTTAAAGAATAATGTAAATGCATTGGAGGTGGTTCAAAGAAAATTTACTCAATTGATACCTGGGATAAGCAAGTTGCCTTTATGAGGAAAGGCTGGACAGAATGGGCTTGTTTCCACTGGAGTTTAGAGGAGAGAGGAGTGTTTTGACTGAAGCATTTAAGATCCTCAATGGTCTTGACAAGGAGAACGTGTAAAGGATGTTTTCTCTTGTGAGTGAGTCTAGAACAAGGGGGCACTGTTTTAAAATTAGGGGTCGCCCTTTTAGGACAGAGATGAGGAGAATTTTTTTCTCTCAGAGCGTTTTGCGACTTTGGAATTCTCTGCCTCGAGGTGGTGGAGGCAGGGTCATTGAATATTTTTAAGGTGAATATAGATTCATGTTAGGCAAGGGAATGAAAGGTTATTGGGGTTAGATGAGAATGTGGAACTCAAACAGATTAGCCATGATCTAATTGAATGGCAGAGCAGGATCGAGGGGCCGAATGGCCCTCCACTGCCCCTATTTTGTATGTTCGTATTTCATGAGGTAACAGGATACTTGGATTACAGTTGGCTGAAATTTAAGTTAACATAGAAACATGGGGGAGAAATTTTAGTTTGGCAAGCGGGGGCAGGGTCATTTGACAGTGTCACATGAGGGGACATGTCAATAAAATTTTTTCTATTGTTTCTTCTGTTTTTCAAACTTGAGCCAGTCTCCCTGAGGCAGCACTTAGCCTCAGGGAGATCTGTGCTCTCTTTGATGCGCATGCGTGAAAAAGAACACTCCCGACTCAGGGAAACCACCCCCCCCACCCCCCCCCCACAACCAACCCGCATAGGGAGTGCACATTGCTTCCGGGCGGTTGTCACACTGGGTGGACCTTAATTGGCCCGCCCACGTAAAATGGCAGCACACCCCTGAATGGGGGTGCCAATCAGGAATGCACCCACTCACGCCCGCCCCCACACAACCCCCACTACTGTGGGGGGAAAATCCTGCCAATAGAAAATAGGAGCAGCAGTAGGTCATTTGGCACTTTAACCCTGCTCCAACATTCAATGTGCTCATGGCTGATCCTCTATCTCAATGCCATATTCGCGCTCTCACCTCATACCCCTTGACGCTTTTATAGTCCAGACAAGATTTCACAGTGATCTTTGATTGTATCCATTGAGACGCAGAATGACTTCATCAGTGGCTAAGGGAGGGAAGATTTATCCCTGAGTGATTTGTGATAATTAGCCAAAGTGCAGTTAATAGAATTTAAAGAGAAGTGAAGATCGAAATATAAGTAGGCACTAAGAATGTAGAAATAGTGGATATTTTAACACAGCATTTGGTTAATAAGAAGAAGAGTTTAACCCAGATAGATAAAATGCAGTTGCAGATGACAAAACTTGAAAAGGGATGAAACGAAAGAACAGAGAAATTGGGACTTCAAATAAAAAACTTGAGATTGAACTCCAGAGAGAGATGTTAACAATGGAGGAAAGAGATAAGGAAAGAGACTGAGAGTTTCAACACGAAATGGAGGTCAGGGAGCATGAAGAGGCTCGAGAGAAGCTTAAGTTGCACAGTGAGTCAGAAAGACCAACATGTTCTCCTTTTCATAGAATTGGACATATGAAGGCCAACTGTTGGCAGATAAAGTCTAATTCAGTGGCATTGATGAGAATAGCTGGAATTTCTCTGGAGAAACTAGAACAAAGAGTCAAGCTCCTGAAAGTAACCCATTACTTCTAATGATGGGAATAGATAAAGAGGCAAAGGGTTTACAAAGGATTTATATTTGAAAGGGAAATCATTCCATTTTTGTCCAAGGAGGAATCTAGTAAGATTGCTATTCTACGGGATGCAGGTTCAGCTTGAAACTTGTTGAGGGAAAAGGATTTAGACATTTCAAACAGTTCACTGAATGACGATGTATTCGTAAGTAGTATTGTTAGGAAATGTGCTTCCATCCCATTCTGCTCTGATAAAGGGGTATATTGTTGATGGCATTGCTTCTTAATTACCTATTTTATATTGGGAAATGATATAGTGGACAATGTAGTTTTTTAACACAATTTGAGATGGTATGCCACAGTTCACAGGATCTTCCTGTGAGTAAATACTCTTCGTCTGACTGTGATCCAGTTAAGCAACAAACTGATCCAAGTAAAGATACTGATGTACCCACCTCAGTAATGAACAGCAAATAGCAGCAAAAGTGTCTGCAGGATTTTCAAATCAAAATTTGTCACAGGAAGGACTGAGACCTCGGAGTTTCGAAAGGGTTAATGACAGAAAACACTGAATGAAATGGTCCTGTCATTGTTGAGTCAGCACAATAAAACATGCCATTGCTGAAATACAGAATACAGCTGCAAAGGTCCAGGCAACTGGACTGAATTCAAAAGACTATTTGCACTTTTGGTGGAGGCATGATGTCTGAGATCCTTGCAGTTCGAGCAGTCCAGAGAGATGCTTCCTTTTGGGAGTTAGAGCTAAATAAATTTAAAAGCATTCAGTGAACCCTACAGGATTATAAACTCCATTACTTTCTTCAGGTCAAGGAAGGAATTTTAAATAAGGGATAATTAACCTGATGGTCTATTTAAAGGCATGCCAGAGCATGCCACATTGTTACAAAAATGAGTGGAGCTTAGGGAGGTTCTCTTGTTTCCATTGATCTGGGTGTGTGCTGAGAGTTGGTTAGTTACAGCTTGGATTTTGGGTGGGGGGCCCAACTCACTGAGAGAAGATAGCCAAATTAAATCACAGTTATCCTGGCACTGTGAGCAGGTAAAACAAGAAGGCTAACTTCATCTATTCACTGCATCAAATGCAGGTAGTGCTTAATCTCAGTTTGGTCGTCATAAGGGGAGAAAAGCTTAGAAGATTGCTTAGCTTTAAGCTAGCGGAAAAATCTACAGTGGTCCTCATGAAATCTTGTGGCAACAGGAAGCAACCAGGTGAATAGCTTTGAAGCATTGGGAAAGCAACCAGAACAAGGGACTGAGGCCCCCACAGTGTAGTTAATGAAAGTATTACCTCTGAGAATAGCTGGAACAGAGGAGAATTAAAATGGTTTCCCAGGGACTGCAGCATACTTATGGATGGTCCCTAGATAAATTTATGATATTGTAGCATGGGGGGATGTAAGAAGTAAACCTAAGGGCATTTATTTGTGGATATAAGCTGTGTTGTTAACTTAGACATTTTGCTTAATTTGTTCCATATCCAATAAAGTTTGCGTGTGCTTGAAAGCATGAAATTCTGTGGTGTGGTTCTATTGGTTAAATCACTGGGTGTTTGGACTTCGCTTTTAAAGTTAACTGTTCCCAACAGGATCATAACAGCTGATACAATGTTCGTTTTGCATAAAACGCCATTCATTTACACTGATACAACTTGATTAGGTTGGCTGTATCTATGTCTTACAATGTTAAACTTCCACAGCTTACTGGAATTCATGCTGCCCTTGTCTCCTGACAACCATGTGCCTGCATGACTTTACAGTAAATTATAAAACTGATTTTAAACTTCAATGCTATTAAAATTCATTAATCAATAAATGCATAAATCAATCAAGGTTTTATGATAAATTGTAACTGATTGGGTTCTCTTAATACAATTATTTCAAATAAAACTGACTGTTTAACCATTGTGTTGTGTTATACAATGAAGCAAAGTCTAACAAAAAATCTACCTTCACCCTTACACTCCTTAAGACCCCTCCATGCCTCATAACCTTCCCTCCATTGTGGCCCCTGCCTCCCTCATAACCCTCCCCTCATACGCCTCTGTCCTTCAAACCACTCCCACAATCGTGCCCCTTCCTCTGTCATTGCACCTCCCTCTCTCATGCTACTTCCATCCCCCCATACCTCTTCTTCCCTCAAACCTCACCCTCAGACCACCTACCTCCCACATACACTTTCGCATCCTCATATCCCGTCCAACCCACATGTCCCCTCACTCCCTTGTACCCCACCTTCCCTCATGCACATTCCCTGATGGAGGAGCCCAGCAGATCACAGGAAAAAGGCTAAGCTGAAGCATTTGCAACCACCTTCAGTCAGAATTGCCAGGTGGATGATCCATCTTGGCCTCCCCTGGAGGTCCCCAGCATCACAGATGCCAGTCTTCAGCCAATTCAATTCACTCCACATGATATTAAGAAAAGGCTGAAGGCACTGGCTACTACAAAGGCTATAGGCCCTGACAATTTTTTGGCAGTTGTACTGAAGACTTGTGCTCCAGAACTAGCTGTGTGACGGGCCAAGGTGTTCCAGTACAGCTACAACACTGGCAATGTGGAAAATTGAACCCGGCCAATTACCACCCCATCAGACTACTCTCAATTATCAACAAATTGATGGACGGGGTCATTGACAGGACTATAAGTAGCACTTACTCAGTAACAACCTGCTCACTGATGCTCAGTTTGGGTTCTGCCAGGTCCAGTCAGATTCCTGACCTCATTACAGCCTTGGTCCAAACATGGACAAAAGAGCTGAATTTCAGAGTTGAGGTGAGAGCGACTGCCCTGGACACCAATGCAGCATTTGATCAAGAGTGGCATCAAGTAGCCCTGGCAAAATCGGAGCCGATGGGAAGCTGGGAGAAAATGCTCCACCAGTTAGAGTCATAGCTAGCACAAAGGAAGATGGTTGTGGTTGTTGCAGGTCAGTCATCTCAGTTATGGGACATCACTGCAGGAGCACCTCAGGGCAGTGTCCTCGGCCCAACCATCTTCAGCTGCTTCATCAATGACATTCCTTCCATCATAAGGTCCGCAGTTGGGATGTTCGCTGATGATTGCACAATATTCAGCACCATTCACCACTCCTCAGATACTGAAGCAGCCCATGACCATATGCAGCAAGACCTGGACAATATCCAGGTTTGGGCTGACAATTGGCAAGATACACTTGCTCCACACAAGTGGTCGGCAATAGTTTAAATGTTTAATTCACCCACAAAACTGGCCAATAATTACCCTTTGACACTGCTATTCTCAGCATTAAAAGAATCTAACCAGACATATTTCAGTAAACTCACAAAAAGATTTGATTTATTATAAATCAAACTCTATTCTAGGAACAAATTAATAAACTAGTTAACATACAAGCTGTAGTTTAGAAGTTTAATGATTTTTTCTATTTTAAAAACTGGAAATTGGCAATTCTGGATCTAGCCATACCTCCTCCTGAATATATTTGCTGACTGATAGACAGCATCCACAGAGCTCTGAGGAAGAGTGGTTTGTGTCAAAGGTCTGCACGCAGAACATCAAAGATCAAAGCAAGATGTGGTTGTTCTGGGTCATTTTCATCATTTCTGCTCTAGTTACTGAAGGGGATACTTTTTATCAAATGGGTCACTTATTAATCTCTTCAGGTTAATTATTTCAATAGAAATAATAATTAGTGGCACCATTATATGTAAATAATATTCCATTCCCATATAGGAAGTGCTCTTTATACCAGTGAAATGTGGGCGCTTTTTAAACTTATTCTATGGTAAAGGCCTTTGTTTGTAAGGCTGGTACCCTAGTTGCTATTGGGAAGGTGTGATTGAATATTTTTATTCAATTGTTGTAGTCTATGTGGTTTAAGTGCACTCACAGTCAGGAAAGGGATTCCAGGATTTAGACCCACCGACAATGAAGAAATGGTCGGTATAGTTCCAAGTCAGGAGGTTTGGAGGGGAACTTGCAGATGGTGGTGTTCCCATGTACCTGCTGTCCTTGTCCTTCTAGATGAGGGAGGTCACGGGTTTGGAAGGTGCTTTTGAAGGAGCCTTGGTGTGTTGCTGCAGTGCATCTTGTAGATGGTACACACTGTGCGTCGGTGGTGGGGTGAGTGAATGTTGAAAATGGTGGATGGGGTGCCAATCAAACGGGCTGCTTTGTCCTGGATGGTGTCAGGTTTCTTGAGTGTTGTGAGAGCTGCACTCATCGAGGCAAGTGGAGAGTATTCCATCTCACTCCTGACTTGTGCCTTGTCGATGGTGGACAGGCTTTGGAGAGTCAGGAGGTGAGTTAATCTCCACAGAATTCCAACCTTCTGACCTGCTCTTGTAGCCACAGTATTTATGTGACTGTTCCAGTTTTGTTTCTGCTCAATGATAACCCAATCCCAGACCCATTCCGCAGCCCCAGCCCCCCATGATACTGATGCTGTTGTGTCAGCTGTGGCTCAGTGGGTAACCCTCTCATTTCTGAGCCACACGTTTGTGGCTTCAAAATCCTTCTCCTAGGGAACTGAGCACATGAAATCCAGGCTGATACTCTCAGTGACTAATGAGGGAGTGCTGCTCTCTCGGAGGTACCCTCTTTCCGATGAGGCATTAGACCAAGGCCCTGACTGAATTCTCAAGTGAATGTTAGCAGTCCCAAAGCCATTAGTTGAAGTTCCAGATGAGTTCCACACAGTATCCTGGACCAATATTTATCTCTCAATATTAACCAAAGACCTGCCTTTGGGCAGAGAACTTGTGGAATGGGATGGACTATCGCTTCTCTGGTCATTTGTCTCATTGCTCTTTGTGGGATCTTGCTGTGCATCAATTGGATGCTGTGTTGCACTGTATTACAACAGTGACTGCACCTCTGAACTATGCTCTCAAGGGATCAGGCACATCCTGGGCATTTTTAAAGCACCCGCTCTGTGATCTGCACATGCCTCCTGCAGGTTCCCTGCCCAGAGAGGGTGTTGGTGACCCCATGGATCTCCATTGGACTGGCCCATGACTCTGCTTGGCAAAGTACTGCGGTGGTTTGCCATCGCCCCCTGCAGTACGGCTGACCAGGAATCTCTCCCACTCTTACCGCCTGCCATTAGGCGTATTGGAAGGATTTCCAGGCTGGTAGTCAACCTGACTGACCACATTCTGAACACACCTTCTGTGGCTGTCATGTCCTGAAGTGGGACTTGAACCCCAGGGCTGACTGGCTCAGCGGTAGGGACACTACCCACTGCGCCACAAAAACTTTCTGATCTGTGCGTTGGCTCTTTTCAATGCAACTGTAACAGTGACTGGTGATTTTTCCTTGTTTGCTTTATTCTAGCCTTGACTCTGAAATGTTTTAGGTGTGAAGATCCAACCGGAAACTGTACACAGCAGGGAGCCTGTGACCCACATCTAAATCTGAAATGTGCACCCATGTTAATCACAACGAGAGTTGGTGAGAATGCCTCCCAGTGACTCCAATTCTTTACAAGTTTACAAAAGGACAATAGTGGATAGATAGAGAGATGGGCAGGAAGATGGGTAAATTGGAAGACAGGTAGAAATTTGGACAAATAAGCAGACAGGAGGACAGATAGACAGGCAGGCAGTTAGAGAGATGAATAATAGTAGACATAGACAGCAATAAAAACAGAAAGTGCTGGAAAATACTCAGCAGTTCTGGTGGTACCTTTGGAGAGAGAAACAGAGTTGATGGGCTGAATTTTGCCATCTGTGAGCAGGGGATGGGGCTCGCTTGCTGATGCATAAAATGATACAGGATGATGTCCGTGGGTTCCCTCGATGTCACCCTGCCCCATTTAAATTTTCAGGAAGGCAGGGGCTCAGCAAAATTAGCTGCGGCCCCCCCGACCTGTCAATGACCAATAAACAAACAACAATCAGAATAAAATATGCACAGTATATTATCCCAGAATTTAACTCACTGAAGAGTCTACCTCTCTTAGAACATAGACTTCACCATTAGAGAATCCTAGAAGAGTTAAGGTCCTTGAGATTTGCAGAGTGAGGCTACAACCTTTTATAATGGTTACTTTCCATTACTTTATATTAAGCTTAAATCTTGGATTACATGATAATAATGTTTTGAATATCACAGGTTTGGAAGGTGCTGTCGAAGGAGCATTGGTGAGTTTCTGCAGTGCATTTTGTACATGGTACAGACTGCTGTGGAGGGAGCAAATGTTTGTGGATGGTGTTCCAATCAAGCGGGCTGCTTTGTCCTGGATACTATTGAGTTTCTTGAGTGTTGTGGGAGCTGCACTCATCCAGGCAATTGGAGGGTATTGCATCACACTCCTGACTTGTGCCTTGTAGATGGTGGACAGGCTTTGGGGGGTCAGGAGGTGAGTTACTCACTGCAGGATTCCCAGCCTCTGACCAGGCCTTGTAGCCGCAGTATTTATGTGGCTAGCCCAGTTCAGTTTCTGGTCAATGGTAACTCCCAGGCTGTTGATAGTGGTGGATTCATTGATGGCCAATGAATGTCAAGTGGAGATGGTTAGATTCTCTCTTGGTGGAGATGGTCATTGCCTGGCACTTGTGTGGCACAAATGCTACATGCTACTTGTCAGCCCAAGCCTGGACGTTGTCCTGTTCTTGCTGCATATAGACAGGGACTGCTTCAGTACCTGAGGAGTTGTGAATGGTGCTGAAAATTGTGCAATCATCAGCAAACATCCTCACTTCTGACCTTATGATGGGATGAAGGTCATTGAGGAAGCAGCTAAGGTGATTGGGCCTTGGACAGTACCCTGAGGAACTCCTGCAGTGATGTTAGGTAGAGAGTGAGGTCACTGTCACATCAATCCCACATCCTTTCCCATCCTTCTCCGTGCCAGTTAATGGACACTCTGGGTGGAAAGAGAATGCGATTTCTGCTAAATTAGGAGTAGGGTTGCCCTGTGAGTTTACATTCAGTTGGGATTGGGGTGGAAATTGTCCAAATTCATTTTAGTTCAGAAGTCGATAAGCATAAGAGGGAGGAAAGGGCTAGGAGGCTATGCTGATAGGTGCAGATCAAGTAAGATGGGAAGAGGACTGTGAACAACATTAATGCTGACATAGAGCTATTGAGCCCAATGGTCTGTTTCTGTGCTGTAGGTTCAGGGTACGTTTGGGAGGATCAGGGAGTGGGAATCCCGCTTTGTGAGTACAAACCTCACCTGAATTCCAATCCCAGTCTTTGGAGCTTGATTTGTTTTGTAAATAAGTGAAAATTTCAATTTGTTCTTGGATACTTTAAGTTTCTAAGAGTTCCACAGGGGAGCTGGGATTTGATTTAAGGGACAGAAAATTCAGTAAAACAGATTATTACACATCGGACCACCTAGAAATGATCTGTATCTTTCTCTTACCAACAGTAAATGCATATGCTGTCGTCAAAGGTTGTATGTCCGAGAGCTTCTGTCAGTCGCCCAAATCATCATCTTTCGGAGTGCAAACCAGTTCTGACATCCAGTGTTGTGAGGGGAACCTGTGCAACAAGGACACGAACCTCCCAGGTACCAGTCACTGGGCAGGGGATACACAGGGTACTGACATCTACTGTGTGAAGTCACTGAGTCCAATATTCTGTTTTCAATCCACTTCAGGATCGCAATGTCACTCCTGTGTAGGGAGGCCTGGAATATGCCAATCCAAGCCCATACAGTGCATCACTGCAAGCTGCAAAGTGGTCTCCGTCAAAGAAGTTAACAATAAGTAATCCAGGGCAAACCGTGCTTAAAAGTATCAATGTTCTTTCAAAGTATTAACTGTTCCTTCTTTAGATTAGGTGTTACACACTTCAATACATTAATATCTATAAAGACTCCAATAATGTACGAACAACAATATCTTGCATTTATATAGTGCCTGTAATGTTGTAAAGAGTCCTAAGGCTTTTCACAGGTACATTGTGAAACAATGTTTGACATCGAGTCAATCATGGGAATATCAGGTGACCAAAAACTTAGTGGAAGAGGTAGATTTTAAGGAGTATCTTAAAGGAGGAGAGAGAGACAGAGGGAGAGAGGTTTAGGGAGGGAATTACCTGTTCATCCATCAGTTATCACCAAATGTAACACCAGCTCACACCGACGTAAAGCCAACATTATCTTTTTCAGACAATTTGCTGCAGAATGTCACCATTAAAGGCTGTGCCTCCGAGAGTATCTGCAAAAACCCAGGCCTGTTATGTTACTGATCCCAACAGGAAAATCATTGAGCCTTAGAGCACAGAAGGCAGGCTTTCAGCCCATTGTACTGGATCTTTGGAAGCATCATCCAGTGAGTGCCAGTCATCCATTGCTCTGCAAATTTTTCATTTTAAAATATCTATCCAATTTGCCTTTTGAAAGCTATTAGTGAATCTGCTTCCATGCTTCCACCGCCCTTTCAGGCAGCACATTCCAGATCCCAACCACTGTTACTGTTCTCAGAGCCCTGGTTAAAACAGACACGGTATCAAAGCGATTAATGGCAGGGAGTAAAGTGGCAGGTAAACTTTGCTATACTCTGTAGTAAAATAATCTGCAATAAATTGTCAATGTTTAAACCTAAACACTAGATCATGCTAAAGGATTTATTTTAAATAGGTTTCCAAAATAATTTACTACATTTCTCATAGTGACACTTTGCCTGAGAAAAACATTGAAAACATGAATAATTTACAGCACAGAGGGCAGTCCTTATTCACATTGTGTCCATGCAGGACAAAGAAAGAGCTGGACAAACTATTTCCACTTTCCAGCTCTTGTTTTGCAGTCCGGTTACAGTGATAGAGAGAGAGAGAGAGACATCCACAGGGGATGATGGAGAGAGTGTAACAGAATATAGTGACAGAGAGGGAAAGACAGAAGCAGAGAGAGATAGATAGTGCAATAGAATATAATGACGAGAGAAAGGGAGAGATAGAGACATCAGCAAATGATAAAGTGTGACAGAATACTGATAGAGAGATCAGCAGCAGTGGATAGAGTGTAATATAATATAATGATAGAAGGAATGGAACCGAATACGGTGCTAGAGAGACATCAGCAGTGAATGATAGAGAGAGTATGACAGAATATAGTAATACAAAAAGAGAGAGAGACATCTACAGAGGGAGAAAGAGAGCGGAACAGAGAATGGAACAGAATATAGTGATAGAGAAAGAGACATCAGCAGATGATGAGAGAGTGTGATAAAATATAGTGATAGAGAGAAAGATATCAGCAGAGGGAGACAGCTGACTGTACAGTGATACAGAGAAAGATAAGTCAATGTCACTAAGTGGAAGATATTCTCAGTTCAAATTACAAGCAGGGGAAGTGTAACAAAGTCATCAGATTGGCAAGAGGAGGCCATTTTGACCTCTGGGTCATTGCTTCTGGGCTTCTCAAGATGGTGGCCTTTGTCACATGGTGATCTCACTTCCAGTGGCAACACACTGGCTGCAAAGGGACTCGCCATTTGTAAAGAGGGAAAGATTCAATTCTCCTGCACTCCCAATATTCCTGAAAACCAAACTCTCTGCTCGTTCTCCTGAATCACTCCCTGTCCTGAATCCCAAACTCTCCTGAACCCCCATCTCTCCTTGTCCGCTCCTGAACCCCATGTTCCCTGTATTCCCAACTCCCCTCATCCTCTCCTGAACCCCCAATTTACCTGAACTCCCAACACTCCTGAACCCCCATCTCTCCTCATCATAGAATCACAGAATTGTTCTTCCGGTCGGGGAGTTTAGGACTAGGGGGCAGAGTCTAAAATTTAAAGCCAAAACTTGCAAGGATGAAATTAGGAAACACTTCTGCACACAAACAGCAATTAATGCTCAATCAATTGTTAATTTTAAATCAGGGATTCATTAGATCTTTGATAGCCAAAGGTGTTCAGGGATATGGATTTACGTCACAACTCACTGAATAGTGGAACAGATTCGAGGAGCTGAAAGGCCTCCTCCTGTTCCTATGTCACTAAAGTTTCACACCCTGTTTCTGGCTCAGGGGTAGGGGGACCAGCCATTGTGCCACATAACCCTTCACTCCAGGATACTGCTGGGAGAAAAACCCAGGATAAAAACAACAAGGACGTTTAAAAAATAAAAACTTTAAACCCTTTTGTTCATTTGAGAAACACATGTCGGTGATATGGGAGAAAAAAGGCTGTTTGACCAATAGTCAGTAATCATCCAACTGGAGGAACTGAAGAATATGTTTGTTTTCCGATTGGCCGTGGGGAGGCGGGGCACTGTGATTGACCTGCCGGGTGACCAATGGCAGAGGGCCGGGACAGTTGGAATAAGACGCTCATGCGACAACATCTCCAGGAATATATCCAGTCAGAGTTGGCAACCCGAAGGTGGAACAACAGCAGAAAAAAATTCACCGGGTTCCAGACTTGCTTCTCAACACCGAATCCTCAGGGAACAATTCCCAAATCCTCATTTTAAACAATTTTTATATATACCAGTCTTTCCTTCCAGGTTCTCCAAGGTCTCCCTGCCATATCAGTCTATGTTCACTTGGGAGAGTGTGGTGGTGGTGGGTGGCGGGGGGAGTTGGGGGAGTGGGGTGCCATTGCTTAGTTTCTATTGGTCAGTTTAGCTGGACGAGCATCACCATCTACTGGCTGAAACATTTTAATACAGGAACCAGACTCTGGGTCTATTTTTTCTTATTATTTCATGGGATGTGGGTGTTGCCCATCCCTAATTGCCCTTGAGAGCATTTAGCAGTGGACCGCATTGCTTTGGGCCCGGACTCACACGTAGGCCAGACCAGGTAAAGATGGCACAGGGCCATTGCGACTGCTAGGCAAGCTAGGCAGCCACGTAGAGCAGCAAAATCTTTGGGGAAGGGAGGGGGTGAGGGGGATTGAGGCAGCAAAGAACTGAATGAGCTATTCATGACAGTACGTAAGAAAGCAAACAGGCTTCAGCAGTGGGAATGGAAGGCCTAGATGGACTAAGATACATCCACGTATGCTGACATACATACAGATTCCCATGTATTTACATTGAAGTCTTTCCCAAAGTTTCATATCATATTCCTAATTCTGTTTGTGACAGTTTTATAAATTTGTACATTTACATGGCTATTCCAAAACTGCGAACCAGTAAATAATGTCAAAGAATGTAACTTAATCTAGCCCACCCTCTCAAAATAATTATTGATTGTGTAAAATCATCTGGTAACTGTTGCAGGAACACGCTGTATTACATCATGTAATTCACATCACACATTATAAAAGGCATCCCCTCTAGTACATATCCTGCGAAAAGTGTATGTGTTGAGATATATACTTTTTAAATATATTTTGGGATTATGTTAGAATTCTGTATAGGTAAAGAAAGTAGTGCATGTGTGTGTTTGTGTCCAGGGTTAGTTAAACAGGGAGCAGGTTACTGGAGATGGGTTGTCTCTGAAGAGATGGGAGTTTAAAGTTTTAGATTGATGCATTTGTAATGAGATGTCATGGTGAGGTTGAGTTACAAGTCAATAGGGTGGATTTGATATTTGCATTGTGAGATAAGTGGGAAACTTGGTTTTTCCGCTGTTGAATCTCAAAAGGGATTTCGGAGGTGGAAAGGAACATTTACATCTTACAAAGACTTCTTGGGTAAACAGGGGGAGGCATATTAAATTTTATTGACCCAAAAGTAGAGACAAAAGAGAAAACATGAAAGACTTTTATTTGGAGAAGTCAAGTTCAAAGAGGTGTTTGAGGACCAAGGGACCTGAGATGAAAGAGGAGAAAAGATATTTCAGGAAGGATGTTTAACTGAGTGTGAGGTGGCTGTGGGGGAAGACACCCTGAAGACCAGCTCTGTGGTGTGTGAGCCACTGAAAGGTGTGAAAGTTTTGAATTGGAGGCAGCCACCCAGTATTAATCCAGGAAAGTCTGTGTTTTCAGAAACAGCTTGTTCCTGGGCCTCTTTTGGAATTCCACATAAAAGTGGAAGTGTTTGAGAAGTCGTGAGATGTACCTTTATTAACGTGACAACAATTCCTTGATTTGGTTAGTATTACTGAATTATTATGGTTAAAAATATATAAGAGGGTTGTTGCCAAGAGGGTAGTTTTGACCAAGCAGGGCTTTGGGGGTTATGCTGTAAGACTCTTTTGACTGGGTAACTTTAATCTTGTGTGCTTAAGTTTTTTCCTTTTAATAAATCTATTAACTTTTTAAACCCTAAAGGTGTTATTGGAGTTCTATGCCTTTGAGTTCAGTTGCTCTTCCTCCTTGTTTGCACAACAAAAAAAGATTTATGATCATTCAGACAGACTTCACTCTGGGGTCTGGCTTGCTCAGCAATAACATCTGCTGTGATCATAACATATAGAATAGTGAGAATAAACAGTCAATATAATCTTTTTATGTAAAATGTAGTTATGTAGTTATGTAGTTTTATGTAGTTATAAATGCAGAATTTTTATTCATACTAATGCACAATATTCATTGTCAAAAGTTGATTATCATTGGTGGGGGTGGGGGGGGGGCGGTGGGGGGTCAGAGTGAGAGGAAGGGGCTGTGCACAAGGCTGAAGGTTCACCTAGGGCACCTACCACTCTTGCAATAGCCCTGGGACTGGAGATTTCCATCCCTAAAGGGGCATTAGCAAACCTGATGGGTTTTTATGAAAATCATTGATAGTTTCATGGTTACCATTTAGTTTCAGGTTTATAATGAGAGTGACAGACAACCAAGCAGACTGAGAGATAGACAGACACAGAGAGAGACACAGACAGACAGAGACTGTGGACAGAGAGAATACGCAGAGGACAGTTCAGAGAGAGAAAGAGACACAGAGAAAGAGTCACGTCGAGGTAGACACAGAGAAGGTCAGAGAGAGAGAGAGAGACAGGAGGAGGGTGTCCTCGGACCCAGTGATAATGCAAACACCAGGCCGAGAGACGCAGAGACACAGAAAATGAGACAAATAGAAACACAGAGAGTCAGAGAGAGATTGAGAGACGGTGAGTGAGACACAGAGTGAGAGAGACGCGCCACGTCTCTCTCAGCACATGTCTCTCAGTGTCTCTCTCTCTCCAATCTGTGTCTATCTCTCTCCCTCCGTCTTTTTCGCTCTGTCACTGTCTCTTTCTCTCTCTCACTGTGTGTCCCACTCATCATTAACTGCCACTCGTGTGGCAGGAAGGTCACTTGTGACTTATCAACCAAGCCTGAATGTTGTCTCGGTCTTGCTACATATAGATATGGGCTGCTTCAATACCTGAGGAGTTGTGAATGGTACTGAACATTGTGGAATCATCAAAGACATCTCTACTGCTGGCCTTATGATGGAGGGATGGTCATTGATAAAACAGGTGAAGACTAGGACACTGCCCTTCAGTGATGTCCTGTGACTGAGATGATGGACCTGTAATAACCACAAACATCTTCCTTTGTGCTTGTTATGACTCGGACCAGTGGAGAGTTTTCCCCGATTTCCCTTGGTTTCAATTTTGCCAGGGCTCCTTGAAGCCACACTTGGCCAAATAGCTGGCTTGATGTCAATGGCCCATTACTATCTTTGATATCAAGATTACTATCTTGGTCCAGAATCCTGATAAGTGATAAGCTGCTGCTGTGACCTGGAATGCAATGCATGAAAGGACACTGAAAGCAGATCCAATAGTTACTTTCAAACGGGAATTGGATGAACATGCGGAGATAATGTGCAGAGCCATGGGGAAGAAGCACAGGAATGTGGAACTTAGATATTCTTTTCAGTGTCAGTGCAGCCACATTTTGCATGTTACTATGGTTCTCTCCAAGTGCTGATTCTCCTGTTGGTTTCTAGTATTTGCTTCCTTTGTTCTAGGATTTAGTGAGTCCAGAACTCAGCGTGTGCTTGAGACCATTTTGCTGGAGCAGACTGGAATATCCTGCCCTTTGCTTGTGTAGCTTGCAGCAGTGAGCAAGAAACATTGAATGTGTGGGTCACCCTGGAGTATAAGAAGTCTCTGGTTCTAATTGCTGCTTTGCATCTGTTTATTCCAATTTTCAGCCCACTTCTTGGGCCAACTGGTGCTTCTGCCATTCTTGCGTAGGTCATTGCTCAGTCACTCTCTGTAAAATGTAACTGAGAGCACGTTTCCAGGAAACGCTGACATTCCGAATAATTGCACAAAAGAGGCTCCGTATTTTAAATTGTTTTGAGCCAATCTTCCATGGGGTGGATGGCCAGGTATGTTCCTCTACAGTTGGCGCTACTGTTGAGCCAGACCTTGGGTGCCCAGGCACTGTCCTTGCGTTTCTTTCTCCGCCACCTGCCCTGTGTCTTCACCCCCACACGGCGAGCACCTGGTCCTTCTCCGCTTTGCTCTTCGCTTTGGCACCAGCTTTCCACACCCACCATTTTGTCCTGAGGGCAACTCACCCACACCTGAGCTGATTCTACCTCAGGGAAAAGGAATTTTTTTTCAAGAACCAGGGGAGGCGAAGTGGAGGGTTTTAGTCCCAACAAGTTTCTGATGTAATAAAACATTCAGTTTGTTCTTCATCTTTCCCATTCAGCCCTCCCCAAGACTGAATTCATGTGGGATCCGGCGCCAATTTTGGTACAAAAAGCCCTCGCGCGCCCCCCTCCCTGGGAAACGTGAGGCGTTCGAGACACCCGCCCAACCGTCAGCGGCGGCGCTCGGATTGGCAGAGCGTGAATCATGTGTCGCCCACCCAACGGCCGCCTAGCCGGAAGTCGGCGCTATAAATAGATGCGGCATGACACCTCCCCCCCGCACTGAGCTCGGCAGAAAGAGGGAAAAGGCTCTATGGTGCATAAAAGCATGGTGCATCGAAGAATGGTGCATAGTGCATGGAAGGATGGTGCATAGAGGGATGGTGGATAGAGCGAGGCTGTATGAAGGGATGGTGCATAGAGGGATGGCACATGGTGCATGGAGGAATGGTGCATGGAGGGATGGTGCATGCTGCATAGAGGGATGGTACATAGAGGGATGGTGCATGGAGGGATGGTGCATGCTGCATAGAGGGATGGTGCATGGAGGGATGGTGCATGCTGTATAGAGGTATGGTGCATGCTGCATGGAGGGATTGTGCATGGAGGGATGGCACATGCTGCATAGAGGGATGATGCATGGAGGGATGGTGCGTGCTGCATGGAGGGATTGTGCATGGAGGGATGGCACATGGTGCATGGAGGGATGGTGCATGGTGGTATGGTGCATGCTGCATAGAGGGATGGAGCATGGAGGGATGGTGCATCGAGGGATGGTGCATGTTGCATAGAGGGATGGTGCATGGTGGTGGGAGGTTTAGCAGAATGTGTTTGGGGTGGAGATTGTTCATGTATAATTTTCCTATCTGTGGTCAAAATGAGCTTAAAGTTCCCAGGCAAGTTGCAGCCAGAATTTAAACCTCGGTAGTTCAGAGAAATACCTTCTAAGTGCTTAAAAAAAACCCAAAAGCACCGGGGGCGGGGGAGGGGGGTGGGGTGGTGTGTGGAATCTCTCAAGTCCTTTCATTAAATTGCTACTCATAAATTTAAATGAACATTTTGTTAAAATAGTTTTCACATAAATCTCAGAAATTGTACATAAAGTGTCAATTTGGTAAACTGATGTGGAAAAGAAATAATCCAGTCCGGAATTTGAATCCTTTCTTTTCAAAAAACAATAGGAAAATGAATTTGAAATCATCTTATACTGTGAACCTTTTTTTTCCAAAACGCCATGCTTTACACTTTTACCTGTCAATGGTAAATTCAAATAATAAATGGTATTTAACATTTTAGAAATTTGTTTGGTGACCTTATTTATGTCAAGAAAGAGAACAAAAATGTCCTGAGGGGGAAAAGAGGAATTAACACGGTGCCTTTCAGTGAGAAACAGACTGAGCTGATGTTAGCCTGAGGAAAAGACAGAAGGAAAGACAGGTTCAGATATTAGTACCATAAACGTTAGGCACTGCTGCTGAGAGGAAAGTATTAACTGAGATTGGATTCACTTCAGCCTGTGGGGCAAACAAAAAAAGGAGGAAACAACAGACCTGGTGCCACTGAAAAGGCTGAGGGACAGGTAAGGGCATAAAAAGATGAGGAAATAAGGTCCCATACTTCTGGAAGGGACGGGTAAAACTCAAAGTGACAGGGCAGACACTGGAGAGGGAAAAGCCAGGTGTGAGCAGAGGAAATCTGAGGGAAGGGCATGGGAGATTGGGAGTGGAAACCAGTTGGAAAATCAGGATCAGTGTATTTTTTGTAACTGAAAATGGTGGAATATACATCGGGTCAATCATTAATACAGTCTGTAACGGAGTGAGTGAGTTCATCAGCGTTTCAATGGGATCACAAACATTAATATTGATCCGTGGGATCATTTGGTCCTTCTAACTGACCCTTCCAGTGGAAACCTAAGTTACCCTTATTACAGTATCTACCTAATGAATTACTGCACTTTTTTTGGCTTATACTACTGGACCCAGGTGATTCTTTCAGTTCCTGATAATGAAAGTCCAACTGTGATTTTGCCTTTTCCATTGCATTTAGTACCTTAGCCCTGATCAGAGACTGTGCAAACTTCCCTGGAGATGAGCAGTGATCTGATTGAGGTGATGCCCCTCCCCGCAACCGCCCCCTGCTGCCCCCACCCCCCCCCCAATCATCATCAACTAAGGGAAACTTGACTTGATCATTTGTCAGGACGATATAATACTTCCATAATGTTATTGGAATTTATTATAAAGTGATGTAATAGTGTCTATATTTATCTGTGTGCGTGTGTGTGTGTGTAGTAGAGGGACTTAATTGAATTAAAGACAGCTGGTCTGGGTGCTTTGATGTATCAGAAGAGAAGCTAGATTTGAAATGCTAAATAGGTTAACATGGTTGAAGTTTTAGAAGGGGAGGTGTAAAGAGAACATTTACATTTTTAAATAAACCAGAGTAGCTTGAATTCAAAAGAGGATGTGAAATGTTACATCCGGCCAGAAGAAGTTAAGAAATATGTGTTTATTGTTCCCAAAGATTACTGGTAAAATTGGTACAATGATAGATTTTTATTATAAGAGAGGTAAAGTCCAAAGACATAGTGAAACAATGGGAATGTGCATTCAAAAGAGAAAATATGTAGAAAGGAGAGAAGGTTTCGTGTAAGAGAAGGCATTCTAAGATCTAACAAGTGTGAAAAACCTTTAGCCTCTAAGCCTCAACTTGCTGTCTGGAGGAACTGAAGTTAAGAAAACTCATGTTGAATTCGACTGTTCGGGGCATTGTGTTACTTTGCCTGAGTCTTTTTAAAATCTGTGTTTTGCTGTTGCCTTAATGGATGTGTAACTGGGAGTCAGATTAAGGTGGGGATTTAGAAGTTATAATAGTAATTTTAGACTTATGTATGCACTTAAAATCATTTTTTAAATCAATAAATATTCAATTTAGTTTTGTAAAGAAGCTCTAAGACTCGGTGGTCTTATTATTACTGAATTCAAGGCACGCATCACGAAAGAAAAATACAAAATGCAAAAGTAATTGTGGCAGTTCAGAATCACAGTGCAGAAGAGGCCCTTCGGCCTATTGAGTCTGCACTGATACGTGAGAAACACCTGACTTACCTACCTAATCCCATTTACTAGCACTTGGCCCATAGCCTTGAATGTTATGACGTGCCAAGTGCTCATCCAGGTACTTTTTAAAGGATGTGAGGCAACGCGCCTCAACCACCCTCCTAAGCAGCGCAGTCCAGACCGTCACCACCCTCTGGGTAAAAGAAGTTTTTCCTCACATCCCCCCTAAACCTCCTGCCCCACACCTTGAACTTTTGCCCCTTTGTAAATGACCCTTCGACTAAGGGGAATAGCTGCTCCCTATCCACCCTGTCCATGCCCCTCATAATCTTGTACACCTTGATCAAGTCTCCCCCTCAGTCTTCTCTGCTCCAACGAAAGCAACCCCAGTCTATCCAACCTCTCTTCATAACTTAAATGCTTCATCCCAGGCAACATCCTGGTGAGTCTCCTCTGCACCCCCTCCAGTGCAATCACATCCTTCCTATAATGTGGTGACCAGAACTGCACATAGTTCTCCAGCTGTGGCCTCACCAAGGTTCTATACAACTCCAACATAACCCCCCTACTTTTGTAATCTATGCCTCATTTGATAAAGGCAAGTGTCCCATCTGCCTTTTTCACCACCCCACTAACATGCCCCGCTGCCTTCAGAGATCTATGGTCATACACGCCAAGGTCCCTTTGTTCCTCAGAACTTCCTATTGTCATGCTGTTCATTGAATACTTCCTTGTCAAATTACTCCTTCCAAAGTGTATCACCTCAATTTTCAGGGTTAAATTCCATTTGTCACTTATCTGCCCATTTGACCATCCCGTCTATATCTTCCTGTAGCCCAAGACACTTAACCTCACTGTTAACCACCCGGTCCATCTTTGTGTCATCTGCAACTTACTAATCCTACTCCCAAGATAGTCATCTATGTCATTTATATAAATGACAAATAATAGGGGACCCAGCACAGATCCCTGTGGTACGCCACTAGACACTGGCTTCCATTCACTAAAGCATCCTTCTGTCATCACCCTCTGCCTCCTACAACTAAGCCAATTTTGAATCCACCTTATCAAATTACCCTGTATCCCATGTGTCTTTGCCTTCTTTATAAGTCTCCCATGTGGGGTCTTGTCAAAGGCTTTGCTGAAATCCATAAAAACTACATCAACTACACTACCCTTATCTACACACCTGGTCACCTCCTCAAAACATTCAATCAAATTTGTTAGGCATGACCTCCCTCTGACAAAGCCATGCTGACTATCCCTGATCAAATCTTGCCTCTCCAAATGGCGATAGATACTCTCCTTCAGAACTTTCTCCAATAGTTTCCCTACCACTGTCGTGATACTCACTGGCCTGTAGTTCCCTGGCTTTTCTCTACAACCCTTCTTAAATAGCGGAACCACATTAGCTGTTCTCCAGTCCTCTGGCACCTACCCCGTGGACAGAGAGGAATTAAAAATTCGGGTCAGAGCCGATTTCCTCCCTTGCCTCCCTCAGCAGTCTGGGACACAGATCATCCGGACCTTGAGATTTGTCCACTTTTAAGCCTGCCAACACCTCCAATACCTTGTCACTCCCTATATCAATTTGCTTAAGAACCTCGAAGCCTCCCTTCCCGAGTTTGATACCTTCATCCTCATTCTTTTGGGTGAAGACGGATGTGAAGTATTCATTCAACACCCTAGCAATGTCCTCTGGCTCTACCAAATAGATTGCCCCCTTGGTCCCTTATGAGCCCGACTCCTTCTCTGGTTATCCTCTTCCCATTGATATTCTTACAGAATATCTTGGGATTTTCAGTACTTTTACCAGCCAGAGCTTTCTCATATCCCCTCTTTGCTCTCCTAATTGCTTTCTTAATCTCCACCCTGCACTGTCTGTATCCCACTAATGCCTCTGCTGATTTGCTTCCCTTGTATCTGCTAAAAACCTCTCTATTCCTTCTCATCGTAACCTCAATAGCTCTGGTCATTCATGGTTCTCTGGGCTTGTTACTGCTTCCTATCATCCTAGAGGGAACATGTTGAGTCTGTACCCTCCCCATTTCCTTTTTGAACACCCCCCACTGTTGCTCTGTAGATTTCCCCACAACTGTCCCCAGTCTACCTTGGCCAGATCCTGCTTTATTTTACTAAAATCCACTCTCCCCCAATCCAAAACATTTTTTTGCAACTTGTCGATTTCTTTGTCCATAACAAACTTAAGCTGTATCATGTTGTGGTCGCTATCGCTAAAATGCTCCCCCATCACCACCTCAGCCACCTGTCTGGCTTCATTCCCCAGAATTAGGTCCAGCAATGCACCGTCCCTTGTTGGACCCTCTACATATTGACCTAAACAGATCTCCTGTGCACATTTCAAGAAATCCACTCATCCAAGCCTGTAACAGTATGTCTATCCCAATTAATGTTGGGAAAGTTGAAATCACCTAATATAATTACCCTGTCGTTATTGTTTTTACACACCTCCACAAATTGTGCACGTATTTGCTCCTCAATTTCCCGCTGACTATCTGGGGGTCTATAATAAACACCCAATAATGTGGTTGCCCCTTTTTTATTCCTAAGCTCTACCCACAAAGCTTCATTTGATGCCCCCTCCAAGATATCATTTCTCCTTACTGCAGTAACTAACTCCTTAACTAATAATGCAATGCCTCCTCCTCTTTTACCCCTTCCCCTGTCTCGCCTGAAGATTCTATATCCTGGAATGTTGAGCTGCCAATCCTGCCCTTCCCTCAACCACGTCTCAGTGATGGCTACTATATCACAATTCCACATGTCAATCCTCACCCTTAACTCATCCGTTTTACCTGTAATACTCCTGGCTTTAAAGTAGAGGCCATCCAGCCTTGCCTTACTCCCTTGAAGCTTATTGCAGCTGTACTCCCTCTGACTTGATTGTTTTACTGTGTTATGATGTGTCCCTATTCTGCTAACTTTCTGTGTCCCCTCCCCCTGCCGAATTGGGTTAAACTCCTCCCAAAGCACTAGCAAACCAGCCCACAAGGATGTTAGTGCCCCTCTGGTTCAAATGTAGACTGTTCCGCTAGTACAGGTCCCACCTTCCCCAGAAACGGTCCCAGTGATCTAGGAATCTAAAACCCTGCCTCCTGCTCCAACTCTTAAGCCACATATTCATCTGTGCTATTCTCCTATTTCTGAGCTTGTTAGCACGTGGCACTGGGAGTAATCCAGAGATTACAACTCGAGAGGTCTTGCTTTTTAGTCTATTGCCTAACTCCCTGAATTCTTGATGCAAGACCTCATCCCTCTTTCTACCTATGTCATTGGTACTGACATGTATCATGACTTCTGCCTTATCACCCTCCCCCTTCAGGATGGCCTGCAGCCATTCAGTGACATCCCTGACCCTGGCACCAGGGAGGCAACATACCATCCTGGAGTCACGTTGACAGCCACAGTAGCACATATCTATTCCCCTTACTATAGAATCCCCTAATACTATTGGTCTTCCTCCCCTCCTGTACAGACAGGCTGCTTGTGGTGCCAGAGGATTGGCTCTGTCTGCACTCCCTGGAGGAATGAGTGCCCTCATCAGCCTCCAAAATGGAATACCGATTTGTGAGCAGGAACCCAGGGGACTCCTGAACTACCTGCCTGTTTTCTCTTCAACTGCCTGGTGGTCACCCATTCCCTTCCTTCTTCAAGTCCATTCATGAGCAGTGTGACGACCTCTCTAAAAGTGTTATCCATGATGATCTCAGACTCGCGGATGCTCCACAGTGTCCGAGCCACAGTTCCAGCTCTGAAACCCGAACTTTTAGGAGCTGCAGCTGGACACACTTCCTGCACACATGCTGGTCCAGGGCACTGGGAATGTCCCCAGCTTCACACATGGTGCACAAGGAGCACATCACGGCTTTGAGCTCTCCTGCCATGACTTATCCCTTTAAATTAAACCGTTTAAGTCAATTCCTCTAGGGCCCTTCTTTCCTAATCCTCGCAGAATATACAAACTGTAAACCACAAAAAGAACTTAAACTATAAGCGATTAAAGTGGTAAATACCTTACCCACTACTTACCAGTGATTCCTTTCCCTTGCAGTCTCAACTGTTGCAGCACACTCTGAAGATTTAAGAAGTTGGATAGCAAGGAAAAAATGCAGAGAGCACCTCGTCCCCTATGCACCAAATTCCCGCTTTGCACCAAATTCTGAATACCCACTCTGACTGTGCCCCACTCAGGATGTGCTCTCTCTCCTGTTCATGTGCAAGTTGTTTCAGTTTTCCCTCAGGGATTTGAACAGCTCAGCATTTAGCATCTGCTGTGCCAAAACAAAAATTGGGGGCTCTTTGCGGGATATATTTGAAATTCCTTGATTGGTTTGAAGCTGGTGAATCTTAAGGTTATGAATATGAGAAGCACTTTGAGTTCAGGAGTTGGGGTGAGGTATTTCTAAAGTGGCGAGACTGCAAAAATGACTGAATCCATGGCAAAACGGTTTTTGGAAGTAGAAGATACACCTTAGATTGTGTTACAAAAAGCATCCAAGAGTAAGTTAACAGAGTTGGTGGATAAGTTGCAGTTGTGGTTACCTGTTGGGGCAAAGAAAGCAGATGTAGTTGAAATGATAGCACAGCATTTAAAGTTAGAGTAATACCTGACACTAGAGAGTCACAGCTGGAGGTAGTGAGACTTCAGTTAGAAATGAAGAGGTTTGAAGTTGAACAAGCAAAGGAACTGAGAAAGCTTGAATTCAAGGCAAACGAAAAGGAAAAAGAATTGGAAATGAAAACAATTGGAATGAGAGGCAGCAGAAGAAGAAAGAGAAAGAGAGATTATTTCAAAAAACCATGGAAATGTGAAAACTTGATCTCCAGAGGGAGAAGTTGGCAATGGAAGAGAGAATTAAGGAAAGAGACAGGGAATACCATCTTAAAAAGCTGAACTTAAAAAAAAAATCTCAGATTCTGAAGAAATTTCTGATGATGAAAAAACCTTCAACCTGAAACCCAGTGGGGATATGTTTAAATTTGAAAAGATCTTCCAAAATTTGAGGAATGGGATATTGAAGTGTTCTTTCTTTCATTTGAAAAGATAGCTAAACAGGTGAAATTGACACAGGAAAACTGGACTTTGCTGTTACAATCCAGGTTGGTGGGTAGAGCACATGAGGTTTCTGCTTTGCTGTCACAAGAAGTATCGGTGAACTATGATATGGTAAAAAAAGGCAATTTTGAGCGCATATGAGTTGGCTCCTGATGCATACAGGCAGAAATTTAGGAATATGAGAAAACAACCTGAGCAAACTTATGTTGTGTTTGAGAGAGTAAAACAAAGTAATTTTGACCGGTGGATACAAGCATTAAAGATAGAGACAACATATGCAGCACTTGAAGAAGTAATTCTTTTGGAAGAATTAAAAGATTCAATTCCTTCGATAGTGAGAACTCATGTGGAGGAACAGATGGTTAAAATGGTAAGACATGCAGCAGAGGTAACTGCTAATTTTGAGTTAGTTCATAGAGTTAATCCGTTTTCTCATCACCCTTTTAAATCAGAAAATGATAGAAAGTAGGAAGTGAAAGGAAGGTGGGTAGTCAGGGAGGAGAAGGAGTAGGTGGAAATTCCCAGGAAGTTTTTTTCTCAGAATAAAAAGGAAGATGCTGAGGTTGGAAGTTACTTTCAAAAATTGAGGTGTTTCATTTTAATGAAGTTGGACACATTAAGTTAGTGTGTTGGAAATTGCCAGGAAAATCTTTTGGAATTATTGGGGTGCAGAAAAATTCATTGAGGGTGGTCTTTCCAACATTGTTCATTTCCTTGAGTGTAAATAGAGAATGGAATTACAGTGTAGATTGGCCCAAATCCTCTGTTGTCCAGATCGTTGGAGATTGGACATTAGTTGGGAACATACAGTCAGGACCCCGCAGACGGCACACACATTAGTGGTAATTGCCTGCGAACTTTAAACTTCCAATGGGCTGATTTCTGTTCCCTGGGACCCCACAGTGCTATAAGAGAGTTCCAGGATTTTGACCCAGTGACATTGAAGGAACGCTGATATAATTGCAAGTCAGGATAGTGAGTGGCTTGGAGGGAAACTTCCAGTTGGTGGTATTTCCCTGTGTCTGCTGCCCTTGTCCTTCTAGATGGTAGCAGTCATGGTTTTGGAAGGAGCTGCTTAAGTAGGATTGGTGAGATCCTGCAGTGCTACACGCTGCAGCCACAATGCGAGGGTGGTGGAGGGAATGGATGTTTGTGGATGTGGTGCCAATCAAGAGGGTGCTTTGTCCTGAATGGTGTCAAGCTTCTTGATTATTGTGGGAGCTGTACTCATCCAGGCAAGTGCAAAGTATTCCATCACACTCCTGACTGGTGCCTTGTAGATGGTGATCAGGCCTTGGGGAGTCAGGCGGCGAGTTACCCGCAGCAGGATTCCTCGCCTGTGACCTGCTCTAGTAGCCATCAGTTTCTGGTCAATGGTAACCCCCAGAATGTTGAAAGTAGGGGATTCAGCCATTGAATGTCAAGGGGTGATCATGCCATTGAATGTCAAAGGGTGATGCTTAGATTCTCTCTTGTTGGAGATGGTCATTGCCTAGCACTTGTGTGGCTGAAATGTTATTTGCCCCGTGCTAGTCCAAGCCTGGATATTGTCCAGGTCTTGATGCATTTACACATGGACTGCTTTAGTATCTGAGGCGTTGCGAATGGTGCTGAACATTGTGCAATCATCAGCGAACATCCCCACTTCAGACCTTATGATGGAAGAAAGATCATTGATGACATATACTGATAAACATTTAGATTCCCACATATTGACTTGAAGTCTTTCCCAAAGTTTAACATTACGCTTCTCATTCTGTTTATGTGACAGTTTTACAAATTTGTACATCTACATGGCTATTACAAAACTGCAAAACAATATCAAAGAACATAGTTTAATCTAGTCTATCTTTCATAATGAGAATTACATATTTATTGTATAAAATGGCGCATAAAATCATCTGCTAAATTTTAGAGAAACACATAAGCCGGGCAAGTGGTAGAAGTGTCAGTGGGGGACCATTGCGGTGATAGTGACCATAACGTAGTAAGATTTAAGGTAGTTAAAGAAAAGGATAAAGATGGACCAGAAACAATGATTCTGAATTGGGGTAAGGGTGATTTTGGTATGATAAGATAGGATCTACCCAAAATGGACTGGGAGAAGCTACTTGTAGAAAAATCTACATCAGAACTGAGGGAGTCATTCAAAAAGGAAAGAGAGAGAGAGAGAGTGCAGGGCCAAAATGTTCCCATAAAGGTGAAGAGTGAGACCAACAAGTGCAGAAAACCCTGGATGTCGAGGAATATACAGGATTGGATAAGGAAGAAAAGGAAAGCTCATGGTAGATACCGAGAGCTCAAAACAGCAGAAGCCCCAGAGGAATATAGAAAATGCAGGGAGTTACTTAAAAAAGAAATTAGGAGAGCAAATAGGGGCATGAAGAAACACTGGCGGGTAAAAAAAAGAAAAACCCAAAGGTGTTTTGTAAGTATATTATGGGAAGGAGGATAACCAGGGAAAGAGTTGGGCCCATTAGGGACCAAAGTGGCAATCTGTATGAGGAGCCAGAAGACGCAGGTGAGGTTTTGAATGAGTACTTTCCATTTCTATTCACAATAGATAAGGACGATGTAGATATAGAAATTAGGGAGGGGTGTTTATGATATACTTGAACAAATTAGCATTGAGAGGGAGGAGATATTAGCAGTTTTAGCAGACTTTTCAGTGGATAAATCCCTAGGCCCAGATGAGAAGTACACCAGGCTGCTGTGAGAGGCAAGGGAGGAGATTGCAGAGGCCCTGACATTAATTTTCAAATCCTCACTGGCCACAGGAGAGGTGCCAGAAGACTGGAGGACAGCTAATGTAGTATCATTATTCAAGAAGGGTGGCAGGGATAAACCAGGGAACTATAGGCCAGTGAATCTAACATCAGTGGTGGGGAAATTTTTGGAAAAAATTCTGAGGAATAGAATTAATCTCCACTTGGAGAGGAAGTATTAATCAAGGATAGTCAGCATGACTTTGTCAGGGGGAGATCATCTCTAACAAATGTTTGAATTTTTCTAAGAGGTGACTAGTTGTGTAGATGAGGGTAGTGTAGTTGATGTAGTCTACATGGACTTCAGTAAGGCTTTTGACAAGGTCTCGCATGGGAGACTGGTCAAGAAGGTAAGAGCCCATGGGATCCAGGGCAATTTGGCAAATTGGATCCAAAATGGCTTAGTGGCAAGGGCAAGAGGGTAATAGTTGAAGGTTGTTTTTGTGACTGCAAGCCTGTGTCCAGTGGCGGTTTTAGGGTTCTGTGCTAGGTCCCTTGGTGCTTGTAGTGTACATTAATGATCTAGACATGAATGTAAGAGGTATGATCAGTAAGTTCACAGATGTCACGAAAATTGGTGGTGTGGTAAATCGCAAGGAGGAAAGCCTTAGTCTACAGGATGATATAGACGGGTTGGTTAGATGAGCAACAGTGGCAAATGGAATTTAATCCTGGAAAATGTGAGATGATGCATTTAGGGAGGACTAACAAGGCAAGGGAGTACACAATGAATGGTAGGACTCTAGGAAGTACAGAGGATCAGTGGGACCTTAATGTGCACGTCCAGGTAGATAAGGTGGTTTAAATGGCAGAAGGGATACTTGTCTTTATCAGTCGAGGCATTAAATACGAGAGAAGGGAGGTTATGATGGAGCTGTATAAATTGTTAATTAGGCCACATCTGGAGTACTGTGTGCAGTTCTGGTTGCCACACTATAGGAAGGATGTGATTGCACTGGAGACGGTGCAGAGGAGATTCACCAGGATGTTGCCTGGGCTGGAGTATTTCCGCGATGTAGAGAAACTAGATAGGCTGGGCTTGTTTTCCTTGGAGTGGAGAAGGCTGAGGAGGGACCTGATTGAGGTGTACAAAATTATGAGGGGCATAGATAGGGTAGATAGGAAGAAACTTTTCCCCTTAGTAGAGGGGTCAATAACCAGGAGGCGTAGATTTAAGGTAAGGGGCAGGAGGTTTAGGGGTGGGGAGTATCTGGAACTCACAGCCTGAAAGGGTGAGAGAGGCGGGAACCCTCACAACATCAAAAAAGTATTTAGATGAACACTTGAAATGTCATAGCATACAAGGTTACAGGCCAAATGCTGGTAAAGGGGATTAGAGAAGGGTTTCATGACCATAACGGACATGATGGACCGAAGGGCCACTTCCCATGCTGTATGACTCTGTGACATTGTATTATATCATGTAAGAAACATTACACATTTAAACATGTATCCCTTTTGGTATATATCCTGTGAAAAGTTTAGAATAATGAGAATGTACAATCGGTTTCATAATATTCTCCTTTTTTCATGTAAAATAAATCGTCATTTTTATTCATACAAGTGCATAATATTCATTTTCAAAAGTTAATTGTCCATGGTGGTGAGAGGGATGAAGGTTCACCTCAGGAACCTTCCACTCTTGCACCAGCCCTGGGACTGCAGATTTCCATCCCTAAAGGGTTATTAGTGAAACAGATGGGTTTTTATGACAATCAATGATGGTTTTGTGGTTACCATTTAGTTTCAGGTTCATATAAAGAGTGAGAGAGAGAGAGAGACAGAGACATGGAGAGAGCGAGAGGATGAGACAGAGTGAGAGAGAGAGAGACTGACAGAAACACAGAAACAGACATGCAGAGGGAAGCACAGAGACACTCACAGAAAGAGAGACACAGAGACAGGCTGAGAGAGAAAGGAGGAGGGTGTCCTCAGACCCGGTGATAATGCAAAAACCACACCAGGAGCCACAGAGACGCAGAGAATGAGACAGAGAGCAACACAGAGAGAAAGAGACACACAGCAAGGGAGAGAGGGATAGAGAGAAAGAGAGAGACAGACTCACACATGGAGAGAGAGATACACGAGAGACATATGCAGAGAGAGACATGTGGCATGTGTCTCTCGCTCTTGTCTCTCTCAATCTCTCTCTCTCAGTCTCTATCTCTCTGTGTGTTTCTCTGTCTCATTCTCTGTGGCTCCTGGGGAACAAAGACAGGAATGGAAGGCAGGAAAGTAGAAAGCAAAAGTAGTTTCATGGCTACCATTTACTTTCAGTTTTATAGAGAGAGAGAGACAGAGATACGGAGAGAGAGAGAGTATGGAGAGAGACACAGGCAGACAGGGAAAGAGAAAAAGAGACACAGTGAGAGAGAGAGAGTGACAGAGAGGCACAGAAAGAGTCATGCAGAGGGAGGCACATAGAGAGAGAAAAACAGAGAGAGAGAGAGACAAACAGAGATAGGGACAGGAGGAGGGTGTCCTCGGACCCAGTGATAATGCAAGAACCATACCAGTGGCCACAGAGTGAGAGAGAGACAGCAAGAGAGAGAGAGACAGAGAGAGACACACGCACACACACGCATGGAGAGAGAGAGAGAGACACCAAGAGACACATGCAGAGAGAAAATGTGACGTGCCTTTCTCACTATGTGTCTCTCTCTCGCTGTCTCCCTCTCTCTCTCTCTCTCTCTCTATGCCTTCTCTGTGTGTTTCTCTCTGTCTCAATCTCAGTGGCTCCTGGGAAACAAAGATAAGGACAGAAAAGTAGAAAGCAAAAGTAGAAGGCAGCGGAAACAAGGGCTAGCAGCAGATAGGGCCATAGTACAAAAAATATGTGTAAAAGTGTTAAAAAGACCAAGCTCAAGGCATTGCAACTGAATGCATGGAGCATTCGCAATAAGGTAGACAATTTAACAGCGCAAATAGAGGTAAATGGGTCCAGCATGATTGTGATTATGGAGACGAGGCTGGGAATTGAATATCCAAGGGTATTCGATATTTAGGAAGGACAGGTAAAAAGGAAAAGGAGTTGGGGTGGCGTTGTTAGTTAAGGATGAAATCAGTGCAATCATGAGAAAGGATATTGGCTCAGAAAAACGATGTAGAATCAGTCTGGGTGGGGTTAAGAAGCAATAAGTGGTGGAAAACATTAGTGGGTGTGGTCTATAGGTCTCCAAACAGTAGTGGTGAGGTAGGGGATGGCATTAAACAAGAAATTAGAGATGCATGTAAGAAGGGTGCTACAATAATCATGGGTGACCTAAATCTACATATAGACTGGGCAAACCAAATTAACAATAATACTGCGGCAGATGAATTCCTGGAGTGTGTACAGGATGTATTTTTAGACCAGTACATTGAGGAACCGACTAGGGAACAGGCTATCCTAGATTTGGTTTTGTGCAATGAGAAAGGGTTAATTAATAATCTTGTTGTGTGGGGTCCTTTCGGGAACAGTGACCATAACATGATAAATTTCTGCATTAGGATGGAAAGTGAAATAGTCCGATCCAAAACGAGGGACCTAAATCTAAACAAAGGAAAATACGAAGGTATGAGGTGTGAGTTGGCGAAAGTAAATTGTGGAACTTCATTAAAAGACATGATGATGGATAGGCAATGGCTAATACTTAAGGAATGAATGTATTCATTGCAACAGTTCTACATTCCTTTCTGTTGCAAAAACACAACAGAAAAAGTGGTCCAACCAAGACTAACAAAATAAATAAAGGGTAGTGTTAGATCCAAAGAGGAGTCATATGAAGTTGCTAGAAAAAGTAGCAAGCCTGATGTTTGGGAGCAGTTTAGAATTCAGCAAAGGAGGACCGAGAGATTGATTGAGGGGAAAAATTGAATATAAGAGTAAACTTGCAAGGAACATAAAATTGGACTGTGAAAGCTTCTATAAGTGTGTAAAAAGAAAAAGATTATTGAAGACAAATGTAGGTCCCGTACAGCCGAAACAGGAGCACTTATAATAGAGAACAAGGAAATGACAAAGCAATTAAGCAACTACTTTAGTTCTGTTTTCATGGAGGAAGATGCAAATAACTTCCCAGAAATGCCAGGGAACCAAGCATCTGGTGAGGAGGAAATTGAAGAAAAATTACTATTACTAAAAAGATAGCATGAGAGGAATCAATGGGACTGGAAGCTGATAAATCCCCAGAGCCTGATAATCTACCTCCCAGGATACTTAAGGAGGTGGCCATGGAAATAGCGGATGCATTGGTTGTCAATTCCAAAATTCTGTAGATTCTGGAACAGCCCAGGGAGATTAGAAGGTGACAAATGTAACCCTGCTATTTAACAAAGTTGGGAGGGAGAAAACAGGGAATTACAAACTGGTTAGCCTAACATCAGTAGTAGGGAAAATGCTAGAGTCTATTATAAAGGATATGCTAACAGGACACTTAGAAAAGATCAACGGTATTCAACAAAGTCAGCATGGATTTATGAAAGGGAAACCATGTTTGACAAATCTACTGGAGTTTTTTGAGCATGTAACTACCAGAATAGATAAGGGAGAACCAGTGGATGTGGTGTAGAATTTCAGAAAGCTTTTCATAAAGTCCCACATAAGAGGTTTGTGTGTAAAATTAAAGCACATGTAATTGAGGGTAATATATTGACATGGATTGAGAATTGGTTAGCAGATAGGAAACAGAGTAGGAATAAATGGGTCTTTTTCTGACTAGCAGGTGGTGACTAATGGAGTACCACAGGGATTATGCTTGGACCCCAGCAATTCGCAACATATCTCAATGATTTGGATGGGGCAACCAAATGTAATATTTCCAAGTTTGCTGACGACATGAAACTTGGCATGAATGTGAGTGGTGAGGAGGATGTTAAGAGGCCTAAAGCTGATTTGGACAGGTTGAGTGAGTGGACAAATGCATGGCAGATGCAGTATAACGTGGATAGGTGTGAAGATATCCACATTGCTAGGAAAAACAGAATGGCAGAGTATTAATTAAATGGTGATAGATTGGGAAATGTTGATGTACAAAGGGACCTGGGTGTCCTTGTGCACCAATCACTGAAAGCAAGCATGCAGGCGCAGCAAGCAGTTAAAAAAGTAACGGCATGTTGGCCTTCATTGTGAGAGGACTTGAGTACAGGAGCAAGGATGTTATGCTGTAACTGTACAGGGCCTTGGTGAGACCACACCTGGAGTATTGTGTGCAGTTTTGGTCTCCTTACCTAAGAAAGGACATACTTGTCATAGGGGGAGTGCAGTGAAGGTTCACCAGACTGATTCCTGGGATGGCTTTAAAGGATAGGCATTATAAAGTAAAGGCTAAAGTTTGCAGGTTCATGACGCTGTCGATCTGGAGTTCACTCACGTGAAGGTGATCCCAGTGGACGTCTAGAGGTTCTCACCAACGGAACTTTGGCATGGAGGAGAATATACAGGGCTGGATTAGTTTTCTAGTCTCAGCTTATGAAGATCCAAATGGATACAAATTACACCTATATGAGGATTCTCTGGCTACAGGTTGATAACCCCACATAATTTTTCAGGGAAGGCAGAGAGAGTAAGCTAGTTAGGATAGCCTTCCTTTTTCAGCTTATTTCCTAACAAGACTGACCCAAAAACCACAGGTCAAAAACTTAAAGCTTCTTTCTCTCTGCCATGTGAATTCCAGTAAACCACTGGCCTTTGCCTTTCTATAATTTTATTCCCCATTAACTAAAGTGATTACAGTTCAAAACAAATAAACAGATCTTAAGGCATTTATTAACAGAAGAAAAGAAAAAATTAAACACACACAAGATTACAGTTGCACAGTTAAACTTAGTCTTTTAACAGTTCCCAAAAGATTTCTACTTAACTAGATCCCCACTACACACCCCTTTCAGACAACAGTCCGAATAGATTCTTAATCTATAAAAAAACATCCAGCAATATTACCACAAGCACCCACTGTTGCTATAAAGGAGGTATTTCACAGCTTCTCTCTCCCTCTCACTCCATAATGGAACCTCAAGACTTTTAACAAAACCTTGCACCCTGGACCAAATCAGCACTTCTCTGGGGTGGCTAGATGCTGCTTTTCTGCAGGTCTATTTCACACAGTCCACCTCTCAAGATCTCACAGGGCCACTCCCCATACAGCTTTCATCTTTCTTTAAGTAATTTTCCTCCTTTTGATCTGTAAACCCCATTGTTTCACCCTTGCTTTGGAAGTTACTTTTCTCAGAATGTAAAAATCTTTCATGTTGTCCTTATAGCCAGCAATTTTGGGGAAAAATAAACTTATTTATCTTGCCAGTTGTAAAACATTTTATCATGTCTCTTTGAAAATCAAACAACTTCTCAACTTACAATGTGCAAATGCAAACATTAGCTCGTCCATTTCCAATACAAAATGCCTGCTTACACCTAAACCCTTTGATGATGCAAACCTTGCAGTCTGACTGTCTTTAGTTTAATTAAATTAGTCACACACAAACAAGCCTGCTTCAGTATCCCTCAGTAATATTAAGAAAAAATGATAATTCCTTTCCAACGCTTCCTGGGATCGCAAAATGCAGCCTCCATTTTCTTCTCCTCCTCTCTTTCAGATCATTGAAATAAAAACATGAGTTAGCGGCAGAGTCCAAAGGTTATTTTTCTGTTGCTGACTAGTTAGTGATGGTGGCTTTAAGGGCTTGCTTACAGTACAGGCATCTATTAGCCAATGTAATCATAGCCATGGCTATGAAAGCTCTCCGTGTCACAGGATCCTTCCCCTTCCTCTCCAAACCAGACCCCTCCCCACCCCTCCCCACCTCAGTAGACCTACTGCTATGCGATAGATTTGGCCAGGCATTTGGATGGCCTGTATTTATTCTAGTTTACACATTACTCATTCAGTGGACTGAACAACTACATCCTTTGCAATACACACGATGGCAGATGTTCTGTGAGGGTAGGAGATTCTTTCGGGGGGGCCCAGGATTCCCACCTCTGAACCTGGCAGCTATGAGGTTCTGAGGTGGTGTTTCCAAAGGACTTCCCCAGAATGTCCAGGTGCCCACTTGTTTTTGGAGTCACGATCACAGAGGGGAACGATCACGTTTGTTGTAAAGGGTTTACTGCACTGAGATCGATGATTGGAACTAATCAGATTTAATCTCGCAGGAGTGCACTTTTACACTGGCGGCTCATTGTTGCCTCTGTTGTAACAGTGATGCTCCTAGCATGCCTCATCTGTGCATCCCTCCTCACGTGGGAATACAGGTTTCAGGTGGGTGCTCCTGTAATCCCATCCCACCCGCCCATGGCTGTGTGGCACTCCTCCAAGAAGCCCTAACAGTCTTCCCCAGCAGCATTGTTTTCAGTTTCATTTTCCACTCCTCCATTGCTTCTGGTTCCAAGATGGTGGCCCTCAGGTTTTATGATCAGACCAGCTTCGATCCTCCCTGTGTGACTGTGGACATCCCTCCCCTCACCCCGGAGGAGCATCACGTTCAGGTTTCCCTCCCCCCTATTACTCTCAGTCCTCGCCCTCTAATTCTAGATCCCATTGTAATAGTGGTTGACATCCTCGAGATACCCCATGAGTCGTTTGCAGTGGCTGCTCCTATGCCCCATGTAGACGTTGCCCCGCCCCATCTTGAGGCCCACTGGACCGTGACTTCGGGAACCACCGCCGACCACCACCCCCCCTCCTCCCACCACTTTGAGACCAACGAGGGCCCACCCCTACACTACCTGTTCCCAACCTACAGGCTGCCAGTGCCTCCCCTGACTGTGACTGTGCCATCTGCGGCCGAGTACTGTGCCAGAAAGCTCCCAGACCGCCGGGCACGGTCTGCGATACGGAGGCTTGCCTGAGATTGCCCCCTGCAGTCGATGTGCTGAAGCTTGGCACGGGCCCTGCAGAGGCCTGAACACAACGTGATGCAAGGTCGCTGAGCTTACCTCGAAGGCACGAGCGAAGTGCAGTTAACCAGCTGCACGTTGCTTATATCCGCTCGTGATGCACGTTGGTCTAATTAGACGCCGATTGTGGGCTTTTGACCCAGCGCGATTCTGGCAAAGCTGCCTTGATGATGAGAATTCATGATATTCTAACGTATCCAGCTGGCTTTCCTGACATGGTTCAGCAGCAAACACAACCTGCCAGAGGGGACAATCGCAACCTGCTCTCCCATGGACAGGAAACTGACTTTTTGGTGTCCACAATGACAAGTGACAACCACTGCTTTAACAAGGGCAGGATGGCTGGCTCTCTCTATCTTCTTCACTTGCCTTGGTGCCCTGAGTCGTCTTGACTTCTCAAACTCCCTAGGGGGTTTAACAGAGTCTTCCTTCAGCGTTCCTGTCCACCACCTACCACACTAAGCTCTCCCAATGTCTCCTACTTTATATCCTTTCCTAGGGGTGGATGGGTTCTTGGCAGACCTTACTTCCTTTTAAAGGTTTACTTTATTTCAAAATAACCTTTAAAACTATGAGCTCTTTGTTTTCACGATGAGGTGACAATCCACTTTTAATGTTATCTGCCTGCCATTAACTTCGGGAGCCTTGGCATGCACCTTCTGGCCTGAAACATCCTCTCCTTATCTTGTCTCAACTTGTTCTCCCTGATCAGTTGCTTGCTTACCAGAAATATTCCATTGTCAGCCATCAAAACTAACTTTCCGGAGTTTCATTGTTTGTATCTGTCGCATGATCAGTTATTTATGCCTAAGGCTCTCCTTCAGGCCTGTTAAGGAGCTGCTCCTAATGGCCATTCAGTTCAGCTGTTTATATTTCTTATCAGACTGTTGAACCATAGGGTATTCACTAAATATTCACATTGCAGTATATATCTTAATTAAGGAAGCTAAATTAAAAATCCCAAAAGTTTGGTAGCGTGATTATTTGTTATAAGTATATATCCAGTTACTCTCCCACTATTGCAAAGGCCTCCTCTGATATTGGCTCATTTTCAGAGTAGCTGTATCTGTCATGTAAGAATAATCATTCCACTGATTTGTTTCTGGAGAAATGAAACCAGTTTCCAGTGAAACAAAACTTACAGCACTCACCTATCCCTTTTCTTTCAGGCTGACGGGATGTCGGCATTGGTGGCTAGGCAAGCATTTTTATTGCCCACCCCTAATTACCCTTCAGAAGGTGTTGGTGAGCTGCCTTCTAGAACTGCTGCAGTCCCTATGTAGGTACACCCACAGTGCTGGTAGGAAGCGAGTTCCAGGATTTTAACCCAGCGGCAGTGAAGGAACGGCGGTATATCTCCTTGTCAGGATGGTGTGTGACTTGGAGGGGAATTTGCCGGTGGCAGTGTTCCCATTCTGCTGCTGCCCTTGTCCTTATAAGGTTTGGAAGGTGCTGTCTAAGGAGCATCTTGTAGATGGTACACACTGCTGCCACTGTGCGTTGGTGGTGGAGGGAGTGAATGTTTGTGGAAAGGGTGCCAATCAAGCGGGGCTGCTTTGTCCTGGATGGTGTCGAGCTTCTTGAGTGTTGTTGGAGCTGCACCTATCCAGGCAAGTGGGGAGTACTCCATCACACTCCTGCCTCATTACACTTACAATTACAGCTTATATTTATAACATACATTGACATTTCATGTCAAACATTCTCTGGTGTATACAGTCCAGGGAGTTTCACAAGGTTTCCAGCCCCTCTGTGTACGATGGTGGGAAGGCATTAGACTGTGGTCTTCCCTTATTGAGCCTTTGCGGCACCTGCCCCAAGCTTTGGTGCGTGACGCAGCACATGGTCCCGGACCTTAGAATGTGCCAGGCCGCAACACTCGGTCGCCAGCAGATCTTTGCACTGGTGAAACAGCAGGTTTGGGGCAGACCAAAGAGCGTCTTTCATCAAGCTGATGGGGAGGTTTGTAGGGGCTGGAGGAGGTTACAGAGATAGAGAGGGTTGTAGGGGCTGGAAGAGGTTACAGAGATAGGAGGGTTGTAGGGGCTGGAGGAGGTTACAGAGATAGGGAGGGTTGTAGGAGCTGGAGGAGGTTACAGAGATAGGGAGGGTTGTAGGGTCTGGAGGAGGTTACAGAGATAGGGAGGGTTGTAGGGTTCTGGAAGAGGTTACAGAGATAGGGAGGGTTGTAGGGGCTGTAGGAGGTTACAGAGATAGGGAGGGTTGTAGGGGTTGGAGGAGGTTACAGAGATAGGGAGGGTTGTAGGGGCTGGAGAGGATACAGAGATAGGGAGGGTTGTAGGGGCTGGAGAGGATACAGAGATAGGGAGGGTTGTAGGGGCTGGAGGAGATTACAGAGATAGGGAGGGCTGTAGGGGCTGGAGAGGATACAGAGATAGGGAGGGTTGTAGGGGCTGGAGAAGGTTGCAGAGATAGAGAGAGCTGGAGGAGGTTGCAGAGATAGGGAGGGTTGTAGGGGCTGGAGGAGGATACAGAGATAGGGAGTGTTGTAGGGGTTAGAGTATGTTACAGAGGGTTGTAGGGGCTGGAGGATGTTACAGAAATAGGGAGGGTTATAGAGGCTGGAGGAAGCTACAGAGACAGGGAGGATTGTAGGGACTGGAGGAAGTAACAGAGATAGGGAGGGTTGTAGGGGCTGGAGAAGGTTATAGAGATAGAGAGGGTTGGAGGGGCTGGAAGATGTTACAGAGATAGGGAAGGTTGTAGGGACTGGAATAGCTTACAGAGATAGGGAGGGTTGGAGGGTATGGAGGGGGATACCGAAACAAGGTGGGCTGTAAATGCTGGAAGGAGGTTACAGAGATAGCGAGGGCTGTAACTCCTTCTCCCTCAGAGAACTGAGCCAGAAAGGGTGTCATGGGGAAGTTCAGGATCTGGGTCAAATGCACTCAGTTCTGGGCACGTTATCGCAAACAGTCCGAGGCAGTGTCTTTCAATGACGTGCTGAATCTTTGTTCCATCTACTCTCTCAGATGATCAGAAAGGAAGGCATGGCCACTAATGGAGGAAACGGCGCTAAAGAAATGCAACTTTTCTCGTGGAAAAGGGCTGCACCCATTTTGCCAGGTGGTAGACTTTTTCAAATTGAGCCAATCAGAGTGTCCGAAACACAAGAGAGAAAGATTTCACGTGATGATCCTGAGGGATGTTCCATGTGTCAGTGGAAGCAAGGTGCTACAATGTGATCTCCAGGTTTAGGCTGGAATGTGCTAACTCCTGATAGTGGAAAAGAATAAAATATAGTAATTGGTTAAACATCACCAAATTCCCTACATCGAAAACGCCGGGAGATATAAAATCCATGCCCTTTCCCTCCCTAACCACCTCCACCCAACACATTCCATTAGGACCTGGTGACTTTACACAGTCAAAACTGTTAAACCCCTCAGTATTTCCTCTTCCATTATTTTTATCCCTTCCAATACTTCATGTTCCTCTTCCTCAAACACAATGCCTGTGTCATCTCCCTCTTGATGAAGACAGGCAGGAAGAATTCATTAAGGACTACGCACTCATGCAGAAGCGCACACACACATACGCACATGCACACACACACATGCACACACACACATGCACATGCACACACACACACACGCACATGCACACACATACGCGCACATATACACATGCGCACACACACACACATGCACACACACACATGCACATACACACACATACGCACACACACACATGCACACACGCACATGCACACACACACGCACACACACACGCACATGCACACACGCACATGCACACACACACACATGCACACACACGCACATGCACACACACACACAGGCACATGCACACACACACACGCACACGCACACACGCACACACACACACGCACACGCACACACGCACATGCACACACACATGCACATGCAGACACATAAACGCACACATGCACATGCACACACACACACACACACACACACATGCACACATACACGCACATGCACACACATACGCGCACACACAGGTTCCCTTTTTAATTTCTAATTGACCCACCTCTTTACTTAGTTATCCTCTTATTCTTTTTATTTATAAATATCTTTGAGTTTTTCCAGGATTTTTCTTGCTGATACCATTTCATGGCCTTTCTTTGCTTTCCTAATCTCTTTTCTTATTTTCATCGCTGCACTCTATATACTCCTCTCAGCTTTATGTAGTTTTGAGCTCTCGGTATCTGACATAATCTTTCCTTTTTTGCCTTCTCCTACATTGTATGCTCCTTGACTTTCATGGGGCTCTAGATTTTCACATCACAAACTTTGTCTTTGTGGGCTCATATTTGTTCTGAACCCTCACTAACTCCCTCTGCTCTGACACTGATTTACCTTGAAGCAACAGTTTCCAGTTCACTTTTCCAAACTCACATCCCAGCTTAGTAAAATTGGCCTTTCCCCAATTGAGAACACTTGCTCTCAGTTTATCTTGGTCCTAGGCTCTCCCACAAGGGGAAACAACCTCTCAACCTCTCAACCTCTACCCTGTCAAGTGCCCTAAGAATCTTAGACATTTCAATAAGGTCACATCCCGTTCTTCTAAACTCCAATGAGTACAGGCCCAGCCTGCTCAACCTCTCCTCATAAGAAAATCTCCCCTTACCCGGGACTAACCGAGTGAACCTTCTCTGGACTGCCTCCAATCCAGGAGCAACATGAGTGGTACCGCAAGCAGGATGCTGCCAGCCAGCTAAAAAGGAGTGCTGTCTAACACATAAATAAGTAATGTGGTGTATGCATTTCAGTGCTGATGCAAAGCCAGGAATATAGGCCGTACATCCCAACAACTGGTGAATTGTATCAAGCGGCATGTCCCTTTGGCTGTTCACAATAGGCAAAGTACTGACTGTACTCAACCAACCCATGCTTGCAAACCTCAGAACATAATGTCTGACATTAGATATGATTCCATGATGGGACAGCACTTGCTGAAGAAGCCAAAGTGTGCTAAAAATTACACTAAAACACAATTTAGGATGATCGGTCACGAGCATAACTTATGCTTGCTAGAAGCTGCATTTATTCATTTGCAGGGGCCATCCTCTGCAGGAAAAAGAAACATGTCCAGACATTGTGCCTTTTTATGCATTAATCAAAAGCACAGGGGACAATAGCTCCCAGGTGTGTTCTCCATGGCAACTCTTCAATCAATCAGAGTCAACTTGCCAACCAATTAGCACCTTTTTTTGTCATGCAATATAAATGCTCTTCTATGAAATTTGGCATTCTTTTGCCTGTCCTGATGAGCTCAAGTCAAAAAGCTTTGATAGCATGCCTCCTTGTTCAACAACACAACATTGATACATGATAATCAGTAATAAATCAAATCTGCGCTTGGGCCGGGGGCAAATTATTCCAACTGTTACCCATTGACGTACAGTTACAATGATGTTGCTTTGTTCCAAACTATTTTGACTTGAAGGTTACACTTTCAGGTCCGCAGTCGTGGAGTTGAGAATCAGCATAGTTAAACCAACAGAATACACATTTTCTAATTACATAAGGGTAAAGCCTGCTGCTGTCAAAGACACTGTCAAAGTGAAACCACTTTCTATTCCTTTCTCTTTCAGGCTGCCAGTGCTCCTGCCGGAAATGTGGATTCTGAGAACTGATGAGTTATTGTTTTGGGTGTAACGCTCTTACACGTTAGTGATTTAACAACATTAGAAAGTCATTACAATGAAATCCAGATGTGGGCCAATGAAATGCATCAGAAGCAATAATGGGGGCTCGATTCCTGGGTCACTAATTCTAATTGTTCGCTTGCCTGCAGTTATTTTTGTAATTGTTCACAGGGTGTGGGCGCCGCTGGTCAGGCCAGCATTTCTTTCCCATCCCTAATTGCCCTTTGAGAAGGTGGTAATGAGCCACCTTCTGGAACCGCTGCAGTCCATGCAGTGTAGGTACACCCACAGTGCTGTTAGGGAGGGAGTTCCAGGATTTTGAGCCAGCGACATAAAGGAATGGCAGTATTGTTCCAAGTCAGAATGGTGTGTGGCTTGGAGGGGAACATGCAGATAGTGATTTTCCCCTGCATCTCCTGCCCTTTCCTTCTAAGTGGTGGAGGTCGCGAATTTGGAAGGTGCTGTCAAAGGATGCTTGGTGAGTTGATGCAGTGCACCTTGTAGACGATACACACTGCTGCTACTGTGCGTCAGTGGTAGAGGGAGTGAATGTTTAAGATGATTGATGGGGTCAATCAAGCAGCCTCCTTTGTCCTGGATGGTGTTGAGCTTCTTAAGTGTTAAGCTGCACTCATCCAGTCAAGTGGGGACTATCCTATCACATTCCTGACTTGAGCCTTGTAGATGGTGGACAGGCTTTGGGGTGTTAGGAGGTGAGTTACTCACTGCAAAAGTCCCAGCCTCTGACCTGCTCTTGTAGCTACAGTATTTATATGGCTGGTCCAGTTCAGTTTCTGGTTAATGGCATCTCTCAGGATGTTAACAGTGAGGGATTCGGCAATGGCAGTGGTATTGAATGTCAAGAGGAGATGGCTAGATTCTCTCTTGTTGGTGATGGTCATTGCCTGGCATTTATGTGGTGCAAATGTTACTTGCACTTATAAACCCAAGCCTGAATATTGTCCAGGTCTTGTTGCACATGGACACGGACTGCTTCAGTATCTGAGGAGTTGCGAACATTGCAATCATATGCGAACCTTATGATGGACGGAAGGTCATTGATGAAACAGCTAAAGATGGTTGGGCCAAAGACACTACCCTGAGGAACTCCCGCAGTGATGTTCTGGTCCTGAGGGGATTGACCTCCAACAACCAGAATCATCTTCCTTTGTGCTAGGTATGACTCCAACCAGTGGAGAGTTATTCCAACCTCACCTCCCCCGCTCCCCTGATTCCCACTGATCCAGTTTTGCTAGGGCTTCTTGACGCCAGGCTCAGACAAATGCTGCCTTGATGTCAAGGGCAGTCACTCTCACCTCACCTCTGGAGTTCAGCTCTTTTGTCCATGTTTGAACCAAGGCTGCAATGACATCAAGAGCTGAGTGGCCCTGGCAGGACCCAAACTGAGCATTAGTGAATAAGATTTTGCTGAATGAGTGCTGCTTGCTGGTAGGGTCAACAACCCCTTCCATCACTTTGCAGATGATCGAGAGTAGACTGATGGGGGCAGTCGTTGGTCAGGTTTGATTTGTCCTGCTTTTTGTGTACAGGACATTTTTTCCACATTACTGGGTAGATGCCAATGTTGTAGCTGTACTGGAACAGCTTGTCTAAGGACACAGCCAGTTCTAGAGCACAAGTCTTCAGTACTATTGTCAGAGTGTTGTCAGGGTCCACATCCTTTGCAGTATCCAATGCCTTCACTCTTTTCTTGGTATCAACTGGAGTGAATCGAATTGGCCGAAGACTTTTTAAAAAAAATTTTTACAGGATGTGGGCTTCGCTGGCTGGTCCAGCATTTATTGCCCATCCCCAATTGCCCTTGAGAAGGTGGTGGTGAGCTGCCTTCTTGAATTGCTGCCTGTGATGTAGGTACACCCACAGCGCTGTTAGGAAGGGAGTTCCAAGATTTATACCCAGCAACAATGAAGGAACGGCCAATATATTTCCAAGTCAGGATGGTGACTTCCAGGTGGTGGTGTTCCCCATGCATCTGCTGCCCTTGTCCTTCTAGATGGTAGTGGTCATGGGTTTGGAAGGTGCTGTCTAAGGAGCCTTGGTGAATTCCTGCAATGCATCTTGTAGATGGTACACACACTGCTGCTACTGTTTGTCAGCGGTGGAGGGAGTGAATGTTTGTGGAAGGGGTGCCAATCAAGCGGGGCTGTTTTGTCCTGGATGATATCAGGCTTCTTGAGTCTTGGAGCTGTACTCATCCTGGCAAGCGATGAGTGCAGCTCCAATCGCATCTCTCTCCTGACTTTTGCCTTGTTGATGGAAGACAGGCTTTGGGGAGTCTGCAGGTGAGTTCCTCACCACAGGATTCCCAGCCTCTTACCTGTTCTTATAGCCACAGTATTTATATAGCTGGTACAGTTCAGTTTCTGATCAATGGTAACCCCGAGGATGTCGATAGTCAAGGGGCGATGGTTGGATTCTCTCTTGTTGGAGATGGTCATTGCCTGGCACTTGTGTGACGTGAATGTTACTTGCTACTTGTCAGCTCAAGCCTGGATGTTGTCCAGGTCTTGCTGCATTTGAACACGGACTGCTTGAGTATCTGAGGAGTCGTGAATGGTGCTGAACATTGTGCAATCATCAGCGAACATCCTTACTTTTGACCTTATGCTGGACGGAAGGTCATTGATGAAGCAGCTGAAGATGGTTGGGCCTAGGATAGTACTCTGAGGAGCTCCTGCAGTGATGTCCTGGGACTGAGATGATTAACCTCCAACAAACACAACCATCTTCCTTTCTGCTAGACATGACTCCAACAAGCAAGAGTTTCCCCCCTGATTCCCATTGACTCCAGTGTTGCTAGGGCTCCTTGATGCCACACTCCGTCAAATGCTGCCTTGTTGTCAAGGGCAGTCACTCTCACCTCACCTCGGAAGTTCAGCTCTTTTGTCCATGTTTGAACCAAGGCTGTAATGAGGTTAGAAGCTGAATGACCCTGGCCGAATCCAAACTTGGCATCAGTGAGCAGGTTATTGCTAAGCAGGTGCTGCTTGATAGCACTGTCGATGACCCCTTCCATTACTTTGTTGATGATGGGGAGTAGACTGATGGGGCGGTAATTGGCCAGGCTGGATTTGTCTTGATTTTTTATGGACAGTAAATACCTGGGAAATTTTCCACATTGCCAGGTAGATGCTAGTATTGTAGCTTTACTGGAACAACTTGGCGAGGGGTGCAGTACGTACTGGAACACAAGTCTTCAGCAGTATTGCTGGAATATTGTCAGGGCCCATAGACTTCACAGTATCCAATGCCTTCAGCCGTTTCTTGATGTCTTATGGAGTGAATCGAATTGGATGAAGACTGGCATCTGTGATGCTGGGGACTTCTGTCAGAACCCGAGATGGATCATCTACTTGGCACTTCTGGCTGGAGATTGTTGCGAATGTTTCAGCCTCATCTTTTGCACTGATGTGCTGGGCTCCTCCATCATTGAGGACAGGGATATTTGTGGAGCCTCCTTTTCCAGTGAGTTGTTTAATTGTCCACCACCATTCACGACTGGATATGGCAAGACTGTAGAGCTCAGATCTGATCCGTTGGTTGTGGAATCACTTAGCTCTGTCTATCACTTGCTGCTTATGCTGTTTAGCATGCGCGTAGTCCTGTGTTGTAGCTTCACTAGGTTGACATCTCATTTTATGTAAGCTTGGTGCTGCTCCTGGCATACCCTCCTGCACTCTTCATTGAACCAGTATTGATCCCCTGGCTTGGTGGTAATGGTAGAGTGGGGGATATGCCAGGCCATGAGGTTACAGATAGTTGTTGAGTACAATTCTGCTGCTGCTGATGGCCCACAATGGCTCATGGATGCCCTGTCTAAGCTGCTAGATCTGTTCAAAATCTATCCCATTTAGCAGGGTGGTGGTGCCACACAACACGTTGGCGGGTATCCTCATTGTGAAGATGGGACTTTGACTCCACAAGACCATGCAGTTGTCACTCCTACCGATACTGTCATGGACAGGTGCATCTGCGGCAGGCAGGTTGGTGAGGATCTATGATCCTGGGGGCTGCAGTAGGAGGCCAAGATGGATCTTCCACTCAGCACTGATGATTGCAAATCCTTCAGCCTTGTCTTTTGCAGTGATGTGCTGGGCTCCCCCATCATTGAAGGCAGGGCTTGGCTGGGTGTGCCATTATTGTTTCCAGTGCCTTAGCCGATGCCAGGTCATCCATCTGGTTTAATTCCTTTTCAGCTTTGGGATTTAAGGGTCAACCACATTGCTGTGGGTCTGGCGTCACATGTAGGCCAGAACAGGTAAGGACAACAGATTTCCTTCCCTGCAGGACATTAGTGAACCAGATGGGCGTTTATGACAATAATTTCATGGTCACCATGACTGAGACTAGCTTTTAATTCCAGATTTTATTAATTGAATTTAAATTCCACCAGCTGCCATAGTAGGAATTTAATCTGTGTCCCCAAGACATTAGCGTGGGCCACTGAATTACTTCTCCAGAGACTTCACCACTACACCACTACCCAAGATAGTGTGGTTCCATCCTCTGGGCCTCCTCCATGAACCGATTGAGAGTTGATCCATTGTGCTGTAACACGTCAATGCAGTGAGTGAAGGACTGCTTCACAGTGTCAGTTATGCGACAGTTAATGATGGTTGACATTTCTGATGAATGAAACTCAGCACGTTCAGGTTATTTGGTGCGAGAAAGACACAATGTGAAAAGTGACTCTGTGGTGGCCTAGACAATATAGGGAGCCCACTTAGTACTGAAAGGGTTAATGGAGAAATTGAATTAAATGCCTAGGCCTAAGAGAAAAATACTGCAACCTTGAAGAAAATTAGCATCTTGTCTGACTGCTGTAGGATGAGCCCTGAGACATTCCATGTGTGTCTCTCTCAGGCCGAATGGAATCAAAGTTGTGATAGTCAAATTATAAACATCTGCACTTGTGGTGTAGGAACGGAAATTTACTGGAACATGGATTGGTCAGTAAACTTATGCAAATAAGTGGATTGAGATGTACAAAATTTACTGATTGGTTGTAAAATGATTTTAAGCAAGTCTTTGAGTATTCTGCTTTGAGACGGCACAATAGCTCTCGTTGTATTGTTCTCCCTTGTGCACAAGTAATAAATGGGGTTTCTATGTATCAATGATACCTCAGTGTGATTAACCTCTGACAGTTTCTGGAGGTTCCACAGAGATGACTTAACCCTGGGATTGAGTCACGGAGCACCAGCATTAGGACCTCGCGGGTCAAGGACTCCTCAGTCTGCAGCAGCCCCATTTGGGCTTCTGAGGTTCATTGACCTGCGATCTGCCTTCGCCTGCCTGTGGCTGACTCTCAGGGTAAGTCATCTATTTAAATATTTGGGAGATTAATTTGGCCAGTAATTTAGTGTAAGTTAGTAGTAGTATACCCAGGGGTTCTAGTCCACTGGAGGAAAAAAGTAATAGTATACTCGGGGGTTCGAGTCCCCTGGAGGTAAAAAAGTAGTAGTAGTATACCCTGGGGTTCGAGTCCACTGGAGGTGAAAAGTAGTAGTAGTATACCCTGGGGTTCGAGTCCTCTGGAGATAAAAAAGTAGTAGTAGTATACCCTGGTGTTCGAGTCCACTGGAGGTGAAAAGTAGTAGTAGTATACCCAGGGGTTCAAATCCTCTGGAGGTAAAAAAGTAGTAATAGTATACTCAGGGGTTCGAGTCCACTGGAGGTAAAAAAGTAGTAGTAGTATACTCAGGGGTTCAAGTCCCCTGGAGGTAAAAAGTAGTAGTAGTATACCCAGGGGTTTGAATCCCCTGGAGGTAAAAATGTAGTAGTAGTATACTCAGGGGTTTGAGTCCCCTGGAGGTGAAAAAGTAGTAGTAGTATACCCAGGGGTTCGAGTCCACTGGAGGTAAAAAGTAGTAGTAGTATACTCAGGGGTTCGAATCCTCTGGAAGTAAAAAAGTAGTAGTAGTATACTCAGGGGTTCGAGTCCTCTGGAGGTAAAAAATTAGTAGTAGTATACTCAGGGGTTCGAGTCCACTGGAGGTAAAAAAAGTAGTAGTAGTATACTCAGGGGTTCAAGTCCACTGGAGGTAAAAAAGTAGTAGTAGTATACTCAGGGGTTCGAATCCTCTGGAGGTAAAAAAGTAGTAGTAGTATACTCAGGGGTTCGAGTCCTCTGGAGGTAAAAAATTAGTAGTAGTATACTCAGGGGTTCGAGTCCTCTGGAGGTAAAAAATTAGTAGTAGTATACTCAGGGGTTCGAGTCCACTGGAGGTAAAAAAAGTAGTAGTAGTATACTCATGGGTTCAAGTCCACTGGAGGTAAAAAAGTAGTAGTAGTATACTCAGGGGTTCGAGTCCACTGGAGGTAAAAAAGTAGTAGCAGTATACTCAGGGGTTCAAGTCCACTGGAGGTAAAAAATTAGTAGTAGTATACTCAGGGGTTCGCATCCACTGGAGGTAAAAAAGTAGTAGTAGTATACTCAGGGGTTCGCATCCACTGGAGGTAAAAAAGTAGTAGTAGTATACTCAGGGGTTCGCATCCACTGGAGGTAAAAAAGTAGTCATAGTATTCCCAGGGGTTCAAGTCCCCTGGAGGTGAAAAAGTAGTTGTAGTATTCCCAGGGGTTCGAGTCCCCTGGAGGTGAAAAAGTAGTAGCAGTATTCCCAGGGGTTCGAATCCTCTGGAGGTGAAAAAGTAGTTGTAGTATTCCCAGGGGTTCGAGTCCCCTGGAGGTGAAAAAGTAGTAGTAGTATTCCCAGGGGTTCGAGTCCCCTGGAGGTGAAAAAGTAGTTGTAGTATTCCCAGGGGTTCGAGTCCCCTGGAGGTGAAAAAGTAGTTGTAGTATTCCCAGGGGTTCGAGTCCCCTGGAGGTGAAAAAGTAGTAGCAGTATTCCCAGGGGTTCGAGTCCCCTGGAGGTGAAAAAGTAGTAGCAGTATTCCCAGGGGTTCGAGTCCCCGGGAGGTGAAAAAGTAGTAGCAGTATTCCCAGGGGTTCAAGTCCCCTGGAGGTGAAAAAGTAGTTGTAGTATTCCCAAGGGGTTCATGTCCCCTGGAGGTGAAAAAGTAGTAGTAGTATTCCCAGGGGTTTGAGTCCCCTGGAGGTGAAAATGTAGTTGTAGTATTCCCAGGGGTTCAAGTCCCCTGGAGGTGAAAAAGTAGTTGTAGTATTCCCAGGGGTTCGAGTCCCCTGGAGGTGAAAAGTGAGTAATTTCTGTGTTTTTTGCGTAGATTATTAAGTAAAAATGGGAAATATGACATCAAAGAAACCCCAGGTTCCCCCTTTGAAGGGAACCCCAAATGTTTATATTATGTCCATTACGGTCCTGAAATTGTCCAGTATGTTTCTGATTGGGTTAATTGGACTCAAGGTAAAGGAGAGAGCTTCCCATCAGCTGGAACTTTTAATCGGGACAGAAAAGAGCACTTATAATATGTTTTAAGGGAGGTAGATAGTCTGCTACTGAATTTTCTGTATTTAAAAAAAAAATGAATTGATCTAAGTTACAAGAGCTGTTTGTGCTGAAGAGAGAGAGAGAGAGAGAGGGTACCCCTGGGGGGTTAATAAGCAATTGACAAGCAGCAGCAGAGAAAATGTGAGCTTTTGTGAGTTTGAAGGTCCCTATAGGTAGAGCCTTCAAGATCCCTTTATTTCCCCCACTGCTACTCGAAGAGTCGTTTAGAGTTAAATTCAATATTATAGGAGTATCGATACATACCTTTATCTATGTGTTTGTTTGTGTGCAATGAAGCATTTGTATGTGAGCTTTAATGTGTTTTATTCCCTGAATTGTCTTGTGTGTGTGTAGTTGAGCACTTTAGAGTCGAAAGCCCCATATTGGATTAAAGGAAAAGTTTATTCAAATATTCCAAAGTTTTGAGTATAAGGTTTGAATTGAGATTTCTGGCAAAAATCGTAATTTGAAGGTAGTGTAAAGATAAAACAGGGCTTGCATTTGTTTGGGATGAACCAACCCTTGTACCACCCCCTTGCTGATTAGTAGGGAATAACCCTCATCATCAGCTTCCTAGCTGATTGGGATTAATACATACGAGTTCATATTCTAAAATTCTGAGGAAAAAAAATTACTTGAAATTCAGAAAGATTCTAGGAAAACCGAAAGACATAAACACAAGGTATAGGTGGTTCCAATGGGTAAAAAGGGGTTTCTTATGAAGTGATGAATTAAATATTAAAGGAAATCTGCTTTCCAAAAGCACTGGAATTTGAATTTGGGACAATCTTGAGATGTAAAGTGCAGTGTAATTTAACAGGTTACTTTGAATAACGAGGATGCTATCTAAGATAAAGAATGTGTCGATAAACATACAGAAATTATAATCTGGATACAAATCGTTACACTTGAAAAAGAGGTTGTTTTAATTTTGATAGTGTAAATTACAGTTCTTACAAAGTTTAAAAATTTGAGGTTTGGTTCTTGATAAAGTTCTCAAAAAGGAATTTTCATTTTAAAATACTTTTTGACAACAATTGGCACTAATTCAAATGCTGCGAGTTCTGTTGAAGGGTCATGAGGACTCGAAACGTCAACTCTTTTCTTCTCCGCCGATGCTGCCAGACCTGCTGAGTTTTTCCAGGTAATTCTGCTTTTGTTTTGGATTTCCAGCATCCGCAGTTTTTTGTTTTTATATTTGTGAGTCTGTTCCCAAAATGTGAAGTTAAGCTCAAGACCTTGACAAAGTTTGACAGGAATCCATTTTTTGGCCGAGTTAATGAATCTGGGATAATGCAAAATAAAAAGTCAGACATAATTTAATGGGGCAATAAGATGTTGTTTGAGAAGAAGATAAGGAAGCAAAACATGTCAATGCCTGATTTCTGTTTTAAAACTATTCTGAGAATACTTTATTGGACTGTAAAGTCTCTCCAGACAACCTGAACAAGATAAGATGGTAGCTGTTGCATGTGTAATATGGTATGAGGAAAGTAGGAGAAAGAGTTAGGGAAAGAGGACAGCCAAGTGGTTATGGTACTGGGTTTATAACCCTAAGATCAAGAGTTCAAATCTCACAATGGTAAACTATGAAATAATGTAACTTCATCTGAAACAGATAGAAATGTGTTTGTACTTGAAAGAGTTACAAACTGTTTTAAGGGAAATTAATTTGATAATCTGGCCACCAACTGAGGCATTGGAACTGCCTAAAGAGTAAGGAAATATCTTAAACAATCAAGACAATAGAGAAACTGACTACAAGAAAATCAAGATGATCATGGTCAAAAAAAAACTTAGAGGTAAAACTATGATGAATCTATAGTTCAGGAATTGAAATGTAAGGAGAAATAATACTGAACAACAATTTACCACAAGATGGATACAGGTAAAGGGAAAGCTGGAAAAAGGCTAAATAGATGCATTACTGACTATATTAATGTGCCTGTGAGCTACAAAAAGTAAGACCACAGAATTAACACCTTGATGACAGGCAGAGTTAAGTGGTTCCCAAAGAGAACCATCACTGGAAGTGAAAATACTGAGCCATTGAAAGATGGGATATGAAGGTGCATTGTAGAGTTGTGTTGGCAGTTTAAGGAATTGAGGTCTGACATGAGACAGCAGCAGGAGAGAGTAAACTGGAAGGATTGGGGGTGCCTACCCAAATGGATTCAGAACAGGGATCTCATTTCACAGGGAGAGTCATTAAATAAGTGTGTAACCTTATGGAGATTAAACAGAAATTCCATATTCCTTACCACCCCCAGAGTCCAGGGATGGTGGAAAGGATGAACTGAACTTTAAAAACATCTATAGCCTAAGCAATTCAGGAGACAGGGAACAGCTGGGCCACAGTATTGCCCAGCATTCTGATGCGCCTCAGGGCTACACCAAATAGGACTACCAGGTTCACCGCATTGAATTGATAACAGGAAGGGCCATGCAATTACCTGAAGGCATTACAGGAGCAGGTAAAGGGCCACTGAAAGGAAAAATACAGGACAATGTAAGGGAATTAAGTAGGCAATTACATGAGTTGGGAGAGGAAGTTAGAGACTGACAGATGATTAAGGATATGGAAACAGGCAAATCCAAAGAGCAACAATGGACCCCTCCAAGTGGGGATTAAGGTGATGGTCAGGGTGAGCCCGGAGCGAACAGGCATGGACCATACAAGGTCATTATGACAAGTGATACATGTGCACTTGTAGATATGAGAACGGGAGCTGATGTTAATGTCTCCACAGATCTACGATCCTAGTCGTGGGCGTATCAGTACTGGCAACAGGGTTAGGGATCATCACTGCTCATCCCGCATCTCAGGAGGAACTTTGGTACAGCACGGACAGTACCGAATGCGACACGCAACGGGGAATGATAAATGTAACAGTAGGAGAACAAGTGCTTTCAAATTGTAGTAAGGGTTTGCTTTAGATCGGGCATGGGAGGTCCACAACTACTCAGCCACCTCCCATCTCTACTTTCATAGTCTGAGTAGAGATAATTGAAGACCCTCAAACCACACCGACTGACCTATCTTGTCCGACTATGCATCCAGGATCAACAAATGGTTTGCCACTGGTTAATCAGAAGTTTTGTATGATAATGTACACCACGAGCTGGTACCCGTAGTCTTGAACATATCCGGTGTCATCCTGCCCCAGTGGTGCTCAACCCAAACCCAAGCACTCTATATGGCTCTGACACGCCAATTGATGACTGAAGCAGTTCAGTTCAATGGCGAGATGCGATCAGGCTTGGGAGGGAACTGCTTTAAGCGCAGCCTGATAAATGATGCCACTACGATATTCAATATAGGGACATCATTGGTTAATCCAAAGCCTGGCTACCTTGCTCAAAAGTCATGTGGGGACTATCAATAAATTAATTGAAATAGGGAAAATATTTCAGACGAAGCGAGCAGAAATGATGTTTGCAGCACCTATGGATCTTGGGCACTGGAACAAGCCCGAGAGAATTTAAGACAGATTAATGAAGGGGTAGTCCCTTTATGGGTAACAAATGAGCATTTATTGAATCTCTCAATAAATCAAAGAATTAATAAAGAATCATGACTTGACCGGTTGCCAGCTCAGAGGTTTAACACTTGTATATAGAATGAATGTTGAATGTATAGTGAATAGTAATATGCTTAATGGCATTGTATTAGTAATACCTGTCATACGTATGTCAATGACATAACCCTAGCAAGACGCCCAGAGTGACTGCTGGTATGGGACCCCAGCCATGGGGCCTGTTTGTACACCTACAAATGGACTTTATACAAATGCCTAAATGTATGGGATATAATTATGTTTTAGTTCTAGTATGTTTGTTCTCGCGATGGTTGGAGGTGTATCCCACCCAACGAAATGATGCTGTTATTGTTGCAAAATTTTTGTGATGTCAATACCTACCCAGGTTTGGGATACTCAAGATTTTATCGAGTGATAATGGGTCTCATTTTATCGCTAAAGTGATAAAGGGACTGCTGAGGGCCTTACAGTATAACCATCATCTTTCCTGCCCATACCACCCCGAGTCTACAGGGGTGGTGGAAAGACAAAATGGTATTCTGAAAAACAAACTAGGAACCCAATGGCAACTCACCCATCCGAGTACTACCCTTGGTAATAAATTATGTGAAGAAACCAGTTTGAAAGGGCCTGAAGCTCTACCCTTGGCGCTCATGACTAAGCACTCTCACCCTAACTGTACCACCTCCCTCTCCCCTTATAAATTTGTAATGGGACATCCCATGCACCTCCCAGTGGCCCCATCCTTGTCTGCCAGGGAAATGGATATCCACGCTATGGATGAGGGGATGATTACATACTGTATAGCACTTACTAATTCTCTCAAAAGCTTGCATATACAGGTAGTAGAAGCTCAGAAAAAGCCCACCATTGAAGATTGCCATCAATACCAGCCCAGGGACCTAGTCCTAGTAAAGACCTTCAGGAGAAAGAACTGTTTGGAACCTCGATGGGAGGGACCTTTCCAAGTCCTGCTCACCACCCATACGGCCGTGAAGATTAAGGGACGATCCTTGTGGATCCACACATCACACATCAAGCGGACGCTGACCTCGGGCGGAAGTGCTTGAGCAGGAACTTTGACTGAGCTGTCAGAATGCTGACTCTGATTTGGATCCGGCCCTTCCAGGGACATGGACTACCAATTCTGCGGTTCAACAAACGCAGGCCGTTGCCTTGCATGTCAATCGAACCAAATGTTGGATTTGTACTCATTTTCCCGTTAACACCTCCTCCTCAGAGATGCATTTCCTGGCTTTCCCCTCAGATTCCACATGGTCCCAGGGTAATACAGGGGCCCTCATTCATTGAGCGCCCATTTGGAGACAGGAGCCCACCTTTGTGGTTGTTAAGGGCCCAGCCTGGCTATGCGTCAGGAGAAATTATGCCAAGGGTAGTACTCGGGTGGGTGAGTTGCTATTGGGTTCCTGTGCCTACCTTGTTGATTCAAGCTGGCAATCTATTCCCTCCCTATCCTCTGGAATCAGGATTCCACTGAGGAAGAAGCTCGGCAACTAGGATACATAGAACTTGGCTAAGGGTGGTGGATTGTCCTTTTAGAACAAAAGGGGGGAAGTGTGGTGGCCTAAACAACTATAGGGAGCCCACTCAGTATTGAAAGGGTTAATGGAGAAATTGAATTAAATGCTTAGACCTAAGAGAAAAATACTGCAACCTTGAAGAACATTAGCATCTTGTCTGACCACGTAGCAGGATTGGCCTTGAGACATTCCATGTGTCTCTCTTTTGGGGCCGAATGGAATCAAAGTTGTGATAGTCAAATTATAAACAACTGCACTGTGGTGTAGGAATGGAAATTTACTGGAACATGGATTGGTCAGTAAAGTTATACAAATAAGTGGATTGAGAGGTACAAAATTTACTGATGGGTTGTAAAATGCTTTTAAGCAAGACTTTGCGTATTCTGCTTTGAGACAGCACAATAGCTCTCGTTGTATTGTTCTCCCTTGTGCACAAATTAACAAATGGGGTTTCTATGTATCAATGATGCCTCGGTGTGATTAACCTCCGACAACTCGATTGGCAGTGTTTGTAGTGCATTGTGGAATTTGCCGTGTGTGATTGAAAATCAACCAGAGTTCCTCATTCCTCTTTTAGCTGTAAACATTGCCACGATCTGATGCATTTCATTGGGCCGCAGGCAGATTCCGTGGTAACGAGTTTCTAATTTTGTTAAACCACGAATGTGACAGAGAATTACACCCAAAGCAATAACTCATCATTTCTTGGATTTGGAAACTTAGGCATGAGCACCAGACAAATAGAGAAAGAAAGAGCCTCCATTTTTTCAGGGCCTTTGGCAGCAAAAAGCTTTAGCCCCTAGATAATCAGGAAATATATATTTTTGGTTTAACAATAGTCTGTGAACACGTGAGTGTGAACTCCAAATCAAAGTAGATTGGGAAAAAAGAACATCTCTGTAACTGTTCATCAAGGGGTAACAATTGGAAAATTCACCCCCTGCAACCAAGTGCAGATTCAATATATTTCTGACTATCTAATAATGAGGGAGGGGTCCTTGGGGCGCAGTGGGTAGCATCTCTGTTTCTCACGCAGAAGCCGTGAGTTCGAGTCCCACTTAGGACTGGATGGCCAATGAAGATGCGATCACAATGTGGCCAAACAGGTTGATTCTGACCCTGCAAATCCTTCCAGCACACACCAACCGGCCAGTCATAAGAGATTCCTGTTCACCCAAGTGTGAGGGAAAGAAAGTTGGAGCCCCTCCCATCACTATTCAAAGGTCCAGACAAAGGTCCCCTTGTGTCCAGAGATTCAATATTCATCAGTTCATCAACATCATGAAAGTAAAGAGATACCCTGCTCTGTGACCTCATTAGCTTGGGGGAGATTTTCTGTGTGCAAATTAGCTGCTGTATTTCCTCCATTATAACAGTGGCGGCATTACAAAGAGAGAACGATAATTTCATAGTATGAAGAGGGCACTGCACTGTCAGAGGGTCAGTACTGAGGGAGTGCTGCACTGTCAAAAGGACAGTACTGAGGGAGTGCAGCACTGTCAGAGGGTCAGTACTGAGGGAGTGCTACACTGTCGGAGGGTCAGTACTGAGGAAGTGCTGCACTGTCAGAGGGTCAGTACTGAGGGAGTGCTGCACTGTCAGAAGGACAGTACTGAGGGAGTGCTGCACTGTCAGAGTGTCAGTACCGAGGGAATGCTACACTGTCGGAGGGTCAGTACTGAGGGAGTGCTGCACTGTTGGAGGGTCAGTACTGAGGGAGTGCTGCACTGTCAGAGGGTCAGTACTGAGGGAGTGCTACACTGTCGGAGGGTCAGTACTGAGGGAGTGCTGCACTGTTGGAGGGTCAGTACTGAGGGAGTGCTGCACTGTTGGAGGGTCAGTACTGAGGGAGTGCTGCACTGTCAGAGGGTCAGTACTGAGGGAGTGCTGCACTGTCGGAGGGTCGGTACTGAGGGAGTGCTACACTGTCAGAGGGTCGTTACTGAGAGAGTGCTGCACTGTCGGAGGGTCAGTACTGAGGGAGTGCTGCACTGTCAGATGGTCAGTACTGAGGGAGTGCTGCACTGTCAGAGGGTCAGTACTGAGAGAGTGCTGCACTGTCGGAGGGTCAATAATGAGGCAGCATTGCAGTATTGGAAGATCAGTACCAAGGGAGTGCTACACTGTTGGAGGGTCAGTACTGAGGGAGTGCTGCACTGTTGGAGGGTCAGTACTGAGGGAGTGCTGCACTGTTGGAGGGTCAGTACTGAGGGAGTGCTGCACTGTTGGAGGGTCAGTACTGAGGGAGTGCTGCACTGTCAGAGGGTCAGTACTGAGGGAGTGCTGCACTGCCAGAGGGTCAGTGCTGAGGGAGTGCTGCACTGTCAGAGGGTCAGTACTGAGGGAGTGCTGCACTTTCAGAGGGTCGTTACTGAGAGAGTGCTGCACTGTCGGAGGGTCAATAATGAGGCAGCATTGCAGTATTGGAAGATCAGTACCAAGGGAGTGCTGCACTGTTGGAGGGTCAGTACCGATGGAGTGCTACACTGTTGGACGGTCGTAACTGAAGGAGCAGGCACTGTCGGAGGAGCAGTATTCAGAGAGTGCTGCACACTCGGAGGATCTGTATTGAGGGAGCAGTGCAATTTTGGAGGATCGGTATTGAGGGACTGCTGCACTGTCAGAGGGTCAGTAAGGAAGGAGAGCTGCATGGTCAAAGGGTCAAAGCAGAGAGTCAGCACTGAGGGAGTGTTGCACCGTCGGAGGGTCAGTAAGGAAGGAGAGCTGCATGGTCAAAGGGTCAAGTGCTGTCCTAGCAGAGAGTCAGCACTGAGGGAGTGTTGCACTGTCGGCGGGTCAGTGCTGAGAAAGTGTTGAACTTTTGGATGGTCAGTACCAAGCGGGCATGGCACTCTCAGAGGGGCAGTACAGAGGGCACACTGCGCTGTTGATGGTCAGGACTGAGAGGGCACTGCACTATTGGAAGGTCAGTACGCAGGGAGTGCAGTTGGACGGTCAGTTCTGAGGGAGTGCTGCACTGCCAGACGGTCAGTACTGAGGGAGTGCTGCACTGTCAGAGGGTCAGTACTGAGAGAGCGCTGCACTGTCAGAGGGTCGGTACTGAGGGAGTGCTGCACTGTCAGAGGGTCAGCACTGAGGGAGTGTTACAGTGTCGCAGGGTCAGTACTGAGGGTGTGCTGCACTGTCAGAGGGTCAGTACTGAGAGAGCGCTGCACTGTCGGAGGGTCAGTACTGAGGGAGCGCTGCACTGTCAGAGGGTCAGTACTGAGGGACCGCTGCACTGTCAGAGGGTCGGTACTGAGAGAGTGCTGCACTGTCGGAGGGTCAATAATGAGGCAGCATTGCAGTGTTGGAAGATCAGTACCGAGGGAGTGCTACACTGTTGGACGGTCGTAACTGAAGGAGCAGGCACTGTCGGAGGAGCAGTATTCAGAGAGTGCTGCACACTTGGAGGATCTGTATCGAGGGAGCAGAGCAATTTTGGAGGGTCGGTATTGAGGGACTGCTGCAATGTCAGAGGGTCAGTAAGGAGGAGAGCAGCATGGTCAAAGGGTCAAGAGCTGTCCTAGCAGAGGGTCAGTACTGAGGGAGTGCTGCACTGTCGGAGGGTCAGTACTGAGGGAGCGCTGCGCTGTCGGAGAGTCAGTACTGAGCGAGTGCTGCACTGTCGGAGGGTCAGTACTGAGGGAGTGCTGCACTGTCAGAGGGTCAGTACTGAGAGAGTGCTGCACTGTCAGAGAGTCAGTACTGAGGGAGTGCTGCACTGTCAGAGGGTCAGTACGGAGGGAGTGCTGCACTGTAAGAGGGTCAGTACTGAGAGAGAGCTGCACTGTCGGAGGGTCAGTACTGAGGGAGTGCTGCACTGTCAGAGGGTCAGTACTGAGAGAGTGCTGCACTGTCAGAGGGTCGGTACTGAGGGAGTGCTGCACTGCTGGAGGGTCAGTACTGAGAGAGAGCTGCACTGTCGGAGGGTCAGTACTGAGGGAGTGCTGCACTGTCAGAGGGTCAGCACTGAGGGAGTGTTACAGTGTCGCAGGGTCAGTACTGAGGGTGTGCTGCACTGTCAGAGGGTCAGTACTGAGGGAGCGCTGCACTGTCAGAGGGTCAGTACTGAGGGACCGCTGCACTGTCAGAGGGTCAGTACTGAGGGACCGCTGCACTGTCAGAGGGTCGGTACTGAGAGAGTGCTGCACTGTCGGAGGGTCAATAATGAGGCAGCATTGCAGTGTTGGAAGATCAGTACCGATGGAGTGCTACACTGTTGGACGGTCGTAACTGAAGGAGCAGGCACTGTCGGAGGAGCAGTATTCAGAGAGTGCTGCACACTTGGAGGATCTGTATCGAGGGAGCAGTGCAATTTTGGAGGGTCGGTATTGAGGGACTGCTGCACTGTCAGAGGGTCAGTAAGGAGGAGAGCAGCATGGTCAAAGGGTCAAGAGCTGTCCTAGCAGAGGGTCAGTACTGAGGGAGTGCTGCACTGTCGGAGGGTCAGTACTGAGGGAGCGCTGCGCTGTCGGAGAGTCAGTACTGAGGGAGAGCTGCACTGTCGGAGGGTCAGTACTGAGGGAGTGCTGCACTGTCGGAGGGTCAGTACTGAGAGAGTGCTGCACTGTCAGAGAGTCAGTACTGAGGGAGTGCTGCACTGTCAGGGTCAGTACTGAGCGAGTGCTGCACTGTTGGAGGGTCAGTACTGAGGGAGTGCTGCACTGTCAGAGGGTCAGTACTGAGGGAGTGCTGCACTGTCAGAGGGTCAGTACGGAGGGAGTGCTACACTGTCGGAGGGTCAGTACTGAGGAAGTGCTGCACTGTCAGAGGGTCAGTACTGAGGGAGTGCTGCACTGTCAGAGGGTCAGTACTGAGGGAGTGCTGCACTGTCAGAGGGTCAGTACGGAGGGAGTGCTGCACTGTAAGAGGGTCAGCACTGAGGGAGTGCTGCACTGTCAGAGGGTCAGTACTGAGGGAGTGCTGCACTGTTGGAGGATCAGTACTGAGGGAGTGCTGCACTGTCAGGGTCAGTACTGAGAGAGTGCTGCACTGTCAGAGAGTCAGTACTGAGGGAGTGCTGCACTGTCGGAGGGTCAGTACTGAGGGAGCGCTGCGCTGTCGGAGAGTCAGTACTGAGGGAGTGCTGCACTGTCGGAGGGTCAGTACTGAGGGAGTGCTGCACTGTCAGAGGGTCAGTACTGAGGGAGCGCTGCACTGTCAGAGGGTCAGTACTGAGGGAGCGCTGCACTGTCAGAAGGTCAGTATTGAGGAAGCAGCTGGTAACATTTAAATTCAATTAATAAATCTGTAATCAAAAGCTAGTGTCTGTAATGGCGACCATGAAACTATCATGGATTGTTGTGAACATCCATCTTGTTCATTGATGTCCTTTAGGGAAGGAAATCTGCTACCCTTACCTGGTTTGACCTATATGCAACTCCAGACCCATGGCAAAGTGGTTGACTCTTAACTGCCCTCTGAAATGGCCTAGCAAGCCGCTCAGTTCAAGGGCACTTAGGGACCAGTAACAAACGTTGGCCTTGGCAGTTCTGTCCACATCCCATGAACGAATAAATTTAAGAAAACTAGAGTTGAAACCTCTCCAGGTCTGGCCCAAGGGCCTAAATCAGACCAACCAAAATGTCATCCCGAGGAATAAAGGGAGGTACTGGGACAAACGGCCCCTAAGAGCTCAAAGGCTTTAAACAGCGTGTGGTAATGACCAAGAATTCAGGTGGAAGTGGAGATGGTCAGTGAGGCAGTGTGGGGCGTCCTGAAGTGCGAAAGGTGTGAAATAGAACCCAGATTCTTTTATTTTTTTGGAATCTGGAAGGATTACATGGGAGGAAAAGGAAGAATTGCTCGCTCATGAAGAACTAACTTGTTCTGGTTTCACATTTTAGCAGCTGCAGGCATTTGGACCTCTCTCTCTTTTGCTCACTTTGCTGGGGTTTTTAATAACTTATCTCCATCCAGGCTGACTCTATCGGTGTTGTTACTAATGGTAACTGAGTCCCGAACCGGAGTCTGAACTCAAAGTCATTGGGGGGGTCAATTCTGGTTGGATTCTGGACTGGGTCATTTAGGCTTTTATCTGTCTCTCTCTCTCTCTCTCCCTGTATCGGTTTCTCTATGTCTCTGTCCCTCTCTCTCTCTCTGTCTGTATCTACGGCTACATAAACATGCAAACAAGGAGCAGAAATAGGCCATTTGGCCCCTCGAGCCTCCTCCACCATTCA